>NC_133420.1:106654285-107329642 GCF_049350105.2 Macaca mulatta | reverse complement strand
TAACACCCTGTCTATGTCTTCCTGGTGTAAGGCAGCTGTACATGCGCAGCTTGATAGAATCTATTAATACTCTGCTTCCCCAAAGGTCATCTTGTTAGGACACTAACATAGTTGCAACTGTTTCTTTTTTGAGAAGGAGTCTTGCTCTGTCTCCCAGGCTTGAGTGCACTGGTGCGACCTTGGCTCACTGCAAACTCCGCCCCCTGGGTTCAAGCGATTCTTCTACTTCAGCCTCCCGAGCAGCTGGGACTACAGGCGCGCACCACCACACCTGGCTAATTTTTGTATTTTTAGTAGAGACGGGGTTTCACCATGTTGGACAGGCAGGACTCGAACTCCTGACCTCAGGTAATCTGCCTGCCTCAGCCTCCTAAAGTGCTGGGATTACAGGCTCGGCACAGAGTTACAACTCTTCCACCCAACTCTCCCTTTAACAGAGGATCCATCTATTTTTTAATCGAACAACAGATACTCATTAAGAAAACCAGTTTTCAAAATCACTCTCAAACCCAAAATTCCAAGAAAATGCTTTAGCTTTTTGAGTGTAACCTTTTGTATTTTTTATGATTATAATTGTGGCTTGCCTATTGTAAATTTTTCTGCTTTTGCATCATATTGCACTATTAACATTGTACATTCCAACACGGACTTTATAATGATCATGTAAACATTCTTCTTTTTTTTTTTTTATTTTTTTGAGGCAGCGTCTTGCTCTGTCATCCAGGTTGAAGTGCACACTGCAACCTCTGCCTCCCAGGTTCAAGTGATCTCATGTCTCAGCCTCCTGAGTAGCCTGGGATTACAGGCATGTGCCAACACATGTGGCTAATTTTTGTATTTTTATTAGAGACGGGGTTTTGCCATGTTGGCCAGGCTGGTCTCCAACTCCTGGCCTCAAGTGATCCTCTAACTTCAGCCTCTCAAAATGTGGGATTACAGGCATGAACCATCATACCCAGCCCACTTAAACATTCTTTATGTCAGTGTACCATTTAAGTAAAATATTCCCCTAATTCAGGGAAGGTATGTTATTTGTGATTTTTGTTTCTATAGATGAAGCAATTGGTAAGTTATCAAGCTGTTATGTTGCTGCTCTTATTTCTTTCTCCCTCCCTCTTCATCATGCCTTTAGATCAAGAAACTTTTTTTTTTTTTTTTTTTTTTTGGAGATAGGGTCTTGCTCTGTTACCCAGGCTGGAGTGCAGTGGCATGATCATGGTTCACTGCAGCCTTGACCTCCTGAGACCAAGCAATGCTTTCATTTCAGCCTCCCAAGTAGCTGGAACTACAGGGACATGCCACCATGCCCAGCTATTTTTAAAATTTTTTATAGAGATGGGGTCTTACTATGTTGCCCAGGCTGATCTCAAACTCCTAGGCTCAAGCAATCCTCCCGCCTCAGCCTCTCAAAATGTTGGGATTACAGGTTTGAACCACTGCACCCGACCACTTCTTTGTATTGTCCTTTGAAAACCAGTTTTTATCATTGGTCAATGTTTGGGTCCTTGTGTGTCTCCCAAGTAGCCACTGTCATAGGAACATGTGATGGGAGTAGACCAAGGCGTTACAGACCTCCTTACACAAAGATGCCACTACACATGAGTTTCAATGACTTGGCTTGACTGCTGCCATCTCCTGTCACACAACACACTAACCTTTGGGACATGAAGTGCACAGAGTTGCAGATCCATTGCAGGTTTTACAAGAAGAATGACAAGGCTGGGATTTTCTCAAAGTATCTGTATGAGAAAGAAACAACAGTTCAGGCTTCTCCTTTGAATAGGCACATAGGATTCCAGTGCTGAAAAAGATCTCATGGGTAACCTAGTCCCTTTTCCTGCCCCAAATGGAATCCTTTTGATTGTACATGAGCTGATTGTTGGCACTGGCTCATTGCCGTTGTGTAGACTTCATTTATTTTTTTTTCTCTTACTCCTTCATTTGCAATTGAATATCAAGACTTCATTGGCAATTGATTATCAAGAAAGATACCACATGAATGTGTGGTACCAAAAGGAATGTGGTATCTTATAAGATAGCCTCAAATACTGTGGGGATATCTGAACTAACAAATGATTACTTATTTTGTGTGTTAAAAATGGGAGTGTGAGTTTGTATTTGTGTGTATGCATTTGTGAATGAGTTTATGAGTCAAAGGTAATCACTTCTATTGCCAAGATTGTTGGATGACCTTTTCTTTTCTTGTCTTTTTTTTTTTTTTTTTGAGACAGAGTCTCGCTCTGTAGCCCAGGCTGGAGTGTAGTAGTATGATCTTGGCTCACTGCCACCTCCGCCTCCTGGACTCAAGCGATTCTCCGGCCGAGTAGCTGGGATTACAGGTGCACACCACCACGCCCGGCTAATTTTTGTATTTTTAGTAGAGACAGGGTTTCGCGGTGTTGACCAGGCTGGGCTCGAGCTCCTGACCTCAGGTGATCCACCCACCTCAGCCTCCCAAAGTGCTGGGATTACAGGCGTGAGCCACCGTGCCCAGCCGGATGACCATTTTTCTTCACTCCAAGATGATAATTGAGAATTCATTGTACCTCTCGTGGAGGAACTTCTTTTCTTTTTTCTGTTTTTGTTCTTCGAAAATCAGATTTTATTATTGGTCAAAGTTTGGGTCACTGTTTTCTTCAGAGTAGCTACTGTGCTATGCAACCTAAATTTATCTCATCTTAAATTTGTCCCAAATCATTGTTAAACATCAAAATTTTCCCCTACTCATGAGCTTTCTGGTTGGTCGGGCTATAAGTAGGCCATCCCAGGTTAATACACCATTCACCAGGGAAACATTGGAAGTGTTCCCTTCTCCCTTTCCCTCCAACAGCATTTGATGGGCAGGCTTTCCCAGGAGGTCACCTCAGCAACTCCATGGGACAGTTTCAAAGACAGAACAGCTTCAAGACTTCACTCAATCAATACACACTGAGACCTTGACTAGAGCTCAGGGATTGCTCAGAAATCAGCATGGCTCACATAGGGAAAAATTAGAAAACGACCTTCTAGCTCAGAATGTGGGATTTCAATGACCCTGACCCTCAACCAGTGTTGACATCTTACCATTTCCCTTCATTACCTCCTCCCTCCCTTTCTCCCTTCCTTCCTCTCCTGACTTTCATCTTCTTTCTTCTCATCCTAAGAGTCAGAGCCGGGTATAGATGGCTCTCTAGTCACACCTGCCTTCAGATCCCAGCTGTGCCACCGAAGGGAAGGGTAACCATGGATACAGTAATTAAACTCTCAGAGTCCTGCTTTCCTTGTCTCTAAAATGAGAGAAAATAATTCTGCCCTTATAGGATTGTTGTGAAGACGAAATGAGATAATGTGTGCTAAGTGCTTAACAGTGGCACAGTAAATGGTAGTTCCTCCTGCTTCCTGTTGTCTCTCTCCCGTCACCATTCCACTCCATTTCTGAGGCTTGTTTTACTCCCCTCTTCTTTCCCTCTGGTTTCATACCTGAGTGGCACCCCTCGGCTTCTACAATATCGTGGATACAAAGCTGATGAGCCTTGCTATAGAGGAAACTAGATTCAAATACAGATGGTAGAAAGATACGTACATAGATGGATAGGATGGATAGATACAGATACGGGGATAGATGCAGATACAGGTGGAGATGGTGTTGGAGATGTAAATGATTAGGCTGCCATGCAGGGTAGTTGGTTTTCTCCTAGTTTGGAGAGAAAAATTTACCCTGGTTTTCTTTGATTTTTTGAGACAGAGTCTCACTTCATCGCCCAGGCTGGAGCGCAGTGGTGCGATCTTGGCTCACTGCAACCTTTGCCTCCCAGGTCCAAGCGATTCTCCGGTCTCAGCCTCCCAAGTAGCTGGGATTACAGGCGCCTGCCACCAACCCTGGCTAATTTTTGTATTTTTAGTAGAGATGGGGTTTCCTCATGTTGCCCAGGCTGGTCTCGAACTCCTGACCTCAGGTGATCCACCCGCCTTGGTCTCCCAAAGTGCTGGGATTACAGGTGTGAGCCACTGCAGCCAGCCCCCTGGTTTTCCAATATACTAATTAAAGCTGATGACTGACTGGTGTACTCTCTCTGGAGCATCTGTTAAGGGCTGAATTTAGCCTTGTGCAGAGCCACAGGATTGTCACAAAGGTGTTCCTCATGCCTCTCAAAGTAACCGATTCTGTCCCCGAAGGCCTTTTAAACCTGCAATATCACTGAGCCCCAAAGAGATGGCAGCCGAAAGGCGAGCAACAATCCTGTTGCTACTATCAGTCAGATGTTCACTGAATGGCTGAGAGCAGTTGTGCAAAGAGTAATAAGACAACAATATTAATCAGAGAGTGAACACCTTGCAAATCTTCAATGTTCTACGTCCAGGCTTCAGGCTGATTTTCCTTTGATGTTATCATGTATATACTAAAATATATTTATAAAGACATGAGTTTTCATTAATTTTCTCATATTTGTATACATTTTAATGTCTATATCTACACATATGCACATATTTATAATTACATGTATCTCACATTCTGGCAATTTGGTATTTTACTGCATACACCTGGTATAAAATTCTATAATGTCAGCCAAGCAAGGTGGCTTATGTCTGTAATCCCAGCAATTTGGGAGGCCAAGGTGGGAGGATCGCTTGAAGCCAAGAGTTTGAGACCAGCCTGGACAATACAGGGAAACCTTGTCTCTTAAAAAATAATAACAAATAAAAATAAAATAAAATTCTGTAATGTCTCCATATGTCCACCAGAGGGAGATCTGTACAAGCAGTTAACTTAGCAATCAGGCCTGGGCATGGGATAAAGTCCTCCCCAGCAAGAGTTCTTTATCATAAAAGATTAGGGACTTAACCTCAGCAAGTAAATTTTAACCGTGATCATAGTTTCTCTTTTTCCCACTCTGGAAATTCTAGACTGGACAGGACCGAAAAAAAAAAAAAAAAAAAGAAAGAACCACTTTGATCCAGAAAGTGCAGTATCCATTCTTCAGAAATGCCTGTAGCTAAACTATATAAAGCAAGGGGTTCATTTATTCTACTTATTTTTTATTTAATACATAATCTGCACATGGTGCAAAATGGAGAAAAGGCATATACTGTGATGTCTCCCTCCTAATCCCTTCTCCACCCTTTTTCGTACAAACTGTATCTATTCACATGGTTTATCACCTTGCCTGTAAACAAGCAATATATTTGGAGATTAGTCTTTATCAGTACAGAAAGAACCTCTTCCTTTTGGTGGCTCCATAGTATTCTATTGTATGAATACATTGACTTTATTTCTCTCGTCTCCTACTGGTAACCACTTAGTTTTTTCCAGTCTTTGTGATTTCAAACAATGCCGCAGGGACTGGGAAGGCAGAGGTGCTACCTCAGCCTATTAAAGTTTTGTGAGGACAGATGCTCTTCTTGATAACCTCTGCCAGGCATGACCATTTAGCACGTCACGCATGTCCTTATCTGTTACGGAAATCTCCACTGCTGAGCTTCTCACAGTCTTCCCTCTGAGTGACCGCTCATAGGTTGTGTTTATGGCCCCCTCCTCTCTCCATCTTTTTCTAATGACCTCTGCATCTCTGCACCCCATTTGCATCTGGCCTCCCAGCTTCTTGGGGTGATTTTTCCACGGAGACCGTCTCCAGAGACAGTCTCTGCCGCTGTGATTGTCACCTCCCTATTTCCCTGTTACCTCTTTTGATTTGAACTTTCCACCTTCGTCGCTCTTGCAGCAGGCTCTTCACCACAGATAGGTTTGCAATGGGCACAGCTTCTTTTTTATTAAAAAAAAAGTGTTTAGTTTTTTTAATGCAAAAAGGATAAAGAAGATAAACTTCACCCATAATCCCACCACCCAGGAATGTCTGTTGTTTATACTGTGGTACATGGATGTCTCATCTTCATATCGAGTGTGTGAGTATAATTACATCTATGTATAGATGTGTGATCATTTATAGCTTCCGTATACATAAGACTGACCTTGAACACTGTATTTAACACTATAAATCTCGTAGGCATTTTCTCTTGTCATTAACATTCCTTGTAAACATTATTAGTATTTTTTTTAAATTTTTTTTTACGAGGAGTCTTGTTCTGTTTCCCAGGCCAGAGTGCGGTGGCACCATCTCAGCTTGTTGCAACCTCTGGCTCCCAGGTTCAAGCGATTCTCCTGCCTCAGCCTCCCAAGTAGCTGGGACTACAGGCAAGCACCACCATGCCTGGCTAATTTTTTGTATTTTTAGTAGAGATGGGGTTTCACCATGTTGGCCAGGTTCGTCTCGAACTCCTGGCCTGAAGTGATCTGCCCACCTTGGCCTCCCAAAGTGCTGGGATTATAGGCGTGAGCCACCGCGCATGGCCCCCAGAATTGCTTTCTTTCGTGACCCAGGGAATGCTGCTTTCAAAGCAAACTAGTGTTTCAAGTGTTAAAACTGGCCTGAGTCAAAGAGTTAGGGAGTATATTAGGCTTTATTGTGTCATATGTGTCCTGAGAGCTTTATATGCATTTTCTCATTTAATTCTTAAAATGACTTTGTGTGAGGCAGTTTCATGTTTTCACTTTACAGACAAGGACACTGAGGCTCAGAGAGGATGAGTAACTCACTCAAGGTTACACAGCTAGCAAATCACAGAGCCAGGATTTGAATTAATGTGTGCTGCGCTCTAAAGTCTGCATCTGCTAGAGGGTGTAGACATAGGCTTTTGAATTTTTCAGTAATAAATTTGAATTCTAAAGTAATTTGATAGAAGCCAAAGTAATGGTGTGCTGGTAAGACAGGTCTCTAGAAAATGAAAAACCAAAAACCTGATTTGTAGTGTTTCCAATTTCTGTGGTGTAAATACTCCCACCATAGCCAATTTCAAGCTGTCAATGGTTTCACAATCCACTTAGAGAACTCCTGAGTATGTAACGATCCGTGCAAGTTGATACGGATGCTTCCTTCATCCTACTGGCCAAACAGTTGATTACTTACCCAGTGCCATGTGTTTTTTTGCACTCTGTGTTCTGGTAGGTTAAATAAATAAAAATAGTGCACTCATTTCTAAGTGAGGCAGCTGCACACATCTACAAAGTCCTTCTAAAAATCAGATTTCCGTGGCATCTTTGAAGTTTTCTAAAGTTCAGTGACTATTAGGCAAAATATCTTCCCAGTACTGAAGTGGATTTTTTTTTTTTCCCCACATGTGTGTGGCTTTCAGTGTTTGTGACTAACTCTGGGATTCCAGTCTTTCCCCAAGGATAAGAATTAAGATCAAGAGACAGGCTAGTGATAAATTGTTAGGATGTGGTCAAAGACACAAAGCTAATTCACCATGTCTGTGTTCTGTAGATTAGACTATCACCAGAATATGTAATTAGAGCCTGTTATAACATGGATTTAATCAATGATGGAAATATGAGGTAAGAGAAATGTGCAGAAATTACTCCTAGGACTTTCCAGCACTACCAGGGGAAACCACTTAAGAAAATCCAAATGGTTTAACAGTAACAGAGGAAACTCTTTCCATTCCCAACAATGGCTTCAGGAAACCAGCTGAAGCCATCATCTTCCTTCAAAGCCCGTGGTCTGCCATACCTGAACCTTTCCACCAAGGTTGTGTGATGCTTGAGTCACCGCTGAGGCCGTTTGCAGCCTGTTGAATATTATATTGTTTTGTTGTTGTTTTTTGACAGAGTCTCTCTCTGTTGCCCAGGCTGGAGTGCCGTGGCACAATCTCAGCTCACTGCAACCTCCACCTCCCAGGTTCAAGTGATTCTCGCACCTCAGCCTCCCGAGTAGCTGGGATTACAGGCACCCACCACCATGCCCAGCTAATATTTTTTGCATTTTTAGTAGAGATGGGGTTTTGCCGTGTTGGCCAGGTTGGTCTTGAATTCCTGACCTCAAGAGAGCTGCCTGCCTCGGCCTCCCAAAGTGCTGGGATTATAGTCGTGAGCCACCATGTCTGGCCTTGAATATTGGTTTTATTCCTGCCATTTAGGGACACTAAATAATTGTCACAGTATACATCCCCAGACAGAGGGTCTGGGGATGATCTATACATTTGTGCAGTGACTTTTTGGTGGCTGAAAAAACAGAGAGTCGAGCGCCATCTTTGATGACTTAGTCTTGGCTGGAGGATTTGTCAGGCACTGTCTGATAGGTGGAGGAATCTGCATCCTTGGACTAGGTGGGAGGTATTCCCACTTTGCTGGTAGTTGGCAAAGAATGATGGCTCTCTCACTGTAGTCATTCTCATCCTGATTAGCCACCTTATTAAAAGAGGAGTTCAGGGAACTCTAGCTGGGCTTTTATTTCAAGGGTGTTTTCCCAGCCTATGCTGATAGATCCTCCTGGGTTGTAGTCTTCAGATGCAAACAGGATCTTACTGTTTCCACTGGGGAGCAGCATGGGTGAAGGAATGGATTGAAGTGTGCGTCATCTTACCTCTCCTACCTGAATCTGAATCTGAGTTTGAAAAACAAAATAAAACAAAACCTAAAACAGAACAGAAAAACGTTCTGGTACTACCTAGACAGCTATATCCTCTCAAAAACACTCTGTACTTTGCCTGGGTTTCCTCTGATTTGACCCAGGATGACTGCAGTCTGCTTTCCATCATCTTAAAGGTGTGGCTAATTAGTGCTTGTTCTCTGGAACCCTCTACTCTCCTATTACACTCTCGATCCTGTTTTTTAAGAAAAAGAAGTCAGGAGAAGGTTGTAGGCATTGGCTCAAATACTCCCAGGACTTTATGGAATGCATTTCCCATTTACTCTCCATTTCAGTGCTTACACTATGCTGGGGGAAGCTGAGCTATGGCTTTACCGTGCTTAGTGAATAAATGGCTATTTCTCTGTGTTAATGGTCTGCATGTCTTATTTCATAGGTCATAGGAATGAGAAAGTACAGCTCTGTCATTGATTTGTTTTTGTCCATCCATGAGAAACACTCCCATCTCTGTCCCCAATCCCCTGTTAGTGAAAAATCCCCAAATACACTAATTCCTCCCTCTCTTCAGAAACATTACATTGCAATAGTAGAAAATGCGGAGGGGTGGGTGTGGTGCTTCGACAAAAGGGAACCACTGAAGCCTGGTTTCTGCCTACAAAATGCGTAGTCCAGTTGAAGGGACGTGGAATCATTTGGGGAATCAAGCCTGCTCTAACTCTTGGCTCCCTGGACCGTGTCATCATCTGGACGCCAGATAAAATACAGATGTTCAGCGAGAAACACAGCACCAGACCATTTTCCTTTTGGCGTGCGCTGCCTCTTAGATGCCTGAATGCCAGACAAACTCATTTTCAGCATTTTGCTTCAGCTATAACTCACAGAAGATATCCCAATCTGGATTGAATCATCTTCTCAGCTATGTCTCTGAAAGAGGGCCCACGTTCTCTGTGGCCTTTGGCTGCCGGGTTTTTCACGGTCTCTGAGCTGCTCTTCCTTGAAGTCACATGTGTAAAACTGCTGTAGTAGACAGCAGCCATGGACAGGCCTCCTCTCCAGCCCAGCATAAACCACAGAGCTGTCACTCCCTCGAGCCCTTAGCACACTCCTCCTGCACAACCGTCTCTCCGACTGCCATTGCCTCTGCACCAAATTGACCCTTTAAACCAATTCTTGCCTCGAAATCAAATGAAGAGCAGCTCCTGTTTTTGTGACTGTCTCTGCATAGAACAGGAGTCAGATTTTTCCAGCAGGAAGAGGATTTTGTTTTGTAACAACCTCGGACACGGAGGGGTCGCTGCAAGTTTGTAATTACCTTGCAAGGAAGCCTGTAACTGAAGCTCAGGTGTGAGGAGGCGTGTTGTAAAGACGCAGGGAGGAATGCGCACCTGCAGGGCTTTGCTGTTGGATTCCAAGCTCCCACACCTGTCTCCTCTCCTCCCTCCTCAAGAAGCTTCATGCTTTCCCTGTCTGCAACTGGGGAGAGCAACTTTTAAAGGCAAGCTTGAATGATGGTGAGCTCTAACAACGCAGCCATGGAGACCATCTGTTTTTAGCATAAATTCTAATATGTTCGAGCAGTCCTTCCTTGTCTAATTGGAAAAGCCTACCCTACAGGTAAAATTTTCCTTTACTATAAAAAGGACATGTAATAAGGACATAGGACCTGCCTGTGATGGAAGTGACTCTGAAATTTCAGAGAAAAATGATACCGGGGCCATTTCCCTCCGTGACTCTCTTCAGTTGCTTCTGGGCCTGCTTCACCCAGGTAGAAACTCAAGGGGGTGGACCAATCATAAATTTGCCCTTTGGGCTCTCTCTGCTGGCTGAACACCAACCTCAGCTTCCTACCTACTCCTGCTACAAGCATCAGAGAGACTCAGAACGACCCCAACTTGATTCTCACTCCAAACTCTTGTTTTTCTGCACAGCCTTTCTCTCCTGGATAGTTCAAAAAACCAGAGTTATAGAAGGAAGGAAGCAGAGTAGGCAGCTAGACCCCTGTGATCTCTTTTTGGGAGGCACATACCATTCCAGAATTTGCCCTCCTCCTGGGTCTGGGTGGCACGCACGCACACCCCACGCAGCGGCTGCAGTCCTTCCCGGCAGCTGCTGCACTCGTCATGACCAGGGCCTGTGCAGGTTTCGCACTCTCGGTGGCAGGGCTCACATTCTCCCATTTCTTGGTCACCATAGAATCCAGGGCCACATTTCCTCACACAACTGCCACCTATGTGAGAACACAGAGAGAAAGCATGAAGGCTTTGGTGATCTTTGCAAGGCCAAGTTCTAAAGAGGCTGGAGGAAATTTTAGGGACCTTTTTCTTTGCATTTGTTTTTATTGTTATTTTTGAGATGGAGTATCTCTCTGTTGCCCAGGCTAGAGTGCAGTGGCACGATCTTGGCTCACTGCATCCTCCACCTCCCATATTCAAGCCATTCTCCTGCCTCAGCCTCCTGAATAGCCAGGACTACAGGTGTGTGTCACCACACACGGCTAATTTATATATTTGTAGTAGAGATGGGGTTTCACCATGTTGGCCAGGCCACTCTGTCCAGGCTTTTCATTTGTTTTTAAAGAAACCAAGATGGCTTTAGCTTATTTCAACCAAGAAATGTGTTTTAATAAATCCAGACTGGGCAAGGTGGCCCATGCTTGTAATCCCAGCACTTTGGGGGGTTGAGGTTGGCAGATCACCTGAGATCAGGTGTTCGAGACCAGCCTGGCCAACAGAGGGTGCAGTGAGCTGAGATTGCACCACTGCACTCCAACCTGGGTGACAAGAGCGAGACTCCATCTAAAAAAAAAAACAAAACCCAACACTTTACCTAAGTCCTCTTTCAACTGGGAATTTACATTGGCCATTAAAGGGTTAAGAGCATTGACTACAGAATCCTTGAGGCCTTGAAAAACTACAAATAAAATAAATCTCTGTGTAGAGAAACACTGAAGAACGTTGTGGGCTGTCTTTCTCATTCTTTCTCCCCCAAACACTCAAGTGCATTGGGCTATTATCTCTTCAGCTGCAAGATTCACACTGTATTTCTTTCCTAACTATCCATTTCCATAAGTCAGTGACCAAAACCTAAGGCAAGGGATCTTGTTAAATTCTTACAGTGCACAGGGATATATGAGATGGATTAAATCTCAAGACAAGGGTCAGAGCTCTCAATATGCCAGGTGACTTCAATACCAAAACATTTATCTTCAGCTACCCACTCTCTATCTCCATCCAATTCAGCCTTGTTTCCATCAGCTTGGAGATATGTGAGATTAATTAGTGGAACAGGACCCATGCTTCAGTAATAAAAGCAGAAGGAAGTGGTTCAGCTAATGTTTATTTCTAAACCAAATTAAAATTTCTCCTTGGGCCAGAGGTGCCAGCACACACAGACTCTGAAACTAATCACATGTGTGCTCCTGCGGCCCCAACTGGGTGGAGCTCCAGTGCCTGGTTCTCACCTTGGATGGTACCATTTTCTAACTTACCCAAGAGAAAGAAGCCCTCTTCACACCAGTAACACCCATTCTGGTCACAGCTGCCACAGTTACTATCGCATGCCTTGCATTCCAGTTCCTCACTGTAGGTCTTCTCAGGACAGGTTTTATAACAATGCTGATCAAACCTAGAGGAAGAGGACATCATTTCTTGCATGACATACGTTGATGTATTACTCTTCACCACCATAATTTAATCTGCTTATATATATCTATGCAGAGTTTTTCGTTTCGTTTTGTTTGAGATGGAGTTTTGCTCTTGTTGCCCAGGCTGGAGTGCAGTGGTTGATCTCGGCTCCCTGCAACCTCGGTCTCCCGGGTTCAAGTGATTCTCTTGCCTCAGCCTCCCGAGTAGCTGGGATTACAGGTGCACACCACCATGCCTGGTTAATTTTTGTATTTTTTTTCTAGAGAGGGGGTTTTGCCATGTTGGCCAGGCTGGTCTCAAACTCCTGACTTCAAGTGATCCGTCCAGCTCTGCCTCCCAAAGTGTTGGAATTACAGGCATGAGCCACCACGCCCAGCCCATGCAGCGTTTTCAGCAGGAGTGAGTAATTGAATTTCAGGTTTGGTCTGTTGTGCCCCCGTCAACCCAAGTCACTAACCACCTCCTTCTGGACCTCCAAGGACTCTTTATCAGGGCAGCTGGGAGAAGGCTGGGGAGAAGGAAGGGGTACTGATACTTATTTATACAGTACTGATTATGTGTCAAGTATTAGCTCATCTAAATCTCCACAAATCTCGTGTGGTAGATATCATGTATCTTTAATTTCTAGGTAAGGGAACTGGAGCTCAAGGTTAAGCGCTCAAAATCACACAGCTAGCTAATGGTGGGACTGGGATTTTAACCAAAGTCTGTGTGAAAAGGTTGCTTGTGTGATTTGTCACATAGCAACTGGCACCGAGGCCTGAAATAGCTTGGTGTCAAGCCCAAGCAGCTTACTAAAATGTCTGTAACCAGATTATTAACAATAGTAGCGAAGCAGCTTAGCTTTTATTTATAAATATTTTTATGTATGTTATCTGTTATTCTCATGATACAGTAAAAATGTTGTAATTCAGACTTCACTGAATTGCAGGCTTACCTGAAGGGGGAGTGGACTGAAATCGACCCCTGCCTTTGATGAATTTCAAAGCATCAGCATGATATCAGGGGAAACCTTTGCATATCTTCTTTAACAACTTCTTTTTTTTTTTTTTTTTTTTTGAGACTAAGTCTCCCTGTCACAGAGGCTGGAGTGCAATGGTGTGATCTTGGCTCACTGCAACCTCCTCCACCTCCTGGGTTCAAGCGATTCTCCTGCCTCAGCCTCCTGAGTAGCTGGGATTACACATGCGCACCACCATACTCAGCTAATTTTTGTATTTTTAGTAGAGATGGGGTTTCCCCATGTTGGCTAGGCTGGTCCCAAACTCCTGGCCTCAGGTGATCCACCCACCTCGGCCTCTCAAAGTATTGGGATTACAGACGTGAGCCAACATGCCTGGCAACAACCTCTATTGTATAGCATTTCACTAGCTGTATTCAAAATTGCTAAATGTTTTCAAAGATTAGATATGTTTGTTTCTTGAAATAAATATCTCATGTTGTACCCTTAGTGATATTGGAGCATGTTCTTTCAGGGTATTTGTTTTTCAGAGGGTTTTATGAAACATGCTCATTAGCGAGTTAGTGGTGAACTGGAGAGGTGGCCAAGTTTGGCTCCAAAGTTTAACAGAGGGTGTTTAACAAAGTTTAACAGAGCCTGGCCAACATGGCGGAACGCTATCTCTACTAAAAATACAAAAACTAGCTGGGCGTGGTGGTGTGTGCCTGTAATCCCAGCTACTAGGGAGGCTGAGGCACAAGAATTGTTTGAACTTGGGAGGCAGAGGTTGCAGTGAGCTGAGATCTTGCCACTGCACTCCAGCCTGGGCCACAGAGTGAGACTCTGTCTAAAAAACAAACCAAAAAACAAACAACAACAAAAAAACAAAGTGGGTCAAGAGTGCAGTGATGTGAGACATAGTCAGGGTACAGAATGGCAGGCTATTCTGGAAAAGTTAGATTAAAACCAGAAGGCTAAGAACTGATAAGGTTAACTGATCATTTTTAGTATGTTTTAGCTTGTTGGTCTTCCTTTTCTTTCCCATCCTCCTCACTCCTTTCACTTCTTCCTACCTATTACCACATTTCAAGCGTATTTGTCTTTGGACAGGTGGGTCACCTCCTCTTGTCACCATATTGCTTTGTCTGATTCCATGGATGGAGGGAAAAGGCAATGTGGTGACAAGAGGAGGTGACCTGCCAAAGTCCAAATGTTCCAAATGCAGACCTGTCACTAGCTGTGTGCAACCTGAGTAAAACCTTGTCCCTCTCTGAGCTTCAGTTTTCTCTTCAGGAAATTAACATCCTCCTTGTGTCTCTGACGATCTCGATAAAATGATGGAGAGATGAAATAGTTGTGGGAGTTTGTATATCACAAAACTTCTGAGTTCTTAGGAGGACAGGGAGGGATTATGCAGCCTGTGCATTACCCAGGGCCTTCCTTTCCTTTGCAGCTCCTTTCTCTTTAGTTTTCCTTCGAGGGCAGTCAACAGTGTGTGCTGGACGGGAGGCTAGACTAGGAAGAGGAGGTGATATTTTAACATGCCATTTTTGATTTTGTGGATTTTTGTTAGAGTGTGTTGGCAGTGATGGTTACCTCTGTTTCATTTAACCTAGTGGTCTGTGTCTGTCGTTACCTAGGGGATGATTGAGCTAATATAGCACCTGGCTTCGCCCTGGCGCCTTCGCTCTGGTTAAGGACAAGGTATCCATGCAGACGTTTGCAAACAGCTTACTTGGGACCAGGTATATTATTAAGGTCTGTCCATGAACAGCAAGATCTGAATCTTGGTAACCCATGGCAGGATTCCTAGACACCAGTGTCAGGCTGGATGACTTCCAGGATCAAGAAAGAGATGGCCTCCTTTCGAGGCAAGGAAACAGCTGGGCTCTTATTGCTAAATCCAAGAATTGCTCATTAATAGCCTGACAGGACAGAGTTGCTTCAGGCTACAGGGCCACTTTGCTTTAATCACTGGATTGAGGATTAAGTCAGTAATGCTTAAACTGCAGAAAAGTTAGTGCCATGAAAAGGAAGGCCAGACTTACCTGTAATACCCCATAGCGCAAGATGTGCACGTTCCTGGATCATCTGGAAAAAAATTAAAACAATAAAAAATAATAATTATGAGGAATTTGTCATTTGGAAAAATAGGCTCTGGAAAAGTTGTGGCTTGAGATAAACAATCCTGTGGGATAGTTTCATGAAATGTACTGTCCAGAAATAATATGTGAACAGATTGCACCATTTTTAATTAGTAACAAGATGTACACTAGGATTTATCTTTATCAAAGGTAATAAGAGTTCTTATAAACACTTGGCCCTACTTTCAAGGAGGAATAGGCTCAAGCTACTGGGTCTTCAAATTAAAGATCAATGACCATCCACATTAAGAACCTCCTGGCCTCTAAGAGATAGGGGGATCAAGCAAGTCCACACACAAATATTTGGAAAGGGCTACAAGCTTCTGACCCTGAATAGAGGGTTTTCCATCAGTTACCCCAGAATCTTGCCAATGGAAGTGAGCATCATTTGGGGCACTCCTTTGAAATCTACACAATTATTTTTCCCAAGTATCCACTTCATGTTATGCCCTTCGCAACCTTCTTAAAAAAATTGTCCTGGTCTCATTAAGAGTAATGATTCAATGCGTCCCTTCTGGCTCACAGAAGGGTTCTCTCCTGCAGCTTTCAGGGGACTTAAAGAGAGAAAGGATTTTCAGAGTCATCATCTCAGTCTATTTCTCTCCCTCCTAACACTTCCCAAGAGATGCAACTCTCAGATCTGGCTATAAAGAGAATTCTATGACTTCCTCTGGCCTGCAGTTCTTGCACGTAATAGAGCTATCACTGGCAGGTTCTTTCTGTGATCTAACCTACCCTCCAGTCTTGCTCTTTTTATTTTAATAGGAGATGAAAGGCAACTGCTCCTCTTTAAAATGTTCCTCTTGGTATGTGAAAATTTTATGTCACCTTTAATTAACAAAATAAAACTATATCATTTGAACTTTGTGCATAGCATTCCTTTCTAATCTGTTCTGCCCTCTTCTGGTTTTCTCAGACTGCCCTTAAGAGGTAGACACAACCTCATCCAAATCTTTAGTCACACGTTCATCTTAGGTCCTAGGGAGGCTACCAAATGATATTACTGTGTACTACACATAACACAACTAATGCATTGCACCAAATGTTAAGTGGGAAAATTTCTAGCAAAGGCTCTGCTAATTAAAGCAGGGATCTGCAGAAACTTCTGGAAATAGCTTGATGATGGTGCAGTGGAAAGAGCGCTGGCCTGGAAATTGAGCTTCCTGTTTGAAGTTTCAACTCAGGCTTAATTGTGTTGTGAACATGCACAAATGTCACTCTACTTTCTGGGTCCTGGTTTCTGCTGGTATAAAATGAGCTGGTTGGACAAGATGGTTGTTAAGACTTCCGGAAAGTCACAGTTTCCGAAGTTGAGCCTAGCAAGAGTTGGCAATTGTGGCCCGCCCCAGGACCTTGACCTTGCCATCTATTTATTTGTATTGTGTAAGAATGCTTTCATTCTATATAACTAGAGTTGAGTAATTGCAAGAGACCAAAGATATTTACTCCCTGCCACTTCACAGAATTTGCCATCCCCTGACTATAGCACTATCAGCTCGTGACTTGGTCATGCTCATCTCTGCTAGGGGATGCAGGTGCTGTAGTTGTCTTAACAGCTGGTTTCAGAGTTCCTCTTAGCAAAAGAACCATCTATATTTGGGAAACTACCTTGTTAAGCTCCTTGGGGTAGAAGTTTAATTGCAAGAGTTGAACAAGAGCCAAGACAGCCAAAGAGATAGAAGGGCCCTTCTGCAGGAAGCTGTTATCTGCTCATGGGTGGGAAATGGTTTTTAATGTCTGGGTCAGCATAGTTTGTAATACAGTGACTAAGACAGGACAGTGAAATGAACCAAAAACCAGGCTAATTAGGTGGAACCAGGAACTGAAGCTAGAGGTGACCATGAGAAAGAAAAGCTCCCTGGCATTCTTAGAAATCTTGGGGAAGGCCAATTCATAGACTGGGGATCTGAACCCGTTGTAAGTGCATGCAGAGGCCCCAACACCAGTGGTTCCCCTGTACTAGTTCATTTTCCATTACGAGTCTATTTTTGCATCCATATTCTTTTCAGTTTCTAAATAACTTCCTACCACTAAGCTTGCATTGGGGCAGCTTACTTTACTCTGCCTCCCTGATGAACATATTTGACTCTAACAGTTTTGCTAATTTGGCAAGGGCTGGGGAAATTCTAATCCTGTTCTTTAATGTTCTGGTCATCCCTCCCATCTAGGAACTTAATGAGCTTGCTCTCTGCTCCTTTAAGCAGGTCACTGATGAAAATGTTAAACAGAACCAAGCCTCAGAAATGTGCATACCAATGCAATCTTGAGTTCAGGGACTTTTCCAGCCCAGTTGCACAGCGAATTTGGTACCTTTACAACTGTTTGCATAAATGAATAATGCATAGAACAGGAACTGTGTCTTATAACAGTTTATGAATGTCCATTAGTTTTTCTCATTATTACCAGTTGTTCTAAAGAATGAGAATTATTTAAAAAATGTTTTCCACCCCAGAAGATCCACAAGTCAGACATAAGCTAAATGGATTTAGCTTGACCACTGAGAGGCTGCTGTTATGAGTTTAAGGAAGAAGGTAACAATCCCAAATCTAGAAGTTGACTCTAAGTCAGCTTGGCATTTAGATGGTGAGGAGGGGTGGCTTAAGGAGAAAGATGAATTTTCCTGGTTTCTAGTGTGTGTGTGTGTTTGTGTGTGTGTGTGGTAAGGGGAATGGAAAGGGAGTCTAAACAAGCTACAATTGTTAGCTGTCTTGGAAGGTGTTATCCAAAGAAGGATGTTTAAATAGCTCGGGTGATTTGATCTTGTCAAACTTTTGAGCTGAGAGAGCATATTTTAGGGAGAGATAGGGAAAGTTCAGTCAGAATTCAGAGACAGCCTCACACATTTGGAAAAAAGCCTTCAGAAACAGTGGCTGGCTTCCAGCTGCTCATTGTCCCTCCTAAGGAGAGCATGTGAGCAGATGCCTTGTCAGGATGGGGATGCCGTCTTTCTGTCTCGAGAAAACTCATTGTTATTGTTTCATTTGTATAGGGTGGGTTGGGCAGGACTACAATGTCCACTCTATGTTGAGAGCTCTTCATGATGCCCTGTGTCACCTTCCCACTGTGATACAGTGGGATCATCCGTTCCGTCGCTCATCATGAACTCACTGTCCCATGGAGAAATTGCCTCCTGCTTCAACATCACCTTCAGCAGCCAATTTACATTCTATGCCATTTTATTTTGTTCTCAGTAACACCAATCACCTTCACCATTGAATTTGGATGGATGAGGGCCACAGTGGGAGCTGTGTACATCGTACCTATAAGATGTATTGGGAAGGAGATATTTTAAACTTGAATGCCTAGAGAAGAATTTATTTTTATGGTTTACATGAACTTGGTGTCCCATAATTCAGGATACATACAAGTGGAGGGTGAGCATAACCATGGCAACCTCATGCAGACTGTGAGAGGGTCCTGGCCTCCTGCTGCTCTGTGAGAAAGAAAATGTCGGCCCAAGTCAGCAAGCTGGCATCTCATGAAGATGCAATGTCACAATTACAGGGTGAGACTGGCCGCCCTGGCCATACTGGCTGTCCAAAGAGACCAGGTCTCCCTATGGTATCCAGGCTGGTATCAAACTCCTGATCCCAAGTGATCCTTCTGCTTTGGCTTCCCAAAGTGCTGCGGTTACAGGGAAGTTATTTTGTCACTGGATAAAGATACTTGTGAAGAAACTGGACTTCCAGCTTCCAGGTTATGTGTCTCAGTATTCTAGCAGAAAAGCATGGAATTTAAGATGGGGTCTCACTGTGTTGCCCAGGTGGTTTTGAACTCCTGACCTCAAGCAATCCTCCTGCCTCAGGCTACCAAAGCCCTGGTATTACAGCCCAGTCCTTGGAGAGACCAGGAAATCCAGAGTTTTCTCCAAGAATGGGGATTCCTGAGAAGCGAGTTTCACATTGAGTCAAGAAAGGAGAATCATATACTGTCAAGGGCAATGGCCCGGAGCCTCAAGAACAGGGGAACAAAGAAGAGCTGGGCTTGACAGGATTATGGTGGTTCTCTGTCCCACCTAAAACCTACCACTACCTCAAGACCCCCTCAAGATGGTGACCTGTCTTGGTTTCAACACCTTAAACAGGAAACACTGGGAAGATGCATACTTCTCTATTCCATATCAGACATGTCTTACAGGAAACCCGTATATCTGAGTGACCAAAGAAAAGCATGAGAAAAATGTGAAATCTGTGCCAGGCCAGTCACAATGTTTTGCTGGTGCCCTGGGGCCCACATGCATTTCAAGAAAAATAAGGTGTGTCGAATCTGCAGAAGACTGAAGTATGTCTGTCAGACCTGCCCCTTAGACCTGGAGCATGGCCTGCCCACCCAGGTTTGTGATGCTGAGTTGTCTTTAAAAGATGATACGCCAAAGTCAGATATCAGAGAAGAGTACTACAGGCAGAATGTGGAGAGAGGGATTTCTAACTCGAATGGAAGACGGCCAGTTGGCCTGCTGGGGGGAAAGCCACATCTACGAGTAACATGCTGGACAAACTGGCCTGGACCATACCTTATTACCTAAGGAATAAGCCCCACATTTGCTCCTTCTGGGTGGAGGGAAAGGTGAGAGAGGAGAGGAGTTTTGATAGAGACATGAGAAGCCTACAGGTCCACATGATTCCCTTGCTGATCAGATATTAAAGACCAATATTATACAGTCAATGACCCTGTAGCAGATAAGCTTCTATTGTAGGCTTCAACCATGCCTCATCCGGAACTCCCAGAGGACAAGACTATCCCCATGCTAGTTGGTGATCCGGGTGATACCATTACTGAGACAGATCTTAAGAAATAATCTCTACCTATTTAGAGAGATCTGGACAATCTCTGTAGTGCAGAGACAACGGTGTGCATTCATCCAGGTTTCCACAGGGCAGGCTGCACAAGTAGCTGCAGAGAAGTCCTTTAATAAGTTCATCATCCATGGCTGCAGACTAAGTGTAAAATGGGGAAGATCCCAGGCAGCCAGAGGAAAGGAAAATGACAGAACCCCAGACCCGGGGATGCAGATAGAGCCGATTCCAGTACTGCCGGGAGCTCTTCCTCCTTCTGCAGCAGCAGATGCATCTGCCATGACTTCAGCCTACCTCCGAGTGCTCCTACAGCTGTGGTGAACATTGCCTGGCCATGTTCAGCTGCTATTGCCCTGTCCTCACCCTTACTATTGCTCTGCCCCTACCTCCAGGGTTTGGGCCACGCATATTCCACTCAATGGAACCACCTTCCCCTTTCAAGAGGACTCCAGGATCAATCCACTGTCTTTCTCGGGACCCTCAGAGATGGAGCTCATGCCAGAAATCACAGCAGGCCCTAGCACATTATCACACCGTGGCTGTATGAAAGAAAGGACATTTAAACATCCCAATCAATGAATCTTGGAATAAGTATTTTTTTTTTCCTTCCTTTGTGGTTTCCATGGTATCTGAATGTGTTCAGATGTGGGCAGGTGAGAAACAATGGCCATGCTTTTTTATGCATATTCAAAGGACGGATGGACCTCAAATAAGCTGCCACTAAAACATCTGGCTACTAATATCGCATGACAAATAAAATCTAATGCCTGTCTTCTTCATTTCTGTGGATGACAAGAAGCTGGGCGAATTGCAATATACAACAGAATTACCAACCCAATCATATGTTCACTTCGTCTGTGTTTATGGGGGGAAAAGTTGACCTGCAGGAAAAAAACCTTTTGAACATGTTTCTGTCCACTGGGTATACTGTATTTTATAATCACAAAAAGGTTACTAGTACTAATTTTCATAGTGGCATAAGTGTGATTTAACTGTTTTAAATTCACATTATGAGAAAGACAAATAGAAACCAGTACCCATCACAGCCCAGATCTTTTCTTTCCTCTTCTTTTTCTCATTTATTACCAAAGAAATTGAATAGTTCACTATCTAAAAAAAAAAACAAAATGAAATGTCTTTGTATTCCAGTCAAAAAAAGGAACATACTAGCTAAAATGCTTCTAACTATCATAGAATGTCTATATCTGCCACAATTGGCCATGAAGTAGATACTTTGTTTAGGCACAATCCACCCTCTGCAAAACTGGTGGGGTGGGTAATTTTAGGGTGCTCCTATCTTATCTTTGGCTATCTCATTCAAGCTTCTAGGACTTTCATTCATACCCCATGCGAGCCAGACTCACCCCTACCACTCGCTATTGAAACCTATCTGCCCTGTGTCCTGTTACTGCAAGAACCTACTAGGTTACTGGCTAGGATGATAGACGAATGGGCATGGCAAATATGTGCTCTTGGGAGACTGCTAGGCTCTCACCTCTCTCACTCTCTTCTCAAGTGTTCTAGACTCCTTAGGTTCCTTCCACTTTGACTCTCTTAGGCTACATCTGCAAATGTTCCATAAAACATTACCCATTTGATTGTAGTTTAGCATATCCTGGATACTTGCTTCCCAGACAATCTCAACCTTTTTGCCCAGTCACCTTCTCTGGTCCAATCATCTATATCTTATGCTCTACCAAACTAGGGGCTCCATTTACCTTCCCAGGATTCAGCTTGGCCACTATCTCCCACACTAGGCCAAGTATCAGACCAAAGTCATGCTCCAGCCATACTTCATAGAACTTCCAGCCCCAGTTACCCTCCAACCTCCATCAACAACAGAAATCTAAAGTTCTAAGCTCCATACTGTCTTGATTAATCACTCATTGGCTTAAAAAATTGGTATGTTAGGAAATATAACATTTATACACATTATGCTCACCCTCCACTTGCATGCTGACATATGTGTGTGTATAAATTATTATTCATTATTATTTATTATGTACCAGTGTATGAATGTATTAGTGCATTTTCATACTGCTATGAAGAAATACCTGAGACTGGGTAATTTAAAAGAAGAGGTTTGGCCAGGTGCAGTGGCTCACGCCCGTAATCCCAGCACTTTGGGAGGCTAAGGCCAGTGGATCACCTGAGGTCGGGAGTTTGAGACCAGCCTGACCAACATGGAGAAACCCCATCTCTACTAAAAATACAAAATTAGCTGGGCATGCTGGCGTATGCCTGTAATCCCAGCTACTTGAGAGGTTGAGGCAGGAGAATCACTTGAACCCGGGAGGCGGAGGTTGCAGTGAGCCGAGATCGCGCCATTGCTCTCCAGCCTGGGCAAGAAGAGTGAAACTCCATCTCAAAAAAAAAAGAAAAGAAAAGAAAAAGAAAAAAGAGGTTTAATGGACTCACAGTTCCATATGGCTGGGGAGGCCTCACAATCATGGTGGAAGGTGAAGGAGAAGCAAAGGCACATCTTATGTGGCGGCAGGCAAGAGAGCGTGTGTGGGGGATCTGCCCTTTATAAAACCATCAGATCTCATGAAACTTATTCACTATTATGAGAATAGCACTGGGAAAAACCTGCCCCCGTGATTCAATTACCTCCCACTGGGTCCCTCCCGTGACATGCAGAGATTATGGGAGCTACAATTCGAGATGAGATTTGGGTGGGGACACAGCCAAACCATATCAGTGAATATTTCACATAGATTAAAAAGATGTGCTAGAGCAGAAAATTTAAGATTTAAGAGGATAACATAAAAATCATCAACATAAGTTCTGTTTTTTTGTTTTTTCGTTTTTTCAGCTTAAATGAATTATTTTGCCTACCTCTTTCTGGAGACCAGTGACCCAGGCCACACCTAAACAAATGCTACATCTGAGCTAATAAATTCATATTTAACCTTGTCAAAATATGTTGAGTTTTGTTCCTTAAGATTGTAACCAGAAGAAATAGCTCTCTGACGGGGTCATTCAGTTGCATGTACATGAGGAATCCCCTGCACTTGGCTTCCAGCCCTTCTTTATAGATGGACTATTTGATTCTGATTAAATTGTTTACCTAGCATTTTTGGGTCATGAGACAAGTGGAAATATAGATGTGAATGAAAATGTTTTAATGATACGATTAGATTCCACTTTTTCCACCTCTTCACCACCTTCTGTAGCTTTAGTACATAAATTTATTCCCTAGAGCAAACTTTCTAGATGAAAATAATCAATGATTATGCCTTGATTAAAAAAACAACCTGAAAGTTCATCTGTTGGGAATATATTTAAAATGGTATAGTACAGGCATGCCTCAGAGATATTATGGGTTTGGTTCCAGACCACCTCAATGAAGCAAATGTTACAATAAAGCAGGTCACACAAACTCTATTGTTTCCCAGTACATGTAAAAGTAATACACTATACTGTAGTCTATTAAGTAAGCAATAGCATTATGTCTAAAAAATGTATACACTTTAATTAGGAAATACTTTATAGCTAAAAAATGCTAATGATCATCTGAGCATTCAGATCTTTTTGCTGGTGGAGGGTCTTGCCTCGATACTGATGGCTGCTTGACTGATCAGAGTGGTGGTTTCTAAAGGTTGGGGTGGCTGTGGCAATTTTTTGAAACAATGAAGTTTGCCACATTGATTGACCCTCCTTTACACGAAAGATTTCTCTGTAGCATGTGATGCTGCTTGAAAGCACTTTACCCACAGCAGAACTTCTTTCAAAATGCGAGTCAATCCTCTCAAATTCTGCTGCTACTTCATCAACTCAATTTATGTGATATTCTAAATCGTTTGTTTTCATTTCAACGATGTTCACAGCATCTTCACCAGGAGAAGTTTCCATCTCAAAAAACCACTTTCTTTGCTCTACCATAAGAACCAATTTCTCGTCTGTTCAAGTTTCATCATGAGATTGTAGCAATTCAGTCACATCTTCGGGTTCCACTTCTAATTCTAGTTTTCTTGCCATTTCCACCACCTCTGCAGTCACTTCCTCCTCTGAAGTCTTGAACCCTCCCAGTCATTCATGAGGGTTAGAATCAACTTCTTCCAAACTGTTAATGTTACTATCTTGACCTCCTCCCGTGAGTCACAAATGATATCAAGAATGGTGAATCCCATGGACAGGAAGATGAGAACAGACACTGGGGACTATCGTGGGAGAGGGGTAATGGCTGAAAAACTACCTATTGGGTACTATGCTCACTACCCGGGTGACGGGATCATTCATATCCCAAACCTCAGCATCACACAGTATACCCACGTAATAAATTTGCACATGTACCCACTGAATCAAAATAAAAGTTGAAATTATAAAAACATAAGATGGGTGCAGTGGTTCATGCCTGTAATCTCAGCCCTTTGGGAGGCAGAGATGGGAGGATCACTTGAGCCCAGGAGTTTGAGATCAGCCTGGGCAACATAGGGAAACTCTATTTCTACAAAAAAGAGATATTAACTGGGCGTACTGGCATGTGCCTGTAGTCGCAGCTGCTCAGGTGGCTGAGGTGGGAGGATCACTTGAGCCTCGGAGGTCGAGGCTGCAGTGAGTCAAGATCGCACCACTGCATTCCAGCCTGGATGACAGCAAAATCCTGTCTCAAATAAATAAATAAAATAAAATAAAATAAAATAAAAAATTGGTCAGGCACAGTGGCACACACCTGTAGTCCTAGCTAATTAGAAGGATGAGGCGGGAGGATCACTTGAGCCCAGGAGTTTGAGGCTGCAGTGAGCTATGATCACACCACTGTGCTCCAGTCTGGGCAACAGAGAGAAAAGAGAAGAGAGGAGAGGAGAGGAGAGGAGAGGAGGGGAGGGGAGGGGAGGGGAGGGGAGGAGAGGAGAGGAGAGGAGAGAAAAGAAAGAGAATGGTGTACTGCAGCCTGGGCAACAGAGTTGGGGGGAGGTGGGGAAAGAAAGAAAAGAATGGTGAATCCTTTCCAGGAGGTTTCAATTTACAATGCCCAGATACATCAGAGGAATCACTATGGCAGCTATTGCCATACACAATGTCTTTCTCAATAAGACTTAGGCCAGGCACAATGGCACATGCCTGTAATCCCAGCACTTTGGGAGGCTGAGGTGATTGGATTACTGGAGTTCAGGAGTTCAAGACCAGCCTGGGTGACATGGCAAAACCCCATCTCTATAAAAAATATGAAAATTAGCCTGGTGTGGTGACATACACCTGTAGTTCTAGAAACCCAGGAGGCTGAGGTGGGGAAATTGCTGAGCCCAGGAGGCGGAGGTTGCAGTGAGCCAAGAGCGTGCCACTGTACTCCAGCCTGGGTGACAGAGTGAGACCCTGTTTCAAAATAATAATAATATTTGAAATTTGAAATTACTCTTCAATTCATGGGCTGCAGAATGTCCTGTTAGCAGATATGAAAACAACACTAATCTCCTTGTACATCTCCATCGGAACTCTTAGGTGACCAGGTACATTGTCAATGAGCAGCAATAGTTTGAAAAATCTTTTTGTCTGAGCAGTAGGTCTCCACCATGGGCTTAAAATATTCAGTAACCATTCTGCAAACAGATGTGCTGCCCCCAGCCATGTTTCATTTATGGACCACAGGCAGAATAGATTTGGCATAATTCTTAAGGGCCTAGGATTTTCAGAATGATAAGTGAACACTGACTTTAAGTGACACCAGCTGCATTAGTCCCTAATAAAAGAGTCAGCCTGTCCTTTGAGACTTTGAAGCCAGGCATTGACTTCTCCTCTCTAGCTATGAAAGTCCTAGATGGCATGTTTTCCCATTGGAAGGCTGTTCCACCTAAACCGGATATCTATTGTTTGGTATAGCAACCTCCATCAATGATCTTAGCTGAACAGTTTGCTGCAGCTTCTGCATCATTACTTGCTGCTTCACCTTGCACTTTTATGTTATGGAGATAGCTTCTTTCCTCAAGCCTCATGAACCAACCTCTGGTAGCTTCCAACAGTTCTTCTGTAGCTTCCTTACCTCTCTCAGCTTACATAAAATTAAAGAGAGTTAGGTCCTTGCTCTGGTTTAGGCTTTGGCTTAAGGAAATGTTGTGGCTGGTTTGATTTTCTATCCAGACCACAAAAACTTTCTCCATATCAGCACTAAGGCTGTTTCTCTTTTTTATCATTTGTGTACTCACTATAGTAGCACTTTTAATTTCCTTCAAAAACTTTTGCTTTGCATTCACAACTTCGCTGTTTGGTTCAAGAGACCTAGATTTCAGCCTATCTTTTTGTTTGGTTATTGTTTTTTTGAGACAGAGTCTGGCTCTGTCACTCAGGCTGGAATGCAGTGGTGTGATCATGGCTTACTGCAGCCTCGTACTGCTGGGATCAAGCAATCTTCCCACCTCAGCTCACCATGTAGCTGGGACTACAGACTACCACATCTGGCTAATTGTTGTATTTTCAGTAGAGATGGGGTTTCACCATGTTGCCCAGGCTGGTCTCTAACTCCTGGGCTCAAGCGATCCTCCTACCTCGGCCTCCCAAAGTGCTGGGATTACAGGCGTGAGCCTTTGTGCCCAGCCCCATCTTTGTTTTTGACTTGCCTTCCTCACTAAGCTTAATCAATTTTAAGCTTTTGATTTAAAATGAGAGACTTGCAACTTTTCATTTGAGCATGTAGATGCCACTGTAAAAGTATTAACTGGCCTGATTTCAATATTGTTATATCTCAGGGAAGGTCTGACGAGAGGAAGAGATACGAAGAAATGCCCAGTCAGTGGAAAAGGTACAACACACACATTTGTCAATTAAGTTCCATCTCACATGGTGGGGTTCATGGTGCCCCAAAACAATTATAATTGATCACTGATCACTGTGATCACCATAACAGATACAATAATGATGAAAAATTCAAAACATTGTGAGAATGACAAAAATGTGACACAGAGACACAAAGTGAGGATGTGCTGTTGGAAAAGTGGTACAGACGGGCTTGTGGCAGGGTTGCCACAAACGTGTAATTTGTAAAAAATGCAATATGTGCAATGTACAATAAAGTGAAATGCAGTACAACGAGATATGCCTGTTCATTTATATAAGATAGGCTAATAGACAGACATTGAAATTTTGTTTCTCAAGTGCATTTAATGACACAGAAACATTTCATGATAGGCTATGTAAAAAAGGATGATAATCCATATCTATGTATATGGTAGGTAGATACCTACCTGTGTGGATGGATGGATGGATAGATAGATAAATAGATAGATAGATAGATAGATAGATAGATAGATAGATAGATAGATAGATATACAGAGATGGCTTTATCGAAAATCAGAAGGCAAAATGCTAAAATATTAACAATAGTCTTTGTTTTACGTATACATATATGTTTCCTTGCTTTAAAAATAAATGTGTGTTACAGAATTGTTTAAAACAAAAATGTTATTAAGAAAAAAAAAAAAAAGCTCAGGTCCTGATTCTAGACATCTTTTGGGTCATGTGTTTGAAAACAACATCCTCCCACAGATCTCCCCTGAGGGAGCTTGTCATTTGGCTAAGCTCTTTATTTTTTTGTTCCTTTCTTTCCTGCCCGGTCCTATTTTCTCATCTTCCCATTTTGTCTCCTGGCATTTCCTAATTCTACACCATCAGGACGGGACTGATGTTCTTCCACGGGGTGTGGCTAAAACGGTGGCAGATGTTTGTATAATCTCCTTGAAAAAGATTCACTTTTAAAACGAATTGTTTTTCTGATACAATTCTGCAAAGGAGGCCAATGAATAGGAGACGGGGTTATTCTTGGCTCTCCCGAGACTCGTGGCTTTCACTGGGGCCAAGCATTCTTAAACAAGTCCCTAGATGAGCACCCGCAGCCTTGTTGAAACAGCAGCAGAATGTCCAGCCCTGCTGAGATGTCCTACTGCTCCCTTTGAGGAGAAAGACAGCATGAGAAGCAGCCAATACTTGAATTGTTTTGAGAGATAATTAAGTAAATTGTCAATAATGCATATTCTCCCAGGGTAAATATATACTTACTTACTGAACAACGCTGTGCAAATTTGCAGGAGAGTCACTGACATTTTTCAGTCTACCCAAAGATAATGAACTGGGTAAAACATTTATATTCCCAAAGAGTGCAACTAATTATAAGCTCCAAATAACACTAAAAAGTACATAATTCAAATAGGTCTTGCACTTAGAATTGCCTCAAGTAATTAACACTCGAATACAAAATGGATCCTCTGACAGTTTTGCCAAAGCTGATTTTTCTGGAAGGTTCAATGGTGCTGGGATACGAAGTATTTGGTTGAGGGTTTGCTAGTGATTTTCAATCATGTTGTCCTCATCGGTGCCCAGGGATAATGAATAAATGTTTGAATTGGCAGTAATGCAAATGGTGTGGTTGACAGTGGGGCACAACTCCCTGGAGGGACATGGTGGTAGAAGAGACTGGAATAAATAATCGCAATTATTGTCTACAAATGCTGGCTAAAGAGGGCTCAGTCTTCTATTGGACTCTAGTCTTTAAAATCAAGTTCTCTAATTCCAGCAAGGGAATATCATAATAGGCAAACTGTTTGTGGATTTCCACGCTTCTGTAGACTGACTAGCAGGTAGAAGTGCTGGATGAAAATATGCAGCAATTCCTATAGGGATGGCTCACTAATGCTGTACATTCATTCACATATTCATTTATTCTGAAGCCTTCATTCTTTTGGGGGAAGACATAACAAAAAGAAAAAATTAGATTATTATTATTATTTAGTTTGAGACGGAGCCTCACTCTGTCGCCCAGGCTGGAGTACAGTGACATGACCTCACTGCAGCCTCCGGCTCCCAGATTCAAGCAATTCTCCTGCCTTAGACTCCCGAGTAGCTGGGACTACAGGTGTGCACCATCACACCCACTAATTTCTTTGTATTTTTCGTAGAGACAGAGTTTCACCATGTTGGCCAGGTTGGTCTCGAACTCCTGACCTCAGGTGATCCACCCACCTTGGCCTCCCAAGATGCTGAGATTACAAGCGTGAGCCACTGCACCCAGCCTAGATAATTATTAGAATGAAAACAAAGCATAAATTGTTGTTCAATAAATGCATGAAGCAAACACTAAAACGCAAGTTTCATGAAGACAGGTTGTTCTGTTTTGTTTTCCTATATCTCTAGTACCAAGCATTGCTGGTATATAGCGGATACTCCCGAAATATGCATTGGGTGAAGAAAACACCTAAGTAAGTACATACATTCAGATAAAGGGTTAGAGAGTGATGAGACTGGGGTGGAGAGGAGAGGCCCTAATTTAGATGGGCTAGTGAGGCGGTGTCTTTCAAGAATTGACATTTGAGTAGAGATTCGAATGATAACAAAGAGCTAGCATGGGAGGTTCTGAGGGCTGGTGTTCCAGACAGAGGCCGGGAAAGCTTGTCCCCTTCAAGGAACATCAAGAAGGCCGGTGGGGCTGGAAGAGATGGAGAGAAAGGGAGAGAGTCAGGAGGTGATGCCAGGGTCGTAGGCAGAACAAGATCACATAGGATCTCATAGGCCAGGATAAGAGGTTTACATTCTAATCTAAGAGTAATGGGGAGGCATGAGAAGCTTTAGTAAAAATGACCTATGTGATCTGACTTACTTAAAATGATGACTGTGTTTACTGTGTGGTAATGGCTTATTTAACTGCAGAAACAGATTCGTCCATTAAATCTTGTTCAACTAAGTTCTATGTAACATACTGCAGAAACTTTTTTTTTTTTTTTGGAATATACTAGAGGAGAAATGATTAGGGATAAACTAAGGCTATGGGTACAGTAACAGGAAAACTCAGATTTGAGAGAAAGTAAAGAAATACAGTTGAGAATATTAAATGATAAGATGTGTGCAGTGAGGGAATGGGATTACTCCCTGGCCTTGCCCAAGCACCTGGGTAGATGGGAGAAGAGGAGCACCCAGCAGTGAAGTGGACTTAGAAGTAATAAACACTTAGTTGATCCCACACTACGGTCCATCCATGGCTTTGGATACTATAAAGAGTATATGCAGATGAGAAAGGCAGTCCCTACCTCAAGGAATTTGCAACCTGGCAAAGGGACAGTAATTAACAAAGCTAATTAGAGAGAAACCACAGTGTGATGAATGATAGAAAGGAGAAACCTCTACTCTAGTGTACCACAGAGATATTTTTTCAGGCTGAAAGAAGCCAAGTTATGATTCTTTCTCTTCTCTCTTCCCACTTAATTAGGATTGTATCAGCCGGGCACAGTGGCTAACACCTATAATCCCAGCACTTTAGGAGGCCGAGGCAGGTGGATCACTTGAGGTCAGGAGTTTGAGACCAGCCTGGCCAACATGGTGAAACCCCATCTCTACTAAAAATATAAAAATTACCCAGGTGTGGTGGTATGTGCCTGTAATCCCAGCTACTCAGGAGGCTGAGGCAGGAGAATCACTTGAACCCGAGAGGCGGAGGTTGCGGTGAGCCAAGGTCATGCCACTGTACTCCAGCAGTGGCAGAAAGAAACGCCATCTGTAAAAACAAAAACAAAAGCAAACAAACAAAAATAACGAAGAAGCAAACAAACAAAAAATAGGCTTTTATTTATCTTGCTTAATGGGCAAATTCAGAGCATTCTTATTATAGTAAGGGTTGTCAGATAAAATGCAGGGCTGGAATAGGAACCCAAGGATTGCAGTCTTAGTGAAGGATGGATGAAAAATAAACTTTCAGGAGGAAGGGATAGGAAAAAATTATCTCGGTCTCATCCTTAACATTCAGTAGTGCTATTTGACCCTCCAAACCTCATGCTAAAATTTTAACTCCTCCCATTCATATAGGTCTAAAAACAATATATTTTTTAAAAGGATAAATATTTTTTATCTCCAATGTTAGAGGTGGGGCCTAATGGGAGGTGTTTGGCTCCTGTGGGTGGATCCTTCATGCAAGGGTGGTGCTGCCCTCTTGGGAATGAGTGAGTTCTTGCTTTACTACTTCCCGTGAGAATTCCTATGAGAACTGCTTGTTCAAAAGAGCCTGGTGCCTCCCCTCCCCTTGCTTTCTCCCCCTTCCACCGTAAGTGGAAGCAGCCTGGAGCCCTCCCTAGAAGCAGATGCTGGAGCTATGCTCTTGTACAGCCTGCAGAAGCATGAGCCAGATAAACCTCTATTCTTTCTACATTTCCCGGCCTCAGGTATTCTTTTATAGCAATACAAATGGACTAAGACAAGTAGATACAACAAAATAAAACAACAGAAAACCTCCTCTGAGAATGTGTAACCCTAAGCCAGATCTCACATAGGTTTATGGTCATAATTCATGTTATCTGTGTGTTCTGGAACATCTCAAAAGGAAAATTCAATTTCAAGTAGTTCCAGGTAAGTAATGCCTTAAGGCAAATGATAGAAGGAAATGCAAATCTTCTCTTAAAAAATATAGTCTTTAACCCAGACCTTAAAGTATTTTCATGGATAAATTTTCAAGGAAAATGGTCACAGTTTAAAAACATAAGCCGCATAAGGAAATCAGTCACCATGAGAGAAAGTCAGCAGAAATAACACCAGAATCAAACCCATAGAGACTACAGATCTTGAAAGTATCTGGTACAAAATATAAAATAACAAATATTTAAAATTTTTAAAGGAATAAAAAGAACATCTTGAAAATATAAAATAACCAAGTGGTTTGTAAAACAACTACATATAACTTCTATAAGTGAAAGACATAAAAATTAGAATCTAAAGCTCAGTGGATAGATTAAACAGTAGATTAGGCATAGCAGAAAAAGAATTAGATAAACTCAAAGATAGGTAAAAAGAAAAGACAGAAGCTTCAACCCGTAGAGACTATAAAAGGTAAAAAACAGGAAAGAGTGGTTAAGAAACATGTAGGTTAAAATGAGAAAGGCTAGAAAAATGTCAAAGTTCCAAAAAGAGATAACTGAGAGGATGGGAAAGAGATAATATTCGATAATAATAAAATCCTTAAAAATTTTCCAGAATTGTTGGGGAAAAAAAAAAAAACCCCACCAATCTGGCTGGGTGCAGTGGCTCATGCTGGTAACTCCAGCGCTTTTGAGTCTGGGAGTTTGAGACCAGACTGGGCAATATAGCAAGACTCTGTCTCTAAAAAAAAAAAAAATTAAAAATTAGCCATGTATGATAACATGCACCTGTAATCCCAGCTACTTGGGAGACTGAGGAAAAAGGATCCCTAGAGCCCAGGAGTTCCAGGCTATAGTGAGCTATGACTGCACCACTGCACTCCAAAGTGGGTGACAGAGACATACTGTCTGTAATGATAATAATAATAATAAATCCCCATGATTAATTTTAAGAAGCAGCACAAATACATATTTTGTTAATCTATAAGAAGACTCATCACAGTGAAACTGCAGAATAATCAAGAAAGCAAACAACTGTTAGCCCACGGAGAACGGTAAAGAGATATAGTATATAAGAAGAAATACCTTGAGAAGAGGCATTGAAATTTGGTGGATGAAAGAAGGAGGGTATGAAGGAGACTAATTCCTATTACAATATTTAGCTCAGAGTCAGGGGGAATGAAGCAAATAGAAAGATATTGCAATGAATGCTGTGTTTTCAGTGTTGCTAAGAGGACTCTGAACAATTTGCTAAGAAAATAAACTGATAACTAAATTAGAGTGCACGGGTGTATGTGTGTGGGGAGTGCCTTCAAAGAATGGTTTCTTGAGGAAGCAAAACCTTAGGTGAGACTTGAAAGATGAATTAGAGGGAGTGGGACAGAGAGAAGGGAGAAAAGGAAAGAAAGGCATTCATGTAGAAAGAGCTAAATCTACAGAGATGATTCCTTTAGTGAAAGGATGTATTCAATTCTCCTTGAGGAAACTGTAGAGTGAGTGATGGACCTCAAAATATAGCATAGTTGCCCTCATCTTAAAAACATACAGGTTTTAAATAATAGGATGGGGAAAGTACCAAGGTGGATTGCGAAGAGTTTGGGGTAGCTAGAGTAAGGAGTAGATATGACTGGGGAAGCAAGAAGAGGCAGGAGAGGAAAGGCTGGACAGATCAGTGGCTGAAGATCAATGATCACGAAGAAGGTTTTATGTCATTCTTGGGAGTATCAACTTTTTTTTTTTTTTGAGATGGAGTCTCACTCTGTCAACAGGCTGGAGTGCACTGGCATGATCTTGGCTCACTGCAATCTCCACCTCCCGGGTTCAAGCAATTCCCCTGCCTCAGCCTCCCAAGTAGCTAGGACTACAGGCACGCACCACCACGCCCAGCTAATTTTTTTGTATTTTAGTAGAGATGGGGTTTCGCCATGTTGGCCAGGATGGTCTCAATCTCCTGACCTCGTGATCCGCCCCCTTCAGCCTCCCAAAGTGCTGGGATTACAGGCCTGAGCCACCGCGCCCGGCTGGGAGGATGAACTTCATCCATGGCCATGGGAAGTCATTTTCGATTTGTAGGCAGTGTCACCATCAGGTTTACATTTTAGAAAGAAGGCCATTATTAGAGTAGAGTGTGGATTTTTGAGAATGGGAGAATAGAAGAAGACTGGAATCAGAGAGACTAGTTAGAAGACCGATACGATATCTAGGGGAATACGATGTCCGTGGCCTGAACTAAAGTATAGTTGTTGAGATGGGTAGAAGTAGACAGAGTGAAAAATATTTAGGAAGTAGAAAAGACTTGTTCAGCCATTGTGAGTTGAATGATGTCTTCCAAAATGATATGTCCAAACATTAATACCTACTACCTATGAATGTGTACTCTACGTACACATTCACAGTACTCTAAGTACATAGTACACATAGTACATACTCATGGTACTCCAAGTACATAGTACACATCGTACATACTCATAGTACTCCAAGTACGTAGTACACATAGTACATGCTCACAGTACTCTAAGTACATAGTACACATAGTACATACTCATGGTACTCCAAGTACATAGTACACATCGTACATACTCATAGTACTCCAAGTACGTAGTACACATAGTACATGCTCATAGTACTCTAAGTACATAGTACACATTCAAGTATTCTCTGTACTTGGCAATAGGGTCTTTGCAGATGTACTCAGGTTACTAAGATGAGGTCACATTAGATTAAGGTGGGCCCTAAGCTAAATCAAATGACTCATTTCTGTATAAACATGAAGACACAGACACACAGACACAGAAGGGAGAAGGCCGTGAGACTATGTGGCAGAGATGAGAGTTATGCAGCTGCAAGATAAAGAATGCCAAGGACTGCCAGCAGCCACAAGGAGCCAGAAAGAGGCAAGAAAGAATTTGCCCTCAGAGCCTCCAGAAGAAGCTAATCCTGCCAATTCCTTGATTTTGGACTTCCAGCCTCCAGAACTGTGAGAGAATACATTTCTGTTGTTATAAGCCACACATTTAAAATTTTTTTTTTTTTTTAGAAATGGGGTCTTGCTATGTTGCCCAGGCTGGTCTCGATCTCCTGGCTTCAAGCCATCCTCCTGCCCTGGCCTTCCAAAGTGCTGAGATTACACGTGTCAGCCACCTGCCAGCCTAAGCCACTCATTTTACAGTACTTTGTGACAGCAGCCCTGGGAAACTAAAATGTAACTTACTAGTGTTTAGGGGCACCATGTGTTCCTGCCTTGATCTTTAAAATATTGGAAAGGGAGCTGCCAGTTCTTCTTTTCAATTCACCTACTTCTTTTTAGTGAGAAGAGGAATGCTTTATCATGTGTGAATTGGTGAGTCTGGGAGAAGGAACTCATAGGCCCAGGTGAGCGAGATGGGAAAGTGAATGCAGAGGGGAGTGGTTAGGAAGTTCGCAGTTCAGAGATCTCATTCATATTTTTCCTTTTGGCCTTATGAGGAATAAAGCTGATGCTTTGATTTTTTTCTGTATAATTTCCTTTCTCCCTTAATTCTCATTTGATTCTGAATTGTGGGAGAGGCGCGACTATTTCCTTTTTATTTCAGTGAAGCCCAAGGAAAGGTGGAGGAATGACGGGTTTCCGGGAATTTTGGCTTGAGCAGCTGAACAGTGCTGGATTTGGATCCCTGGGACTCAGGAGTGGGATCTGGGGATATACGTGGAAGATGATAGCACGTAGCGGGCACTTAATATGTTTGCTGACTTTAAAGTGGTCTAACTTCCTCATTTTAGGGGTGAGTAAACTGAGCCCCAAAAAACCTCGGTTACTTGTCCAAGATCAGACAAAACAGGGGCAGGTTTGGAAACTTCTCTTCCTGCGATTTTCAAGTGATTTCCCTGCTCCCCTATGAACTACCTTTCTTTAAGATTACATATCCTTTAATACATATATTCACACACCCGCTGTAAAAGACCATATTACACAGGCTTAGGATGCTGTTCAAGATCACTGACCCCTCGGCTGGTTAGCAAAAGCCCACATCACATTTTCAACTAAAGAATGTCTGTCCAGGTGCAGGCCTCGGGACACTTCAGCTGGGGCCTGTGCCAACAGTTTACCCAAATCATTCAAGTAAGAGCTCTCCATCCCCCACAGAAGGGCTCCCCAGGATATTTAATCACTGCAGTTTTTATTTCAAGACCGTGCCTTGAATATCCTCTATTCAGGATACTGTGCCAAGGCTGAACTGCCTGGAGCAAAACAGAACAATCCTTTGGAGATGGTGGGGTCCAGGCTGGAGAGCCAAAGGGAATGGGCATACAGTTCCACCAAAATCATATTTTTTTATTACCTCTCCCTTCAGATAGACAATGGAAGGTTTCATCAAACACAACCTTCCTTTTCCTGATTGCTTAGGTACATTTCACATTCTCAGCATCCAAGGAAACTCTCCAAATAAATATATTGCTGGAAAAAAGGAAAACCAAGACAACGTACACTTATCTCCCTCGCTGCTCAAACAGAAACAAAACTGCCGAAAAACAAAACTTAATCTCCAACAGACATATTTTCTGATCATTAATTTTTGCCCGAATTGCTGGTTCGTGTAAACAAACTATGCCTTGTATAAACAAGTCCTGTTATCTGAACAAAAAGAAGAAAGAAAGAAATCTAAGAGCCATCCTGTGTGATTCACTTTAAAGGAAAAAAAAAAAAGAGTTGCTCATATTTTTTAAAAAATATTTTGAAAGACTCTGCCTATTCATCATCAGGCATATTTTAAAGAAGTGATGTTTTCTTTTGTGTATCTTCAAGTCGCTATAGCAACTGGATCACTTTCTATTCGTTAATCAGGAGGCACCAGCCAGAGAATCTATCCTTTCCCTCTAGGTTTGGAGCCTTGGCCTATTGCTCTACCTTTTTAAAACTTCACAGATTTTGGAAATAGTTTTCTTCAAAAATGTTTCTCTTGATCTGAGAGTTGTGCTATGTTCCATGTGTTATTTATTGCTACACATTTTTGTCCTCTGTGTTATGTGATGGCTTCTATGGAATACTAGGTATGTTTTGATTACTTCTCTCTACTTCTGTGGTTTCATTGCTTACAGCTATAGGAGATTTAGCTGAATCTCCAGAGTTGTGCAGCAAATTATACAGAAGCGCTTCCACTTGTTCTTTCTTTTGTATACTGCCGGGTGGAAATGCTGTCTAGTTACAAATGGAGCTTTGTTTTCTTTAATACCCTTTTAAAGCTTCTCCTTCTCAAAAGTCAGCAATCCATCTTAATTTTTGTTATTAACACCTGGACCTGCTGAAACTGTGCCGAGTGATCAGCGCAATTCTTAATCACTTGGTAGCCTGAGTAATATCGTGATCATCTTTCCTGGGTTGGATTCACTCCCCTGAACACTTGGATTGGATGTCAATTGCTGAATGGTTCTAAACATCACACAAAAGAGGGAAAGAGAGACTTGAGAGTGCCAGGAGTCTAGAAGCGGTGGACTGGAATACACTTTGCAGAAATGGTTTGTTCAGCCAGCACAAACAATGTTTTAACTGTATTTAAGGAAATCAAAATATTTTTCATGAAAGTCTGAATTACCTCGAGTTCTGCATGTAGCAATTGGTTGGGGCTGACGAGCAAATGACTCGTCTAGACGGGGATGCCCTGTGGGCTCAGTCCTCAGTTGGCCCACTTGACCATGGTACCTGCCTGGCACTTGTAGAAATGAATTTCACCCCTGGCCAAAGTTTACAGATGAAGAAACTGAGACTAGAAAATTTTAGGGACTTGACCAAAGCCAAACAGTTAATTAGTGGCAGCTTGAGGACTAAATCCAGTTTTACTCATCACTAGCCCAGTGCTTCTAGTTTTGTTTTTTGTTTTGTTTTGTTTTGATTCTGAGACAGAGACTTGCTTTGTTACCCAGGCTGGAGTGCAGTGGGACGACCACAGCTCACTGCAGCCTTGACCTCCTGGGCTTAAGTGATCCTCTCTCCTCAGCCTCCCAAGTAAATAGGACTACATGTGTGCACCACTACCTATGGCTAATTTTTTTTTTTTTTGGTAGAGATGGCGTGTCATTATGTTGCCCAGGCTGGTCTCAAACTCCTGGGCTCAAGCGATCTGTCCACCTCAGCCTCCCAAAGTGTTGGGATTACAGGCATGAGCCACTGTGCCCAGCCACTTCTAGTTTTTGAAGATTAAAACCGTAATCTTCTAGTTTCTCCTTATACTACACACTGGGGTACACACCAGGTAATGATGAAATATGCTTTAGACTGATTATGACTAAGAACTACACAAATCCATGTGGGCGACCACCAGGCAATGAACAACGCAACAACTCTTATCACTGCGGGCTTTAAAAAACACTTGGGGTTATTTAGAAAAAGAAGCGAATTATGATTCAGGTATAGAGAAACGCATTACCAGGTGACAAGCATGTGTATGTGTGGGCTGGGTGGGCAAGAAAAGGGAAAATACCCTCTCAGCTCATTCTGCTCCAAAAGTGGCAGCTTTTCAGGATTTTTCAAAGGCAATCTGAGAGCTAGGAATTATGAACAAGATGAAAGAAACTTAGAAGCAGCATTATGAACACAAAGCCGATTTGTCTAGAGAAGCTAGTGAAAGAGAAAACATGGATACATTATTTGCTGTCCCACCAATTAATGGCAGATGTCTTAGTCTCTGGCACAAGTCAGGCTATCCACCTCTCCAGTCCCACGTTAGAACATTTTGAAGGAAGGCAGACCCACAAATGTGTGTGTGTGTGTGTGTACCCACAAGCATGTGTGTGGGTTTCGTGAGGGTAGGCAGTGCGTTACTGAATAAAAAGGCAATGCTCTTCAATTTCGAGAGACTTTTCTCCTTGTATCCATTCTTAAAGAGAACAAAAATTTATAAATAAATCCTTGTTGTTTTGATGCCACAGTAAATTAAGAGAAAAAGTTGGCCCTAAGTGAAGACTCAGACTGTGGTCATACTTCATCTAAATGGTTCATAGGGAAACAAAGCCATTATAATAATCAAAATAAAAGCTTAGCACCTGCCAATGGGGCAGGCCTCCACTGAGATATTATGTCTTGCTCGGCTGGGAGATGCTCTGCTTTAGTGTCTACAACGGTCTTAACACAGAGCTTTGTGATAACGAAGAAAAGATTCCTGTGAACAACCAAATACCCCGTCTCTACAAAGCCAAGCTCTTCTTCCTAATGAACCTCATGTGACCACTTGAACAACATTCCAGGGGCACTGAGGTCTGAAGACAAGAGGGATTTTGCAGTATGATTAAGTTTACACAATAACACATAAAGTAGAAAGCAGGCTAACAATTATCAGCTGAATTTGGGGAGAGCTTTGCCCCACCGTGAAATACCTTCAATTGGCCGCTTATCTAAGATATGATTCTTTTGGAAAATTGCTGGCTTTCTCTCCCCCGCATTTCTACTTTTATGGGCCTGATTGTTTTATGAAAGCTCTTCTCTTTTCCTTCTCTCTGGCATGGGAATAGCCCAGAACCAGTTTGCAGGGTTTACTGAGAATAAGAGCTCCATTTTAGAAGGCCGGTGGCCCTTTAGCCTTGCACTGGGATGCCTCTCTCAGACACCGCAGATTCTGATTCCAAGGCCATTGTTCTTTGTGGCATTTCACAGCCCGCCAGGGGACTTCATTCAGATTGGCAGGTGATAAGCTATTTTCAAGTCGTGGGTAATCATAGTAATTCAGCATTTTTCCTTATTAGCACCTCTGAATGGGGAAGGTGCACTGAAACTGCTCATCTGTGCAGTCTATTTTTTTCCAGGTTTACAGCTTTTGTGCTCCAGATGGGCTATGCTGTTAGTCCAAAGGGACTCAATGAAAGAGCATCTACCAGTCTTTCTAATGGCCACGTACTGCATGGATGACAATGCTCAGCCTTGTTCCCTTTGCTTCAGGAGAGGCAACCAGCCAGTAGGAAAGCCACTGGTAGGTCAATTCCAGTATCTTGAGGCTCCGTTGAATGGTAGATGCACAAATAGCCACTTAAGTTTGTGAGTGTTTTTTCTTGGTGATGAGGCAATTTGCCAAAGCATTGATCCATTTTAGAAATCTTCAGTATTTCTAAGAAGTTTGGCACTGATGGAAGAGAGATGAGCTTGATCACAGAAGGCTCATGGATTTTGGCATATGTAGGGAGCAGAACAGGGTTCAGTTTCCATAAAAACACCACTGTGAACATCAACGTTTTTAAATCAATGTTATGAAAGATGAAAGGGCTCATTTTGCAATGGGAATTAAATAGGCACACATTTAGAAACATTTGGAGACCCTTGTGATTGACCCAAGCTGCTGTGATCCCTCCTTTTGGTCCATTATTGCCAATTATGTCTACATATAGTAAGTACCATGTAATTATTTTTTACAATGGACTATTTACTTCATTCATTTAGCTGTTTAGCTGACAGCTTTGCCACTTTTTTGAAGAGATATATAGCCTACCAGAAATAATTTATCCCATTAGATGAATATTTCCAAAGACTATGCTAATGCTTCAGTATCTAAGAACTTAGCATCTAAAACCAGTGGATTACATGAAAATTGTGCTTTCTTTAACCAGTGCTTACTTTTAATGCACCTAAAGGGAAGTTTGAAGAAGCTTTCTCTCTTTATACTAATTTTGAAAGCTCTACTTTGTGAAAGTCTTAAAAATGGGCAGGCATAATAACATAGTTATCAGATGAAATTATAAATCAGAAGAAAAACATGTGGTTTAAATGGGCACCAAGAGCTAACATTTCCTTCTCTTTACAGGATCTCAAAGAGAATTGGGTAATTTCTAAAACTCTTTATTTGAAAATAACTTCAAAATTACAGATAACTTGCAAGAATAAAATATTTGCCCTTTACCTAGATTTCACCTATTGTTAACATTCTGCCACATTTGCTTTATAAGGTGGTCACTCACTTGTTTTATATATTATACATACATTTTTTTGGAACTATTTGAAACTAAGATGCACATTTGTGGTCTTTTACCCATAAATATTTCAGTGTGTATTTCCTAAGAATGAGTATGTTCTGTCATGTAACCACAATAGAGTCATACTTCAGAAAGTTTCAACTCAGGAAATTTAATATTAATACATGCGTTTACCTACTCTCCCATCTATATTCCAATTATTTCAGTTGATCCAGTAATGTTCAATAGAGATCTATTCTAGGATCGTGTATTGCATTTAGCCGTCTCATCTGTTTAGTTTCCTCTAATCTAGAACAATTTCTTGGCTCTTCTTTGACTTTGGTGACACTGATATTTTTAAAAGGCATTTTTTTTTCACTTTTTTTTCAACTTTTATTTTCAATTCAGGTGGTACTTGTGCAGATTTGTTACCTAAGTATATTGAGTGACACTGTGGTTTGGGGAATAATACTGGGATGAGGGTTTTTCAACCCTATCGCCCTCCCTCCCTTTCCTCTTTAGTAGCCCCCAGTTTCTATTGCTGCCATCTTTATGTCCATGAGTACCCCATGTTTAGTTCCCGTTTATAAATGAGAACAGGCAGTATTTGGTTTTCTGTTCCTGTGTTAATTTGCTTAGGATAATGGCCTGCAGCTGCATCCATGTTGCTACAAAGGACATAATTTTGTTCTTTTTTTTTTTTTTTTTTTTTTTTTTTTTTTTTTTTTTGAGACGGAGTCTTGCTCTGTCACCCAGGCTGGAGTGCAGTGGCCGGATCTCAGCTCACTGCAAGCTCCGCCTCCCGGGTTCACGCCATTCTCCGGCCTCAGCCTCCCGAGTAGCTGGGACTACAGGCGCCCGCCACCTCGCCCGGCTAGTTTTTTTTGTATTTCTTAATAGAGACGGGGTTTCACCGTGTTAGCCAGGATGGTCTCGATCTCCTGACCTCGTGATCCGCCCGTCTCGGCCTCCCAAAGTGCTGGGATTACAGGCTTGAGCCACCGCGCCCGGCCAATTTTGTTCTTTTTTATGGCTGCATGGTATTCCATGGTGTATATGTACCACATTTTCTTTATTCAGCCCACCATTGGTGGACACCTAGGTTGATTCCATATGTTTGCTATTGTGAATAGTGCTGTGATGAATATATGAGTGCAGGTGTCTTTTGGTCAGAAGGATTTCTTTTCTGACCAAATATACCCAGTATACCAGTATAAAATATATAAAATATATACTGGGTGTATATATATATATATATACTGGGTATGTATACCCAGTAATGGGATTGTTGGGTCAAACAGTAGTTCTGCTTTAAGATCTTTGAGAAATCTCCAAATTGCCTTCCACAGTGGCTGAACTACTTTACATTCACACCAACAGGGTATAAGCATTCTCTTTCTCCACAGGCTTGCCAGCATCTGTTGTTTTTTGACTTGTTGATAATAGCCACACTGACTGGTGTGAGATGTTACCTTTTTGTTTTGATTTGCATTTCTCTGATGTTAGTGACGTGGATAATTATTTCGTGTTTGTTGTCAGCTAGTATGTCTTCTTTTGAGAAGTGTCTGTTCATGTCTTTTGCTCTTTTTTTTGTTTTGTTTTTTGAGATGGAGTCTCGCTTTGTTGCCCAGGCTGGAGTGCAGGGGCGTGATCTCGGCTTACTGAAAGCTCCACCTCCTGGGTTCACGCCATTTTCCTGCCTCAGCCTCCCAAGTAGCTGGGACTACAGACACCCGCCACCACAGCTGGCTAATTTTTTTTTTTTTTTTTGTATTTTTAGTAGAGATAGGGTTTCACCATGTTAGCCAGGATGGTCCCAATCTGACCTCATGATCTGCCCGCCTACGCCTCCCAAAGTGCTGGGATTACAGGTGTGAGCCACTGCATGGTATCTTTTGCTCATTTTTAAAGTTTTTTTGTTTTTTTTTGCTTCTTGAATTGTTTGAGTTCCTTATAGATTCTGTAGATTCTGGATGTTAGACCTTTGTCAGATGTGTAGTTTGCGAATACATTCTCCCATTCTGTAGGTTGTTTGTTTACTCTATTGATAGTTTCTTTTGCTGTGCAGAAGCTCTTGAGTTTAATTAGGTCCCACTTGTCAATTTTGTTTTTGCTGCAATTGCTTTTGATGACTTACTGATAAATTCCTTCCCAAGATCCATATCCAGAATGTTGTTCCCTAGGTTTTCTTCTAGGATTTTTACAGTTTGAAGTCTTACACTTAAATCTTTAATCCACCTTGAGTTAATTTTTGTATATGGTGAAATATAGGGGTATGGTTTTATTTTTCTGCATATGGCTAGCCAGCTATCTCAGCACCATTTATCAAATAGGAAGTACTTTCTCCATTGCTTATTTTTGTCAATTTTGTTGCAGCGCAAATGGCTGTAGGTGTATGAATTTATTTCTTGATTTTCTACTCTGTTTCATTGGTCTATATGTTTGTTTCTATACCAATACCATGCTGTTTTGGTTGCTGTAACTTTAAAGTATAGTTTGAGTAATGTAATGCCTCCGGTTTTCTTCTTTTTGCTTAGGATCACTTTGGCCTATTCAGGTTCTTTTTTGGTTCCATATAAATTTTAGAATAGTTTTTGCTACTTCTGTGAAAATTGACATTGGCAATTTGATAGGAATAGCATAGAATCTGATAGCTTTGAGCAGTATGGCCACTTTAATGATACTGATTCTTCCAATCCCTGAGCATGGAATATTTTTCCATCTCTTTGTGTCGTCTCTGATTTCTTTTAACAGTGTTTTGTAGTTCTCCCCATAGAGATTTTTTATCTCCTTGATGAGATATATTTCTACATATTTGTGAGGGGGTGGCAGGAAGGGGGTTATTGTAAATGGGATTGCATTCTTGATTTGGCCCTCAGCTTGAACATCATTGGTGTATAAAAATACTACTGATTTTTGTACATCGATTTTCTATCCTGCAGCTTTACCAAAGTCATTTTTCAGTTCCAGGAGTCTTTTGGCAATATCTTTAGGGTTTTCTAGGTATAGAATCATAACATCCACAAAGAGAGATACTTTGACTTCTTCTTTTCCTATTTGGAGAAAGGCAATGGTTTATTTTTAATAAAGGTTTTCATTTGGGATTTTCCTGATATTTCCTCATGTGTAAACTAAAGTTAAGTATGTAGCCAAACTACTATATGGGTCATGTTGTGCCTTTCTTAAGGCATCACCTCAGGAAGCACCCAGTGTCCATCTGTTCCTCTTTAGTGTTGTTAATCTGTACACTTGGTTCCACATCTCAGAAATTTCCTCTAACTGCTATCCAGCACAACACCTGGACCTTGAAGCTGGTGAATAATTCTTGTAAGATAACTGAGAGTAAACATCTGCAGGATAGGCATGAAATGGAGTTTCAGAATTCAAAGCTCAGCATCAAGGCCGGAAGAGGTTATTGAGACAATATAATGATATTAATAATTACCCCATTAATAATATTTATAAGAAATGCTCACATTTATTGAGCCCTTCCCATGTGCCAAGTACTTTATTACATAGTTTAAATGTAATGGTTAAATAGTTTTCTATTGCTGTCATAACAAATTTCCATAAATTTAGCAGCTTAAAACATAAAAGTTTATTATGTCACAGTCATATAGGTTAGAAGTCCGGTAGGGATCTCAATGGGCTAAAAGCAGAGTGGCAGCAGGGCTGGGTTCCTTCTGAAGGCTCTGGGAAAGGATCCATTTCCTCACTCAATCAGGTTGTTGGCAGAATTCTATTCCTTGCAGTTGTAGGCCTGAGATATCCATTTCCTTGCTGGCTATCAGCTGAGGGTTGTATCCGGCTTTTAGATGCCACCTGCATTTCTTGGCTTGGGGCGTCTCTTCTGCCAACTTCAGGGCTATCGATGATGGGTCTTTCTGACTGCAGTTGGAAAGGTTCTCCACTTTAAAGACTCATGAGCTCAGATTGAGTCCGCTTAGCTAATTCAGAATAATCTCCCCATCTCAAAATCTTTAACCTTAGTCTCATCTTCAAAGTCCTCTTGCTGTGTAGGGTTACATATTCATAGGCTCTGAGGATTTGAGCATGGACAACTTTTCGGGGGCTATTATCTGCCTACCACAGATGGATTATCTCATTTAATACTCCCACCAACGCTGTGAGACAGATATGGAAATCATCCTCCATTTACATGAGGAGTCTGAGGCTTAAGTGAATTTCCCCAAAGCGCACAACTAGCCTCTTAGAGCTGGGCCAGGATGAATTTCTAACAGAAGGGTTTATCCCAGCTGGGAGATTTAAAATTTTACTCTAGCAGCAGAATTCTTTACCAAATGAAAGCTTACGAAAAATCAAATACATTAACAAGATGAAAGCAAAGCTGTCCTGGCTAAACAGGGAGAAGTGGATGGTGAGGAAGAGAAAGGGCTTCATAGAAGAGAGGTGGCAGGCTGCTGATTTGGGCCACTGGTCTGGCCCAGCCCCCTCTGCTTCCAGATGAGGGCAGGAGACCCAGAGACTAGGTTGAAATGACTCAACTGAGGTGAGCCCGGATACTGAAGTATGGCTCTTCCGTGCTCCACAAGGGCCCTTTCAAACATTCACCATAGATTTACATGTGAGGACACTGCCATGGACTTGGTTGAATATTATGGATTGACCACCTGCATGTGGTAAGCATGATTCAAGGAGCTGATGAGACAACAGTAAATAGAACCGATCAAGTCTCTGCCTGCCTGGAAGTTACATTTTATGTGAGGGAAGAAATACGATCCACATATATTAAAAGTCAGTAAAACATCAAAATATCAGATACTTATATCTGATCTGCTAGAATTAAAGTAGGATGACTGATGTGTGTGAGTGTGTGTGTGAGTGTGTGTGTGTGTGTGTGTGTGTAGTGTAGACAGAGAGGGAGGGAGGCTGAATTGGGTGCTGAGGATAAGCTTCTTAGGAGCTGACTTTTCAACTGAGATGTGATGAAAGGAAGGAGCCAGCCACATTGGTATCTTGGGAAAAACATTCCAGGTAGAGGGAATAGCTAGTGCAGGGCCCTGGGGCAAGAATGGGCTACAGCAGTCGTGACTAGGGCCCTGCAGTGTAGCTGGAGAATGAGGGTGAGGAACAAGAGATAGACAGTGAGGCCAGGGATGTTTAGGAGACTAAAATTAATGAGGCTCTTTTGAATAAAGCACACATCCGTCAGGCATCAAGCATTATCTACTAGTTCTAGCTTCAGACAGACATATTCTAGAATTCCCAAGTAGAGGATCACTAGCTTCTTGGCACAGTAAAAGCATCATGCCCCATCATATGAGGTGTTTGTTAATTGGGCATAGCTCTGATGCTCTCCCTGGTTGCCTGCCAGGTTCCCAAGTGGCCCATCCCATTAATGCACATTTAGGCACATAATGTGACAGTTGGACAATAGCTTTGGGTAACTGTCATTAGTCATGTACACCATGGCAAAGTGAAGTTGTTACTGACTTCACGGTTCGGATTTGCAATTCAACATTCAAGGGGGGTAAATGACCGTACTCAGTCTTAAGGAATAATTGACATAATTTATCTTTAAAATCTCAGTAGGTCAAACTTCCCATTTGTAAAACTTTCCAGTTGCTCCTTTGCCGAGCACATAAAACGAATTTACTTCTGAGCTGAGTCCTCGTGTGCCAAATTTTTACAGCCTTAAATATAGTATTTTATCACTACTATAAATGGTTCTTGACTTACCTCCCACAGACCCTTTAGGGCTGAAGGCAAGAGGCCTCCCTAATTCACTTGTTTCAATTCATGTAAGATTTCTAAGTTGAAGCCAGGTCATTTGGATAATATTTCAAATGTACAGGCTGTATTTCTGCTAAACACAATAAATCTGAAATTTTACAATTGGCTTGGCCAGCTAGCATGATTGCACTAGGCTTTCCAGTAAGCACCCCTTCGAAAGAACTTCCCTTCTCTCTCAAGACTCACCTCCAAACCTGACCCAGAGGCTCAATGTCATCACTCAAATGCTGAGGTCATGGTAATCTGGAGTCTACATTTTTGGGTTGATTTTATTTTTCCAGTGGAACATCCAGGTTACTAGCCATTATGTGAGGGCATAAAATTCTACCAGGATGATAAATCAGGCTATCAGCTCTTTCTGGTCCATATCAGAGGCTGGAGAGACTGATACACTTTTCTATTCTAATGTTCTACCACCTACCCCTCTGGAGATAATGCCATGTCTGTGCTCTTACCCTGGTGATCTGATTGAGTGGGGACTGTTCTCCCAGTGTCCCCAGGGCCCTCCCTGTCCCTGGGAGCCGTGGAATCAGGATCTGAGAGGTAGACATCCCTGGGTTACCTGCCTGGTTCACACAAAACGTTATTCACTTGTCTCACCTAATAATGGATAGTTTATAGCTAGTCAGAACACACTGTCTTTATGGAAAATATATACATATAGGAAAACATACATATAAAGGAAAGTTGGTTGCTACAGGCGGCCACAGGCACAGCTGCGAGGAAAAAAGGTTTCATTGACCCACTTGCATCATCAGTGAGAACATGACTAAGCTTTGGAGAGGTCAGTCTGGATACCCCTTGCCTTCCACTGCTTCAATTTGGGGTACTTGGTCAAAGGGTGATCAGTGAGGGATGGCCCTGTCCAGATCCTGCCCCTGGACCCAGTCCTTCTCCAGCTTGCCGCAGCGCTTGGTCCCTGTTCTGCTTCTGATGGCCCCGGCTGGCCCACTGTGCTGGAAGCTTAACTGGAGGCTGCGGGGAGGGCTGGAGCCAAATTTTCCCTGGTGGGAGGTGCAGAGAGACTTTGTGGAAAGGATGAGTCTGGACGCCTACCAAATTACCCTCCTGTTGACTTTTGGAAAGCGGGAATTTCAGGCTCTAGAGGTGCGGAGGCAATTTACTAACACTCATCGTTGGCCCAACTCTCAGTTGGAGACCAGCCTGTTAAGCAGCTGGGTATCAACATGCAGATGCTCCTGCCTCATCCACACACAGCGTCTCTCTATTCTGGTGTCTCCTCTGTGACTTAAATCCATTTTTTTTTTCCTCTTCAACCAGTGGAGCTTGAAGCTCTTCCTACCATCTGGTAAAGGACTATGAAATGGCAGTTTGGTTGTGGCATAGGGAGATGAAGATTTGGGGGGTGAGATGAGGACAGCGAGTAACAGGCACAGAAGTCACAGATAGTTACTGAGCGCCTCCCCGGTGACAGGCACTGTGCTAAGTGCTGTGACACAGTGGTGCATGTCAGACATGTGGCTTCAGATACACCAAAAGGCTTCTTAGAAAAAGGCTGAACGTGGAGAGAAAGCAAATTAAATTTTGTTTTGATATTCACAATAGAGCCTCTTGGTTCCTCTCTCTTGAAGAACTGAATATATGAGCACCTTTCTAGTTTTCATAATAATCTCTAGGGACCTATTAGGAGGTACAAGGAAGGCAATGTATGTGATGCTTTCCTTTATAAAACAGGATCGAATTAAGAAACAAAAAATGTATAGGGCTTACCCAAGATTTTCACTGGGTTAGGGGAAGGATGGAGATGAATAGAGACTAAGATTTCTGACTCAATTTTCCACACTCCTGCAAAGCGAAATGAGACCTAACCATCTGAAGTTCTAGTCGCTACTGCCAGACTCATTGTCATTTTCCTTTAAGCTTGATGAACAGACTTGAGCCGGGGTCTTGATTGCCTTAGGATTTCAGAAAAATTGAAGATATTTCACGAAAAGGAAGCAATTTGGCAATGGTTTTCCAGGTTATTATTCCTAATCATGCAGAATCATTGTCACTGGTTTCCAGATTCATCTGTAAAGGTGAATCCATCTCTCCAGCTCAGCTGCCCTTGGATGTTTAACGACACAGACCCCATATTGATTTCAAGACCGGCAGACGGTCTTCTGAACCCTCCACCCTGTGTGTCCGGCTCGACCACGCTCTGCTTTTGTTTAACGAGGTTTGTTTTGGAAGCTCTTGGCTCAGTTCTCTCTGCAAGCTTACGTGATCCAGACAGACTTGGCTCACAGCTCGGCTTCACAGGTCAGTTACACAACAAGTAGGAGGAACTTTGATTATACCCGGCTCCGGGGGAAATAGCATAATAGCACGAAGAGCCAAGATGATGAGCTAATTGCTCTAGAATTGAACTTAAGATACCTCGCCACTATGTTCTTCTCCCCCATAACTCTAAGAATGTGAGCTTGAATGTTGGAGAAGGAGCAAAGGAAATGTCAGGAGACACAACTAAGGAACGGAGAATGTAATCAAGAATGAAACAAAAGCAGCAGACTGACCTTTGCACAACTTTCATTTATGTTCTTTAGGAAAATAGTGTATGAGTGCAGTCTACTTTGGAAAAAGAGCAAATATTTGGATGGTCTGTGGGTTTGGAGCCAGACGGTCCTAAGTTTGAATTTGGCTCTAACACTTGCTAGCTGTGTAACTTTGGGCAAATGACATAAGCTCCCTGGGCATTGATTTTCTCATCTATAAAATGAGGATAAGAAATTTTTTTCTTCTTTTTGAGGCAGGATCTCACTCCCTTGCCCAGGCTGGAGTGCCATGGTGCCATCGTAGTTCATTGCAGCCTCAACCTGGATCAACCAATCCTCCTGCTTCAGTCTTCTAAGTAGCTGGGACTATGGGTGCATGTCACCACACCAGGCTAACTTAAAAAAATTTATTTGTAGAAATGGGGCCTTGCTGTGTTGGCCAGGCTGGTTTTGAACTCCTGACTTCAGTGATTCCCCTCACCTGCCACCCTGACCGCCCAAAGTGCTGGGATTACAGGTGTAAGCCACTGAGCCCAGCCTATTATAAGGATTTTGAGCAGAGAGAATTATATTGAAGATTAGAGGTCATGTTTATAAAATGTCCACCTAGCTGAACACTAAATTCTAATATAATGTATCTGCCTCTGTTTCAGCTTCCATTCTCAACACAGTAACTTAAACAGATGTTGAAGTTATTTGTTTCTGTATCTATCTTAATCAGTGGCTTTCAACTCTGATTGCACATTAGAATTAGTCAGGGAGTTTTTTTTTTATCATTATTTTTATTTTTGGGAGAGAGAGTCTTATTCTGTTTCCCAGGCTGGAGTGCAGTAGCATGATCACAGCTCACTGAAACCTCAATTTCCCAGGCTCAGGAAATCATCCCACCTCAGCCTCCCTAGTAGTTGGGACTACAGGTCTGTACCACCACGCCCGATTAATTCTTGTATTTTTAGTAGAGATGGGGTTTCACCATATTGCCCAGGCTGGTCTCAAACTCCTGGCCTCAAGTGATCCACCCACCTCAGCCTCCCAAGGTGTTGGGATTACAGGCATGAGCCACCATGCCTGGCCAGGGTGTTTTTAAAAAATACTGATGCCCACACCTCACTCCAGACTAATTAAATAAGAAACATTGGGAGTAGGTGTCAGTACCTGCATTTTACAGCTCCCCAGGATTCTAATGTGCACCCAGAGCTGAGAACTTCTGGCCTATCACATTTGCACATAAGCTGCTTAGGAGCAAAGAACAAGTTTTATTCATCTTCATATCCCCATGCCTAGCCTGATGTGGATGCTCAGGAAATATTTCTTGAATCTAACTCAAAAACTGAGAGATGCTGTTCAGATTCCCAAGACGTGTCTTATATGGGTCAATACATTTTTTAGGCAGCAAACAAAGGCAAGAGATAGCAGTACTTGCTATTCTCACAGTAGGCATTTGAAAGATGACAGTAAAGAAGGGTCAAGGTCCTTTCAGCTGACAGCCTACCTATTGACCTTAAGGCATTGACCACTGGCCCTCTTCTTGACTCATCAGTTGCCAGAGATAAGAGATGTGAGATAACAGAATACTCGGGGAAATTCCATCTTTTTTTTTTTTTTTTTTAAATAGTGATTTCTTCAAAAGAGTTGCTTTGAGGGAAGAAAAATGTTAGACATTTCCAAGATAAGACAATGGACAAGGTCAGAGGAGCAGAAGATAAATCATTTATTGAAGCATATTGGGCTCACGTTTGGGACTATTTCATGTACAAACACACAATGTGAAAGCTCAGGATATGCCAGCAACAGTCCCATGACCAATACTCATTCCCCTGTGAGACTGTCACCATCACTCACAATCATTATTTTCTCTCTTTTCTGCAGGCACATGGCAAGACTGCACCTCCCCACTCTCTCATCCCAGGCACAATCATGTAACTTGCTTTAGTTAAAAATGTGTAAGCAGGAGGTACAAGTGCCACATCCTGGAGAAACCTCTAAGAGCCAGTGTCTGCTTTGCCTTTGCCATGGCAAGATAGTGGCTGCTCTGTCAACCTGGTCTTGGATTAAGGATCCCGCAGAGCAGAGTTCTCAGTTCACCCATGATGAAGATGCAGCATGAGAGAGAAATAAACCTGTGTTGTTTGAAGTCACCAAGATTTGGGAAATACAACCTTGTGTATCCTACGGTTTGTTTATAACCAAGAGCTTCTAAGCCAACTACTTCCTTTGTGAAGACAGAGGGAGCAAAATTATGCACAAGGTTGCTCCAAACAAATTGTTTCTGAACTACTCTGTCATCTCCCGTATGCACAAAATTGGTCACATTTCACCGTTTCTCTAACCCTCCGTTTCCCTATATGTAAAAATTGTTGGGTTGCAGATGTGAAAACACATCACATACATTAAGTATGTATCCTGGTGATGCTTGATCAATATCAGGCTATACAGTCCTATTATATGTGGAATAAACAGAACAAGTGATAGGAAAGCAGAAAGCACAAAAGCATGCAATAAATATGCGCCAAATGAATCAATGAAGAAAGCCAGGATGAGTAAGAGACAATGAAACTGCACAATGTCTGCAAGTTCCTCCAACTTTGTGTTCTCTTTTTTAAAGGTTTTACGTCGTCTTAGTGCCCACCTTTGAAATGAGGTATCATTTAGACAATGAGGGGGCAGGGAGGCTCCAATGAATAAAAAATAGAGACAGTTTACAATATTTTAGAGACAGAACTGTCTAATGGAGCTTGTTTCTCTTATCTTCAGAAAACTATTGACATTGTGTTTATTTTCGAATCCTTCCTCTGAAGCTGGCTCTGTGTTTGGCCTTAAAAAAAAAAAAAAGAAGAGGTATCCTGAATGCCCCTTCCCCATGGAGACGATGACCGGTAACTCCCTGGGTCATGCACTAAGGTTGGCTACACAGTGGATGATGCACTAGGTCCCTGAAAAGACGATGCTTTATGAATGCTGAGTAGCAGTTTTACAATCAGCAACTTCCCTCCAATTTAAAGGAGACACAGTGCTAGTATATATTTTATTCTGCAATATATTTGGTTTGGAAGGTACCAAAATGGTTTGACACCATTCTTGTGCCTCTGAAAGTATTTGGAAAGGTTCCAGTGAGAGAGCTGAGTAAAAGTGAAATAAATAGCAATCTATGTCCACAGTATTTAATTTGAAAACCTTGCATATCTGCTGCATTAGCAAATTAAAGAGTGAACTTCATGTCTTCCATATCGCCAATACTTTTTCTATGAACTAGGGTATCACTTTTTATGGAAAGATGGAGTAGTAAGAGTAAATGAGGTTGGTTCTCTAAGTCCTAGATTTGAAGCTTGTATTTAATGTGGGTTGAGATGAAAAGGTTTAGGGTGTCTTCTGCCAATCACACGCTCATAATAGAACCCACTTTCCCCGAGCCAGAAAGTCCTTTGTAGAGGTAAACGAAACTGAAGGAAGGTAAAGTGGTGGGGAGGATGCCGGGGCTAACTGAAAATATGCTCACTGACTCAGTCTTGCTGCTGTAGAGCTCTCCGCTGTGTGCTCAATCCCATCTCAGAACCTTCCAGATGTAGGCCCTGAAAGCTGAGAGCTTTGGGTGAGCGGTGAACCCAGATTAATTTGCATGACTATGAAGAACAGTGTCACTGTTTGACTAGTGGCGTCAGTTATGTCATTGGGCATAAAGCTGTAGCCAAAGCTAAGTATGATGGCTTTAGTAGGAAGGACTGAGGAAAGAGGTAGAAAAGAAAGCTTTCTTTTATTGTTTTTTGTTTTTTTTTTTTTTTTCTTGAGACGGAGTCTCACTCTGTTGCTTGGGCTGTAATGCAGTGGTGTGATCTCACCTCACTGCAATCTCCGCCTCCCGGGTTCATACCATTCTCCTGCCTCAGCCTCCAGAGTAGCTGGGACTACAGGCGCCCGCCACCATGCCCAGCTAATTTTTTGTATTTTTAGTAGAGAAGGGGTTTCACCGTGTTAGCCAGGATGGTCTCGATCTCCTGATCTCGTGATCCACCTGCCTCGGCCTCCCAAAGTGCTGAGATTACAGGCGTGAGCCACTGCACCCAGCCTCTTTTATCTTTTTATTATTGCAAAAAGCATAATATTCTGCTTTAGAATCAGAAGGGAAGAACATTAGCTGGCATGATTAGAATGTAATAAAATACATGAGTTTTGGTCTTGAGCTATTCAGGGTCAAGTCCTGATTCTACTAGTTACCAGCCTAGTGAAATTATCCACATTTCGCAAATGTTCTAACCTTAATGTCTTCAGCTGAAAAATGAGAACAATAATTATTCTATCTATTCCATAGAGTTAAGTAAGGTAATATACCTTAAAAAACTTAGTATAGCACCTGGCACATTAGTAATATTCAATAAATGCTAGCAATTTGGTTACTATGTTATACAGCATCAGAAAAGAGAATACTAATGGAATCATTCTAATGTTGAAGCACTTTTCTTTTCTTTCTTTTTTTTTTTTTTTCCTTTCTTTCTTTAGAGATGGGGGTCTAGCTCAGTCACCCAGGCTAGAGTACAGTGGCGTGAATACAGCTCACTGCAGCTTTGAACTCCTGGGCTTAAGTGTTTCTCCCACCTCAGCATCCCAAGCACCTATAATTAGAGCCGTGCACACCACACCCTGACAATTTTTAAATTTTGTGTACAAATGGTGTCTATGTTGCTCAGGCTGGTCTCGAACTCCTGGCCTGAAGCCATCCTCCTGTCTTGGCCTCCCAAAGTGCTGGGATTACAGGTCTGAGCTATTGTGCCTCGGCTACTTTTCAAGTCAGATTGATTGAAATACAAATTTTCATCGTGTAATATTTGCCCTTTTTATGTGTACAGTTCTATAAACTGACAAATGCTTACAGTCATGTAATCACTCCAACAATCAAGATATAGGACATTTCTAAAACCCTAAATAGCTCTACCACGCCCTTTGTTTTTATTATAATGTGGTTATTACCAACATAAAGTCTGTAATTTATTCAGCTTTCTTTAGTTTTTACCTAGTGTCTTTTCTCTGTTTCAGAATCCCACCCGAGATGCCACATTACATTTACTCATCATATCTCCTTAGGCTCCTTTTGGCTGTGACAGTTTCGCAGACTTGACTTGTTTAATGAACCGGACAGTTTTAAGTATTAACCAGGTATTTTACAAAATGTCCCTCCACTGGGATTTGTCTAATATTTTCTTCACGACCAGACTGGGGTCATGGTTTTTTGGCAGGAAGACTATAGAGGTAAAGTGTTTCTCATTACATTGTATCAAGAGTACATTCAATCCATATGATTTATCCCTGGTGATGTTTCCCTTAATCACATGTATGATGTAGTATTTGTCAGCTTTCTGCACGGTGAAGTCCTTCTGCTCCTGTCCTTTCCATACTGTGCTCTTGGATGAAAGTCACACTTAAGAAGTAGTAGAGAGTAATGCTCCACTTTCTTTCTTTCTTTCTTTCTTTTTGAGACGGACTCTTACTCTGTCTCCAGGCTAGAGTGCAGTGGTGCCATCTCAGCTCCCTGCAACCTCTGCCTCCCAGGTTCAAGCGATTCTCCTGGCTCAGCCTTCTGAGTAGCTGGGACTACAAGTGCCTACCACCACACCCAGCTAATTTTTGTATTTTTAGGGATAGAGTTTCACCATGTTGGCCAGGATGGTCTCGATCTCTTGACCTTGTGATCCGCCCACCTCAGCCTCCCAAAGTGCTGGGATTACAGGCATGAGCCATCGCACTCGGCCTCCGCTTTCTTAAAAGAGGAGTATTTAAATAAATTATTTGGAATTCTTTTGCATGAAAAATTTGTCTCTTCCTTCCTATTTACTTATCCACCATTTATTTATATTTGTATGAACTCATGGATACTTATTTTATTCTTTGGGTTATAATCTAATACAATTCTATCTTTATTATTGCCAAAAATTTTCCAGCTTAGGCCATTGAGAACTTCATTTGGCTCATGTGTCCCTTTGACATATGTCCATCACTGTGGATTTTTTTCCTTTGAGCACCTCCTTACTTTCTGAAGTCAAATGCTTTACCTCGGAGCTATACCCCTTTCTGTCCTACATTCTGTCATTACAAGATGCTGCAGGCTCATCCTGTATATTTCCTGTCCCAGTCTCCAAATCAGCCAGTTCTCTAAGGAGCCTTGTTATATTTTATCGGAGAATGGTATTAGAAACCACAATCAAGGCACCTGTGTTTACTGCTGCTGGGGTATTGTTGCTTCTAAGTCCTCTCTGCTGACAGAGCACTTCAGACATACAGCACTGTCTCAAAATAAAAATAAAAATGCTTATGCATCTTCTTGATTGTTTTTTCTCATTATTCTTTTTTAATTCCCTAATTTGCATTTCCCCCCCAAAATATTGAATTTTCTTTCCAAGCACAGGTCAATTGTCTTATAGATACCTCACATTCTTGATTTATCTTGTGATTATCTTGAGGCTAAATAAGGTTTTTCTTGACCTCAACATTATTGACATTTTGGACTAGGTAATTCTTTGTTGTGGGGGAGCAGTCCTGTGCATCGTAGGATATTTAGTAGCATCCTCAACCTCTATCCATCAGATGCAAGTAACAACCTTCCAGTCACGACAATCCAAACTGTCTGAAGCATCGACAAATGTTTCATGGAGGCATAATTGCCTCCAGTTGAAAATTAGTGATCTAGACACTTTTGTCAAGAATACAAGGTGAGGGCTGGGTATGGTGGCTCGTACCCGTAATCCCAGTACTTTGTGAGGCCAAGGTGGGAGGATTGCTTGAGACTAGCTTGGGCAACATAACTAGATCCTATCTCTATAAAAAATAAATTAGTCCAGGCTATGAGTGCATGCCTGTAGTCCCAGGAACTTGGGAGTCTGAGGTGGGAGGATCACTTGAGCTCAGGAGCCATGATCAAGCCACTGCACTCAAACCTGGATGACAGGGGGACCCTGTCTCAAAACAAAACAACAAAACAAAAAGAATATGAGGTGATATTATTACTCAAGTATCACATCAGGAGACGTATGATGTCAGGTTTATGGAACTGATAATACTGATTATTTAAGTTGGTAACCAGCAAATCTCTTCATTGTAGTTAACTATTAATTATGGCAGTACTTTGAGTCTGTGTGATTATCTTGTTCCATAGCAATTTTCCACCCAGTGTGTTTAAATCTACTTACAATTTGATGATTCTCCCTTGGGTCCATGTACTAGGGGATGCAAAATAATGATTTCCTAATTCTTTCCTGAAATACATGACAGCTGAAATTTCTCTGTAAAGAAGAGTTTTCCCTTTTATTCTACTCCCCTCTCTTTTCCTTTTTCTCACTATTGATGCATGGATTTAAAATATTGAGTTGGAATTCTTTATCATCCATATTTTAAAAATGCTCTAATTGTCCTACATTTGGCTAACGGGAGTCCATTCACACTACTCATTCTGTCATTTGTTATGAATATGTAAAATATTTATCTGGTTCAAATCAAAACTAAAAAGATACAGCTAAAGGCTGGGTGCAGTAGATCACGCATGTAATCCTAGCACTTTGTAAGGCCGAGATGGGAGAATTGCTTGAGGCCAGGAGTTCAAGACCAGCCTGGTCAATATAGTGCAACCCCCATCTCTTAAAAAAATTTAAACAAAAAAAAGATTAAGGTTGGACGCGGTGGCTCACATCTGTAATCCCAGCAATTTGGGAGGCCAAGGCGGGCAGATCACGAGGTCAAGAGTTCGAGACCAGTCTGGCCAACATGGTGAAAGCCTGTCTCTACTAAAAATACAAAAAATTAGTCAGGCATGGTGGCAGGCGCCTGCAATCCCAGCTATTCTGGTGGCTGAGGCAGGAGAATCACTTGAACCCAGGAGGCAGAGCTTGCAGTGAGCTGAGATCACGCCATTGCACTCCAGCCTGGGTGACAGGGCGAGACTCTGTCTTAAAAAAAAAAAACAGGAAAAGATTAAAAAATAAAAAGATATAGCTGGAGAAGTCCTGCCCATCTCCTTTACCTTTCTCTATAGATAACCACTTTTATTAGTTTCTTAGTTATCTTTTTTCTCTTTGCAAAAGTAAATGAAAATGTAAATACACTCACACATTTTATATCACCATTTTCTTACCACAAAGGTAGCATACTATGTGCACTTTTTGTGCCTTGCCTTCCATGTAACAGCCTGTCGTGAAATTACCATTAAATTCTTCAGATCGTCTTTGCTGTTTTGGTAGCTGCAGAGTGCTCCATTGTGTATATGTATCCCATTCATTCAACCAATCTTCCATGGACAGGCATTTAGGTTGTTTCTGATAGTTTACTACCACAAGTAATACCACAATAAATAGCATGGTGAATATGCTGTTTTGAATCTGTGGATGTATGTCCCCAGGGTAAATTCCTAGAAGGGGTGTTGTGGGGTCAAAAGGTAAATGCATATGGAGTTGTGTCATATTGCCGAATTTCCTTCAACAGCCATTGTACCATTTTGTCTTCCTACCAGGAGGCAATAACAGTGGTATTTGCTTTCCTACAACTTTGCTGATAGAACTTGTAAGCTTTTGAATTTTTGCCAGTCTGATAAATGAAAAATGGTATCTCACGGTAGTTTTTTTTTTGAGACGGAGTCTCGCTCTGTCGCCCAGCGTGGAGTGCAGTGGCGCAATCTCGGCTCACCGCAACTTCCGTCTCCGGGGTTCGAGGGATTCTCCTGCCTCAGCCTCCCAAGTAGTTGGGACTACAGGTGTGGGCCATCATGTTCAGCTAATTTTTGTATTTTTAGTAGAGATGGAGGTTTCACCATGTTGGCCAGGATGGTCTCAAACTCCTGAATTCAAGTGATCTGCCCACCTCGGCCTCCCAAAGTATAAAGTGCTGGGATTACAGGCGTGAGCCACCGCACCGGGCCTCCCACAGTTTTAATTTGCATTTCCCATATAATGAACAAGCATCTTTTCTTATGCTTGAAGGCCATTTGTTTCATGTGATTTTAAAAAACATCTCTCCTTCTGTCCTCATAATTTCCTGGCTATCACCTTAGATTTGGCTGCTTTATTTTATATCTGGATTTCTGAAATAGTCTTCTAGCTCATTTATCTACTAAAGCCTCTCTCCCTTTAATTACCCTGAACACAGTTAACACAATAACCAACTTAACCTCTTAATACCCACTTCAAGACACACACTCTCCCACTTCTGTTTTTAAAAGAACCTTCAATGATTCCCTTTTAGTCACAGAATACTTTTAACCTCATTAGTCTATAATTCAAGATTTTGTTTTTAACCACTTCTCCAAACTTTTCTTTGCCTATTTCCTTATATTTCCTCATTCTTTCTGCAAAATTAGTATACCCGGTGTCTCAAAATCCATAGCAGAAGCCTTTTTTCCTGCTGTTGTCCAAATATAAAGACCCCCTATAGTGCAGCTCTTCTCTCTTATCTGTCTAAATTCTACGTAAAAGCTAATGTCCACCTCAACTCTCATCTTCTTAAGAGCCTTCCTTGAACACTTCAGTGCCCAGAGGTTCTCTTTTTTTAAAAAATCCTTTTGATGCATATATTTGCACGGAATTTATATAGCCTCTTTTTTTTTTTGCAATTCCTTAAAATTTTTAAATTTGGATATGTTTTATCCCAAGAGTGCAGACTATGCTATTTCAATTGGCAAACACTAATACATTTTCATTATCTCTTTCTAAGTTAAAACAAGGGCACATTAACCATTATATTTATTGATGAGGTAGAAAAGTAAGAACATCTTATGTAATTTGATTAAAATCAATCATCAAGTCAATGGTATATAATCTAAGATGTCTGGATCTCAGGTTATAGTTAAGTGTCACAGCTATTGCTACATTCCCTAAATTAAAACAAACAAACAAAAAAGGTGCCTCAAAACATTAGGTAAAAGTCACTCCATTTACTTCTGTCCTCAGTTATTGAAGAAATATAATTTAAAACTCTCAGATTTATCTTAGTAGTTAAAATTTCCATTCAAGATACTGGTTAGAAAGAGAAAGAATTGACAGCAAATATTCTTGGAACAAAATGGTATTATATAAAATGTTATCTATTTGTTTACAAGTTGATAAAGAAGAGAAATCGAATCTCATAATTTCATCTCAAAGTATCTAATTCAACACTTTCCTCCAGATGAAACAATGATTTTTGGTCATGAGTTTAGTTTTCTGCCCCCTTTTTGGTAATCTTTTCTTGGAATGACAGATAGCTAGCTCCACCCAGGTAACAGATGAGATTCCAGTTAATATGGAATTTGAGGATTTTTTCTTATTAGGTATAAAAGATAGATATTAATGTTCACTAAATAGCTGGAAAGGAATACAAAACTAAAAAAAAAAACCAAAACAACAACCAAAAAACCCAGGATTTTTATTACTAATTATTTTATATAGCTAATTATTACATAATGTAGATAAAATGTCTCACAATGACTGATTTCACTTTTCTCTGACTCCCCTAGAGATGGTCTAGACCTGGCCTCGAGATGAATCTACATTATTAAAATGGAATAAAATTAAGTTCTCTCCAAAGGATGATGTCCGTTCTCACAGGAAGGATCTTGGGGAAATCTATAGAAACGTATTCAGATTTTTCAAGTTTGTATTTATCTCTTTAAAATTATAAAACTTAATAAACCATGGTCTGATCAAAGCTTCCTTGCAGTTCTAATAGTTCATGAAAAATCATTTTTTAATTTAATTAATTTGTTTATTTAGAGAAAGGGTCTTGCTCTGTGGCCCAGGCTGGAGTGCAGTGGCATGAATATGGCTCACTGCAGCCTTGACCTCCCAGGCTCAGGTGATCCTCCCACCTCAGCCTCCTGAGTAGCTGGGACCACAGATGCATACCACCACATTTGGCTAGTTTTCTGTATTTTGTTGTAGAGACAGGGTTTCACCATGTTTCCCAGACTGGTCTCAAACTCCTGGGCTCAAGTGATCTGCCCACCTTGGCCTTCCAGAGTGCTAGAATTATAGGTGTGAGCCATTGAACCTGGCCAAAATAATTTATTTTTGTATTGTATGGTTTATTTTTTCTTCTTCTTGGTTCATAAACAGAGTTTGATTAGAGAAAACAGCAAATCTAAGACCCTGGGTATCCTAAGTCATTCATCTCTGCTTTGAATTCGGGCAATTCTCAAATTCAATTCAACAAACATTCATGCATTAATTGCGCATTTATTATGTCCTGTGCACTCTGCTAGTTCAGAGTATATAAGTCAAAGAGCTTGTTCTCAGGTAGTTTAGTGTCCAGGCAGAAAGGGGTATACATAGCAAATATTATACTAGTCACCTCTAAATCATATTCTCACTGGCCTAAAAATAAAGGGAAACTAGAAAAGGGAGAATTTACTCTATTGGAGAGATCAAAAAAGGGTTCAGAAATAAGGTGACAAGTTGGTTCAGCCAAGTCAATCCAAGAATAAACGAGGCCCAATACATAGAGATATTATAAATTAAGGGACATTTTAGAATTTAAAATGAGAAATTAGAGGTATTTAGAATGCTCTTGCCACCCTTTCTGGTGGTGTCACTGCACTTTATACCTGTCTCTTCTCTGGCAGGTTGTCTTCTAAGAGATTTCACTCCAGGTGTGTCACTTGGGACAGATCCTGCTATCCTTTATGGCACGATCACAGCCATATCACCTGCGAAATTCTCACCACCAAGGCGAGCACTCAGCACACAGTAGACAAAGTTTCTCAAGTAATGAATGGACTGAAGAGCTTAATAGCACTTTGTAAAGTAAATCAAACTTTCTAATGTGTCTCTTTTTGCAAGTTGAGTCTTTCGGATTTTGAGCCCCCAGAGGGTCAGTATCTGCCATGGAGTCCATTTCCAGTGGCTTCCCCATGGTGTCATGTTTAGCTGGGTCAACTACATGGAGGATGAGGCCAATACAGACCCCTAGTGACCGTGGTTTTCTTGTCACTGTTCCCACCTCCATGCTAAGATCCTCACTGATCCTGAAGGAGTTCACACACATTCATACATTCCTCTCAAGGTGTCTTGAAGCTATGGAAGGAACATCTCCTTTTCTCTACATGTATCTTGCTGGGTAGACTTGCCCCACTGTCATCACTGAGCAGAGCCAAGAGAGACCAAACCTCAGGTTTTAGATTATACACAACCCCTCTCCAAGATGCACCAAGATGCTAGTATGGACACACAACACACAACAGCAAAGATGCCAGAGAAGACCACAGAAATTAGCTGGGGTGTGAAATTTAATGCGAAAAATACATCTGAAATGGGCAAACAGTGAAATGAAGATAGTCAAAACATTCATCATTGCTCTGGGCAAACTCACCTTCTGTCACTTCACATGAGACAGACACTAGAATTTGCTTATAGTTTTTTACTTCAGTACTCTTATTTATGCCTAAGTTTATTTTTTGCTTCCCAGGTAATTAGCATTTTACCCTTAAATACTGACTCTAAATTTTACCTTCTTCTTAAGTGTTTGTTAACTTTTTATGACATTTTATTATCCAGTAATATAAGCATCATATTATAGTGGAAGATAATGGGAGAATGATATTTAAGCTTCCAGAAACTGTATTTTCTAGTTACAGATATTATAGAAAATGTATCTTTTCCATTTAAGGCAAAGAGTGGTGGTGATAGCTACAATATAAATTATATAATTCATGTATAATATTTAAGTATTAATTTCAAATTAGCACAAAGAGAAGATTTAGAATATTCACAGCACCAAGAAAGGATAAATGTGTGAGGTGATAGATATACCAGTTATCCTATGCATCACACATCCTATGCAAATATCAAAGTATCACATGTATCCCATAAATATGCAAACTATTATATATTAGTGAGAAAAAATTAAGAAAATCCATTGGGTAAGGCAAACAAAAAGTCTACTTTATTCTGGCACAATCTTACCGCTAGAAACTTCATGAGTATTCTATAGAACAGCATTGGCCTTACTGGGCGGCTTGTCAGAAACACAAATTCTCAGGCCCACTTTAGACCAGTGAATCAGAATCTACATTTCAACAAACTCCCCAGGTGATTTGTGCCACACTGAAGTTTTAGAAGCATTAGTCAACCAATCCTAGGGCTCCATGAAGAGAAATTATTCCATGAACTTTTCAGATGAGTTTCCTTTCAAAGATCACACATGCTAACTATTTTCTATATGTTGCCTAAACGTACATTAAGAAACAATCCTGGAATTCGGTAACCTCCCTATTTTTCATCTTATAGCCAATGCAGTGGTGCCATGTGTTATGAACTGTCTCCATCGCCTCCTGCAGGCATGTGAGAAGGGGAGAAAGAAGGAGCCACTGACTTCAATTTAAGAGTTATACATGAGAGAGACAAGTGCTTTGCATTGTATGATGGGGAATTCAACTCCGCTGTCACCACGATGCTTTATTCTCTAAGGGTTGTCTTAGGCTCCAAGCAACAGAGGCATTTGTATTTTTATTTTTACTGTTTTGAGATGGAGTCTGGTGCTGTTGCCCAGGCTGGAGTGCAATGGCATGATCTCAGCTCACTGCAACCTTCGCCACCCAGGTTCAAGCGATTCTACTGACTCAGCCTCCCGAATAGCTGGGATTACAGGCACCTGCCACCACACCCAGCTAATTTTTGTATTTTTAGTAGAGATGGGGTTTCACCATGTTGGACAGGCTGGTCTCGAACTCCTGACCTCAGGTGATCCACCCACTTTGGCCTCCCAAAGTGCTGGGATTATAGGCATGAGCCACCATGCCTGGCCCAACAGAGTCATTTTTATAAAGGAAAACCCCCATCCCTCTACCCACAAACTTTTGTGTTTTACATACCAAGTGAGTTAGAGGAATTAGGCATTTCTTTGCTTAAGTTTATTCACTGTTAATCTTCCAAATGTGTCACCTTGAGAAGCTAAGGAGAGGCTGAGTCTCAGGCACCTGAAATGCGGTTGCTGGTCAGTAAGCCCCACCAATTTATTGACAACCAGAGGAAAAGGTGCCATGGTCTCCTTTTCTAAACTTGAGTTTCATAAAGACAAGAAACCCATTCATTGCTTCAAAAGCAAGTATTTCCTCACAGTGATCCTGTTTGTGTTGAAGAGAGCCTACTTAAGACATTGATGGTGACACTGATGCTGACAGCAATGACAAGAATGCCTGCTGGGGCAATGACAAGATGGAGATGTGTGGAAAAGGACTCAGCTATTTCAACTCTTTAGGTGACAAAGGAAGAGGACATACCCAAGCTGCATCCCAGACATCCTTCTTCACAAGGGACACATTCTTCATAGTCTGGGTCTTGGACTTCACCTACACAGAAAGAGAAGTGAAAAACACAACTCATTTCCATTGAGTGGAGACACGTGAATTGCTATAAAAATATGTTCTTGTGTAGCTTCTTTTAAAGTAAATCATAGAGCAATTATGAAGCCCAAAACCATCCTTGAGGATATATGTGGTTTCTACTTTTTAGTCTCCTTCTATTAATTGAATAGATTAAATCAGCTTGATTGGGTACAAAGAGAACCAGGTTGGACCATATGCCATGCAGCTAGTTTTGAAGTCAAGCTTGGTGATTTTATTTATTAAAGAAACCAGTTTTGCTTCTGGGAAAATGGAATTGGGTATGTAAATGAACACGTTCCCTTCCTCTTTTTATCTGTCCTACTAAACACTTTTTTAAAAGTTTAAAACCTTTTACTACACTCATAAACATTAAGGAGAGACAGAATTGAGTGTCTTAATTATTCTAAAAATGTCTTGGAGCTCTCTTCAGCACCAGACCAGGCATAATTCTCATACAGAGCAGAGCAATAACAGTCCGTGGCATTCTTACATAGAAGAGAACCAAAACTATAAGTGTTGTTTTTTAATTTCCTTCTTCCCATAAAAGATAAGAAATTGGGCAATAACAATAACACATACGATTCACAGACCATTTTAATATTTTCAAGTAGTTTTAGGCTGATCCTCACTGGCTTCTCAAAGTCACTCTGTCTTGATGCTCTGCTCTTCCTTTGACAGATGAAGACAACAAGGCATGGGCAAGTTAGGTGAGTTTTGCCCAGGGTCTCGTGTCTAGTAATTGGGAAGGAGAAAACTATTGACCCAGACTTTTGGATTCTAATCTTATTTTCTCTCCCCTATATCCTGTCCACAATCCCCCCACCTGCCAAGATCATTTTCTTTTCTTTTTTCTTTGTTTTTGAGATGGAGTCTTGCTCTGTCTCCCAGGTTGGAGTGCAGTGGCACGATCTCGGATCACTGCAAGCTCTGCCTTCTGGGTTCAAGCCATTCTCCTGCCTCAACCTCCTGTGAAGCTGGGATTATAGGCATGCAACACCACGCCCGGCTAATTTTTGTATGTTTAGTAGAGACAGAGTTTCACCATGTTCCCCAGGCTGGTCTCGAACTCCTGGCCTCAAGTGATCCACCTGCCTTGGCCTCCCAAAGTGCTGGGATTAAAGCACGAGCCACTGCACCTGGCCAATTTTCTATACACTTAGGTGCATTCCTACGATCTTGGATTATGTCTGGGGAAACCCAGAGAAAGGGTGTGTGAATAGAGAGAGAGAAAGTAACCTCTCTCCCCACTTGGGTATGGAGTCACCCAAAATCATCCCAAGTGCCGACACGCAAGCCAGGAAGGCAATTCAAGTCTCCAGGACATCCAGGGCGCAGACCCTCCTCCCGTGTTCTGGTGCTGGGCAAGGGCCCAGGAGCAGGCTTACCTTGTCCACACTCCAACTTCTGGCACGTGTGGTTGGTGGGCGCTATGAAGTAGCCCCTTGTGCATCTTGTGCAGATGTGCATGTTGTGGCAAAGCTCACAGTTGTCTGGGCAGGGCAGGCAGGTATTCCCTTCAGTGGCATAGTGGCCCTCTGGGCAGCTCTCTCGACACTCTCCCTGGTATAGGAAGTACTCTCGGCCATAGTTGTCTGATCAGTTACAGGGGCAACGAGAAGAGGGATAATGTACCGAGTTAGCCATGAAGCTATTATAATGTAAGATATTATATTTAAAAAAGATGCAACTGAGTGCTTTCGTTCCTAGGGGCTGAGGGGTATAAAGATGGATTTAATGAAAAGTGCGATAACTACATCCTTGTAGTTGAAAAGTTTTCCTTGCAGGGAATTATTTTCCAATATTTTATATATTTCAGTGAATAGCGACTACTATCTGGGATATCATTGCAAAACCATGCTCTGTGAATAACTACAATTCAAAATGTGTTTAACTTTCCCAAGGGCTCCTTTGGTACCTGTGAAATCTCTCAGACTTGCGGGGGGGCGGCTATAGAGATCCCATGAGAATAAACACATGCTTAATGATCGACATGTTTTAGGAAAGTGCAGTCTTTTAAAATGATTTTGAATTGGTATCGATCACATGCTTGCATTAATCATCTAAGGTCTGAATTTCCGCAGAGCTGCCAATGCCCATAATGACAGGCTTATTGAAGCACTAGACCAAGCACACTTCTTTGACTCTTTTACATGCATTCCTGAATGTTCCTGACTTTCTGTCAACATTGGATTCTATAAGGAAAGAACTGGCAGTGCCCACAGCATAACAGACCATGGGAATTTGTTCCTGGTGGGAATGGAGAAGTCTAACCAGTTACAAAGCATCACAACTAATTACAAAGGATTCTAATCAGTTACAAATACAAAAACAACAATAAGGTGAATACTGATGCATCTAGAGGTTTCCTACTCCCACGCTCTTGGAGTTTTTGTGCTGAGTGTGCTCGGGGTATCCATCTTCTCTGAATCAGATTTCCCATATGTCCCTGCCTCTGAAGAGCAGCCGATCTGTGTTACTCAGAATAACCAGGGTCTAGGGTTCATTCATCATGTGATCTACCACATGGATATCCAAAATCATTGACCTTCAAGATGCAAGGCTGCTGAATTTGTGGATAAAGATAACACTAAACCCATGTTGCAAGTGTGGAAACTGAAAGTCATTCTAATGTTAAATGGACTCACATGAAATTGCCAACATGTGACTATTTTTTACCTGTGAGCATGGTACTTTCACATCATTTATCATAATATTTCTTATTTATGCAAAGCCATAGTTGAAATACGTTTTTTTTTTTTTTTGAGACAGGGTCTCACTCTGTTGCCCAGGCTGGAGTGCAGTGGCATGATCTCAGCTTACTGCAACCTCCTCCTCCTGGGCCCAAGTGATCCTCCCACCTCAGTCTTTCAAGTAGCTAGAACTACAGGTGCATGCCAGCATGCCCAACTGTTTTTTTTTTTTTTTTTTTTTGTATGTTTTGTAGAGAGACGGTTTCATCATGTTGCCCAGGCAGGTCTTGAACTCTTGCGCTCAAGTGATCTGCCTGGCTTGGCCTCCCAAAGTTCTGGTTGTGAGCCACCATGCCTGGCCTGAAATGCAATTTTTAAAACATGCTTTTGGATTATGGGCTCTCAAGCTACCTTTTTGGCTGATTATGATTTTATACCTGAAGGCTACCGGTTCCCATAGGACCAAGAAAATAAAAACGGCTTCCACAGAGGTGGTGGAAGAAAATATTCTGCTGTTTCTAAATTAGACATAGAAGAGATTATCCTCTAAGGAAAGAAGAGGGTTTGGAAGGACTAATGTGCATTTGGTGATTCTATAGCTATCGATCAACATTGTGGAGCACAAAACTCTGATCTGGTGGAACCTGGAATCTCTAGAGACCACAAGAAGGTCATCCTTCCAAGTTATGTTCTCAGTCACTTTATGAAACCATAACCAATGCCATTTCCATCCACCATGACTCATTCAGAAAAAAAATCTTTTTTTCAGAGTTCCCCAATTTCTCTGGGGTAGGTAGGAAGATTTGAGGGAAAGCAGTGAGGAAATCTACCTCTTTTGCATCCCCTACGCCTTCACATGACATCAACTCAGGACCCAGATGCTTAGGGGGACTCTAAGGCTCTAAATATGTATTTGTGGAATGACTGAATGGAGTTAATTCATATTTGGCAATACTCAATTTTTCCCCTATATCCAACTGCATCATCAATCTTGAAAATTAGCAACAATGGGCCCAGATTTAGAAGGAAGTGTTCTTCAATCCCGTTTTTATTGTTTGGACATGGCTTTATTGAGGGGCCTCTTCAGGTGTTATAATTTGGGTTTAAAGAACAGAGATTTGAGGGGGTCTCAGTGTTTAAAATACATAGACCTGCAAAGGGAGGTCACTTAGATGCCTTGGTCATGACCAGCTTTTCCCACAGGTTTGGTCCAGGACTATGTCAAGATTTGGTCAGATTTTGAGTAGCCCTGCTCAATTAGTTATGGATAATAATTTAAATACCATGCATAAATTTTTGACTACTCGCCCAGGGTCTTCAAGTTTAAATTATTACAATAGTATGTAGACGAAGCTATTTCCAGTGGTAGAAGGGCTGATACTTTTGTTAGGCACCGAAAATTTTCCTGGGACAAGAGTTCAAATGGGATAATAGGGGACAAGAGTTTGGATTGGCTTTTGTTTATTCTGGAGAGTGATTCACTTTTACCAGAGCATTTCTTGGCAGCTGATTCTGTTAGGTGAGAAGGTAGACCAGCATGAAGATATTGGATGTCCGTAGGAGAAAAGGAAGGGTGAGGGTTGAAGGCATGAGGTGAAAAGGACTGCTGGAAAGGATAAAAGAAAGGTGCAGGGATCCTGAAAATAAACTTGATGAAGTTGACTACCACATTTTGCTTACTGTAGCTGTTGTGTGATTGATGGAACTCAGCTTTGGGTCCACTTTGGTAGTGAATAAATCTGGAAGAGAATTGGAGTGAATCCTCAGCAATATAGCTGGAGATGTACACTTCCAAAAGGCATCATACCTAAACCTTAGTGAAGTCACAATTAAACAAGGGATACAATCTCTACAAATTGGTGGGAGGGGCTTATGAAGATTGATGGGACCCCCTGGCTGGATGATTTTTAGCCTTTTATTAAAGCTTCCATTTATGGATATGGAACTTCTTCAATTAAATCATCCTTCTTCTTCAGCACTGTCCCATCAAGGTCTCTGCTACATTTGCTTCACTAATGTTCTTAAGAACATCACACTGTTAAGTAGGCAGAACTACCTCAGGGCTTGCTAAACAACAAGCCCTACCTCGAGGAAGCCTTCTCTGCTCATCACAGCTGGAAGCGATGCTGCTTCTCTGATCTGGCGTAGGATTTCTACCATGCATTTGGTCTTCATCTACTATTTTCTTGTTTTGTAATATATGAGGACAAACCTCCTTGTTAGACTGTAACTCCTTGAAGGTGAGTATCTGCTATCATTTATCTCATTTTCTCTGGCATTCAATATACAGTAACTTGTAAATAGAAGGGCTGCAATAAATGCTTAAGATAATGGATTAAGCACAATTTCAAACAGAAAAAAAAAAAAAAAACCAAAAAAACCCCAGAAGAAATGTCAGCTCATTTGTAGGTAGGTTGGTCCAAGTAACTGTAGGATGCTTAGAAGACTAGACATTTGTTTGGTATCTAAACTTCTTTCTAATTTTGTGCTATATATGGAGATGTGAACGTGATTTTGGATGCCATCTTATCCTTTCTCTTCTTCTTTTTTTTTTTTGTTACAAATAAGAAGAGGCATAAAGAGGTAAAGTCACTGGTTTAGTACCTTCTCGTCAGTAACAAAGCCGGGACTTGAACCCACATTTTCTGACTGCTGGTCTTAACATTCCTTCCATTGAACCATTCATTCATTCGTTCATTCAGTTACTTATTGTGAAACTTCCATATACCAGACACTGTGATGGTGCTCAAAATACAGCAGAAACGAGTGAGAAACCATGCCATGCTCTTATGGGGCATACAAACGTATGGACCAAATAGACATCAAATGTGTTGAGGCTCGTGAAGGGGGAAGTGCAGCGTTCCCAGGTTGCTCCTGTGAAGGCCTAATCCAGGCAAGGAGGTTAGGGCAGCCCTCACTGAGGAAACGATGTTGAAACTAACATGGAATAGGAAGACATCAGCCAGACAACAAGTGGAAACATCTCAAATAAAGTCTTAAGAGCAAGAGAAACTCAAATGCCCAAAAGAGTAAGCAGCTACAAACAATAACAGTAATGATAATAAAAATAATAATAGTTAATATTCTAAGTGCTCACCATGTGGCTAGCCCTGTTCTAAATGCTTTACTGTTTTATCTCATTTCATGTCATTTAATTTTCATAAAAACTCTTAAAGAAGTAAGCATTATCATCATCTTGTAGATGAGGAAGGAAACAGAATAAGGCAGTCTAGAGGTAAAATATGACAGACATTTGTCTTATTTTGACACATGAAACACAAAGCAATAATTTTAATTTATACACAGAAATGTGTTATCTCCTGATCTCCTGCAAATGCCTGGTACTCCTAATGTGTTCTTCATTTTTCTTGGTTTACTGCAAGGAAGACGAAAGATCAATAATTCTTTTCCACCAGAAAAACGATCTAAGGATGATGATGCTGGTAACTGACAGCCTCAGGATCAGTGAGACAACTGGGAATGGTGGGGACTGGGGAGAGATGGAGAGCAGCCTCTTTTGGACTCCAGGTAATGATTTGGGAAATGCAGGTCTGGTGGTGGATCTTTTGAATTTTCAATAGACATTAAACCCTCAAGTTTTTATCTGCAATGTCCCAGTTTTTAAATTTGGCTCAAATTTAAAAAGTAGTATATACAAAAAAATAAAATATGAATCTGGCCCACATGAGGTCAGTAGGGGACAGGCATATGAGTTGAGGCTGGAAAGGAGTCAAGGGTCAGAATGCAGAGAACCCTTGAGAGCATGAAATAGAATCCAATGGCAGCAGGAAACTTTTAGTGCAGGTAAATCTGGGACTCAAAGGTCACATTTGTAATCATTTGAAATGATGACCTTGCTCTGCTGAGCTCTGGCACCTTCTAAGTGGCATACCTCAGCTCCACGAAGACTCACACACAGCCCCTAATACAATACTTTCCTTAAAGACAGAACGTGTCTGTCTTAATTCCCTAGCTTTTCACTTGTACTTCCACAAATCTTAGCTTCACTGTCTTATCTCATGTCTGACCTCATGCTTGTCTGTCTTTCTCTGGAAAGTCATCTCTTAGCTGCTTTCTCATCTTTTCAAGGGCACCGAGTCTACACCCAAATAAGGTGAACAAGCTTTTTGTGTCCTGACAACAAGCAGAAAGTTCAAGGTTGTCCAGGCGCTCCAGTGAACAGCTGTCTGATCTTAACCCTCAACCCCAGACACAAGGCTTTTGGGTCAAACCAAATGATGGCCATCAGGAGAGGAACAGGTTTGGGGTGAGGAAGACGGAGGAGCAGCCGTCCTCTCACCTGCTTCACAGGAGGTGCAGTGGGTAGGGCCGCTTCCTTGGCATCTCTGGCAGGTGTGGTGGCATGGATGGCATTGGTTCTCAAATTCAAATTTCTGTGAGGGACAGTTGGAAACACAGCGGCCATCATCAAGAATCCTAGAGGAAAAGCAGACTTTTAGAATTCACCAGGGTGACTTTCCAGAGTGGCCCTAAGTATCAGAACATGTGGTTTTCATGTTTGCTGTACAGATTTGACTTCATTGTTCCAGAAACAAGGGGGATGACTGGGAGTGATCGTCTTAGAACATGTAAAATATTAGTCATGTACCCATCCTTGGCCCAAGATTTGGACCTAACAGCCAGCGTGCCAGAAACTGGCTGGGAAAACAATCCCGAATCTGGTTCCAAACAAGCTAACTGGTGCCCACAGGGATTAAATCCATATTATAGGCCCCAACCAAACCCAGCCAACAGTCAGATGGAGGTTTCTAAACTTTCCATACACTCAGTGGGCCTCTGAGAGAAGCCTTGGAGAAAATATTCTTCCTTTATCTATCAGCATGCTTATGCTTTGCAAGGGAAATGTCAGCTCCAAGGGCTCTTGACTAGTAGAACAAAACACTGCTTTGTAGCTCGGGTGCTACTTAGAAGCCCGGCCTGAGTATGTTGCAAGTAATCAATGAAGTCTGATTTTGAGTGTCTTGTTTTGCAAGCATTTCCTGAGATACGGAGCACTGGAGTCTCTATTTTCTGACCATGAACACTTTCTGTGAACACCTACAAAGGGCATTACTGATGAGTTAGTATATGGGCTTCTAAAACTTTGGTTTTACACATATACAATATATATCCTAATGTCATTGTTAATATTTTTGTAGTTTTGCTTCATTATTCTTTGCAAACTAATCATAAGAGCAAATGTGATTAAGTAAATTGTATCCAAGTGTTCTGTTCAGAAAAATACAAAATGTTTATCAAATGCAAGAGTCAGATAGGTAATATGAATAGATGAAATGAGCTGGGGGCTGCACACCCAGAGTTCCTAATTTAGTGGGTCTTAAAGGGAGGCAGCTGAGAATTTGCATTTCTGACATTCCAGATGGTGCCAGTGCTGCTGGTCTGGTGAGCAGTCTTCGAGAGCCGCTGCTCAGTGACAGTCTGGATTACTGTGGAATTCACTAAATGATTCTTGTGTAATACAGGTGACATCAAATTGGCATCTCTTACACTCCCTTAGAATAACAGTTATTGTATCAATTGTGAGGTTCACTGAGCACACGGCATACACGTGCTCCCGTGAGCATAATGCTGCCATCCAGGCCTGGGACATCTGAGTGGGCCTGTGAAGACAGGGAAAGTTGTCCTTTTCTCTCTACTACTCCTCTCCACTGAAGCTGCACCACATGAAAGGTCAGCTGTAGGCCTCAAGCAACTTGTTCCTGTATTGGCACTGGCTTGTTTAATGTTCACTGTTTCCAGAGCTAGAACCAACCCTGAACTGAGGGGTGGGCCATTTCAATCCCAGGTTTAGAGGAAAGTTGGGTGGGGCAAGGCATCCTGAATAGTATGTCACTGCAGTCTTCTATCTCATTCATTCCCACACGCTGAAAGTCTGTGTCATTTGCATCTGTTTGGAGGCAGAATGGGATTCAAGGCAACAACCTGAGACATACGTCCACCTCTGTCTTGTATTCCCAGGCCCTCATGTTCTGTTAACCATCCCCAGCACCACTGAATGAACAATCCTTCTGGCCCTCTGCAAAGCGTGAGTCCCAGTCCTAAACAGACACTCACACGCATCTGGCCGTCCATGTCAAAACAGATCCCCTGCACCATGGCGTAGAATGAGATGCCTGTGCTCCCAGCCCAGATTTTTAGCGGATGGCGCTAATGCCAAAGGGGGAATATCCCAGCCCCAGCCTGGCACCAGTTACTGAGCTAGAAGACTTTTCAAGGAATAGTTTGGATGTGGCTAATTTAATATGAACAAACAAAGAAAACTATAATCTTTCTGTAAGAAAAACTGTGGAAGAGCTTTCTGAGGATTTTAAGCTAGAAAGCTATTCGATGTTCTGCTGAAAAGGAGAATGGGGCAGGTTTATTCTGGGGGTTTATTTTCTTGCTAAAATCAATTGAGAAAGGGATATGAAGTACATCATCATTTTATCTCTTATAGCAGTGGTCCCCAGCCTTTTTGGCAGTAGAGACTGTGATTTGGTTTGGCTGTGTCCCCACCCAAAATCTCATCTTGAATTGTAGTTCTCACAATCTCAAGTCATGGGAGGGACCCAGTGGGATGTAACTGAATCATGGGGGTGGTTATCCTCATGCTGTTCTCGTGATAGTGAGTGAGTTCTCACGAGATCTCATGGTTTTATAAGGGGATTTTTCCCCTTTGCTCAGCACTTCTCCTTCCTGCCACCCTGTGAAGAAGGAGCCTTTCTTCCCCTTCACCTACTGTCACGATTGTAAGATTTCTGAGACCTTCCCAGCCATGCAGAACTATGAGCCAATTAAACCTCTTTTCTTTATAAATTACCCAGTCTCAGGTATTTCTTCATAGCAGCATGGGAACAATCTAGTACAGACCAGTTTCATGGAAGGCAATTTTTCTACAAATGGGGATGTAGAGGATGGTTTTGGGATGATTCAAGTGCATTATATTTATTGTGCCCTTCATTTCTATTATTATTACATTGTGATATATAATGAAATAATTATGCAACTCACCATAATGTAGAATCAGTGGGAGCCCTGAGCTTGTTTTCCTGCAACTAGATGGTCTCATCTAGGGAATGATGGGAGGCAGTGACAGATCATCAGGCATTAGAGTCTCATAATGAGTGAACAATATGGTTCACACTCCTGTGAGAATCTAATGCTGCTGCTGATGTGACAGGAGGTTGAGCTCAGGTGGTAATGTGAGCAATGGGGAGTGGCTATAAATACAGACAAGGCTTCACTTGCTCACCTGCTGCTCACCTGCTGCTGTGCAGCCCAGCTCCTAATAGGCCATGAACCAATACCAGTTCATGGCCTGGAGTTTGGGGACCCATGTTTCATAAGATGAGATGACAGATTGGCTTGGGGGGAAATCATTTGTTTTGGGAGAAGTGATCTCTGATTAATGGGAACCACTAAAAACCACTCAGAAATAGGAGAAGAAGCAGAAATAGAACCCTTCCATGTTTACATAGGGAAGGGGCTGTCTTTTTGACTTGATTTTAGGAACATATCAATCACATAATCATGCTTGAAACCATTCCTTCCATGTCCACCCTAACAAAAGCATAGGCGACATCTCCAGTTTTTGTAAGAGGATGATTATTTCTAAAGATAGAAAGATAGGGAAGACAGTTATGCTTAAGTGAAGGCACTGAATTATGCCACCACGACCCACCCCACATTCTCCAAACTCCCCCCAAAATATTGCTAAGAAACTTGAAGAAAAATCCCATTCCAAATGGCCACAGTTTTCAACAGACACTAACAAATTTTCCGTAGTAGAAGAGAATAGATATTTTGCTCTGTAAAAGTAGAAAATGGGGCTGATGAAAATTTTCCTTAAAGCCAACTCAAGGCATCTCTGGGACCACCAGGCATCCAATTCATGGATTCCTGAGATGCCCAGGCAAGCTCATCTCTGCAGGGGAAGAGCTTCTCTCCCCAGCTCATGCCAGCTCTTGACCTTTTCATAGGAAATGAACCATTCCAGACCCAACAGGCCTGAAAGAAAGGGAGAATGCAGTGGAACCAAGTGCTCAACAGCTGGGCAGAGATGATCTTAACATTGGCGCTGAGTATTCCAGAAGGCCCCAGGATGTGTGTGTGACGTGAACTGCAATGAAAGAGTTGGCATGTCAGGGTTAGCTTGTCCTCTTTGCTGATTGTTGACTTGGCCTAATTAAAGTCATTACAATGGCACTTAGTGTACTTTCTTGGTGCTTTAATATTCTAAAAGAATGAAATCTAGTAGGAAGATTTTTTTGTCTGAATTCATAGAAATAGATCAAATAAAATGTTTGAGCACGGGTCAGGGCGGAGATAACTTTGAAATGTTTTTAATTAGTTCACTGACTCTGTAACTCCTTCAGGGCTGGGCAGGGAAATTAGTTTGGGCAGTGAGACCCCAGCATCACAGAGCTTTGCATGTTAAATACAGTGGCAAAGAGGGCGCTTGGTTTCTCCAGGTTTTTAATTGTCTTTAAGGAGCTAAACCCAGTGGTTTATAAAATTGTAAAGGAAGGGTGGTGGCTGCCTTATTAAACAAATGTTCAAATATTCTCCGGGTTCAAAAGACATGCACACATGCATTGGAATTTGATTCTTGGTATGGTGGGGAATTGGAGAAAAAAACAGAACCTCATTTTGAGAATGCTATCTGTATCTTAGAGTAAGTCCCGAGGCTTCTTTAAGGCAAATTCAATATTTAGAGGCATAGTTATTTTAAAGAGACACTTGGAAAAATATGCTCATGGTTAGCATTAAAAATTCTTGAAACTGTTCCTTTGTGTCTTCTTCAGTCCTTTCTCCTTCCTTCTTTCCTCTTTTCCTTCTCTTATTCATTCTTTCCTTTCTTCCTTCCTCTTTCTGAGGGAGCTATTTGGAGAGCCAAACCTATGATATTGATTACATACTTCATCAAGTTCAATAAAACACATTTATTGAATTGTTATGTGTTGATCACTATGGGGCATAAAGGAACAAACACATCACAGCACCTGCTTGCAAGAATATACAGTCCTGCAGAAGCAGGACAAAATGACCATTATGCAAAGCAGAGGGCATGTCCATTCCAGAGATGCAAAGTGCCTGCCACTGGAGCAGCCTCATCACCCTGGCCTGCAAGAGACCTGCTTCCTTTGCATTGGGAAGGGCAGTGATGAGGCCATTCAGTGAAACACTCAGCAGCCAACAAATATTCAGTGCTAGGCTCAGAGGAGCATTGAATGAAAATACAACAGGCCTCCAGCTTTCTTTATTAGAAATTCCCAGTGTATTAGCAAAGATGCTTATTCCATTTACATACTTGCTACCTCATTAACTCAGTTAGCAAACATCACTGAGTGTCTACTATTATCCCAGAACTGTGGTAGGTACTAGAGATCAAAGATGAGTATCTCAAGTGGCTTACAGTCTGATGAAGAAATAGCTTTGTAAATGAAAACCTTCAAAGGCTACAGGTGCTCTTATGGAAGCTTATAGAGAGCAAAGAGATATAAAAATGGTTAATTTTTGCTGGGAAGAGATTAATTTTACTGAGAAGAGGTCAGAAATGCCTTTAAGAACAGTTCACCCCTTGTAATCCCAGCACTCTGGGAGGCCGAGGCGGGTGGATCACCTGAGGTCAGGAGGTCAAGACCAGCCTGGCCAACATGGTGAAACCTGTATCTACTAAAAATACAAAAATTAGCCAGGCGTGGTGGCGGGTGCCTAATCCCAGCTACTAGGGAGGCTGAGACAGGAGAATTGCTTGAACCCAGGAGTTGGAGGTTGCAGTGAGCAGAGATAGTGCCACTGCATTCCAACTTGGGTGACAGAGCGAGACTCTATCTCAGGGGGAAAAAAAAAAAAAAAGAACAGTTCACTTTTGAACTGACTCTAGAAATAAGTAGACACTTGACCAGCAGATGGAAATGATGATTGAGGAATGGGTGTACACAAAAGGATGAGATTTCAGGCATCAAAAGTGGCATCAAAGGCACCCTATTCATTGGTGAGGAAATCTGTTCCATGTCCAGGGAACTGGTCCCTGTGATGGGGACTGGGCGTCATGGGGAGAGGATACTACAGAGCTGGGCTGTGCCCAGACCAAGGAGAATATCTGTGGAGTGGGAAGGAGTTTGGTTCTTTCTCACTGCAGACCCATGGGGTGCTGCTAAGGTGGTAAGCACCTCCTCTCTCCACCCTGCAATCCATGAGCTCACACCACAGGGAGATCCTGAGAAGCCACTTACCTTGTCATGGGGCAGGTAGTGCAGTCTTCCTGGGTTGGTCCCCGGCACTTGGCACATGAGGCCTCACAGGTCTGGCAGTGGCCATGGTCATCAACGTATTCTCCTGGGGAACAAAATCTAGTTGTTTACTTCATTTCTACATGGCAAGGCTGCCTGGGCTGTCAGTCTGAGAGCAGCCAGATCTCTGTGGCTGCCTGAAAGCAATGCAGACAACACAGAGAGGAGAGGCCTTGAATGGCTTCAGCTGCTAGTCCCAAATCCTGATCTTATCATAACAATGGTTCCTCTCCTGGGGGCCCCAGAAGTTGGAACCTCAAAAAGTTATGAGGCAATGACATATTTCTGAATCTAGTCAACATGTGTTACAGATTTTATAAGTAGGGAAGGCCAAGCGGGGCTTCCCACCAGACCCCTTTACTGAACTCCTACTGACTTTCCCATTAAAAGCTGAGGTCTCCTGGTCCACAGAGGGCCCTATAGTTTTGGTTCAAGTCAAGCAATGAGCAGGACTCACCCAGATCTTGTCTTACCACCCCATGGGGTAGAGGTGCGGGAATCGTGGTTACTGGTCAAGAATGGGTGCTGAGTCTTGGCTGACATTGGGCAATTGTAAGCTACATCTCACTCGGAAAGAGTAATAGTGAAGAAATAGCCAGGGAATTCTTCCTTTAATTGGAAACTTTATCTTTCCCAAGGGAAAACACATATGGGGCCCTGCAACAGAAGCAAATCCAGCCTCACAAGTTTCTTGGAAACATTTTAAGAAATTACTCCCACAGTAAAGGTGGCAAAGGGGGGGTCAGTCTCATGGAAAGTAAATCTCATGGATTTAAAGATGGGCCTCTACTCACTGAATCCAACCCTCATTGCACTCATCCTAACCTGCTATTGTCTTAAAAAAAAATTGACAGGCTTCTTTGGTCAGATCCACAGAGCCACTTTTTCTGGTTTAGAAACTGGTCATGCCCAGAAAATATGGTTTCAGATTTTGGCAGAGACACAACCTCCACTGGACCTCAACCCCCTCCAACTCTGACAGCCCCCATAAGCCATGTCTGAACACTGTCAATCTGAGATCCAGCTGGTGGGGTGAGATAGCAGGACCCGCCCAGGGTTTAATCAAGTTGTCTCACTGAAACGCCAAGACTCATTGCCTGATTTAGCACAGTTGCATTGAAAAGAGTCCTGGAAACCCAGACTTGACTGGTGAGGAAATGAGGGAAATTCATCCTTCTTTCTCCCCTCCCCCCGCCCCATCGCCTCATTGGACTGGTACAGCTAGCATGTAAGTAAATCTTATATATGTAAATTTTACACTTGCTAGCACTAAACCCCAAAGATGAATGTGAAGAGACAACTAGAGTTTCCCTTTATGTAGCAGAAAAAGCCTTTCATGTAGAGTTATTCTATTCATTTTGTTAAATGAAGGGAAAAGTGCATGTTCAAAGTGATGCAAACATGTAATCACAGCACAACCTGCACACCCCGGGCTCTGTTCCTCTATATCTCCTCGTTGTTACCAAGGTACAATTTGGACTGGGAAACTTACATACAATTTTTAGAATGCAAATGGGACTGGGACTGTAATTCTTACTTCAGGACTGAGTAGGAAACCTCCCAGGAGACCTAGGCCCAAAAGAGTGCATAACTAGCAGGGGCAAAGAATACAGGTATGTAGGTTGTTCACTGCATAAGGTGCCTACCCACCCAAATGGTCCCGTGGAGGCTGACATCCAGCCCGTTTGTTTCACCATGCCAGGCACTCTGGTGTAGGCTGCCTCTGCCTCTGCAGAGGGACACCTTTTATTAACTCACACAAAGGCATTGACTGGACTGGTTACATTCTTGGTAACCAGTAGTCCCAAGACAGCAAAAAGCTGTGACCTCCATCTAGCAGGAGTGGTGATTTCAAGCTGAGACTGTGTCACTTACTACAGGCATCATCATAGTTATGCAGCCTTCTTTATATTTATCCAGGCTCCTCCACTTCACCTCTTATTTATGGCTTCCACTATTGTTGTAGGAGGCACAATCAATTGAGCAGGGTGATTATCAGTCCAGGTACCAGCAAAATTAAGAGCAGAGGACCCAGGGCAGGCTTGGTGGGAAGAAGTAGACCTTGCCTACAGGGGCCAGTGCAAACACTTTGTGTTTACAGTTAGATGATATCTATGTATCTTTCAAAAAAATATGCTGAGTGGAACAAGAATGGAGGAGGTTCATAGAAGCTTAAAACCCCACAAAAATTGTATTCTAGAGAAATAAGGACTCTTAGAGAGCACAACTTATCTGTTCATTCATTTTATGGATATATTTTTTAACACTACATACATGCCAGCAACTAAGGGAGATGTAGAGAGGTACAAATTAAAAAGACCCTGCTCGTGGGTTCTCAAAGATTTTATGAGAATGATTTATAAAGAGATAGTTATAACCCAATTACTAGCCAAGGGACTTCTACTTCCTCAGGCCAGATTAAAAACCAAAACAGAAGGTGTACACAGGACTCTGCTAGACCCAGAGGCAAAGACAATTACTTTGCCTTGACATCGGTGCCTATAGGAATGGACACAGTGGTTTGGTTCTTCCACCTCCTCATATTCATCTACCCTCATTTCCATGACGTATCAGATCCAATGCTAGGATAGGATTTCAAACTAAAACACCTTGCTCTGCTAAGTCAAATGCTACTTAGAAGGTTCTGAAAGTTATATCGTGTCTGTGCCCAAAGTTTTTATCACGCAGATGAGGCATCGTTAGGTTAGTTGAGGGTTATTAAGATATAACAGTGAAAATTTTGAATTTCTCTCCTGTATCTCTTGTTTGCCTTCTCATTGGCTTCCATAAACCAGTAGGTGGCTTTAATACCCTGGCTTTGCATGTCCTCAATCTACTCAACTATAGTGGCCTCTGTTGGCACTCACAATGTGCTGCCTTAGATATAATGACCACAAGAGATTACCCCATCTCCAAGATTTTAAATACATCCTCCAAGCACAGGTTCTTATGTCCCACTATGAGTCTACATCATCCCAGGTGACTCCCTATCACTTCGTGATTATCCCTTCATTCATCTCTTCCAAACTCCACCTTGCCTCCCCCACTTGGGGTAGGCCAAGCCATCCCAAAGCCCAAGTTCCACCCATTCTTCTGCAAAAGGAGACATCACCTCCTCATTTGCAATAAGATGTCTGAGTTCCCTTGGCTTTTTTTTTTTCTCAATGTCAAAAGTCATCTCTGTTTCCTCCTTGGCTTTTTACTTATGTTCTGTCTCCAAGAAAGGTCTGCCTCTCTTCCTGGCTATTGTCAATTCCCCATCTACTGTTATAATCTTCTTTCCTCAGGATATTTCTCCACCAGTTCCTCTGCCTTTAATCTCTTCCTCACAACTCCCATCCTTGTCTGATCTACAAAAGTTTTCTGCTAACCTAAAACCTTCCCCAGCCCTTTCCCCACCCTGATAAGGTACTCGTAAAACTTGTTTTTTCCTCCTACTATTTGGAAACAAAATGGTGAAAACTTCATGACCTTGAAGCTTATGTAAGAGAGTCAGTGTAAGACAGCTAAACTGTGCACGTCTCTCAAGTCTGCATGCCTCTTCACGTTAGAACAGCTGATGAGAATAGAGGAAGCTTCTCCCATGCTCATATTTATGTAGATGTTCAAGTAGTTACATAAACAACTGCCCCCAGCTCTTACAGGCACAAGTTTTCACTGCATGTTTGGAACTGAAGAAACCAGGTTCCAAGGACACAGAGCTTTTTTTTTTTTTTTTTTTTGGTTGTTGGAGCAGCAAATTCTTGTCATCTGTCTTCATTGCACAATGAAGCTGAATGTTTATGACAGGCATGATATACAAAATTCTTACAAAAAGTCGCTTTTAACAGAGCCTTCAGGGGCCAGTATTTTGTTTTCCACCTCATCCTACAAGCTCTTCTTTCTGGCATCTTCATCTGTTGTTATGATTTCCAGATCATTTTTCTCCTGTGATCAAAAATGTTCCATTCCCCCTTTAGTTCCTTTCTCATCCTATGCTATAATGGTTCAAAGGACATTGAGGAAGTGTAGTCACTTGGAGAGGAATGCTACCTTAAAAGTTGAAGACCCAGCTTAAAAATTAATACTTATAAATTTTAAAAAGTTACGAGTGGCTTACTGTGCTTATTCCATCTCTTGATAACACTGTAGAATACTGTCAACAAGTCCAGATTCTAAGGAAACGTTATAAAGTCTTCCAGAATAACTGAACGTGTATCACAACACCCACAGTTACAAAATATGATTGAAGTAATCATTTTTAAGGTTTACATGGCCAGAAGAGCCTCATTTCTCCTGAACAAATGCTATGCTTTCTTTTATACCTCATATTTCTTTATTGATTACAGCTAACTTAGAGAATTCTAGCAAATAAATATGTCCACTGAATAAACTAATCAACATATAAATCTGATAGTTTATGATGCGAGTTTAAAAACTTTTAGCAAGATGATTAGTAAGAGAGGGTGGGAGGAATTTGATGAGAATTCAGCTGCTTGGTTTTTGATCTGGTTATTTCAGTGAGTAACCTTGGGGTATGAAATTATCTGTAGACCTCCGTGTGAGGCCTATTTATGTGCCTTGTCACTCAGATGCCAGAAATCATAGAGTATGAGTGATTCTACAATCACAAGTGTTAATCAAATAATACTATCTCTTTGCAAGGATGCCAACATATAGTTTCCAACTTAAGATACCATTCTGTGAAGATAATTTTTATTTAAAACATCTATGTTTTTTTCACCAGCTACAATAAATATGCAGCAACACTTTCAGCTACTTATGTACTAATGAAATAAGTTGGTTTTCAAAGCCTTGTTAAGCATGAAGTTTTATAGCAAGACTCAGACTATGAGGCCATCAACTGAGACTGCAGCATCTTTAAGTCAACACAATCATTTGACCTTAAAAAGGACGGAAATTCCGACAAACTCTATAACATGGATGAACCTTGAAGACCCTATGCTAAGTGAAATAAGCCAGTCACAAAAGCACAAATATTGTATTATTTCACTTAGGTGAGGTATCTAGAGTAGTAAAAGTGATAGAGACAAAGTAGAATTGTAGTTTCCAGGACCTAAGCGTAGGTGGAAAGAAGGGGTTATTTAATGGGTACAGAGTTTCAGTGGAAGAAGATGATGAAGGTCTGGAGATGGATGATGGTAATGGTTGCACAGCAATGTGAATGCACTTAATGCCACAGAACTACACACTAAAAATAGTTAAAATGGTAAATATATGTTATGAATATTCTACCACTTTTTTTTTTTAAGTCTACACAAAGAGGTTGTGGCTTAGCAGGCCAATACTTTATTTTAGTCAAAAAAAAATCAGTATTGCCTGTCTTTTGGGGATGGGCCCAAAGGGTATCAACCAATCCACCATCTTGGGAAGCAGTCCGTTGGAGTGAGGCTTGGGAGACCTCCTGTGATAATGGAAATAAATTGATACATGAATAAAACTCAGGATAAGGGAGACATCTGGCAGATGGAAAACTCTGTCTTCTTCCTTTCCTCAAGGATGCTCTAAAGACAGAATGAACATTAGGCAGCTAGAAGGAGGGTTCTACATCCCTACCCTGGAGGTGTCTGGAGGAAATCTCTTCTCTATCCCATTCTCGCAAGGACAACTTGCCCTTGTCCTTCCTGCATATTCTTTCTTTGACTGACAAGACTTATCCTTCCTGGTCCCATTGCTTTTTCATTCTCAGGCAGGCATTGGCATTGATCTGTGGGGTTTGTGCAGATGCTCTGAAATGCTACTCTGGCAACCTCATGGGTTGGCACTCCTGCAAAAAGGATGGATCGTAAATTGTGGCTCCAACACACACACAAATATTTAGTTTCCTTCAGCCTACACGTTGTTCAAAGGGCAGAATTAAGAGTTGATCTTTCTAGTTTCCACCGTCGTTTGGCCCTTGACCACAGTCAGGCAGTTAAAAAAGTGTATCCAAAGTGAAGTCTTGGCCAACACACCTGAATGTAGTGGCGATGTAGCAATCATACAAGCTCCTATTCATGGATGCCTACTGTATTACAAGTGCTGTTCTATGTAATACTTAATCCAGACAACAACCTCTTTTATAAACAAGAAACTGAGGCTCAGGGAGATTAAAAAATCTTGCATAAGTTCATTCAACTAGGTAAGTGGCAGAGTTGGGCTGTGACCCAGGTGTGTCTGAGACTGAGCCCATGCTCTTTCTACGATATTTGCTGGTATGGATTCATTTCCCCCTTTAGTGTTCCAAGTAGCTTTGCTATTTATAAAAAGGAAGAACCGAGTACACGCCTCATCTCAACCACTTGATGAGGTAAGGGCATCAGAAAGGAATTTACTGTGAAACAAACAAACTTTGAGCAGGCATGCTACACAAAGCAGATTTACTCAACGATTGATTATACCCTCCAAATTTGTTTTCTCTGTTAAAATGGCCACCATTCTTTAAAAGGCAATTCCATGTATCAAGTAAACTGAGATTTTACAAGCAGTTTGTTTTGCCCATTAGGCTGTAAGTTCCTAAGAGGAACTCAGAAATATTTTTTTGAATGAATTAACTTGGTTGAGGGTCTGGACAGGGATTTTCTGTGTTGTTTAATTCTGTTCAAAACAAATACACTGGCTCCCCAGCAATAGCTTACAACCACAAGTATGGTAACAGCTCTCTGTGGTGGTGGGGAAGACTGGGGGGATTTTGGTCAAAGGATACATTTCAGTTAGACAGGAGGGATAAGTTCAAGAGATTTATTGTGACTAGAGTTGATAACAATGTATTATGTACTTGAAAATCACTAAGAGTAGATTTTAAGTGTTCTCCTCATGCACAAAAAATAAGTATGTGAGGTAATGCATATATTAACTCAATTTAGCCATTCCATAATGTATACATATTTCAAAACATTTTGCTCCACACCATAAATGCACACAATTTTTACGTGTCTTTTTTTTTTTAAGTTTCTAAACAGCTGGTTGCAAGACCAGACCCAAGGGGTGGGGTCTGGAGGTGGGGTGGAGGTAAAAGGGCTGAGTGTGATTTTCTTTTTTTTTTTGAAACAGAGTCTTACTCGGTCACCCAGGCTGGAGTGCAGTGGCGTATTCTCAGCTCACTGCAACCTCTGTCTCCCATATTCAAACCATTCTCCTTGCTCAGCCTCCAGAGTAGCTGGGACTACAGGCACCTGCTACCACGCCCAGCTGATTTTTGTATTTTTAGTGGAGACAGGGTTTCACCATGTTGGCCAGGCTAGTCTTGAACTCCTGACCTCAGGTGATCCACCCACCTCAGCCTCCCAAAGTGCTGGGATTACAGGCGTGAGCCACCACGCCCAGCCCTGAGAGTGATTATTGTCTGCAATTAAACAAAATAAATTTACAAAGCTTCTCATTGAACCTGTGGAGGAGGAAAATCATGAAAGACGTTGGTGGTGGATGGGAATCCATTGACTGCTTGTGTTAGTTGTGAAACGCTTCTTGACAGTCTCTTTATTTAGTGGGCTGTCTTTTGCTATTCCTGTGAGCCTAGAATTTCTACAGGTTTGCTACTGCACTCAGCCTCTCTGTTCATCAGAGTTATGATTTTATCGCCAACTGTCTCCTCTATTTGTGGCTGCAGAGGGCCCACCCTAGTGGGGAGAGCAGTACAGCATCTGATGCATTCACAGGGAGGCGACATCTGAGTTTACATACATGTTGACAGAAATAAGTGAGCATAATTTGATAGAATAACTTATTTATCTTTCAGAAAGCAGCGCCGACAACCTGATGCAAGTCGCCCTTGGGAGATGCTTACTGAGAAAGTGAATGACTTGAAAGGACTGAGGGCTGGGACAGCACTTCCCATGAGTGAGCACGACACTGCCAGGCCTTTAGGGATGTGCCTCTTCCTTTCTTTTTGGAGTGATGAAGATGGCAGGTGAAATTTTTAGGAGCGTGGCCCACAGAGACTTCCTGACGTTCTGGACTACATAAAGGTGCTAGTGCACCAAGAGTTAAAGCCCCAAGTCCTTCCCACAGAGCTTAATACCATCCAAATGCTCCTTGTTACGGCTTTTAAGTCCTCAAACACGGACACATGGATGAGACTTGTTATCCTCTTTCATTTCTTTAGCAACCCAATGAACCTCCCTCATGGCTTTTATAACTTCTCTTAAACCCCTTGAAATACCGCTGCAGTGTGACTTTCTCTGCTCCATTGCCCCATGGGAAGGAACATCCTCAAATTACCCTTTCTCTTTCTCTGCATCAACACATAGAAAGTGCTGGCTCATCATTCCTCTCCCACACTCCTTTCCTCTTTCTTTATGCCCCGACTTCAAGTGCTCAAACATTCCAGCCAAATCTCTAATCAAGAGAAAAGAGAAGCCCCTGGAAAGAGGAGGAGCTTCATGCCAAGGCCTGGGGCTCCAGCTGCATAGTAGCTGCTCACAGCTTTGTAACTGACAGTTTTGTCTCTCACTGGTCCTCACTGACACTGTCTGAGAGATCCGCAGGTTTGCCCAGTGACAGGTCTGTATGGGATGCGGCACCCAGGATGCCTCCGTCCCTTGGTGACTGAAGAAGCATTTGATTAGTCGGGCTGCCCAATGATTTATTGGGAGTGACCAGATTGTGCTTTCAAAAAGACTAAGTGTGGAAATAAAGAAGGGAATCAAGGTTTGCTCCGTGCCTACTGCAGGTCAGCATTGTAAGAAGAACTACATTGGGTAAGGGCATACATTTTGGAGTCATCCTGTCCTGGGTTACATTTTGGGGTCACTTCCTTCTCCAGCTGTATGAAATTAATCAAATCACATATTTCCCGGACATTCCTCTTCTGTAAAATGTGGATAATACTCTCTCTCTCTCATAGGATGTGGTGGGGAATCAAATGAGAACACAGACCTACAGCACCAGAAGAATGGATGACAGAGGTTAGTTATGATTCTGTTTCTTTAATTGTGTTATCTCATTAAATCTCAGATAATAATGTAGGGTACATAGTGGTCTCAGCTCCATTTGATCAAACAAGGAATTTAAGCACCAGAATGTTAACCCTGTGTGAATATCATCTAAACCCTGGTCAGACTGGATCCCAAATTGTGCTTTTTCTCCTGCCCCCAAGGAATGTATTGGCTGCATATGTGGGTGGCAACGAGGCAGCTAAAATTAATGACCCTCCGGACCGAGCACAATGATCTCGCAAAGCAACTGGGCTGCGGATGCAACCTACACATGTTCTTTTTTTATTATTAGCATCCCCTGGAGACAGCCTCCCTATGCCAGAACAAAGCCAGCTTTTCCTGCACTGTGCTGTGGAAAATTCCAGAGCCATGGTTGTGCCCTTCTTAGGATGCTGAGGTCGAAGTCGGTCAGGAATAGGTGAATCTCCATCAGATGGGGCTTTTCCCCAGCAGAGCCTCATCAAGTCAGTTTCAGAACTTGGAATCCTTGGTCCCCTATGGACTGGTCACTGCACTTGGGCTGTACCTGCTTCTTCACTGAGTGGTGGGGGCTCCCCTACTTGGCAGGTATCAGGACAAATTGTACAGTCCTCTCCGCCTCATTGAGGTGGAGTGCATAAACAGGTGAGAATGGAAGGGAGGGCAGCGGCGTGTGTATGGATGGGGGTGGGGAATGTGGTGTGGAGGGGCAGGAGGCTTCCAGATCCAGGTGTCAGAGGGCTCAGCTGTTTCCTTGCCTACCAGCATCCTTCCCCGTGGTTTGCATCCTATCAGAACTTTAGGCTGTCCAGGGTGTGGAATCCAGGACCAGAACCTCACTGGTTCCACAGTAGAGAGGATGGCTCTTTCTGCTTTTTGAGATTCCTCTCATTCCCACTGTGTGCTCAGATGACAATGAGCTGTCTCCTGCCCACTTGGACGCATGCTTTCCCCCAAGAAGTGGGAGACTGGTGAAGTGCCTGTATCTGGAACCAGCTGTCCCAGATGTGAACCTCAGCCCTGTCTTGGCTAGCTCTGTAACCTTGGGCAAGTTGTATAACCTCTCTGAGCTTCAGTCAGCTCATCTGTAAAATGGTGATAATCACAGCTAAGAAAATGGCCAGATGGATTAAATTAGTTGCCCATGAAATGTGTTTTGAAACCTACTGGCACCCTAATAAGCACTCAATAACATTCAGCTGTTGCTACTCCAGTGCATAAAACTCGGTCCCTCAGATAAGCAACACCAGAGAGATCGTTAGAAACACTCAATGCTCAACTCACTTCTGTTGTGTGGTGGCTTTGAATCATGTACTTAATCTTTCTTCAGCTTCATAAAATGAGATCAGTTGCTCCAAACTTTGTTAGTTCCCTGTTTGTCTCCTGCCTAATATCAAGTAATATTATTCTTTCTCATACTGTGGTTGATTTAGAAGTGCATAGTAATGGCTGGGCATGGTGGTTCACGCCTGTAACCCCAGCACTTTGGGAGGCTGAGGCGGGTGGATCACCTGAGGTCAGGAGTTTGAGACCAGCCTGGTCAACATGGTGAAACTCCATCTCTACTAAATACAAAAAATTAGCCAGGAGTGGTGGCGCATGCCTGTAGTCCCAGCTACTCAGGAGGCTGAGGCGGGAGAATTGCTTGAACCCAGGAGGCGGAGGTTGCAGTGAGCCAAAATTACACCATTGCACTCCAGCCTGGGTGACAGAGTGAGACTCCATCTCAAAAACCAAAATAAGAAATGCATAGTAAGTATACACAAAATATCTCAAAAGGATTTCTTTTCTCCACAACTGTTCAGGGACCCCTTAAGAAAACAGACTCCAGTTTTATTAACCATTGTATTACCTTGAAGAAGTCAACCAGGCATGGTTCTGTTTGGCACCAAAGTTCTATTCAGGAAATGGCAGCCAACTTCCCTTTGACCCCCAATGCTAAATCCACAGTTCTAGAAGGATTCACTTGCTAAAAATTTGTGAGCACTGTAAACCAATATTGGACAGAAAGGCAGCTCAGCTATTCCTCTATTGCTTAATATTATTCCTCTTTTTGCCTCATGGAGAAAGCTCTTGAGAGTAACATAACATTGTGACATTCACTGATCTTCACCCAGCTCTTAGCACAGTGGTCAGGAATTGGTTGTGAGCCAACTTGTGCAACCTCAATATAAACCCAAGGAATTGTTTCTTTGACATTAATAACACCATGAGAGGATGCTTGACTCATCAAAACATTTCAGAGTGGTATGACTCAATGCATTCTTGCTCTTTTTTCCTTTCCTGAATGCCTTGATATCTCCTTTCAAGGCTCTACACGCCTCTCTCTACCCCATCTATGCCATAGAGAGCCTGGTTCCACCAGTGACATTGTAGCCTCTGTGCCCCTCTACCATACGAAACTGAGAACTTGCCTTCTCAGCCTAGTCCTACAGAGAAGTCCTGTGGAGACATAGAACAGAGGAGGAGCTTGCAAAAAACCTCTGACTTTGCTAGAAACAAACATTGCAGCTCTAGAAAGTCTACGTGGCCTCTGGAACAATTCAGCCCCTCCGGTAGAAGAGCCGATTTGCAGTGCCTTCAAACCCTCCTCCCCTGGAGTCTGACTCCACTCTCCATTGTTATTTTTATTTTTTGTTTTTTTAGATGGAGTCTTGCTCTGTCGCCCAGGCTGGAGTGCAGTGGTGTGATCTTGGCTCATTGCAACCTCTGCCTCCCAGGTTCAAGCAATTCTCCTGTCTCAGCCTCTGAGTAGCTGGGAGTACAGGTGTGTGCCACCACACCCAGCTAATTTTTGTATTTTTAGTAGGGACCGAGTTTCACTGTGTTGATCAGGCTGGTCGTGAACTCCTGACCTCAGGTGATCCCTATGGAGAAGGATCACCCACCTGCCTTGGTCTCCCAAAGTGTTGGAGTTACAGGCTTAAGCCACTGCACCTGGCCTCCACTCTCCATTATTATCAAGCCCACCGCAAGTAGGTACTCAGCGTCTCCCCTGGAGGCCACTGGACCTTCCTGAACTAGGTAAGTCAGTCACTTTCCCCTTGGTGTCTTCTTTGGCAGCATCTCTAGAGAACAAGCAACCAGAGAAACAAGTCTGGACCCCATTTGTTGGGGGGGGGGGGTTCCTGGGCCTTCAAAACCTAGCCCATGGCTTACATCTGCAGCTACCAGGCAGGCTTAGCATCCACGACTCAGGAAGCCTGCCTTTCCCTGGAAACTCTATTCTAGTGATCATCTCAGGCAGAGCTGGTGACTCAGGCCCTCCTCCCCTTCCCAAACTCCCTCCGGCTGCTGTCTGACCTGCTTTGACTTCTTTTTTGCTTTCAAGGCTGCTCTTGATATTTATCTTAACCAGATTTTACATGGTATGATGTGCCTCGGGCCCCAAATCTTCCTGGGGAGGGCCAATTCCTCTCTCTGCTGTTCACAGTTTGCCAAAATGGGCAGGGATGGGCTGTGGAAAAGCTGCCTGTGGGCTTGGGGAACTTGAACAGTCTTTGGGTTATGCAATTGTCTAGTGTCATTTAGGTTACAATTTTCTAAAGATGAATTTGTCAGAGGCCAGCATTTTCTATGGAATAAAAACAACCGGCTTACTACAGTAGCATGTATGATAGACTTGCAAAATGGCTAAAGAAGTAGGGAGAAGAGAAAGTCATAGTTGTGTTTTTTGGGGAGTGTAAGTCCAGGCCTTGGGTCAAAGATAAGGGAAGCTTTTCTAGTAAAGCTTTCTCAATATTTTCACACTTAATTCTCAGAGCCAGCTTATGGAGGTGAGCGTTGTTCTCATCTTGCAGATGAGGAAAACAAGGTTCAGGAAATTTAAGCAGTCTGACCAAGGTTTCTGAATTAGTAATAACAAGAACAGCTAACACTTATTTCATGATTACCACATGCCAGGAATTGTTCGGAGTGCTGCACAAATACTAACTTACTTGATCCTTACAGTAACTTGACCCTGTTGGGAGAAAGGCATTGTATACTGCTTGTTTGTTAAATTATCCCCAACACCTGCTTTTTGTTGTTGTTGAGAAAGTTGAGGCAATGAGACATTAAGTGGCTTGTTAAGGTCACCTAGCTGTTGGCAGAGCTGGGACTTAAATCAAGAAGTCAGATTTCAGACTCTTCTCTTCTAACCAGAGTTTTGTTATACCCCTTTTCCAAGAAAGTAGTAGAGATAAGATTTTATCTTTAAATGCCACCCCCCTTCCAATATGCCAGAAATTCAAATCATTGGTGGGCTGCATGCACACATATGTGTGTGTGTGCACGTGTGTGTGAGTGAATGTGGGGATAAAGTCAAACATGCAATCGTAGACTCCTCAATCATGTAACCTGGAACTATTTGCTTGCCTACCATTTTCTTGCATGGTGCGTGGGGTGTTGGAAGAAGGCTCACTTTCTACCCTTTGTGGGACAGACAGAATCAGCTCACATCAACTACCAAGAAAACTAGCTGATGTAGAATCAAGTGTTCAAATCTAAGGCTTGCCCAGAGCAGCTGGTTCTCATTGTACTCTTCCCCGAGGACAGGGCCCTCTCTTGCTTATTTTGGGGTCTCTGTGGCCTCACTGTATGAGTGGAAGATTGCTCCTAAGTGTGAGGAATTCATTCAATGTTTTTGTTTGTTGAACTGAAAATAAGATTGCCTTAGGCATGAAAGAATAGATGGAGCTAAGTGGGCAAGAGGGAAAGTGGAGAATGTTTCAGAGAGAGACACAGCAAAGGGGTGAAGGTAGAATAAGTCTGATGTCTCTGGGAGCAGGTAAATGATTGAGTTGACTGAAGTAGAAACCGAGTTTGGGAGAAATAAAAAATGACCTTGGATAGAGGATGTAGACAGATAACGAACATCAATTAGAGGGGCTTCAAGTGGATATGGCTGGTCAAAGGGAGCCACTGAAGATTTAGAAAGAGATAAAGTCTATGCTGGGCACAACTTTGGTGACAATCACCCTGGTCAAGGGAGGCTAAATGAATTGAAACTGAGTTTGGGAGAAATAAAAAATGACCTTGGATAGAGGATGTAGACAGATAACAGAACATCAATTACAGGGGCTTCGAGTGGGTATGGCTGGTCAAAGGGAGCCATTGAAGATTTAGAAAGAGAAAGTCTATGCTGGGTACAACTTTGGTGATGATCACCCTGGTCAAGGGAGACTAAATGAATTGAAAGACAAAGTCCAGAAAAATCAACCAGGAGATGGCTGCAGTAAGCCAGGGTGAGGGAGCAGAACCACTACAACCAAAATGGAGAGGACAGAGTGGTGTCCAGAAAATTGAGCCATCAGATCTCAGGGAGAGATGACCTTTAGAACGCATCTACTGTAGCTGCCTTTATTTACCCTGCCCCCAGGGTTGAATTCCCTCAATGATTTTCTAGCCTAGCCAGTGACTGCTCAGTGTTTGAATGAATACTGAAAAGGAAGAACTCACTACCTCCTCTTCCATTTTTGGAAAACTTCAACCATCTGAAATATCTTTGTAGTAGGCTAAATCTGGCCTCCCATGAAATTTTATACATTGGTCATTACGGAAGAATCAGCTTCTCTGAACAAAAAGCATGATATTTATGGGAATAATGAAAAGAGAGAAGATCTGAGTCCAAGGCGTGGACGCATGGCTTTGAGTAGGTCGGTGAAACCCCGTTGGGCTTAGTCACTTCTGTGGAAATGACAATGATACATGTCCTGCCTAGTTCTCTGCTCCACTCGGAGGATCAAAGGATACGCTTTGTGACAATGCTTTGGAAACTTCAAAGTGTCACATAAAGGAGGGACAGATAAGATCATTAATGCTCTACAGGAGGGACTATGGTACATAAGTGGCTGGGAAAGCCAGATCCATATTCCAGCTCTGCCACTTTCTAGCTGTGTGGTGTTTTAGGCTTGCTACTTAACTTTTCTAACCCTCGTTTCCATAGCTGCAAAAAAATATAAAAATAGCCCTACCTCAGAAAGTTGTTGTAATGACTAAATTTGATAAAGTATTTAAAGGCACTGAGCACAGGGTTTGTCTGGAATATAGTAAATGGTAAATAAATGCTATTATTACTGATAAATGATGACAACCTGCATACAGGAAATGAGTGGCGAAAAAGGAGTCGAGCTGATGGACTTAAACTGGAGTGAGTAAGGAAACGGCAGTAGCATTGCCAGAGCCTGGGAATATAAGAAAGCTGGTTGGAATGATCTAGCGGATATATTGAAACTGAGCAACTCCTGGCGTAGCACTGTGTGTTTAACCGCATGCCACAGGCAGTATTTTGACAGTGGCAGTATTTTCAGCCTGCTCAATGCTGGGTGGCTGTGTTCTCTCTCTAACACACAACTCTTGTTATCTCTCTTGCTATATCAACCCAGATAACAAGAGTTGATGGAGCAAAATATAGTGCAGACGTTCACAGCCCGTTCCACCTATAGCCATGCCATAAACAATCAGGAGTGCATTTCATTGTTGCTGGACAGCGTGTCATGTTTAAATACCAAAATGATGAAAGAAATGTCATCACCTGCACATTCCTTCAGAGGGGCCATCCTGTCCGTGGCCTGCAGAACTGTCTGGCAGAAGAGTTGTACATCTGTAGATACTTGGCATAAAACTAACACAAAGAGAAAGTAAGTTGTTACGAAGGGCTTTTCTCACAGTGGTCTCAGTGGTTGGGATTTTGGGACCATCCTAAATGGTCCCAAGCATAGCTGCTATTCAATCAGTTATGAAGTGCTAGGTAAAAGATGAACCAGCATTAGCAGGTAAAAGGTGCAGTGCTTGCTGGGGTGAATGCTCATGGCTGGTGCAGTGAGGAGTATATATATATATATATATATTTTTATACTTTAAGTTATAGGGTACATGTGCACAACATGCAGGTTTGTTACACATGTATACATGTGCCATGTTGGTGTGCTGCACCCATTAACTCATCATTTACATTAGGTATATCTCTTAATGCTATCCCTCCCACCTACCCCACAATAGGACCTGGTGTGTGATGTTCCCCTTTCTGTGTCCAAGTGATCTCATTGTTCAATTCCCACCTATGAGTGAGAACATGCAGTGTTTGGTTTTCTGTTCTTGTGATAGTTTGCTGAGAATGATGGTTTCCAGCTGCATCCATGTCCCTACAAAGGACATGAACTCATCCTTTTTTATGGCTGCATAGTATTCCATGGTGTATATGTGCCACATTTTCTTAATCCAGTCTGTCACTGATGGGCATTTAGGTTGATTGCTATTGTGAATAGTGCTGCAATAAACATATGTGTGCATGTGTCTTTATAGCAGCATGACTTATAATCCTTTGGGTATATCCCCAGTAATGGGATGGCCGGGTCAAATGGTATTTCTAGTTCTAGGTCCTTGAGGAATCGCCACACTGTCTTCCACAATGGTTGAACTAGTTTACAGTCCCACCAACAGTGTAAAAGTGTTCCTATTTCTCCACATCCTCTCCAGCACCTGTTGTTTCCAGATTTTTTTAAATGATTGCCATTCTAACTGGTGTGAGATGGTATCTCATTGTGGTTTTGATTTGCATTTCTCTGATGGCCAGTGATGATGAGCATTTTTTCATGTGTCTGTTGGCTGTATGAATATCTTCTTTTGAGAAGTGTCTGTTCATATCCTTTGCCCACTTTTTGATGGGGTTGTTTGTTTTTTTCTTGTAAATTTGATTGAGTTCTTTATAGGTTCTGGATATTAGCCCTTTGTCAGATGAGTAGATTGTAAAAATTTTCTCCCATTCTGTAGGTTGCCTGTTCACTCTGATGGTAGCTTCTTTTGCTGTGCAGAAGCTCTTTAGTTTAATTGGATCCCATTTGTCAATTTTGGCTTTTGTTGCCATTGCTTTTGGTGTTTTAGACATGAAGTCCTTGCCCATGCCTATGTCCTGAATGGTATTACCTAGGTTTTCTTCTAGGGTTTTTATGGTTTTAGGTATAACATTTAAGTCTCTAATCCATCTTGAATTAATTTTCATATAAAGAATAAGGAAAGGATCCAGTTTCAGCTTTCTACTTATGGCTAGCCAATTTTCCCAGCACCATTTATTAAATAGGGAATCCTTTCCCCATTTCTTGTTTTTGTCAGGTTTGTCAAAGACCAGATGACTGTAGACGTGTGGTATTATTTCTGAGGGCTCTGTTCTGTTCCATTGGTCTATATTTCTGTTCTGGTACCAGTACCATGCTGTTTTGGTTACTGTAGCCTTGTAGTATAGTTTGAAGTCAGGTACCATGATGCCTCCAGCTTTATTCTTTTGGCTTAGGATTGTCTTGGCAATGCGGGGTCTTTTTTGGTTCCATATGAACTTTAAAGCAGTTTTTTCCAATTCTGTGAAGAAAGTCATTGGTAGCTTAATGGGGATGGCACTGAATCTATAAATTACCTTGGGCAGTATGGCCGTTTTCACAGTATTGATTCTTCCTATCCATGAGCATGGTATGTTCTTCCATTTGTTTGTGTCCTCTTTTATTTCACTGAGCAGTGTTTTGTAGTTCTCCTTGAAGAGGTCCTTTACATCCCTTGTAAGTTGGATTCTTAGGTATTTTATTCTCTTTGAAGCTACTGTGAATGGGAGTTCATTCATGATTTGGCTCTGTTTGTCTGTTACTGGTGTATAAGAATGCTTGTGATTTTTGCACATTGATTTTGTATTCTGAGACTTTGCTGAAGTTGCTTATCAGCTTAAGGAGATTTTGGGCTGAGATGATGGGGTTTTCTAAATATACAATCATGTCATCTGCAAACAGGGACAATTTGACTTCTTCTTTTCCTAACTGAATACCCTTGATTTCTTTCTCTTGTCTGATTGCCCTAGCCAGAACTTCCAACACTATGTTGAATAGGAGTGGTGAGAGAGGGCATCCCTGTCTTGTGCCAGTTTTCAAAGGGAATTTTTCCAGTTTTTGCCCATTCAGTATGATATTGGCTGTGGGTTTGTCATAAATAGCTCTTATTATTTTGAGATGTTCCATCAATACCGAATTTATTGAGAGTTTTTAGCATGAAGGGCTGTTGAATTTTGTCAAAGGCCTTTTCTGCATCTATTGAGATAATCATGTGGTTTTTGTCTTTGGTTCTGTTTATATACTGGATTACATTTATTGATTTGCATATGTTGAACCAGCCTTGCATCCCAGGGATGAAGCCCACTTGATCATGGTGGATAAGCTTTTTGATGTGCTGCTGGATTCGGTTTGCCAGTATTTTATTGAGGATTTTTGCATCGATGTTCATTAGGGATATTGGTCTAAAATTCTCTTTTTTTGTTGTATCTCTGTCAGGCTTTGGTATCAGGATGATGTTGGCCTCATAAAATGAGTTAGGGAGAATTCCCTCTTTTTCTGTTGATTGGAATAGTTTCAGAAGGAATGGTACCAACTCCTCCTTGTACCTCCAGTAGAATTCGGCTGTGAATCTGTCTGGTCCTTGACTTTTTTTGGTTGGTAGGCTATTAATTATTGCCTCAATTTCAGAGCCTGCTATTGGTTTATTCAGGAATTCAACTTCTTCCTGGTTTAGTCTTGGGAGAGTCTAAGTGTCCATGAAATTATCCATTTCTTCCAGGTTTTCTAGTTTATTTGCATAGAGGTGTTTATAGTATTCGCTAATGATAGTTTGTATTTCTGTGGGGTCAGTGGTGATATCCCCTTTATCATTTTTTTATTGCATCTATTTGATTCTTCTCTCTTCTTTATTAGTCTTGCTAGTGGTCTATCAATTTTGTTGATCTTTTCAAAAGACCAGCTCCTGGATTCATTGATTTTCTGGAGGGTTTTTTGTGTGTCTATCTCCTTCAGTTCTGCTCTGATCTTAGTTATTTCTTGTCTTCTTCTAGCTTTTGAATGTGTTTGCTCTTGCTTCTCTAGTTCTTTTAATTGTGATGTTAGGGTGTCAATTTTAGATCTTTCCTGCTTTCTCTTGTGGGCATTTAGTGCTATAAATTTCCCTCTGCACACTGCTTTAAATGTGTCACAGAGATTCTGGTATGTTGTATCTTTGTTCTCATCGGTTTCAAAGAACATCTTTATTTCTGCCTTCATTTCGTTATGTACCCAGTAGTCATTCAGGAGCAGGTTGTTCAGTTTCCATGTAGTTGATTGGTTTTGATTGAGTTTCTTAGTCCTGAGTTCTAGTTTGATTGCATTGTGGTCTGAGGGACAGTTTGTTATAATTTCTGTTCTTTTGCATTTGCTGAGGAGTGCTTTACTTCCAACTATGTGGTCAAATTTGGAGTAAGTGCTATGTGGTGCTTAGAAGAATGTACATTCTGTTGCTTTAGGGTGGAGAGTTCTGTAGATGTCTATTAGGTCTGCTTGGTGCAGAGATGAGTTCAATTCCTGGATATCCTTGTTGACTTTCTGTCTTGTTGATCTGTCTAATGTTGACAGTGGGGTGTTAAAGTCTCCCATTATTATTGTATGGGAGTCTAAGTCTCTTTGTAAGTCTCTAAGGACTTGCTTTATGAATCTGGGTGCTCCTGTATTGGGTGCATATATATTTAGGATAGTTAGCTCTTCCTGATGAATTGATCCCTTTACCATTATGTAATGGCCTTCTTTGTCTCGTTTGATCTTTGATGGTTTAAAGTCTGTTTTATCAGAGAGTAGGATTGCAACCTCTGCTTTTTTTTGTTTTCCATTTGCTTGGTAGATCTTCCTCCATCCCTTTATTTTGAGCCTATGTATATCTCTGCATGTGAGATGGGTCTCCTGAATACAGCAAACTGATGGATCTCCACTCTATCCAATTTGCCAGTCTGTGTCTTTTAATTGGACCATTTAGTCCATTTACATTTAAGGTTAATATTGTTATGTGTGAACTTGATCCTGTCATTATGATATTAACTGGTTATTTTGCTCACTAGTTGATGCAGTTTCTTCCTAGCATCGATGGACTTTACATTTTGACATGTTTTTGCAATGGCTGGTACCTATTGTTCCTTTCCATGTTTAGTGCTTCCTTCATGATCTCTTGTAGGGCAGGCCTGGTGGTGACAAAATCTCTAAGCATTTGCTTGTCTGTAAAGGATTTTATTTCTCCTTCACTTATGAAACTTAGTTTGGCTGCATATGAAATTCTGGGTTGAAAATTCTTTTCTTTAAGAATGTTGAATATTGGCCCCTACTCTCTTCTGGCTTGGAGAGTTTCTGCCAAGAGATATGCTATTAGTCTGATGGGCTTCCCTTTGTGTGTAACCCGACCTTTCTCTCTGGCTGCCCTTAATATTTTTTCCTTCATTTCAACTTTGGTGAATCTGACAATTATGTGTCTTGGAGTTGCTCTTCTCGAGGAGTATCTTTGTGGCATTCTCTGTATTTCCTGAATTTGAATGTTGGCCTACCTTGCTAGGTTGGGGAAGTTCTCCTGGATGATATCCTGCAGAGTGTCTTCCAACTTGGTTCCATTTTCCACATCACTTTCAGGTACACCAATCAGACGTAGATTTGGTCTTTTCACATAATCGCATGTTTCTTGGAGGCTTTGTTCATTTCTTTTTACTCTTTTTTCTCTACAATTCTCACTTCATTTCATTCATTTGATCTTCAATCACTGATACTCTTTCTTCCAGATGATCGAGTCGGTTACTGAAGCTTGTGCATTTGTCACCGTAGTTCTCATGTTATGGTTTTCATCTCTATCAGTTCTTTTAAGGACTTCTCTACATTGGTTATTCTAGTTAGCCATTCGTCAAATCTTTTTTCAAGGTTTTTCATTTCTTTGCACTGGTTACGTAGTTCCTCCTTTAGCTCTGAGAAGTTTGATCAACTGAAGCCTTCTCTCAACTCGTTGAAGTCATTTTCCGTCCAGTTTTGTTCCGTTGCTAGTGATGAGCTGCGTTCCTTTGGAGAGAGATGCATTCTGATTTTTTGAATTTCCAGCTTTTCTACACTGCTTTTTCCCCATCTTTGTGGTTTTATCTGCCTTTGGTCTTTGATGATGGTGACGTACTGATGGGATTTTGATGTGGGTGTCCTTTCTGTTTGTTAGTTTTCCTTCTGAGAATCAGGACCATCAGCTGTATGTCTGTTGGAGTTTGCCTGAGGTCCACTCCAGACCCTGTTTGCCTGGGTATCAGCAGTGGAGGCTGCAGAAGATAGAATATTGCTGAACAGTGAGTGTTGCTGTCTGATTCTTGCTCTGGAAGCTTCGTCTCAGGGGTGTACCCCGCCGTGTGAAGTGTCAGTCTGCACCTAGTTGGGGATGTCTCCCAGTTAGGCTACTCAGGGGTCAGGGACCCACTTGAGCAGGCAGTTTGTCCATTCTCAGATCTCAACCTCTATGCTAGGAGATCCACTGCTCTCTTCAAAACTGTCAGACAGGCGCATTTACCTCTGCTGAGGTTTCTGCTGCTTTTTGTTTAGCTATGCCCTGTCCCCAGAGGAGGAGTGTACAGAGGCAGGCCGGCCTCCTTGAGCTGTGGTGGGCTCCACCCAATTCGAGCTTCCTGGCGGCTTTGTTTACCTACTTAAGCCTCAGCAATGGTGGGCGCCCCTCCCCCAGCCTCGCTGCCGCCTTGCAATTAGATCTCAGACTGCTGTGCTAGCAATGAGGGAGGCTCCTTGGGCGTGGGACCCTCTGGGCCAGGTGTGGGATATAATCTCCTGGTGTGTCGTTTACTAAGACCCTTGGTAAAGCGCAGTATTAGGGTGGGAGTTACCCGATTTTCCAGGTGTTGTGTGTTTCAATTTCCTTTGGCTAGGAAAAGGGATTCCCTTCCCCCTTGCGCTTCCCAGGTGAGGCGATGCCTTGCCCTGCTTTAGCTCTTGCTGGTTGGGCTGCACCCATGGACCAGCGCCAACTGTCTGACACGACCCAGTGAGATGAACCCAGTACCTCAGTTGAAAATGCAAAAATCACCCGTCTTCTTTGTTGCTCACACTGGGAGCTGGAGGCTGGAGCTGTTCCTATTTGGCCATCTTGGGCACGCCCCCCAATTCTGAGGAATATCTTGTACCAACCCAGCTAAGTGCCCCAAGAACGTGAGTTTGATTTTTTTTTTTTTTTTTTTTTGTAGACAGGGTCTCATTCTCTCACCCAGTCTGGAGTGCAAAGGCACCATCACAGCTCACTGCAGCCTCAAGCTCCCAGGCTTAATCACTCATCTAGCCTCAGCCTTCTGTGTAGCTGGGACCACAGGCATGCAACACCATGTCTGACTAATTGTTTTGTTTTTGTAGACATAGCATTTCCCTATGTTGTCCATGTTAGTCTTGAACTTTTTGGCCTCCCGTTATCCTCCCACCTGAGCCTCCCCAAGTGCTGGGATTACAGGTGTAAGCCACCATGCCCACATTTAAGATCTTTAGAGGTCAGGAGAGGGAAGAAGCTTTGGAAAGCTTCTCAAGAAAGTGTCTTCAATTGACTATCAGACAAACCAGTCTCCACTTATGGGATCCCCATTTTACAGATGAAGAAGCTAATAATTAGAGTTTCTACAGCTTGACCCAAATCACACAATTTGTCTTGTTCTCTCTCCAAATCAAACTAGGCTGAGGGAAAGAAATAATCATTTTAGAAAGATGTGGAGAGAAATAAAGGCAAAGCAATAGCTAGGGATGATAGATGCCAGGTCATCTCTAGCTTAGCAAAGGACTTCATATGAATGGACGTTGATAGTAACATTCAATCAACTCATCCCACATGGCAAACTTTCAGTTATGTATGCTGGAATTTCTTCTGCTTCTCTGCCCTTAAATCTCTTCCATAAACTGGTGGTTTCTAAACAGTTCTTCTCAGTCCAGATCTTTCTCTTGAGTTCAATAATCCTGCATCCATTGCCCACTGGATTCTCCACCTGGATACTTTACAAGTATCTCCAATTTACCATGTTCAACAAGCCTTACCACTTTAGCCCAGCACTGATACCCCTCCTGTGCATCCCATCTAGGTGAGTGCCACCATCATCCAATCAGGGAGGCCGTCACCAGGGAGTCATCCCTGATCCCTCCTCACATCTAATCCCTCACAATTTCAGTCACTTCTATCTCCTGAACAGCTCTCCATTCCATCTGCTCATCCCCATCTCTAGCACCATCCCATGTCTTTTAGCTCAGTCATTTCTATACCATATGGTGAATTTATCTTCCTAATTGGTCTCCTGGACTAGATATTCTCCACCCCCCCACACCAATTCTGTCATTCATTCTGTAGCCAGAATGTTCTCTCTCAAATTCAAATCTTATCAGACCACTTTCCTACCTAAAATCTTGCAATGCTGCTTCCTCAATACAGAATAAAGCTCAAAGGAATGACATACAAGAGCCTTAAAAATTTGGCACTTGCTGCAATTTTATCATCATCCTCTATTGCTCGCCTTACAAACTGTAGCAGACTCTTTTGGTGGCCTGCATACACCTCTTGGCCTCATCACATCCATATGCAGAAACCAACTTCCAGGGGAAAGTGTTGCTTCATACTTCCTTGAGGCCTATGCTCTGTCAGGAACACATGGCAAGCCAGAAGGAGCGAACTGACCCCCAGGAGTCGTCCTCAACCAATGACAGGGATTTAGTATATGAAAAGCACAGCTCTATTGCCCCATCAGTGGGATAACTCTGAGGCCTATGTTATATACCATTTTCCAGAGTTTCCCCACAACGCTGAACTCCAGTTGCCCCTCCGGTAGCTTACAGTAGCTGGCTTGATGACATAACCTTCATTGGCTGCATTCCCTTCCCTGTCTGACTCTCCTGCTTCACCACTGGCGTTTTCTTTGACCTCCCCTAAAAAACTCTTGGACTTGAATCTTTGTCTCAAGGTCAGCTGCTGTTGAAGTCAATTAAGACACATCCTCATGCTCTGGTGTTTCCAAGAGACTTCCAGTCCCCCAAGCCCATGATGCACTCTCCCACTTAGAACAGCCATTTGACATATGCCCACTCCTTTCTTTCTTCTTCTAGCAAACTTCTACTCATTCTCTACAACTCAAAGTAGCCTCCTCTGTGAAGAATTATCTGAATCTTTCCTACCACATCATTACGCAGCTGAATTAATTCTTTCTGTGTTTGGTTGTGCTTTGTACATATTTTAATTTATAATATATATTTAAATTCATAATTTATATTTTAATGTATAATTTTATTTATAATTATTTATATCAACTGGTGATTCTGCACATGTATGTCTCCTTGACAGGGACTAGTTGCTCTTTAAGGTCAAGAATAATTTTCTGTGATCTAGACCACAACTTTCTATGTGATGAAGTGATTGAAACATTTTGGTAGATAAATAAGTTGACTCTTGGAAGTTAGGGATGCAAAAAGCAGTGACACGACAGTTAAAAGCTCCATGAAAAGGCATTCATTAATTCATTCGGTGTCTAGTTATTGAGCGCCCACTACATGTCAGGTACTATTCCAGGCATCTGAGATACAGTAGTAGGCAAAACACAGATCTCCTTCCTGGTGGAGTTTACATCATAACACAGGAGATATATAGTAAACTGTAAACACATGCATGGTTAGTACGGTTAGAAGCTACTAAATCCTATGAACCAAAAAGCTGAATAGGGCAAGCAAATCAGGGAGTGCTGGTAAGGGGTAGCGATAGGAATGCAGGTTGCAAGTAGGATATAATGGGATCCAGAAATCACAACAATATAACTGAAAAGAAGAGTGTGTGCATTACGCTGGAGTGGTTATGAAAGTTAGTTGACAAAGTTAATTATCAACATGCAGTACAGTAATTTTGCTTTTAGTAGGCTAGACATTTGTGGCTTCAGAGCACACCAGCCCTATTCTACCGAGGCTTGAAATATCCTTAGTTAAAAATGACTGCTTTCTTAGACATGTGGTCCCCAGGCAGATTGCCTGCTGTGAATCCAGTTTTTAATGCAAAATGTCTTTCCAGCACAGAAGTTCACTGCCAATTTATTGAAGTTCATGGGGAGAATGATATCAGTTGACAAAAATATATTAGAGAGGGGTGCTAAGTTTCAGGAGGTAAAGTGGAGGGATAAAATAGACCAAGGACTATGCATCCAGGAAAGCAAACATTTTCAACTAAATTCATATCACGGTTACCATCAATCCACTTATCAGCAAAACCACCCAGGTTGGAAAAAAATACTACATGAGAAATCAGAATTATTCTTCTCCACCTAATAGTTAATATAGTGAATTTACCTTTTGAACATTCTCATATAAAAAGAGCTGCAAAGATGAGAGAGTTAAATGGGATCCAGGGGTATAAGAATATTTTGAAGAGCAAATGACTTATAAATTAGATTGACAGAGATTCTAAGGGAGATGATGGCTCACTGTAACGAGAGGCTCTAAAAATAAAATTCTGAAAACATAAATCACAAAAGGTCTCAATGGGGAACAAAGGCAAAGGCAAGAGGCACTTAAGGAAACCACTACTAGTTCACAGAGAATTCTGTGAATTTGGTATTTTAATATTTATAAGGAGGACAGAGCTTTCAGGGTTTCCTGCCAGGAGCCTGGATCACTGCAGAGGATGGAATACTGAGAAGGGCCTCTTTAAACTTTCCAGTGGCTCCTGGAGTACATAACATGACCCAGATTTCTTTACATGGCACTTGGGGTCATTGCAGTCAGACCCTTGGGAGGATTGTTAGTTCATCTCTCTCACACTGTGCCTCAGTCTTTGGGACCTGCTATGATTTGAATGTCCCCTCCAAAACTCATGTTGAAATTTAATTGCCACTGTGACAATATCAAGAGGAGAGACCTTTAAGAGGTGATTAAGTCCTGGGGCTCTGCCCTCATAAATGGACTATGCCATTACTGTGAAAGTGGGTTAGTTATGGTGAGAGTGGGCTCCTGATAAAAACATGAAGTTTGGCTCCCATTTCTCTCTGACACATGCATACTCTCTTGCCATACCAGGCCTTCCACCATGTTATGATATAGCAGGAAGGTTCTCACCAAATGCAGCTGCTTGATCTTAGACTTTCCAGCCTCCAGGACCATGAGCCAAATAAACTTTTTTTTGGTAAACTACCCAGTTTGTGGTATTCTGTTAGAGCAGCAGGAAGCAGACAAAGACAGCCCCAAGACTCCATCAGGGAGAAACTCCTGGCACTTTCCAGGTGCTCACACTTCCCTGTCCCTTTCCAGCCTCCTGTCTCCAGCTCTATCCTTCCACTCCTACCTCCTCCCCGGGGACTAGACGACCCATTCTGTAGAGCATATCCTCTCTAATTTCTTTTCATAACACATGTTAACACATCAGGGCATTTGCTCCCTCATTTATCTCCCTTTATTACAGTATAAAATCTGTAAAGGGAGGGAATGTATTCTGTTACATCCTTATATACCCTTATATTATATCCCCTTTGCCTAGCACAGTACTTAACACATAGTAAGTGTTTAATAAAAGTTAGATGAGTAAATAGAGTAAATAGATGAGTAATGAGTTAATGCAAGATATACACGAAAGAGTATTGCAGGAAGCATTCAACAATCCAGCGGACATTTATTCAGCGAGTTAGTGTGTACCACGTGGTAATGTTCTCATGAGGATATATTATTATTTCCACTTCGCTGAAGAAAAAATGGTGGCTCAGAGAGTTAGACAACCAATCCAAGTGTGGGAGGCTGAATAATGGCCCCCAAAGATGTCCAAGTCCTCATGCCTGGGACCTGCGAGTATTACCTTGTACAGCCAAAGGAATTTCACAGATGTGATTAAGTTAAAGATCTTGAAATGGGGAGATTATCCTGGATTATCAGGGTGGCACCAATATAATCACAAGTGTTCTTAGAAGAGGAAAACAGAAGGACATTTTACTACAGAAGAAGGTGATCTAATCTCTCTCACTGTAGAGTGAGAGATTTAATGAGGCTACTGCTGGCTTTGAAGATGGAGGGTAGGGGCCATGAGCAAAAGAATGCCAGGAATGCAGCTCTAGAAGCTGAAAAAGACAAGGAAATGGGTCCTGCCCTGGACCCTCTGGTAGGGTGGCCCTACTGAAACCCTGATTGCTGACTACTGACCTCCAGAAGTGTGAGGGAATAAATATGTATTGTTTTATGGTACCAAATTGTAGTTATCTGTCAGAGCAGCCATAAGAAATTAATACAGCAAGATTACAAATATAGTTCAGTACAGGCGAGTCAGCAGGTGCATTGTCCTAACTCTGGAGCTCTGCCATTACTAGTTGTGTGGTTTTGGATGAATTACTTTATCTCTTAGTCTCAGGGCAAAAAGCGATGTGAAACACCATTCTTGCAGAAACATCAGGCAATAGCCTTGTTTGTGCTCTGTGAGGTGGGCTGATGCTCATCTTAGCGTTGCCCTTGTGGACAGGACACCACTGGACAGAGGCAGGTGGAGACAATTAGCTGTGCACTGCCCACCGCTCAAATGTTCCTACAGCAGTCCTGTTAAGGAGAGTTGCACCTGCAGCCTGGGGAAAGCAGGGGCTGGGTGTGGTGCAGGGAAAGGGGCTCTGTATTCTGGGGTGGGGATGTTTCGTATGCTTCCAGATGCGTTACCTATTTAATCCTCAGCATTGCTGCGGTTAATACTTCTTTTTATAGATGAGGAAAGTGAGAATTTGAGAGATTTAATACTTTAACCAAGGTTACATGCAAAGTGGCTGAGCTGGGACTTGAACCCACGTCTTTCTAGTGTCATTACTAAGACTATGTAATTAACATCAGTGTTGGTGGTTCTCATGGTGGGACCAGCAGCAACAGCATCAATTGGGAATTTATTAGAAATATAAATTCTCAGGTTCCACCTCAGATCTACTGAATTACAAATTCTGAGGTGGGGGTGGCAGATAGGAATCTGTGTTTGAACAGGCTGTCCTGGAGATTCTGATAGCCATTCAAGTCTGAGAGCCATTGCTCTATGCTCGTTGCCTCAGAGTCCTTCGGAAGGACTGTTGCCATCTCAACCCAGGCTTAGGCTGCTTGCTACTCTGAGTTACTGTTTAGCACCAGTGGTAGAAAGTGGCCAGTGCACTGATATTTCCAGACCTGCCATCCGGAAGGGTGGGTATGGCATATGTCCTCTTGGTGGAGGGTTTAGGAGGGAGATGAAGGGGGTTTCCAGCACAGAGTCAGAAATTCTGCCGACTGCCTGGAGAGTGAGTTTAATATGAATCGTTCAGTAAGACATGGCTAAACATCATCTTTATTCTATTTCAGAATTGTCTAATAATTAGCCTGAGACAACAAAAGGAGGCTGATGTTGTCTCTGTTGACAACCATTTGATTAAGCTACAGGTTTAAAGCACCTGCCTGTATCTGGAATTCTCCATGCTAGACATGGTCCCTACGTTCCTTGGAGCTTATAAGACAGATGGAACTTCAATGATGGAAGCTCAGAGAATACATATCACAGAGTGGTGGGGCGTGAGTTAGATTCTGGAGGAGGGTTTCAGACCTCCACGTTCTACTGGCCTCATGAAGAATTTGTGAGCTTGGACATTCATGAATGATGTATCTGTTCATCAGTTTTTTTTTCTGGCACAGACATCTGAGGTCAAGTTGCCCCAGCCCGCCCCTGAGGGCCCTCTATGGTCTGCGAATGTCTCGTCACCTCCTCACGCTGTGTTCTGTGTGGGAACAGCATAGGCGGGTCTTCATTCTCCAGCTCTGGATCATCGTGCTTTACGCCTACAGAGCTGGAAGTGGGAGGTGGAGGGTTGAATACGGAAAGGGACAGTGAGGGCTAACCTAGCAGTGAGATAGCTGCAAACTGAGGCTTATGTATTTTGTTGGGGGAAAAAAAATCTGATGATGAAATCTTTCTAGGCAACAAACCTAAAGAAATGATAGATATTGTGAGAGAGTGGAAAGAAAATTTTTCAGCTTTTGGTTCTTATATAACCCCTCAGACTTGTAGCATATTTTGAGATGGCCCCTTTGCTGAACCAACTTCTGGTTTCTCCTCCTGTGCTCAGCTACTTCCAACATAGCCTGTGACACACTCACAAAGGTTGCAGCAACTCAACAGTGATCCAGTCAGTGAATTGATGTTTTCAATCTGATATAATTTAATTCTTGCCCTCCCTGCCCCCAAGTAGGAGTCAAACCAAAAGAAGCACCAACATCTTATTCTGCCTCTTCAACTGTGCCGCAGTATTTTTATTCATTCATTTGTTCATTAACTGTTTCCTTAGCCAGTATTTGTGCCAGTAACTGTGCTAATTATGGGGTATGCAATGATGAGAAAAAGCAAATGCACTCCTTCCCTCGTGCTTAGAGTCTGGAGTGGGACTCAGACATCCATCAAATAAGAACAAACACAATTGTGGACCTGTGATTCCAGCACTCTAGCCTTAGGGAACCATGTCTGCAAAGGGTCCAGTGAGGGGAGGGTTAGCCACTGGGACAGGCTGAAGGAAGGCCAGAGAAGCGGGGAAAGAGAGAGAAGAGAAGAAGGGGATAGGGAGAGGAGAGAGAGAAAGAAAGAGAAAGAAAGAAAGAAAAACGAAATTGAGTTGGGTGTAGGGGTATCAGACTTTGCAGGACACGTTAGTGGATCCTGTATTTACCCCGATAGCCACAGGTTTTAGCAGGAGAGCATTGTGATTAGATTTATGTTTTGAAAAGTCACTTTAGCTTCTTTGTGGGACTGGAGAAGATTCACAGAGTGCTTCTGGGAGGCGATGATGATAGCTAACCTAGGATGGTCATGGTGGAGATAGAGGGAAGAGGACAGATTCAAGAGATACTCAACAGGTAAATTAACTAGCTGGGTGATGGATTGGATATTAGTGGGGGGAGACGGATCAACAATGAATCAAAAAATTCTGGTTTAAGTAATATTAGTAACCAACATGTTTTCTGCCTAATACATATAGGCACAGTCCTAAGTGCTTTCGTGTGTTGTCATTTAATCCTCAGAATGTTCCTGGAAGAGAGGTAGGATTACCATCATCCAAACAGGGAAGCAGGGGCACAGAGAAGTTAAATGTGTTCCCTAAGATCACATAGCTAGTAAATGACAGAGCCAGGATTTGAACCCAGGCAGCCTCCCTTCAGATCCTGTGATGGCAACTATAACATTGAACCATCTCTTGAAAATATCAACTTGGGATCTGGCAAAAGGACATATTGTGATTGAGCAGGTATGGTCTCATTGTGCTACTTTCTACTGCTGCCATCACAAGTTACTATACACTTTGTAGCTTAAAAAAGCACCCCTTCACTAACTCACTGTTCTATAGGTCAGACATCTGGGTACGGTGTGGCTCATCTGGTTCTCTGCTCTGGGTTTTACAAGATTGAAATCAAGCTGTTATCAGTCTGCATTCTTTCTGGAGGCTCTGGGCCTGGGTCTGCTGCAAGTTCCTTGGCTGTGGGTCAAGTTCATCTCACGCCTTGAATCTGACTTCCCCTTCTGCCTGTTTTGCCTTTTTCTACCACACCTCTCTGATCGCCTCTACCTTGGGCCCATCTGGACAATTCAGGCTGATCTCTCTATTTTAAGTTCATTTGATATTAACCTTTAATTTCTCCTGCAAAGTCCCTTGTCAACAGTGAGTACCCAGGGAATGAGAATGCATGCTTAGAAATCTGCTCTCACACTAGCCAATTCCTGGCCGCTATTGCTGCTGCTGGTCCACACTCTTAGTGGCAAACTTCTAAAGCATTGGCTTTAATGAGTTTGTGCCAATGGTTTTGCGTGTGTTTTAGGACCAGCGATGGAAACTCTGTGAAGCCTCCTGCTATTTTCCCTTGACATGGAACAGAAGGGCTGGAAGGTTCACGGGGATGGTGCTGAAGAAGGGGAAACTGAAGTATAGACATACAGAGAGCTATGCTGAAATTTTACAGAAATCAGGCTAGAACTTAGTTGACCAAATATTGGATCAGAGCTATTCCTTTCCTGTCATTTGCTCAATGTTTCATTTAATTATTCATTCATTCATTTTTTTCAACTATCCATAACAGTTATCAAGCACCTTCTCTATGAGACGTTTTAGCAGGTTCATGACATAGAAGGCATTTACAGACTTTGCTCCCATCCAGCAAACTATGTAGCGGAAATTACATACATCAAACAAATATTCCTACAAGTAACTAGATATTTATTATAAAATTAATATAAAAGAAATGTAGAGGCTTCCAAGAAAGCTTACACTAAGGAGATCTAACCTTGTCTGTTAAGGACCAGGAATCAGAAGTGACATTTAAACTGAGGCCGAGATGATAGATGATTCGGGTGGGATAACATTAAAGGAGGGGGAGTGATGTGTGGGGATGTTCTGGGGTGCAGGGAAGAATGGAAGAATCAGGGAAAGTAAATGTGGCAGGAAAATACTTGCGGAAGAAGAGAATGTCATGAGCTAAGTTTGGCGGCCGGGCGGTGGGGGTGGGGGTCAGATTGACCCTGGCCTTCAAGCCCATGGAAAGGAATTTAAATTTTATCCTAGGAAATGGGAAGTCACAGGGGGAGTGGAGTCTCATGCTGAGTTTTGAATTGTTAAAAAGAGCGTTCTGGCTGTTGTGGAAAATAGAATAGGAGATGAAGAGGGAAGACACGTGACTGTGGACACATGGGGTGTGTTCAGGGAGGCTAATGAGGAGATATTGCAATACCCCAGGTGAGAAGTAGCTTGATCCAAGGTGCTGGGCTAGGATAGGGGCAGAAGAGGCGAAGAACAGAAAGTGGATCTGGGAGATTTGGGAGGTGGAATTGTCTTGACCTGGTGGTGTGGGAGTGATGAAGGAGAAGGTCAAGATGGCTTCTGGTTTCTGCCATATTTGTGGCTCTTCTCATAACATAAAACAATTAAACATTATATTCCTATATATAATAAAGAGCCTTATTTTTTATAGTTTATAAATATAGTAGTTTATAAATATAGTTTATAGTTTTTTATAGTTTAGCTTTTATTATATTGCAACCATTATGATTTTGGTGGCAAGAAATCCTGTTTAATATCACCTGGAAAGAATTTGTTTCACCAGATTTGTCAAAGGAGCTCACAGAATTTGTATTATGTATTTGTATTAACTTTCAGCATGCTAATATTTCTTCTAATGTTCCCAATATCTCCGTTTTATTTCTTCCTCATTTCAACTAGGGCTAGAGAATGCAAACAATAGCCTCTTGACAAATAAATTGTGAAAGGAAGCATCATATCATCATATCCCCATTTCTTTGTAACAGTCGCTGCCTCATTTAGCTTAGGTCTATTTTGATTTTGTCCATGTGGCCCATTGGTGGTTACTAGCTTTAATGATCAAATATTGACTCCTGCCTTGTTCACACAAAGCATGATTTAGCCACAGTGTATACTCCTGGGTGGATATTAACAACATGCACCTGGAACCTGACAGCACCAGCTAAAATACAGAAACCCGTCGCACACTCCACAACCACAGCTTGAAGCTTGTTTTGATGGAATCCTCCTTGGCTCTTGCATTTCTCCTTGTGGATGCTCTGACATCAGATTGTCTGAGTTTAAATTAATCCCAGACCTTCTATCTACCACTGGAGTACCTTAGGCATTTACCTCATCTGCTTCCTTATTTGTAAAAAGGAGATCGAATCAGGCTATTTGGAAGTATTGCATTAAATAACCCATATGAAACCTTTAGCTCGGCATATAGGAAGTACTCTGCATATGGGGGTTACTGTTTTCATTGTTAGGGAAGGGAAGTGCTAGCACATCATGTTTTTTCCTTTTGTTCTTCTCTGGTGATGACAGTTTAGAGGGCTAGGGGGTCTTCTCTTAGGAGAAAAAGATAGTACTGAGCAGGCTTATGGTCCCAAGTCCAGTTTTGCAAAACAGGCCTTGCCAAATCGTTGCTCTGGCTGTGGACATCACAGTGAACAGAAGCTGTGGGCTGCTGCCTCTCATGTGAGCTTGCACCCTGTTCTTTCATTCAACTGGCTCAATACAGCCGTAAGTGCCTGGGGACTGAGGAAATCTGGCCTCTTCAGCATTCTGTCTGAATGAATGCTTCTCAAATATGTTGGCAGGAGGCCAAGAGTTGACTTGATGGGGTCCTTGAGCAAATCAATTAGCCTCTCTGAAAAGAGGGTTGATGACACTGATGACAAGAAGGTGGAGGAAGGGCAACAGTCCAGTGAAGGTCCTTTACCGATTGACCCCACTCGTCTCTCCATCCTTTCTCCCAAGCTGCCTGCCCTGCTCATCCCCTGCCTGGGCCTCCAAGTGATCGCCATCCACAAGCCCTTTCAATGGCTTTGTGCCTTTGCACAGGTCCTCTCTCTCAAATATCCTTCCTAAACATCATCACCTTCTTTGATTTGTAATTTCTTGCTTATCCTTCAAGGCTCAGGTCAAATGACACTTCTCTTGGATATTTTTTTTATTCATTCATTCCACAAATATTTCTTAAGCAAGGCATGTGCCTGACATGTAAGATACAGCTGTGAACAAGACAGACAAAGCACCAGCTCTCATGGGGCTGGCTGACAATAAGTAACAAACCATAAAATGTCATGTGCTGGTAAGTACTATGGAAAGTCAAAATGAGGTGGGCAGGTGTGGGGTCAGTGGTGGAAGGAACTGATCAGAGGAAGTTATTTTTGAACTGAGACCTGTGGGATGAGAAGAAGCCAGCCATGTGAAGAGCAAGGGTCCTGGGTCCCAAACAAGCTGGTTTTGTTTGAAGGATGAAAAGAAAGTTGGCATGACTAAAACATGTGAGGGCACGGGGGATGGTGGTGTGAGGTGAGATCACAAAGACCTCAGGTAAGGAGTTCAGATTTTAGGCTCAGTAAACAGAGAGATGAAATCTGATTTTCCATTTGTAATGGCACTGTGCTGTGTAGAGAACTGATTAGAGAGAAATGAAGGGAGAGGGAAGAGGAGAGGAGAGGGAGAAGTCTGGGAGCTGGTTCGGAGGCTGTTGCAGCAGTCTGGGATGGCAACAATGGTGGTTTGGTCACAGTTACAGCTATGGAGTGGGCAGAAGTAGACCATTTAGAGATATATTTGGAAATACAGTGAATGCCATTTACTGAGGTGGGAGAGATTTGGTGGTAAAGATGGTCAGGGGGTTGGGGTGTCTGAAGTCTATTTTGGACATGTTAATTTTGAGATGCCTATTAGACAGCTGAAGGGAAATGTCAAGTAGTTAATTGAATCTACAGGTGTGAATCTTGAGGGAAGAGATCAGCAATCTATATATATTTTAAGAGTCATCAGCATATAGATGGTATTTAAAACCATGAGATTGACAAAGATCTCCTTGGAGGGAGTGTAGAAGGCACAGGGAAGAAGAGAGGATGATATCCAGGAAGACCTCCACATATTGCAGTCCTGTACACTGCCCTTCCATGCCCCACCCCAGTGACCTCCCTTACCTACCACCAAGGATAGGACATGTATCTGTCTCGTCTTTTCTATTCCCTAAAGGGTGAATAGTGACTTCCTCCCTCCTTTGCAGGGCTATTAAGATTCTCAAGATCCTAGATTCTCCCACCTCTGCAGGTCTCACATCATATCAAACATATTAAAATTCTCCTTTATTCTACATTAATGTTAATTATAGTCATGTACCATATAATGACGTTTTGGTCAATAACAGACTGTATATATGACAGTGGTCCCATAAGATTGTACCATATATTTACCATACCTTTTCTATGTTTAGACACACAAATACTTACCATTTTGTTACAACTGCCTGCAGTATTCAATACACTAACATGCTGTATAGCTTTGTAGCCTAGGAGCCATAAGCCATCCCATATAGCTTAGGTGGGTGGTAGGCTATGCCATCTAGGTTTGTGTGAGTGTGCTCTATGATGTTTGCATGATGACAAAATCACCTAAGGATGCATTTCTCAGGCATATCTCTGCCGTCAAGTGACAATGGTTATAAGTATAATTCCTTAGTTGCAGTGGACTAGTTTGACATGATCCACTTTGTAGATATTTAATCAAGATATCATTTGATTTTGATCTTTGCAGTTTTATTTGTACATTTTTGAGTCAACTCCATTTTTAAGGTTTCATGCTATTTTTGGATATCCTTGGAAAGCTTGTAGTGCAAGGGCATGGAACCTTAGCACGTGATTAGTGAAGTGAGCTTGCTCCTTTGACTCCTGACAATATTTTTTACCCTTTAAAGGCTTCACATTATAACTATGTGTTTTATGTCTAAGTGTCTGTTTCCCTCATTAGACTGTAAGTTTGAAGAGGGCAAGAGAAACCTCAGAACCTAGTTTGTGGCAGGGACTCAATAATATTTATGGAAGCAACTCTTTTGGAATGAGAAAAAGCCAAGCCTAGGGACACAGTGTGCTTTCTATCTTCACTTGAGAAAAGGCTCTTACACCCTGCCTTGCAGCATATGTAATGTGGACATGCTTTTCTCCAGCACTCTTAAAAAGGAGTCAGTGTTGTACAGAATGTTGAAGCTGTGGGCTTGAGTCCTAGCCACACCCCTTACTAGCTGTGCCTCTTGCATCAGAAAATGAACGTCTATCGGCCTGATTTTTGTGGGGGCCACATTAAATAAATCCATTTTAGTAAAACTCTGTGAAGCTTAAAACACTGTATTTTTAAAATAATGTACTGTTTTCTAAAATGAAAAAAAAGTTAAAGATCTTCCAACTCAGACCTCAGGGAATGTTTCTGGAATTTTCTAGAAAGTGGGATACAAAACATCTTTTGTTGTCTGATACCTGGCCCTAGAAAAACCACAACTGGATCCAAACAATGGTCCTTTAGAGAGGAGCCCTCGTAAGAAAGTCCTTTGGTAATAAGCCAGTCAAACTGTCCTTGTAAGTCCCTTGGAGGTAGAGAATGGGAAGGAGCGCTGGCTGTCCCAGGTCACATTGTGGTCTGCTGAAACATAATGATGCTGCATAACTGCATCTTTATTGCTCAAGAAATGAATCTGGACCTGATCTTCACCTCTCATGATGAAGAGGAAACAGGATTATGCAGATTAGCCCCATTTCTAGGTGCCAAGTAGTTCTAATGAGCTACAGTGAAATTAGGTCCACCTTGGCTATGCCTTGCTAAATATGTCAAAGGCTCTAAAGCATTCTGTTGAGAACTTCAGATTTTATAAGCCTGCAACAAACATAACATTTGGAAAGGGATGTTAGCCAGAGAAGAGAAGCAGATCTGTGCTGTCATCTACATGTATTGCGTGCAGGGCCCAGGGCCCAGCCTGGTCTGGGTGAGGTCACACTGCAGCTGTCCTCTGTTCAACCTCTGCCATCTTGTGCTTGAGGACAGAAGGAGGGGGTATTAAATTGGCTGGTCCATAGTTGAAAATTGTCTCCAATATGCAATTTCTATTCAACACATTGCCGTCTGCCATTGCTCTCTTTGTGCAGGGCTGAATGATAATATGGAAGCTGTTAAGAATGAATGTCTATTTTATATTTTAGCTGCATGACATTCTTTTTACATGAGGGGGATAAGATGTTATGTGTTTATTTTCATACTCAGATATGTCACAAGTATTGATCACTTTGATTGAGAAATTTAATTTAGTAGTTACTATAGCAATCACCTCCCCTTCTTTACCAAGTACTCAGTTTGTAAGTTCTTCAAAAATGAAGGGTAGATTATTCAATGGAAAATAATGAATCTGGTAGAAGAGATCAGTGTGACAAGCCTCTGATAACTGGAGTGGAAAATGAGTGATAATTAGCAGTCTTCCATGGATGTGGGGATTGAGAATGGGCACACTATCCTTCTTCTACAAAGTGTACAAATGTAGATTTTTCTCAACTAAACCACCAAATTTTGAATCACTGTTCTTTGTAGCAATAGATAATTAGATTAAAACCATGAAAACATCTTACTTCCCTAAGCATCTTGTATGCAGCAAGTTCACTGGTAACATTCTTCCCGCTCTCTTCCTGTCTGTCCATGCTTCAGGGGCCAATTCTAGCTCTACCTGCTCTAGGGAACTGAACAGTCCAGTTCAAAGGAATCTCTGCCTGTTCTGAACTTAACAACTCAGTGTACCACTCATTTGAGATTTGGCATGTACTACTTGCTGTGAATTGTCTTAATGTTAAATTGTATTATGATGATGAATCTGGATATGGAATCTCAATCAATTTGTTTCAAGTCTATGTGACTCAGTGTTTCTCATGTGTAAATGGAGGATAATACATTCACCTCTAGAGTCCTGAAAATTGAGAGAGAACATATCCACAACAGTATGTATATACATACTCTATATTCCCACATTGTGTAGTACATAGTGATCAATAAAATTAATTTCTCTCCATCCCCATAATGGGACTTCAAAGCAGTAGAGGCTCTTCCTCATAACTGGTTGTTATCTCCAGATCTTTAAACCTAGTTGGGGCTCCATTTGTTTGTGGCTTTGGCTGATTTATCATTTCTTTTCCCCAAGAGGTAGAGCACTGAACCTTTAAGACTAGTAATTGCATCTCAGGCATGGTTCAAAAAGATCTATACTCCATTGCTGTTTTTAGCTAGCTTGTTCAGTCCCACCCCATGGTATATACTTGAGATTTATTTTAGACAAAATCATCTTCTAGACATCCAGCCAATGTCGACTTTACACAAGATGTCAGCAAATTGAACAAAGCCACCTTCCTCTTTAACAGCTTTTACACTGCCTACCTCCTTGCCCCCAGCCATGACTCCCAACCCTACAGACATACACCAGTGGGTGTGCTGTGCACTAGAGGAAGAGCGGGACCAGGTGGGCCCTATTCTGGGGGCCAGCATCTGTACGATCTGATAGAAACAATATCAAGCCTTTATAGATTTTTTTTCACAGCTTGCTTTCTAAAAATGGGATTTAACATATATTCATGACCAAATCTAACCCATTCCTTTCTTACACTGCTGTTTCTCACTCCTTCTCAATTCCCTCCTCTGCTCACTCTCTTTTCCAACTTTATTTAGATGTTTCATGCACCTCCACCCTTTCCTTCATATTCAGCTTCTATGTAGAAACAGGGAAGTTTCTCATGACCTTACCCTTTCAGAGAAGTTTATACGTGGGTATGAACAGATCAAATAAACAGGAACTTAGGTTAATTTAATAGAAAAAATAAAATATGGAATAACATTGATTTTGGCCAGTATCAATTACAACCATTCTACTATATTTTACAAAAAAACAACTGAACATTTTACACATGTACAGTATTTTTCAGTAAAAGTGGATTTGGATTTAACAATGGGTCACTAATTGAAAATAAAAAGACAAAAGAAAACAGAAATAGGACTTTTGTCTCTAGAAGGTTAGAGCATTTGTTGAGTCTCCAAACTTTGTACTATCCATTACATATATCTCATTATGAATATATATATTTATACATAATATATAACATTAACTTAAACTTTGAAAGCATTATGTTCTAGTTAATAATGTTATGTAGATAAATGAGGCAGTAACACACTAGTAGTTAAACCAGTATTTCCGCAACGTGCACCTGCATGGCCAGTGGGAAATGGAATGCACGCTGGTAGACCCCGATGAATTTTGTTGTCATGTTGATGGTTATTCGTCTAAGAAAACAGACATCATTTTTATCTTTCCTATCACAGTAACCTCGTGCCTTAAATATTATGGGCTGGTTCAGTTAAATAGATTTCTTTGCAGGCAAATTCAGTTTTGCCATCTGCTTGACCTTTAGGCTTGTGCTTGCATTTGTCCATGTAAGACTGTGCCTTTAAATGTAAAACCGTATGCTGTACCCAGGATTAACTCATTTTTTTTGTGTGTCAGAAGGGCCTGCGGTATTATGAAGGGGAAGACTGCTTAGCAAAATCAGTTGGTTCCCTAATTACTTATGAATCATTATATGATTCAATAAAATTGCAATGCTATTAACAGGGTCATCAGATAATTTATTTATTATTCACCTTGGGTTGTAAGTTATCTTTGATGTCTAGAAATATTTTCAAGGCAGGCTTTTTACTAGCTTGCTGTTTGGATGGGGACCTTAGCATCTACTTCCCACCTCTTTCCCAGGATAGTCCATATTGATAGTATTCCTTTCCTCAGCTGTGACTCCAGCAGCATCTTCGAAGTAAGGCTCTCAGAAGCATGAAGCCTGCAAGATGGCTGGTCACTCGTAAAGCAAATGAGGTCACCAATGAAGCTTTGATATGAAGAAACTTGATATCAGTCTACCCTCCCCTAAACAGAGAAATTGTCAAAAGATCTATAAGATTTCATCGTTTCTGGCCACTAATTCAAACAGTGTTCTCATAATTCAGTCTTCTAGTTTTGATGAAGTGTTTAGAGAGTCATAGAAAACCAGTGAAAATATTTCTTAAAAAAAAAAACCCCAAAGAAACAGATCATCTCAACATTCAGTGGACCAGCATATAATAGTATGGCATAGTTATAGAGGGACAGAGGAGTGGGAAAATAAGAACTAGAAGGGTACAATCATGCCACCCACATTCAATTTCCAGTTTTATTTTCTTAAAATGACAAGATGAAAAAACTTCTAATAAGCACCATTGAAAAAAGTTGCCTGGCCAACATGGGCACCAGCTTAAATATTATTTAAATAAATTCCATTTCTTAAAAATACAGGACCTCTTAGAAACTTTTGACTCCAGGAAGAAATTTCCTGCATCATATTCAAAATGCTTCCCACCATGACAAATGGAATTTCTGATGGCCTTTAAAAAAAATGGGGTAATGGCTAGATAGCACCAAGAGGTTGTGCAGGGTCTACAAAGTTAACACTCTGAATATCAGGGGAGCTGGATCAGCCTCAGCTCATCTATGTACCTCTGCATTCTGCCCATCTGTCCATCACCAATTTGACTATATAGAGCAATCCCATTTGGCGAACTGTGTGTAAAATAACCCAATCTACAATGGAAAAGCCAGTAGCAGCAAGTCTATCTGATGAAACCAGTGCAGCAGACTTATCAAGTGAGTAAAATGCAAAAACCAGTACATAATGCATGAAGTAAATGATGTGTGGAGAGTATCAATGTTTCACTGTGAAATACCATGGCAAACGACACTAAAAACACAACTCTGTAGGATGTTCCTAATGCCCTCAGGTCCAGTTTTCTGTCATTTCCCCCAATGGTGGACTCAAGCATGCAAGAGCTTTCTATTTCATTTTTGTCTATTTATGCTCTTGCAATGTTTTGGAAAGGTATTTTTAGGTGTTTCAAAGGGGGAAACAAGCAAATCAATGCAAAAGGGAAAAAAATGGACCTTCAAAACCAGGGCAGGAAATCAAATCATTACTTTAACGTCAAATTTTGGCATCAAATGCTTTGGTCATACAATACTGTCTCTGTGGTTCTGGCTGTTTAGCACTAAACACCCAGTTATAAAAGGTAGGCTTGTTGTAGGTTTATTTTTTTTTTCCATTTAAGTTCTGACAAAACAGTTCACCATCTCCCTGCACAAACTTGAGAGAGAGAGAAAGAAAAAGAGAGCAAGAGAGAGGGTGGCTTGCTTTTTTTTTTTTTTTTTTTGGCTTGTTTTTTTTTCTTTTTAATAATATGGAATAATCTATAAGTCTACAGGAACAAAGAAATCTAAGATGGCTGCTCAGCCTTGAAATGTACATGTTTTGCAGCAAAGTTGTTGAAGAACCTTCCGTTGGCACAGATTGTTCTTTTTCACAAGCATACAGAAGCCTCCTTCCGCCCAGGACTCTTCCGTTGCTTTTCCGGAAGTCAGCAAGAGAGGAGGGGAGTTGAAGACCAGAGCGGCATGATGGACACACACGGAAGAAGGTTGTGATTGGCCAGAGAGGCAGATTTGGGGGATTGGAAGAGATCATTCAGGAGTAGTCAACAGGAGGAAATTTGGTCCACCCAAAGTGATTTCAGTCAACAGCATTGTTTTTCAAGGAGAGACATTGCAGTCCAATGTAATTGGTATCCATTTGTGAAAGAAAAAAAAATTAAAAAAGAATAAATTAGAAATCAATAACACAAGCAAGAAATTTTTCTTCTTTGCGTTACCTAGAGCAGAGAGTATACAGTCATTTATACCATATTTCATTGAATCTAAGACACAAGATTTAAGATGCACCATCATTTTAAGTAACACAAAGGAAAAGATGCTTCTTCATATTAAACTGTGACACAATATTCTCTTATCAGTTAGAATTTTAATTTTATACTTATTAAAAGTATTTGTTATATTTATGTAACATTCTGTTTTGTTTCCATGCTTATGCAAGAATCTTTCCTTTGAATATTGAACAATAGTTTAATTTTCGAACTTCTTTAGAACTGCAATTAAATTCAACACAAGAAGTAGTCGTGTGCCTAACTCGGTTGAACAGATAGCTCTGCATCCAAGTCTCATATCTGGGCAGTAACACTGATATCACATCAGTTTTCTGGTCAAAAGCGGTTGTAAACTGCCACAAATTATAAGATGCATCTGATTTCCGAGATGATAAAATGTAAAAAATATGTCTTAGAATCACAGAAATACGACAGTTGAAAGAGAATAAATAACACATCCTTACGTGCAGCTGCCATGTGATTTCAAAAGCCTGGTGAGCCATCAATGATCTCATTTTGTAACTGACCTGAAAATGGGCTCACTGCAGATACGATTCTTCATTTCCCACTTCTGTCCACAATGCTGACACTCCGCTTTTAGCAAAGCGCCATTTGACATAACTTGTCTGGTACTCACCATGGTTTAGGGAAAGTAGTTAAAGCATTGCAACTCTTGAAATGCCTGGTACCAAGTGCTATTGGTGAACCTTTCAAGTTACAATGGATTTCCTGCATCTGTCACTTTTTGTTTTTGAGACAGTCTTGCTCTGTTGCCTAGGCTGGACACGATTTCTGCGCTCTGCAACCTCCAGGGTTCAAGTGATTCTCATGCTTCAGCTACCCGAGAAGCCAGGATTATAGGTGCATGCCACGCTTGGCTAATATTTGTATTTTTAGTAGAGATGGGGTTTCACCATTTTGCTCAGGCTGGTCTCAAACTCCTGGCCTCAAGTGATCTGCCCTCCTTGGCCTCCCAAAGCGCTGGGATTGCAGGCGTGAGCCACCATGCCTGGCCCAATCTCTTTCATCTTCCTCAAATTTTCTGTTACTAATTACAAAAAATTCCGGTCATATTCAGAAATAGGGGAACCATGTTTTTAAGTAAAGTAAAGGAGGCACTTGCTGGTAACTAAAAAATGACACTTACATGGTCCCTGGAGTGCCACCACCCCAAGCCTCTCTCACCTCAGTGTGCTATAGTAGAATCAGCCCTGGCAAGAAAACCTCGGAACACAGGGCCTGTGTCGGACCCATCCCTGCCCCAGACCAATCATAGACCGGAAAAACCATGGAGATGCAAAGTCATCTACGATGCTCCAAAGAAATAAGACCACAAATGATGTCCTATCAGTGCTATCATGTGCCCAGTCCTTTCTGACACCTTTTTGAGATTCCTTGTAGGGAGTTGTGGAATAACCAGATGAGGTCAGTAGTATTATCTTCTTCATTTTCTAGAGATGGTGGAAATGAGGCCCAGAGCAGTTCATAACCTGCCCAAGGCATTCTGACTTCCAAGTCCACATTCTCCTGACAATGGCACTGTTTTTTCTTTCATGAAATTTCCAGAAGGGGAAACGTTCAAAAGAAGGGAAAGAATAAACCTAGGGCAGGGATCGTGTCAGTCAGATTGTTGCAACTGCTTATTTTTTGTTTTCTTTTTCTATTTTTATAACAATCCGAAGATGTTTTGAACAACAGTAGTTTAAGCAATGTCTTTCTACATCGTATCTTTATCTTTCTATATCTGCATAAATTTAGGAGTACATTTCAGGGTCCCTTCAGCATAAGTTAGCTCACAAAATGTTGGAGTTGGAGTAATTTTAAATTCATTCATTTTACAGATGGGGAAACTGAGGCTAGAGGTGAGGGAACTTGGTGTTAGTTAAATTGTTAGGGAGAATTGGATGTGCAGTGGTTCTTAAACCTGGCTGCAGATTAGAAACACTTGGGAAGTTAAACCCATGATCATGGGCTGCACCCTAGATCAATTCAATCAGAATATCTGGGGATGGTGCTGCATCCTGGCATCTTGGTTCAGAATCTGGTGCAAATAAGAACAGATCAATATTGTGAAATATTAAGTTCTATACTTAGGTCGATCATTTCCTAGCTCTACACCCTGGGTTTTCCCTTCTGTAAGATGAAGATATTACTTCCTAGCCTCACAGGCTTAATGAAAGATTCAGATACCATTTAATTACTCTTTATATATCAAAATTATAAACAATCCAAATAATAGGAGATTGGCTAAAAACTGTAGCATCTTCACATGATTGAATTTTATGCTGCTATTAAAAATAAAGTTTCCTAAAACTGTAAAAACATAGGATAATGTTTCTGCCTAATGCTTAGTGCAAAAAGTAACATACAAAACTCTATGTGCATGGTATTTTTAAAAATCTGGTGAAAAGTACCTATGGTAAAAACTGGAAAGAAATACAACAATTAGCTAGAAAATGCTACATATTGTATAATTCCAATTATATAGATTCTGGAAAAGGCAAGTCTATGGAGACAGTGAAAAAAAAACCAGTAGGGGGAAGGAGAGATGAGTAGGTAATTCACAGGAGTTTCAGGGCAATAAAACTACTGTGCATGGCACTATAATGTTGCATATATGTTGTTATACATTTGTCCAAACCCACAGAATGTACAACCAAGAGTGAGCCCTAATGTAAACTGTGGACTTTGGGTGATAATGATGTGTCACTGTAGGTTTATCAATTGTAACAAATGTACCCCTCTAGTGCTTGATGCTGATAGTGGGAGAGGCTATGCCTGTGTTGGGGGAAGGGGGTATATGGGAAATTTCGGAACTTTCTGCTCAATTTTGCTTATGAATCTAAAACTGTTCTCAAAAAATGAAGTTTATTAATTTAAAAAATTAACTTGAGCTATATTGGCCAGTGCCACTATAGCTGACTTATTTCTTCTTGCAATTCAAACAAACAAATCCATTAAGGGTAGAAGTTCAAGATGAATGAATGACACCAAAATATTGGGCATGTCATATCTGATGCATGCTGTGAGTTTCTTTTTTAAGTGGAAAAATATTAGTCCTGAAAGTAGAAAGATCATACTTTGCTCATAAGATCGATGTGAGCAGTTGTACTCACCATCCTTGCAAATGGCTCCCATTTGACACATTCCTAAGTCTAAGAGATACCCACTGGGGCAGCTTGTACAGTTCTTGAATCCTGGGCCATTGCACGTCAAACAACTGGTATCACATCTATGAGAAAAACGTATAATTTTTTAAGCCATTCACACATGCACAGGGGAAGGTGTGTTTACTAGTAACCTCATAATGTCTTAAATTTAATTATCCCTCTGAAGATGACTCAAAAATCTTTTCTCACAAAAATTGCTAGGTTTGATGACACAGGTAGACACTGTGATTTTAAAGGGTATCGAGCATGTACTTGAAATTGAAATAGTAAAGGTATTAAGGTGCCCCCGAGGCAAAGGAATAAAAATATCAAAGATAAGCTGGGTTAAAGCTTCACAACAGTGTCCACAGGTACATGTTATCATTACAAATTCTACGTTTTCTTATTTTCTTATGAAGGTAGTCATCAAAAGAACTTAGGTCTAAATGCTAGGACCCAGGGGGCAGATCCACTTACTTTTTGCAGGATTTGTATCCATTCTCTGAAGAGTGGTCAAAGTAATAGCTGATACTACAGCTCTGCACGCATCTCCCATCCTCCATGAAGTAGCCCTCTGTGCAGTTAATGCACCCATCAGCTCCTGCCCCTTAAAAGCAAGACAAGCACAGGAAATGAGAAATAAAACCTCAGAGGAGGCGGTGTCATGGGCTTCTTTAACAGTTTGAGAAAATGGCATCAACCTGCTATAATTTTAAGATTAATAATTGAATATTCATGCTTTTTCTTAATTTCCCTGGGAAAAAAGCCTTCCCAGTTAAAATGGAACCTCTTGACAAAAACATCCACTCCCTTTAGAAAGAGGCGATATCACTGGGCTATGTAAGTTTCTCAGTGAGGATAGGATGCCGATGACTGCTTGACTTTCAATGGGAATACGCACACAATTATCAAAAGAGAAATATACTTCTCCAGCATTCCTTTAAAAGTAGCAAGTGGGTTGCATGAGTGACGGCTCAAACCAGAAAGAAAAGCAAAACCAGAACCGGGAGAATAAACAAAAGAACTAGGGGAAGGTACCAGCACAAGTGGCGCAGAAGCGGTGGCAGGGCTGGCAGTCCTGGCCATTGAAGTACCGTCCGTCTTCACAGGAGACAGAACACCGGGATCCCTGCAGGCTGGAAGAAGTATAAAGGGAGCTTCAAACAGACTGTTGTGATCAGGCCAAAACGTAATGACTCCCCAAACTCCATATGTAACAGATACAGTTTCCCTCAGAGGCTAGTGGACTTGGCAAAGCTTCAAAGCAGGGGAAGTAGCCCGTGTACCCTTTTTTTTTTTTTTTTTTTCCCTCCTCTCAATGCTTATAACGTTTCTCTGTGCCTACAATGATGTCCATAGCATACACACATGCTGCTAGGCCTTGGGGACATTCTCCTTAATTTGTTAGACTGATGGGCACCCTCCTACTTTGTGCAACATCTTACAACCCAGAGGTTTTAAAAAGTATTTGATTGACAAAAGAATCACATTGTCTAGCAACATGCCCAACAACTTCTTAATATCCAGACTTACTATATAATAAATTAAAGAGTTATTTCATGATTATAAATGCAGTAGGGACACACGGTAAAATGAATTACGACTGAGCAAAAGTGTACGACCATCCTGTCCAATCCACAGCTCAAACTCTCCGAGTAGCCATTCTGATTGTGTTTCTGATTTCAGTCTTCTATGGGTTCTCATCAAAACAACAAGATTTAAAATACTTTTGCCTCTATTTCTTGGTTTATTCATTTTAAACACTCTAATGAAAAATTTATCAAAACTGTACTGCTATTTCCCTAATCATCTTGACTTTTGTTATATTATTATTTAGTGTTTCTGGGAATTAACTATAGTAATCTACTTAAATTTCTATTCATCTAGCAATATGAGATAGTATCTAATGAGTTGTCAGAATGTCAAATGAGAAATGCATATTTTTCTCTCCCTTCTAATTTCTGTTAGCGATTATATTTTTTCACAGTCTACAGGTTGATTCTTAAAATTGAAAACAAATAAAAAATTGTTACTATATTTGGCTGGGCATGGTGGCTCACACCTGTAATCCCAGCACTTTGAGAGGCTAAGGTGGGTGGATCACTTGAGGCTGGGAGTTTGAGACCAGCCTGGGCAACACAGTCAGACCGTATCTCTACAAAGCCTAAAAAAAAATTGCCAGGCATGCTGGTACCTGCCTGCAGTCCCAGCTACTCGGGAGGCTGAGGCCAGAGGATTGCCTGAGCCCAGGAGTTTGAGTGAGCTATGATCGTGCCACTGTACTCTAGCTTGGCTGTCAGAGCAAGACTCTGTCTCTTAAAAAAAAAAATTACAAGTTAATATAAAAAATTACTCACTGAATAACTAGTGTGATTTGAAACATAGTGAGAAAATGTAATCCTATGCTACCAAATCAATGAAACTAGAAGATCAGTATCTAAACAGGGTTAAATGGTTTCCATTGTTTTAAACTCTTTATATTGCTCCAATCGACATCTTAATTGACTGCTTTGTATGTGGATAATGCTAATTTTAAAAATTAAAATTTATTTTTCCCTATGCTCTTAAAAAAATTTGGAAAGTACAAAAACAAAGTTGAAGTAAAAAGAAACCTGAACAGTCCCCATTAGCATTTTAATTTATTTCCTTCCTGGATTTTGTGCATTGATTTTTTTTTTCCTGTTTGTTCTTCACCATTATTTAAAAATTTACAAGTCTCTTGAGGCAAAATGGTCAACCCTGGAAGCCCTTAGAAAAATGCAAGGAGACTAAGGGCAGCATAACTGAAAGTGGACTTCATTCATAGATCTCACTGGCCAGAGAGAGAGACCGAGCTGTCATTTAAAAAGCCAAAAGAAAATCCCTTTCCCTTTCTGTAGCACTAGAAAAAAGGATATTGCCTTCAATGGATCTATTTGAGAGGAAATAAGGACCACTGAAACACTTATCAAAGTTAAAAAGCTGCCTAGTTTTTCTAATACAGGATAGCACTTCCTTGTGAGGCTGGCATCTGTTCAGCAGGACACAGAGGTTGCACTATGTGGAGAAGGAATGAGGTAAGGGGGACGTGTAACCCTGAAGTTTGCTGCTGCTTCCAAAATACAGGTACTGCGAGGCTAATGCACCTGGGATTGTGAACGCCTCTGTTCTCTCTGTGATAAACTGGCCAGGTTAGACCTGTGCTGTACAACATAATCTGGCACACATGGCTACTGAGACCTTGAAAGGTGGCTATAGTATGGCTAAGCAACAGAATTTTAAATTTTATTTAACTAATTTAAGTCTAAATGTGAAAAACTGGCACTTGATTCCATTATTGGCAAAAATTTGGGTAAGTCTGGAACAACTTGGCTACGTAAACTTTTCTTTTTCAACTACAAAACCTAAATAAAGATCAAATATTTCTCATGAAAACAATTTTGTCTGAACTCAGATGTGTTTTAAGGGTAAAACATACATCAGATTTTGAAGACAGTAAAACAATGAAAAAGAATGAAAAACATCTGATAATAGTTTTTCAATTGTTGAAATGATAATATATTAGATGAAATAAAATATTTGATGAAACTCAAATTTCCCCTGTATCTTTTTACTTCTCTTAATGTGGTTACTGGCATATTTATAATTACATATATGGCTCTCAAATTTCTATTGGCATACACTGGTTTAACATACCCTATATAATGTTCCCTAAGAAATAAAATAATTTAAATCATCTTTTATTTCTCATGAACCAAGCATGGGCCAGGTGCTACAAAAGGTATTTTGTAACTGTTATCAGAGTTAACCTTTATCATAATCCAGCAAAACAGGGGTTATTATCATCATTTTATAGAGGAGAAAATGAAGGCTCGGAGTAGTCAAGTGACTTGCCCAAAGTCACACAGTTAATAAGTAGCAGAGGAGGATGTGAGTCCACATCTACTTTCTTTCTTTTTATTATACTGCTTTGCTCCTTCTCCAAGAAGAATTAGGTGGCTAATGCTTTCTCAGTACTGAAGTCTGGAGATGAAAATTGCCAAGTAAGCTAATACTGAATGCATTTATGGGAGCGGGGTGGGGGGGGGGGAAGAAATAAAGCCATAGATAATTGATCAATCTAAATGAAAATGATGCTCCAATACTGGTTAATGGTGAAGAATGTACCTACCTGGAAACTGCCTGGACCCTGCCTAGTTTGCCTCCAATCACAGGTGGAAATAAAGATACGATCAATACCTAAAAGAAATCCAGTGCAGCAGAGTTCTAATTCCACGTACAGCCCCAGTCCAACTCCTCACTAAATGCAGAATGGTCTGACCTTCCCTACTGAGATCAAGAGGCTACCTAGTTAATTTGAGCTGTACATTGTTCTCTTAGAGAGTAGACCAACTATTGAGCTTTAGCAATGAGCAAGTCATCCGTTCAAGGAAAACATCTGCTGGTGTTAAATCTATGTGCATACCATAGCATAATGGAACCAAGCCTGAGGTACTTAAGAGAATGATTGGGTATGTGGAGAGAAATAATATAGAAATTTCCGACCATCCAAGGAATGAATCAGGGGGATTAAATATAATTCATTGGTATTACCTGCACAGTAATCCTTGACTGGCACAATGCAGGTTAAAAAGCACAAAGAATGCCTCTCAAATGGCCATTTTTATTGACTTATATCTGAGCCATCTTTTCTAAAGAGAATTTGTTTGGATATAACCCTTCTTTAGCCAACACAGCATCCCATTTTTCACATATAATAGTAGAGATAATGCAAATAGCAATCAAGTGCTTGAATAGGAGTCAAACCAAGGGTAGATCGTAAGAGGGCTATTTGTTTAGCATTTTTTCATTTTATTTACATTGAGAAGCTCTTTGGGCTGTGTTACTTAATAAAATTCTTCACTCTCTTACCTTAACCCATCCCTACATTCTGTACAGTTATGGAATTCAGTACATGTCTTGCAGTTTTCACTGCATTTCCGGCAAAGATTTTTTTCTGTTAAAAAAAAAGAGAAAGTTATAAATCAGTTGGTCAATTGGATTCCATAAAAGCATCAGAGATGTTCTAATGCTGGCTAATGTATGCTATAGTACCTATGGCCTTGACTAGAAAATTACAGGAAAAGCCATAGAATCACTGTTTGTTATCATTTCTCAGCAAACCAAGTACAGACAGGAACCGTAACACTGGAAAACACCTTACACTTCTCTGCCATTTTGCAGACAAGAAAATGATAGCCTAGCTAATTCTTAGTTGAACAGTTTATAGGCCTTTTTTTTTTTCTTCTTTTTCTTCCTAGTCTCTCTCCCCAGCAGGGTTTCTTAACTTGCAACAGTGCAAAGCCCACTCACGAAGCTGGAACAACATCACTTTATAAGGATTGAAAGGCAATGCCTGAGACGGAGGAATGGGAATGTAGACCCTCATGCTCATAACTTTTAGGGCTGGTCAGTGGAGCTGAACTAGAGAAGGGAATCTACATTTAAGACTGCAAGGTAAGGACTGCTTATTTCTTACATTGTTTATTTTAAACACTATTTTAGTGTCTTGCACTTTACAGCAGCCATGGAATTGGTATAAATGTTATTATAATTCAGATAATATCTATATTCTGGAGAATAGAAATGCATCATTTGAACAAGTATACTGTAAATACTTGCCTTCCTAGTTACTACCAGGTCCATATTGAAAAAAGTTGGCAAATTTATGGTGGTTCTGTGGAGGAAAACATTTGGCATATTAAGGAAGGACTTCTACCTTAGACAAAATTTTGCTAAAGTCTTGGTACCTGCTCTGATATGCAAGTGGATTATAGCCATGTGAATGTGTAGAACTGAATGAGGTTTCTTCGTGGGCTTCCATCTGCTTTTTAAATGTTGGTGTTCTTCAGGGTTCCATAGAGAAACACAACTTAGTGGATCCCTGCAAGGACCTGCTGGATCAAGTCTGAGCCTCTGAGCATGAAATACGAAGCCCCTTACAATCTTAACAGTAGTCATCACATGGTCTCTCTCACTGTCTCACTGAGAATACTGAACATGCACAGAATCTGAACTCAGATGACCTAGATTTGCATTCTGCTTTTAGCAACTCCAGTGGGCAAGTTCAGGGTCTCTGTTCTCTCACTCATTAAATGGAGATTATAATGCTACCCACCTCTCTGGTTGTCTTGAGAAGTTAAATAAAATTAATTATTCAAGGGAACGATATGAACTATTAAGCACTGTAAATGTGTTGGCAGTAATTACTACTACTGATGATCATATGTGATCATTATGTTGTACATAAATGGACTCATTAGAGAAGAAAACTATAACATAAGGCAATTACATAGAGAGAGATATACAAACCACTTGTATCAACACTTTGTGGTAGCTGAAGTCATAGTTTGAACACCTTAATTATCTACCTTCTAGGCTCTGGAAACAACTGACTCTCAATTACTTTGGTTCTGTCATATAATATTCCAGAATCAAATTTCTTTTCCAAGGCTCAACCTTCTTGATAGAATTTTGACTTTTTTTCCCCACAAGGAATACTGCATATTTCTGTGGATTCTTTATGCCCCCTTCTCTCTCCCAATTTCTCTTTTCTCCCTCAAGTCAAAGTTCATGTTCTAAATTTTGGGGCAAGCAAGAAAGGCAGAGTCCCTACCCACTGCCCTAAAGGGTAAGTTGAGAGATCCTGTCTGCCTCACAGAGAAATGCTCCTCTTTGAAACCAGAGAGAATTTCACTTCTTAAGAAGCAAGAGTATTCACTTCAGATTTCTTGTCTGATTTTATTTTAAATACCTCTTGTTCCTTTAAACTTGAGTTTTCTTTTTTCTTCCTTAGGTTGTGCAGAAACATGAAATTTCAGTGCCATCATATACCATGGTATGACGTTCTTGTTAAGAGAAATTATCCAGAACTCAGAAATAAAGTAAAAGGTAACTGCAGTCCTTTTCAGAGCCACACTGGAACACTGTCCAAAAGGTCTACCTTAAGATTATTTAATTCTCTAGGGCAATATACCTTCGTCTGTTTGCTAATGATGGCTGATTATGGCCCAAACTCTGTGTTAATGCACAGATTTTTGTTTGGTAAGGTTGCAAATTACTTCTATTCATTAGAGAAAAAAGAAAAAAACACTTCCCCAAATTCTACTTGTATGGCCATGTAGAAAATTATTAAATGATTCCATTTTGTTTCTAACTTAGAAAAAGGATTTCCATTTTGCCTTTCCTGGTGGACTACAGTACCTGATCATCTTTCCGCCCTGTTCGTCACCTTGCAAGTTCCCTTATTAGTGGGTTCAATAAGTCATTGACACATGTTCATTCTACTCTTAAAAGACAGTCATATTTTTTGAACGTTTTAAAAAGTAGATTTTGATATCATACAGGCCCGGTGTCTATTTGGTCAGTGTGCGGAAAACAGCAGGCCTGAATGTTGTCCTTTGCAAATCTGCTTGTAAGGTTGGTCCATGGCTGGCACGTCTGGGAACTGGAATTTTGGGAGGGTTCCCACTACCCTGAAAAGAGTGGCTCACTTTGTCTAAACTGTTTGTACAAATAATATGGTTTATGGGGAACACCTGTTTTCCTTTGAAGAGTCTGGAATTTTGGTACGTGTCAAGTTTGACCAGCCCCCAGTGACAACCCTGGGCCCCGAGTCTCTAATGAGGTTCCCTGGTAGACAACATTTCATGCATGTTGTCACAGATGGTTGCATGGGGAACTGAACACGTCCTGTGTGGCTGAACCTTGTCCCATATGCCTTTTCCTGTTGATGATTTTTTTGCTGTAATATCTCCTATCTATGAGTTCATGAGCACGACTATATCCCAAGCCTTGTGAATATTCCCAGCAAATCACTGAATCGGGGGGTGGGCTTGAGGATACCCTGATAAAGTTACAAGCATTTTTACATAAAGCTTCTAAAGGGTTCGCTTAAAATCAATGAACTAGATCCTGTTTGATATGAAGCACAATTCCAGATTTCACAAAGAGGACTATCCTTCCTGAGGTCACTCACATGAAAACTCCACATTTCTTCTCTAAAACCCAAATATTTGAAGTGAGCTTACTGGTATCCTGATATGACCCATCGGGGCAGTGAGTAACACAGCTGTTGGTTTCTTCATTCAGAAAGTATCCATATTTGCAGGACAGGCACTGCTCACCATGGCTCCCGAAGCAGGACTCACAGTTGGGAGCACACTTCCTGCAGCGCTTCTTGTCGGCGTGGTAGTGGCCAGGGGGGCAGCTGGAGACACAGATCCTGCATTGTGAAACAATGAGAAAGAAGGCAGTGTCACGAGCGAAGCAGTCCTCAGCATTCTCTTGCAGGTGCTGAGCAAATGGCTGAGCTCAGCCTCCAAATCACTTTTAAACCAGGATGCCAACACCACATCCAGAGAGCCAGATTGATTGTTAAACTTCCTCCTGCACAGTGTGCTGAAGCAGCCATGCAGTTACCCAACACCAAGTCTACCAAGACTTGGCAAACCATTTCCTGGTTTACACCTAGCCCTCGAAAAAGGATGATGGTTACAGAGAGGAAGGTTATGGGGGTGAATCAGAGGAAAACTATGTGGGAACCACGACTTCATTCAAAAAGGTCCCTTTAATAAGGTGTGACTTCTATTTTCATGTGTTGTTTGTCATATGGATTCTGTATGTGCATATGTGAGTGGCGGTGGTGGTTGTATGCTGTTGTCTAAATTAATATAAATATATTTAAATTTATGTTGTGTATGAGAACACTTAAAAAAAAAAAACTTTCTGGTTTGCCCATAATGGAAGGACAGAGTTTTATTTATCCATTCAACAAATATTTACTGAGCACCAATTAAATGTTAGGCATTTTGCTAAGTGCAGGAGATAATAGAGGCTGAGAGATAGTCAAAGTCCTCCTTTCTCTTAAGGAATTTAAATTCCGGCAGACTTACAACAGGAATTCTTAACATGTCTGGGTCTGTCTGGGGGACTGGAGTATGGAGGAACCATGAGGCAGCTCCGCTTAGTGAGTTTTCGCCTGAAGCAGGAGGGAGAAGGTGGGTGAGGCTGTGGGAGACAACGGGAGGTCAGGATGAACTCTGATTGGGGCAGTCTCCATTCTTTGGCCCTGCCCAGGAAACGTATCTGCACAGCTCAAGCAGACACCAGGGGCTCAGAGGCACAGGGTCCACCTTAGTGCCCACGGCAGAAGAGTGAGATCAAGCAGGACCAACCCCTTTGCCACACTGATGGCCTACGTGCTGGGGAATGTGGAAAAGCATCAGTTTGGCCTGTGCATTGGCATCTTTGTGAAGCCATGAAATCGAATATCAGTGGGGTGGAAAGGACACAAAACTTGTGTGAGATGGGAGGAATAAGTTCAAGAAATCTGTCATGATGACTAGAGTTAATAACAGTTCATTGTGTACTTGAAAACTGTCACGAGAGTAGTGTTTAAGTGTTCTGGCCACAAAAAAAGATAAGTATGTGAGCTAATGCATATGTTAAATAGCTTGATTTAACTGTTCCAAAATGTATGTATGTGTATATGTGTGTATGTATACACACACACATATACATACATACACACATACACATATATAACATCAGTTGTGCATTATAAATACATGCAATTTTTACTTGTCAATTAAAAAGAAAAAGGTCTGGAGGGGCAGGTGCTTAGCTGGTCCCTCCACCATCCTCCAAATGTGAGAGAAGACATTACAGTTTCACAGCATACACGCACATTTTGCGTTTTGTAACTTAATATAGTTTTCAGTTTTCATCATTCTGAATAACACAGGGAGGCAGTCGGCCTGCACAGCAGCCTCTTTTCTATGCTTAGGTCCTGGTGGGAGAATAGTGGAAGATGCCAGTGGCCTGCACACACCCCATGGTATTAGCCTTGCAGGGACTCCTAAGATGCCTGTGGGAGTGGCACATGCTGTGGGGATGTGACTTGGCCCCTCTCTTACCTGGTATTGTTTTTCAGCTTGTAGTAGTAGTGCAAACAGTCATTGCAGTGGTCTGGTCCTGGCCCGTCACAGCCAACCTCACTGCACTCAGGGTCGCAGGGACCTTTCCAAAAGACATTAGAACAATACTTGGAAAAATGATTTTAGAGCAGGTAAGCTTTACCTTGAATTTGGTATAAAATAAGTCTTTTTTTTTTTTTTTTTTTTCTTATGCAGAGAGTTTCTTTAAGACAGAGGAATAATTGTCAATGTGGCTTTAGGTCCAGAGATGAGCTCTTGACTTTTTTCGACTTTTGATTCTTAGGCAATTTCAATTGCCTAGGTATGAAGAATGTAAATTCTAGTCATGGCCTGGTCTTCAAAGCACATATGGCTGCCTCGTGGTAGATAAATATTTTAGAATTCAAATGAACTGTAGCAACTGGAAAAAAACCAACTGCAATTAAGTATGTGTAATAATAAAAAGATTGGATTTGTAGAAAAGAGAGAAGTTGTTGACAAAAAAGAAAAGAGTTATTATTTAATGCCTGGACCAAATGACCTGTCTCATTTAAGATCATTAAAGCTACTGAATACCTCTCAAATACTGTGGCCAGTAAGAAACACCATTATGGCACCTGGCACAAGCTTATCAGCATCCAGTCTCAAACAGAGATAATAGATTTAAAATTGCTTCCTATACAAAGGCCAATGGGCAATTCGACAAAAGAAAATGATGATATATAAATTTAAAAAAATGCAAGCAAGTTTAAAGGATTCCAGACCTGAGATGAAAGTTCCCAATCTCTCTTACTACTTATTCTTTGGTATAGAACTGGAGAGAATGCACAGTAAGAAAAAAAAAATGTCAGAAAGATGGAGCACTTTTGTGATTGATGAAAAACTTTCTAATGACATGGGCTAGTTTAGAAGTTTTTAATTCTTCTCTTCTTTGTTTGCCATATTCTGGAACATTTGGTCTCATAATCTGCAAACTCTTTCCCACTGAAAAGTCATATGATTTTAACTAGCAATAAATATATTGAATGAAATGTACAAATAGTAAATCAAGGGTAGTAGAAAATCTACTTATTTTAACCCAAAGGACTTACTGTTATACCTTGGTTTCTTTGAGTCATTATGGGACTATGTTTCATAATTACTGAATCACAGAAACATAAAATGTTAGATCTTGGGTGGAATGACTTAGAGAAAAATCTGGTAGTCAAATACCCTCATTTTACTGATGAGGAAACTGATTTTCCAAGAATTTCAGTGGCTTGCCCAGTATCACATGGTGAGGAGAGGGGTCAACATAGGTCCTGATACCTAGGTAAAAATTTCCTGCTTAGAGGTAGCAAACCATGTACTAGGGATGACTTCTCCATCTGAATGGAAATAAGTCATTTCAAAATGCTGCAGACTTGAATATACTTCTTATTAACTGCAAGAGTCATTTGACAGCACTGCTTATTTCTATTTTCCCCAAAGCTTCAAATTGATCTCTAAATTCCATAGCTACTGCAACTTGGGACATTTTAGCCATCTGCCATCGTACACCAGGGGAGTGGTGTCTCTGCTGCCTATGGACTACAGTTCAGCCAGCTGTGATCTCACAGTCCCTGGGATCCAATGACACAGTATGGGAATCTGGTTATGATAACGCCATCTGTGTCTCTAATCTGGCTGACTTCTAAATGAAGGTGAAAATTGCAGCTCCCTTTAAAGGAAAGGAATCATGGGTGGCCCTAAATTTTCACCAGATGACTTCTAGAATTAAAAAAAAAAAAAAAATCCCAAACATTTATTCTTAATATTTGCCAAAAGGGCTCTCACTGTATGGCAAGTTCACATACTATGTTGTTTCTTTATCATCTTAAACTGTCCCTACAATGCAGTTTAGCATTGTAGGTTGCAGGATAATAATGCAATAATTGTCTTGGTTCTCTCACAAGTGCCAATGTTGATGTTTTAGAGATATAATCAGAAAAACCACAAAGATGTATAACTGTTCTGAACTCAACATTCCGAAATTTGAATTCGAAACATTACCAAAATATGAATAAAGAGTAACAGCTTACTATTACACTCTATTTATGTTATTTTGGATATACTTTCTCCTATCCGAGAAGACAAAATAGTTCGCTAGTTAAAATATAAATAGTAATGCTATAGGCTCAAAGCAAAACATCACAAAATCTAATACAATCCAGCTCTGATTAGCTCGATTGGTCTTAATTTCAAGCATGTTTATTCATTCTAGGATGCTATCTGTTTAGAATAAAAGTAACTACATGTGTATTTAAGATACTCTGTTCAGGTGGTTAATGAAGTAATTTTATTTTCAGTATTTAAAGGAAAATCTCAGAACTGCAAGAAAAAATATTTCTCATCTAAAGATACATTAAACTTGTATTTATAGTTCTTTTTATTTTTTGAGACTGAGTCTTGCTCTGTTGCCCAGGCTGGAGTGAAGTGGCCTGATCCCGGCTCACTACAACCTCCGCCTCCTGAGTTCAAGTGATTCTTGTGCCTCAGCCTCTCCAGTAGCTGGGATTACAGGTGCGCACCACCACACCTGGCTAATTTGTTTTTGTATCTTTAGTAGAGATGGGGTTTCACCATGTTGCCCAGGCTCATCTCAAACTCCTGAGCTCAGGCAATCCACTCCCCTTGGCCTCCCAAAATGCTGGGATTACACGCATGAGCCACCGTGCTGGGCCTATAAATAGTTCTTCATTAGAAGAAGCTTTGTCCATTATGTGTTATATGTCATATCTCAGAAGGATTGAATGCTCCTAGGAGTGCTAGCCAATGCAACAAGACAGTAGTCAGAAATAATGATGAGAAGGACAACAAAACCAATTTGCAGATGCTAAGGCTGTAGTACCTAAACCATCCCAGAAAATCAACTCTAAACTATATAAATTAATGAGAGAGTTAAGCAAAGTGGCCATATATAAAATAAATACAGCCAATGGATTTCCTACACACCAGCATATACTAGTTAGAAAGCAAGGAATATTTTCCACTATAAGAGCAACAAGGCCCAAAATACGTAGGTGTAACACTAACAAGAAGAAAACGACATAAAATTAAAAGATTTCAGTAAAATGGGACATGATCTATGTTTTAAATGGAAAGATTGTATGTTGTAAAAACAATTATTCCCACAAGATTGCATATAAATTCAAATTAAATTCCAATGAGACTTTTAAAGGGAGACTGAAAAATCATTCTAAAATTCATCTGGAAGAATAATAGGGCAATAATTGCTATGGAAATGGGAAGCAGATGTTCTACAAATATAAAAATACATCATGAAATGAAAACAAAACAGTGTGGGTGGTATTGGTTTGAGAATTATTAGATTGATGAATCAGAAAAGGTGGAACCAGAAAAGATGCTGGTATAAGATCTTACTATATTGTTATAAAGGAAGCATCCTAAACTAATAAAAAAAGAAGGGATAGTTAGCCAATGATGTTAGTCTGTTTGGAAAATAACTAAAGACAGAGCTTCAATTGATACTATATGTCATAAACCAAAATGAGTTCCAGATGAATTAATGGCCAAATGTAAAAAACAAGAGATTACCAAACAAAGCACGTGAATATTCAGTAGACATTAAAGGATGAAACGTCTGCAAAAAATCAGTGTTATATTTGAGACCATAAACTCCAGCCTCTAATAGTTTTTTGTCAAAACAACACAAAACAAAACTTACATTCTCAGTGATAAGTGAGAATATGTTTTCAGCAAATATGAAACAATGTGAGAGACAATAACATACAGAGTGTTCACAAAGAGATAAGAGGATTACTGCACTTTGAATAGAAAAATGGGTAAAAGACAGCTGTATTTAATTCAGAGAACTACAGAGGAAAAAAATGTTCAGAATTACAGGCAATCAAAGCTATAACATTTTTAAAACGTTCACCTCTTTCTTTTTTTACTTTCTTTTTCTATTTTTTTCTGTTGGCAGGAATGAGTGTAATAAACAATCACATAGCTGGTCACAGTGTAGACTGGTACATCCTGTCTGGATAGCAAGTGACAAAATGTTTCCAAGCCCTAAAGCTGATTATCCTCTTTGATGCAGTGAGTCTCAAAACAGAACTCTATTCTAAAGAAATAATGAAGATATAGACAAAGACTGATAAATAATGATGTTTATCCAACCCGTGTTTAAAATAGTGTAAAACTCTGTAAGCGAAGTATGTGTCCCAGATTATGGATTAACTATATATTACAGTACAATCACAGTATGGACTATCAGCTTTGTAGATAACACATATGGATATTTGAATATATAAGTGCACTGATATATACACACATACAGATATTAAGGGGATAAAAATAAGATGGAAGAAAATATGTCAGAATATGGGTAGTGTATTGCTCTGTTCTATCATTCCATTCCATTCCATTCCATTCCATTCCCATTCCATGCCCACTCCCACTCCCACTCCCACTCCACTCCACTCCACTCCCCCCGCCCGTGGTGGGATGACACATGAGCTTTCTCTCTTTAGGCTGTGTCCCACTGGAAGCCAGCTCACCTGCATAATCCTCTGTGCCATAGTCGTCTGTGGGGTCTTCAACTCGGCTATAGCGGAACCGTTCCACTTTAGGAAACTCATTGGTTGGTGAATATGGCTGCACGGAGGTGCCATAGAGGACCAAAGACCATTCTTTCAATTTACCTTGAGAAATAATAATGAAATAACAGCATGACCAAATCTTCCCTCTTTAGCTTTGTAACATCTTTAAGTCCTTCTCACTCAAGAAAAAGCAACAGAACTGTAGGAAGCAGATGGATATGAATCACTATGTCAAACGCAGAGCTAGAAATGCATATTTCTCACCATTTGCAGAATTAACTATTTAATAATTCACATACCACACATGGACTGAGCACGTACTACAGGAGAGGCCTTGATTTAATCAGCATTTATAGGAAGACTGAGAAACAAACTTCAGATTACTGGATCAAGGGCTGAATTTCAAATTACAAATATTTAAGAGAATCCCAGAACTTAATAGAAGGCTTTGTTTTTCTAGGTATAAAAGTCTTATATGGCCGGGAGCGGTGGCTCACGCCTGTAATCCCAGCACTTTGGGAGGCCGAGACGGGTAGATCACGAGGTCAGGAGATTGAGACCATCCTGGCTAATACGGTGAAACTTCGTCTCTACTAAAAATACAAAAATAATTAGCAGGGCGCAGTGGCATGTGCCTGTAGTCCCAGCTACTTGGGAGGCTGAGGCAGGAGAATAGCTTGAACCCGGGAGGTGGAGGTTGCAGTGAGTGGAAATCGCACCACTGCACTTCAGCCTGGGGGACTGGGCAAGACTCCATCTCAGAAAAAAAAATGTTTTTTTCTTGGCATTATCTGACTTGTTAATAAGTAGAACAACTCTTTGTTCTCCCTAATTCCTGGTATCATTCATTCAATATTAAGAATACATCACCAATTATAGTATCCTATAGACCTGTGCTGTCCAATGTGATAGCCATTACACATTTGATTATTTAAACTTAAATGAACTAAAATTAAAAAAATTTTAAGATTCAGCTTCTCCATGACACTAACCATATTTCCAGTGCTCAAGAGCTGTATGTGGCTAGTGGCCACCCTACTGGACAGCATTTCCATCATTGCAGAATGTTCTCTGGGTTAATGTGCAAAACAGCATTTTCTTTTTCTTTTTTTTTTTTTTTTTGATCTTGCTCTGTCACCCAGACTGGAGTGCAATGGCATGATCCAGGCTCACTGCAACCTCTGACTCCCTGGTTCAAGTGATTCTCCTGCCTTAGCCTCCCAAGTAGCTGGGAGTACAGGTGGCCGCCACCACGCTCAGCTAATTTTTGTATTTTTTAGTAGAGACAGGGTTTCATCATGTTGGTCAGGCTAGTCTCGAACTCTTGACCTCAGGTGATCCACCTGCCTTAGCCTCCCTAACTGCTGGGATTACAGGCGTGAACCACCGCACCTGGCCCAAAACAGCATTTTTCTGGTCAAGAACGCCTTGAGACCTGAGGCAAGTGTTTCACCTTCTATGAGTTTGGATCACTCACAAGGAGCATTTTTTGTTGCTTTAGTTCTTATTTATTTGTTAACTTATTTAGTTCTTACTTGTTAACTTATTTCTTAGCTTCATAAAATTGTGTTCAACGCAAAAAGTAAAAAGAAAAAAAAAAAAGGAAACATGCCTCCATTTCATTAAAGTTAGTAAAACTGACCTCAAAAGGAATCAACCCTAAGCAGGAGTGATTAAGACAAAACCATTACAAACATAGGCATATGCTGGTAGGAAGGCAGGATGCCCCTCAGAGCCCCTCTCACCTTGGCTTAATGCATAGAATCCAGACAAGGTCAGGGGCTAGGGTCTGGGGCTAGCTCAGAGAGTGATGGATTTCAGCTGTCAGCTTCCTTCATCTATTAGCATCTACCATCACCATCAAATCGATGTTTGATGTTTTTAAGTGCTTACTATATGCTAAGCACCGGCCTAAGTGGTTTGTAAGTTTTATTCCATTCAATGTTCAAAACAACTCTAAGGTAGGTACTAACATTCCCAATATATAGAGGAGGAAACAGAGCCACAGAGTTTGGTAACTTCCTCAAAGGCAATAAGAGGACAGACTGGTATTAAAACATACTCCGAGTCCAACTCCTGTGTGTTTAAACCATATACAGTATTGTCTCCTATTCATTTCTAGGAGTTTAGGAGCATTACATTTAAAAATGAACATTCTGTGATGCATGTATTTTTTTCTGACTTTTACATTGCACCAGTACAATTAGTTTATATATGGTTTGCCCTCTGCCAGCTTTTCTTTGGACTCATTTGTTAATGACCATGCTTTTCACAATCAGGGTATTATTTAGGCCCAGAATTCTAAGTAGCATGCATTAGGGAGTGGTAAGAAGTGAATGACTGCTGGAAATTGATGACCTATCTGATTGCCTTTAGGTAGCAGTGCAAAAGAGAACCCATTTTCCTTATGGCATCTCTCAAGTGTACAAATGAAGCATATAATACAAGGACACTATAGGTCATCCTAATCATCAGTCACCTTAGAACTCAGTTCATTTTATTTAAGATCATTTTGGATGCAAAAGTTTACCCTCTAAGTGCTTTGAAGAGTGCTGTCTCAAAATTGATTATTTCCCTTTGTGTTATTTCTGAAGGACATCATAAGCCCACTAGGCATATCCTTCCTGTGTAATTCATCTCTTTATATTTCACTTATTATGTAATTTTATTTCCTTAGAACTTCTACTACAATTCACATCAAATAACTGCCATATTTGGGCCATCATTTTTTTTTCTCCTCTACCCCTTTTTCTGTTTGCTAAATTTTATAGATGATTTTGCAATTAATATTGAAATCTGTTATTATGAAATAGCTTTGTAAATACAGAAGGAGAAAAATCCATCTTGCTAACACATAAATGCAATCTGCATATATAGGTTCAATGTGCCAAAAATCAAAACAACACCCTCAAACACTTTTAATATGTATTGTAACAATAAATGGGAAGAAACAATAAACAAATATAAATTCAGTTTGGAGCCAGGAAGTTCTATATTTGGGGATGAGTCTACCATTTAATCGGGCTGGAAAATTCTACAGATGCAACTGAAATTCTACTCGCTTACTGATGTAATCCCTTATTAATCAGAGAGGAAGAAACCTATCATAGGACTGTATACTACAGAAACAATGATACAGACACATGCGCATACACACACACGCCCATAAACAGGCCACTCAAAGTCCACTACTGAAGGTGTAACTCATCCTGAAATGAAAGGTTGAAGGAAAGATACACAAAGACTATATGTTTCTATTAAAGTCTCCAGGTCCGTAATAGCATTAGGGTATCTCTCGTCTGGCGTAAAAAGAACACCTCAACACTTCTAAAATGACTGCAGGTGGCTAGGGTTAAATGTGAACATTTAAATAGCATAAGGAGATGCCAATGCTATGAAATAGGTAACTCTAGATTACCTGAGCTACTGTGGAGTTTTAAACACGCATAATCACAATAAGCTCTGTATAGACTCAGAACTTCTTGAGGGCAGAGGGATTTATATTCATGGTCCCTGACCCTTAGATGCAATGCATGGTTAACCAGTAGCCCTTAGGAGCAGCCTGGGCTTATCATGGAGAGTGGAGTTGCTGGTGTCTGGTGGTAATAAAGAACAGACTCACGTTTAGTTAGTTTTATAACTGTTTAAAATGCTCAAAAACGTACTCTCTATGTCTGCACCTTCCTTGGCACACAACTGCCACATTTGACAGTGTTTATTTCTCCGGGGTCTCTTGTCCTATAAGAGTCGTGCAGTGATGCCTGCTAATGGATCACAGCCCAGTCACCATGCTTCCATTTCACCTATGTGCCATGACCCTGTGCATCCTCATGGCAAGGGCAATAAGCATGGGCTGCAAAGAGGAAGAAAGGAGAGAGGAAGGTCCTGGGAACTATGCAGATTATGAAGAGGTGAAAGGGTCTAGAAACTCTGGTCTATAATCTGCATGTTTTCTCTATCAATCCTGCCTTGTTGACAAACATTTGCTTTCTTGATAAAAACTTGGTGACCACTATATTCAGGCTGCATTCTGGCAGTGAGCTGGACACAGATACTCTTTAACGAAACGTTTATCCTGATTCATTGTGACCTGGCCACCATTCTGGCTTTGACCTCCCTGATTATGGGACCACTGTGGCAAACAAAGATGAACCTCATTATAGAACTAGGGAAGAGACAGCCAAAATGTACAGTCAACAATGGATCTCTCAGAATGAGTAACTTTCTCAGATTGGCAGGCAAAAGTCTGGCAAATGTGCCTTTTAGCCCTGTGTTCTGCTGTGTGCCTCCTTTGCCCTGAGCAGCTAGCTGTATCTGAATGGTACACACTCCTACAGTTACAGAATGTCTAGGTTACTTGATTCTGTAATCTGGAGAGGGCTAGAACTGGATGTCAGTCCTAAAACTTCCCCCCAGGCCTGGTTCTTTTAAATAGGACTGGACAGAGCATTGAGAAGGAGGACTTTATCTGATGGCTGAAGATGCGTTCATGGATGGGTGGGAAGCTAGTTAGTTATCAAACAGATCATTCACTGCTGAGCCACTCTGCAGGGCTCTGTAATGGGCAACACAGTCTCTCACCCCATGTTGCCTTATACTTTCCCTTATTTTATATTATAAACAAGCTTTACAGGTTAGCATGAAGACGGCAATAGGCTGTGTGAAGAAACAGACTGTGCCTACCTGAAAAGACCTTTGCTAACATCATAATTTCTGTTTTACATGTCAAGAAGCATTTCTTTTTCCTTGGCTCTTGGGCTCATTCAGGGAAGAATATCATCATCATTTTCTTTGGTGGTACCCAGATTAGCTGGCATGGGCTGAGCTCAATGTCTTGCCTAAACTGAAAAGTAAATTTAGGGAAAACTAAAAAGAAATAGATAACTACGGAAGCCTGTCTCTTCTTGTGAAATCATGCAGTTGAACTCATTGCCAGTGGACAGGTTGGCTTGTTTACAGACAAAGGAAGTCTGGGAAGCTGGTTAGAGATGTGGATCATGTCTTCTGAAACATCAATCAAAAGCTGTTATGTTTTGTTCTATACTATATATATTCTTTATTTCGTATCCTTAAATTATTACCTCTCAAATGAATCTTGAAAACTGAAAAACGTGCAGGTAATTCAAAGCACACATGAAATTAATCACTAGAAAAAAGATGCTAATATGTGAGTGTGAAACACTCTGGCCAAAATATACTCCATCATTTTCTTCTACACAGTAGACCAATGTATAGACAGGGAGTTCTCACCTGGAGTCTTAAAGTTCCTTAGCTGAGAGGGAGTATCATAAACTTCAAGGACCCAGTCACCAGCAGCTCTTTCCCCCCAGCAATGAATGGTCATGAACTCCCAGTTTTTAAATCCTTCCATGGAATGATCAAATAGCCTGAAAGAGAACCATAAAACATTGCTATGTGCAACATTTCAAATCCAGTGAGGGTCTAGTTAAGACCAAGATCAACACTGTTTCTTGTACCGATTAGCAAGTTCAGCTGGGCACTGGAGCTGGTCTGCATCCTGGATGTCACCAATTTGCAGATATATATATATATATACACACACACACACACACACACATACATATATATAAATCACTGTTTTACCACAGAGAAACAGAACTGGGGCTGGCTATGTAACAGCAAATCTGGAAGGGAGAACCCACTGGGGATCAGGAAAACCAGGTTAAGACTCTACCTACAAGACTGACAGTAGAGTACTGAAGACGTGGAGGAACTGGGGCTCTCTTATACTGCTGATGGGAGTGCAAAATGATATGAGGTTCTGGAAAACAGTTTGACAGTTCTTATAAAGTTACACACACACTCACCATACAACTCAACAATCCCCTCCTACCTATTTAAACAAGATAAATGAAGACATATATTCACACGAAGAACTTCACATGAATGCTCATAATTCCCCAAAACTGTAAACAACTCAAGTGTCCATCAACTGGTAAATGTGTAAATTGTGATACAGTCGGCCCTCTGTATCTATAGATTCTGCATCTGTGAATTCAATCACAGATTGAAAATGGATGACTGTATATCCATACCACAAACTACCCAGTAATAACTACTAATACATACCATGACATAAATGAATTTAAAAAAACATTATGCTAAGTGAAAGAGGCCAGACACAAAAGACTACATACTGCATGATTCAATTTATACAATTTTCTAGAAAAGGCAAAATTGTAAGTAAAGAAACAGATCAGTGGTTGCCAGGGGCTGGGGAGGAGTGAGGAAAAGAGTCATGGAGAATTTTTGAGGGTGATAGAATTGTTTTGTATGTTGAAAGTAATGGCGTGTGGCTATACAGCAACACAGATTTGTCAAAACTCACTGAATTATTCACATAAAAAACTGAATTTACACTGTAGGTAAATTATGCTTCAGTAAAATGACTGCTCACTAATCTTATCCAGTTCAAGGAGTCATGCTTGAAATCCCAGCCTATATCCTGCTCTTTCAGCCCTTCCAGTGATTTCCAAAGCTTCGAATTTGTAGTTTAAAATCACTTCCTGCTTGAAATAGCTAGAATTATTCTGTTTCCTGCAATGGAATCCTGAAAGATATAAAGTATGAAGGGAAAGAAAACAAACAGATTCCCTTCCTAGAATAAAGAGACATTAATAATGTATAAAATTAACATATTAAGAAATAAGTGGGTGCGGTGGCTCATGCCTATAACCCTAGCACTTTGAGAGGCCGAGGTGGGCAGATCACCTGAGGTCAGGAGTTCCAGACCAGGCTGGCTAACATGGTGAAACCCCGCCTCAACTAAAAAATACAAAAATTAGCCAGGTGTGGTGGCGCACCTGTAGTCCCAGCTACTCAGGGGGCTGAGGCAGGAGAATCCCTTGAACCCGGGAGGCAGAGGTTGCAGTGAGCCGAGATCACACTACTGCACTCCAGCCTGGGTGACAGAGTGAGACTCCGTCTCAAATAAACAAACAGACAAACAAACAAACAAACATATGGCTGATGCAGGTCTATAACGTAGACTTGACTACCCAAATAAATATCCCAAAGACACAGAAGACACTTTCTGTAAAGATGAAACCTACATAGTAGAAAGTGGAAGATGGGGCAAGTCCTTTTTTTTATAGTACTTAAAAAAATTATGTTCATCTATTATTTCACTGAAAAAAATAAAAAAAAATAAAAATTATGTCCATGTATTATTTCACTGAAAAAAATAAAAAAATAAAAATTATGTTCATCTATTATTTCACTGCAAGTGAGAGAGGCAAACAGAGAGGAAAAATATCTCTAAAATTTTCTTCGGGGTAATCATGTCCAGTTACTGGGATATTTCTCTCCTTCGATGGGGACAAATGGTAACAAAGGTTATGGTAACTGAAGTCTGATGGTTATTCAAAACACACAAATCAACTGTCTTTGCTTTAATCTCATGTTTACCAGACAAATGGGTGGGTATAATTTGACCTTCTCTGTACCTCTTCCCGTTGAGAGAAAATGTGCCCTTCTAAACATAAAAGTAACTAGTTCAATTTTCTTATCACAATATATTAGAACTCTGATTTTTTAAAAATGTATTTTGTCAGTGTGTCTGAGGCTCTTTCTAAAATGCCAGCAGGATTCTAAAGCTAAAGGGTTCAGAAACACAATGTTGGACGGTGATAGGTAAATGACTAGCACTTTGCAATGTTCCCTAGAGAAAAGCAATAAACAGGAAAATCACCTGCTATATGTTCCTGAAGCCTTGAAACACAGAAAAATGAAAATTATTAGGCAGTATTCTCAGGTGTCCCATGGTCAAAAAATTTGGGAAAGGCTGAATCAAACAAAGATGAATAGAACTCTTTAATAGAGGACATCTCAGGTCTTTAGAATACGCAAATGTGTTTTGTCAATTTCCATAACGGGGTTAATTGGGAGGCAGTGATTTTCAAACTTTACCTGGACATGAAGCCTATTCTCTCTCTGTTTTTAGGACATCTGTATATGATCTATAACGGTTTCCTCTCGAAATAGAGGAGTGTGGCACTTCAGTGAGGAACCAGGTTGGATCTGGCAACTTTGGCTCATAATGACAAGGATGAAGATGGTAGCTTTTTACATGAATATTTTCCCACTGGAATGGGTCCTCAATAGAGAAAGGATGGCGCACTTTATGGAGATCCTACAATCCACTGAACGACCACAATTGGCTCATTTCACAAGTTTATGGCTTAAGACTAGACTTGGGTAAGTAGAAATGGCTGTGTCATTATATACTTAACTTACATCCATTGCATCCTTCACTAAAAACCCACAACATGTGTATGTTGGGCAAAAAGACAACAAAGAGAGGGGAAGAGGAGCTTTTTCAAACTGCCCTTTCTAACAGAGAGATGTTGTTAAAGGGAATATGTTGATACAGAAATGGCTAGAGGCAGAAACGCAGTTTAGAACCACTTCCTTCCTTAAGTTCCACAGCTCCAGCTTAAGCTCTAATTCGTTGAGGCCATGGTGCCATTTGAGGGCACTGAAGCAATAACTTGTCACATAATACCTCTCCAAGAGTGCTGAACTTAAAAGCAGTTCCCAAACAGTTTAGACAGAACATTTGGCTCATTGCCTCACATCCAAAAACTACAAAGGAGACTTGAAGCTGCCATCACATGAGGGGTAGTCTTGTTTCCACAACCTCAGCCAACTTTTAATCACCCATGGGTCAATGATTTGACTGCTGGATTAGCAGACCCTACGTTTCTTCCCTTCCACCCTTTCCTGTCCACCTTTGAAAGCCATTCCATTGCTACCAATCACTTTCAAATCACATCAGGAACAAAAATTAAATATAAACTGAGTGCCAAGAAGAAATATCCACAAATCAAAATTCAAATAAGTGTTTCACAGCCCAAACATAAATGGGCTTTGTCTATGTGGCTAAGCAGTTTTCCACTCCCCTGGTCTCTTCACATTATTCAGAATTGGAATGTTCATTAATTTCATGTGAATATAAGAGTTGAGAAGAATGAAAATACAGCCAAACACGACCATCACATTTTGCTGAAAGAGTTGATGGGGAGAAAAACAGGCATGGATGGATGTTGTCACCTAACTGGGCTTCACATTTCTAGTTTCATTCCGTCCTTTATAAGTACACATTGTTGTGTATTTTAACCTGGCTTCAATACTTCAGCTACTTCTTATTTTCTACCATTGTAACATTAAAGGAAACTGCATCTCTGTGTATAACAAAAGGTAATATAGCTTGTAGATGTGCTTTGCTTGCAAAGAACATACTTGCTTAAGACAATCAAGTGTCAAACCATGGACACCTGCTACAGAGATTCCAATTGTGGGATCTTCTTTTATCAACTAAAAAGTTTAATGCCCAGTGTGAATGTCTGCGCTGTGCCAACAGTGAAGAAGTCAGACACATGCCAACATTATTAGTGTGGGTAAAATGTCAATAAAGCAGAGCCAGTGTGCTGAAAGCCTAAGTAGATTAACTCCATGCCTTTATCCACTTCTCCTCTTGCAGTGCAATTCTGTCCTGTCAAAGTTGACTTCATAATCATGTGCTTGATGAAACGATATATGCATGTGATGGCACAAATTATGCATCCAGTTATTAAAATGGTGCCCCACAGCCCTATCCTTGCAAGTGGTTTCCAAATAAATTACTTTGGATGAAGCCTGGTAGAAAAGAGGACCATCAAGTGTAGTATATCCTTTTGAGGAATTAACTCAGGAAATAACTTACATAATTACTGTAAGCTTTATTTCCTTTCCTCTTAAACAGTCTAGCCAATGTATCAAGGCTATAGCACTCTTTTATGATGTTATGGCAACTAAATCACAAGATGTTTTATAAATACTGACAGCTATGTGTTATCATATAATTATCTCTAAAATTGTAAATGGATCTTAGTTTCGGAATCATCCACTACTATTCAAACAGTATTAATGTTCACTACAGAACTAGACATCAGGACAATATTCCTGGAAGTTTTCTCTCCTCTCTCTCTATTTATTTATTTGTTTATTTATTTGTTTACTGAGACAGTCTTGCTCTGTCACCCAGGCTGGAGTGCAGTGGTGCGATCTCGGCTCACTGCAACCTCTGCCTCCCGGGTTCAAGCGATTTTCCTGCCTCAGCCTCCTGAGAAGCTGGGATTACAGGTGCCTGCCACCACACCTGGCTAATTTTTTTTTTTTTTTTTTTTGTAATTTTAGTAGAGATGGGGTTTCACTGTGTTGGTCAGGCTTGAACTCCTGACCTCATGATCCGCCCACCTCGGCCTCCCAAAGTGCTGGGATTACAGGTGTGAGCCACCAGCGCCCGGCCTTATTTTTTATTTTTTTAAAGTGCTTCATTACAATTGAAGGTAGAGCTCAAAGAACACATCCGGCTCCACTGTAGTTGAGTTTTTTGTTTTCTTTAGATGTTTGGTTTTTGTAAGTTTTAGATAATTTCTTCTGATACAGGGTATTTAAAACATACTATGTGCTTTTTCTCTCTTTCCTAATCTCAATTACTTCTTTAAGATTGAGAAGGAGAAAGAAACTGGTTCTAGAGGTCTGTAATACCCAAAATGATAAGGTTTTTTTGTTTGTTTTCTTTTTTTCCTGGTAGAAAACCTTCCAATATGCAAACTATTATCAATTCATTCACCAACCCCAAAATGCATTCCTTCTTGTGGGTACATAAGTACTTAATCTTCCTCAAGATTTAATTCATTTTAGAGTAGATGGATTTTACTGAAGTATCTGTTTTATATTATAAGCCCCTTTGTAATTTCCTTGCACAGCATCCAGCAACATACTGCTCCCAAGTCTTTTGATGACACAAAAGTAATAAGAATGTGTATGAAAAAGCTGGATGATCTTTTAAATCCTTGCTATTTAAAGTGTGATCTGTGGACAGGTAGCTTCAATATCACCTGGGAGCTTATTAGAAATGCACATCCTTGGACCTCACCCCAGACTGATTAGAATTAGACTTTTTGGGAGAGGGGCCCAGTCATCTGCTCCTGACAGAGTCATGTACCAGGTGCTTCAAGAAGCACTGTGTAAATAAGAGTTACCACTTATTAAGTGCTTACTATGCTAGGCACTGTGCTAAGTATGTAACTGTACGTGATCTTACTACATGTACTAACCAACTCTGTGAGGTATATACTATTACATCTATTTTATAAATGAGGAAATTAGGCTTTCTAAATTGAAACACAGATATCAGTGAAGTCAAGAAAAACCCAGTTCTGTCTAACTCCAAAGGCTGTACCTTCTTTTGAATGAAGGAAGAAGGTTCACGTGGTTGGGTGTTACTGGAAAGTAAAACATTCACTGCAAAAGTGTAATTTTTACTGCAAGCCACAGATGCATTTATACACCATGATGCCTTACAAATGTCAATAGTCTGTCATTGAACATTTGGGTAGGGAAGTGACAGAAACGACTGTAGCATAAACACTACATTTTAAACATATCTAATTATAGGACCCTATAGGTTTTGCAGATTAGAAAGTATACCTTCTCTCTATTTAAGGACGTAATTAGAAGCAGAGATATTCATCTGTAATCAAATTTAGAAAGGGAGGCAAAGTTTCAGCTTTCAATCAGAGGCCAAAATTTGGAACAGAGGGCCAATACATCTAAGCTAAGTCTAAAACTCAATGAGGGAGATTCAGGAAGAAAAAAAAAAGACAGCTTTTTATAATTCTAACAAATGCAGTTGAAGAAAGAATCTGCTGGGATAAGCTTTTGTTTGGAAAATTTTGACACAGGCGGACTTTGAATGTGTCATAGTATATAGGCTTATATCTAAAGTTGCTCTCACTAAAAACATTTTCAAAGGACCCAAGCCCACGTGACTTCTCCCTACACACTCGACCTCCATGCTCTTTATACAAGTAAATCACTTGCTGTGAATATTCAATTTGCCTTTTTGTTAGGCAGGGTATACAGGCCAAGGGGAGAACCGAGAGGGTGTTAGGCAGGGTATACAGGCCAAGGGGAGAACCGAGAGGGTGGGAGGGCAGGGTATACAGGCCAAGGGGAGAACCGAGAGGGTGTTAGGCAGGGTATACAGGCCAAGGGGAGAACCGAGAGGGTGGGAGGGCAGGGGAAGAACAAAGGAAAGTCCATTCCAGGACTTCTCCATTGACCCACGGCGCCCACCCACTGAATGATCCATGGGGCTTGCCAGGGGAGCGTGCACGCCGGGCTAATGGGGCACAGAGCTCAAGCTGGACTGGAGTTCTGAATGCTGCTGAGTGCCTTCCAGTGCTTAGCACCTGCAGATGCTTGGGGAAACTGTTCCTCCTCCAACAGCTGTTCTCCACAGGAGTTCAGGCGAGTGCCCGTCAGCCAGGACAGGGAGCCACTGAGGGGCTCCAGACGGCCCACACGGACTACATCAACGTGTTCAGCACTTCGCAGAAAACAGACTTTCAAGGAATTCCTGTGGTGAGGAGATAAATGATTCTGACGCAATTCCTCACTGAAATGTCTAGGTAAATGAGGACTTCTGGAAAGCCAACCATACATAGGGACCATAGTTTCAGGTCCCCAGACTAGGATGTATATTTTGTCAATACTGAAAAGGACAGCGCCATCCTCTGGACTCTCCCTCTCTGCTTCATCCTTATTGTCTGGTCTCTGGTTTTTTCATTGCAAAGGAGAGGTGATGCCAAGTGAGCCTCCAGATTCTGGTTCCTTCTCCCAGGAGCCAACACGCAGTCTGCTGTGAGTAAGCCATGGAACAGAGGAGCTGCTTCAAAGGCCTTGGGGAGTTTTCCACGTTGGCTGCCAGGCTAGTTAAGTGTGCAGTGTTGGAAATTCTAATTCTGGATGAAAAGAGTCACCCCCGCCCCCAGAGGGGTAGGACAGATAAAATGAGGAAAGTCTGCCACAAGAAGCCAACGTCTTCATCTCAAACCACCTCTGCTAGGGAAACATTGTTTTAAACTTTTTCAGAATTCCTATTTTTTTTAAAAAAACTATTCTTTGCTTTACATGGTCCTCCTGAGAAATCTTGACTTCTCTAAAAAAAAAGACAAGGATCTGGCAGGGGAAATATTTATTGCTCTTACCAATCATCTCTGGCAAATTCCTTCAAAACCTGACCTCTTCATTTTTTTTCCCCACCACGGAGATGGACTGCCTTGCACACCAACAGGAAGGACACCAGGAGCAAAGTAGGCCTTTGCTTCACCTCCTCTCCACCCCTTTCTACGCCCTTGTTCCCAGCTCTCCATTCTGGGAATGTGCTTTGAAACGGGGCCACGGTGAGAGGGCGTGAGGCCTCCTTGTCACTAGGTCAGAAACTGAGAGGTTTTGAGGAGAAGTTTCCTCTAATGAAATGAAAGCTTCAGAGTACTCCAGATGGAAAGAGTGCCAGAAGAAACTGTCTTTCCTTAGCTGCCTCGGTAGGAGGGACGCTACCAGTGTCAAGCACAGCGGGAACGGGGGAGCCAGGCCTTGGAAGGTGGCCATTCATGGTTTTGGGACCGGGTGCAGCTGTTTCACATGGAAAGGGTCAGCGGCTCAGAGCAATAATTCTGTGGAGCTTGTAGACAAATGAATTCACAATATCCTTGACATATCTTGGCGTCTCCAGCCCCCTCCAATCTCCAGGCTGTCTACCTCTCTTCGGTGGCTACTTATTTCAAGGACTGAGATGGAGGATAAACAAGAGCTGCACTTAAAGAAACTGCTCCAGACCAAGAAGACACATTCTGGGAGCAAACTTGATTCCCAGGTGGTCTTGATGAGGGACACTGAGGTACACTATGGGAGCGCCGGTCACCGCGCCTCGGAAATGCCTGTTTCTTTTCTCCGACACAAGTCATGCAGCACTCTTGTGTTCAGCACTTTGCAAAGAGCAAAGCAGATGTCGGCTGTTGAAGAATGCATGCGAGCCTGAAGCCAGCAACACTGCAATCCACCAAATGCCTGTGATGGAATCCATAGCTCCTCTGCTCACAAGTTTCCTCACTGACGTCATTTCAGGGGAAGCCAAAAATAAATAGCAGAATATGCAGGAAGAGCCCAGACAGGCTGAAGTGGTTGAGTGTTTCAAGCAAACAGCAACAGCGGAGGGACTGTTTTTCTACAAGGGAGGGGGCTCGGGGGAACACGAGCCACACATATGTGAAGCCAACCTTTGCACTTCACAGTGTTTCACCGGGATACGTTTTCAAGTTAAACCCAGATGAATAATGGTAAAGAAAAGAAAAAAAAAAAAGCAAGAAATAAAGGCCTTCCCTAGCTTCGGTAACAACAGCTGGAGAGACCTTCATTAATCACGTAATTGTGTATCTGAAGTTCTGCTTGCTAGAAAGAAACCTCAGGCAGGTAGCTGAAATTACCCTGTAGGCAGCCCGCTGAGGCCTCTTTGTCTGCAGTGGGAGGAGGACATGAAGAAGTGCCCAGGGATCCTCTGCTGAGGAATCTTTATGTTCCTTGCACCTGCAGACACTTATTCTGGCAAAGCTGCACATCACATTTAAAGTACTAAACCCAGGTTTCCCATACACTAATGGAAGATGTTAGATTTGAAAGAACACAGCAAGTCTAAGACAGAAATAAAACGCACATGAAGATTTCAGATTCTGGGCTGGGTGCAGTGGCTCATGCCTGTAATCCCAGCACTTTGGGAGGCCAAGGCGAGAGGATCACTTGAGACTGGGAGTTCAAGACCAGCCTGGCCAACGTGGTGAAACCCTGTCTCTACTAAAAGTACAAAAATTATCTTGGTGTGGTGGCGTGTGCCTGTAATGGCTGTACATTTCACCTGTAGAAAATAGTTAGAGGACTAGCTGCCCAAACCCTGCAAGGGCCACATTATCTGAGCCTGGCACTTAAGAGATTACGGGAACTAGGATCAAAGGCAGAGGCCAAAGTTCTGATTAATTTATTATCACTAGTAACATTTTAACTAATGTTACTACTGGGGAGGCTCAGGCAGGAGAGAATCACTTGAACCTGGGAGGTGGAGGATGCAGTGAGCCCAGATTGTGCCAACACTGTACTCCAGCCTGGGTGACAGAGCAAGACTCCATCTCAAAAAAAAAAAAAAAAGATTTCAGATTCTGTACTCCTAGTTGCTATAGGCCAGAAAAGTTATTGTTCTCTCCTTTTATCACTGTCCTATAGTAGATGAGGTTGGGGAATTTTAAAAGCAGCTGGCAAATTCAGTCTCACTGTTGGCTGTGCAGACTTTCATGGGCCTCTTGCCTCTCAACACCTCTGGCCTGTTGTTAGTGTTCTAACAAAGATCACCACTGCCATGGTCACCTGGTGTGTGGACAAGTGGCTATATCTACATAAAAGGTTGACTTTCACTTGAACTATATATGCCACTGATAAGAACGTTTTTGCTCCCATTAAATGTTCTTCTGGGAGAAAAAAAAAACATCAAAGAAACTTTAAGCTTTGGGCTGTGGTTTGTCGTTTAGAACCACCATGAGAATGAGGATCACAAGAAACCCTGACATCTACCCTCTTCGGTCCCACTTGCGGACAACTTTCTCCCATGCTCCCAATCACTCAAAAAGCCAAGGGAGCAAAAGAAAATGTGTGATAGAACATTCTGGCCATATTCTCTCAGCAGGATCTTGGCCTGTACAAAATACAGTTACTTACCTGCTGGGGAAGTGTTTTGGAGGAAGCAGGGAGGAGAGGCTAACAAGAGAAACTGAATACCCTCTAGGGCAGTAAAGACTGAAGAGTCAGCTGGGCACGGTGGCTCACGCCTGTAATCCCAGCACTTTGGGAGGTGGAGGCGGTTGGATCATGAGGTCAGGAGATCGAGACCATCCTGGCCAACACGGTGAAATCCCATCTCTACTAAAATACAAAAAACTAGCCAGGTGTGGCGGGGTGTAGCTGTAGTCACAGCTACTCAGGAGGCTGAGCCAGGGGAATTGCTTGAATCCGGGAGGTGGTGATTCCAGTGAGCCAAGATTGCACCATTGCACTCCAGCCTGGAGACAGAGTGAGACTCTGTCTCAAAAAAACCAAAAAACAAAAAACAAAAGACTGAAGAGTCAACCTTAAAAACAGGGGTCAGCAAACCATAATCCTCAGGCCAGATCTGGCCTGCTGCCTGTCTGTAAGTAAAGTTTGATTGGCACACAGGCATGCTTATTCATTTATATTGTCTAGGTGGCTTCCGTACTCGAATGGCAGAGTAGAGTGGTTGGGATAAAGACCGGGCTTACACAGCTCCACACATTTACTGCCTGGCTCTGTGCAGAAACAATTTGTTAACACCTGCTTTAAAAAATTAGAATTTCCTTTAACTTTTGAAAGTAAGTGCTTGGCCAAGAGAATTCGGTTAATCTGTAACGAATGGCAGCAGATACTTAATGGTGGGGGAGGGGATCTCAGAGGCCTTACGAGTCAGTGTTCTGCAATTCTTTTGTAGGATAAAGGACAAGTGGCCTTCAATTTTTCTCCTGCATCCTTTTCTTAGCCAACTATTAAATGCCCCACTTTTCCAAGTCTGTAGATTATAGGCAGCTTCACACTCTCTACTTATGATCAGTGAGATCCTGACATCTAGGTGCCCCCTCTGCTGGTTCCCAGGGTAGATGAAAGCAGCAGTTGTTCCCTTCTCCCTAAGGCATAGCCGAGTGTCACTGTGACTACTACACTGGTGGCCAGAGACCACTGCTGTACCTGTTGGCCAAAAGCTGAGACCTAGTTCCCGAGGGCGAGGTCAGGTAGATGGCCAGGTCTCCTCTCCTGGGATGGGTGATGGTGATGCGCACAACGACATGCTCCAGGTAGTTGACATGGCGGTTGGGGTTATCCGAGCAGCCCGAAGCTTTGTAGATGGAGCGCACTGCACTGTTAGGGCGGATTGTCCTGTAACAGAGAGAGAGGGAGTTTGAGCAAATGACACCATAGAGCTCAGGTGAGTGAAGCTGGAGGCATGGAATAAACTTACAATGTAAGACAAGCAGCTGATAGCTGGATACTAAACAACAGTGCTATCACCAAAATAACTGGGTCACTGAAAGGATTACCAGTTAGTGGGAAAGATGCAAGGGAGAGGGGAAAAAGGAACAAGGGTCTTCCATCTTCATGAAGGTAATAGATCTCAAACTTGAGTGTGCATTGATACCACCTTGTTAAAACACAGACTGCTGGTCCCAGAGTGTATGATTGAGTAGGTCTGGGATGGATCTCAAGAATTTGCATTTCTAACAAGTTCCCAGGTGATAGGGATACACTGTGAGAACCACTGTACTGTGGTACAGTGGAGGCTTGGGGATGAGCATAACGGGGGTTCACATTCCTCGCTCTGTAACCCGCCAGCACATTCTTCCCTCTTGCCTACAGGTTCCCGTCTTCCTCTCTAGCTTCTTCCTGTGCCACAGTTCCCCTTGAACACTGGGCTGCAGCCACAATGGCATCAGGTTCAACCTCTGGGATAATTCAAGTTTCCCACCTTGGGGACTTCACACACACTACTCTGCTTGAAGTACTTTTTTTTTGTTGTTGTTGATGTCCCTATGGCTAACTCTTCTTCCTTCAAGGTCAAAGCTTAAATTTCCCCTCACTGAGACCTTCATCGAGCCACCGGTGAAAATACGTCCCCCATCTCTTATTTTTTACATTGTTAAAATTTCCAACATTCATTTATTATAATTTATAATTATTTACTTATTATATTTTTGGTGTGATGCCTCCATTAGACTGTAACCTCCACAAGGGTAGGAAGTATTACTTATTCTCCTTTTTATTCCTAATATTTTGCTCAGTGCTTAATTTTCAGTAAGTGGGAGAAAAATAGTTACTTAGTGAAAGAGTCTGTGAATGAATAAATACATAATTCCTTTGATCCCATTTTCTCATTTTTCAAATGAGAGTAACGCCCAAGTTGTTACACAGCTTTAACATGAAAACATACATGAAGTCTCTAGCCCTTGGCGTGGCCCATAGTAAGTGCTCAACAAACACTGGTTCACTTTCCACCCTTTTGTTTTTTCTCTCTCATTCTTTGCCACAAGAGTAGAATGAAAATAAACTCAAACAACTTTAGTTGGTTTACTTCTGCTTCCCAACACATTTTCTCAAGAATGACAATGTCTCTAGTTTCAACATTAGCCAAGGTTCAAAAATACTTTTCAGAGAGAAAAGTCTCTGAACAGAAAGCCAAGAGCAAAACACTAATAAGCCTACTAAGATAGAATCCTGTTGGCAAACCTTGTCAGCACAGCCTCCAAGTCTATGCCACTAAAACTGGGGAATAGGCCCTGAAAGCTGTGAGTAAACTGCAATCTCATTGACTGTACATTTTGCATCACTCTTTGGATAACTACGCGGTATAGAGTAGTTACAGTTTTTAAAAGTACACTGACTTCTGGAGAATACTTGCACCATCAAATAGAAATAGCGACAGTAGAAAACCTTCAATAGCCCAGAGGTAAGCATATCCCCCAATCCCTTTTTAAAAGATGCTTTTCTTTGAAGGATTCTTGGGCTATACTAGTATCAATTTAATAGCTCAAAATCCTAGTCATTCTATTACCATTTCATAGTCACATTAGAGAGATACTACAGAAGCTTTTGGCTTCTGTGTGCAACAAGGGGCTGTCTTGAGCAATTTACTGGCTTGCTGTAGTTTGGGGCATTGTTATGCTGTTTGCCAGCAGCAAGCATTACTTGATTTGTCGGTCTGTGCTCTCCACACACACGTGCTGCCGGGGAACGGTGGTCCACTTCTCTGCCTCCATCACCATGGCTTCTGCATCCATCAGTCCAAATCCATATAGATGGCTCACTGTGGAAAGCAAGAGACTGGTCAGCTTCACTAAGCTACATATGTCGAATTATAAAGTCACTCAGTGGAGACTCCAGATACACCCCTGTGGGATCCTAGCTAAGTTTCCAGCAATGATTTGAGAAATAAATCCAGCAAAACAAATATATAATCATGTCAAGAAAATAAGACATATGTACAGTTTTCACTGATTGTCTATCACTACCAGTAATATGCCTATCGTTTATGAATTGTTACTCCATGCCAGGCACTAGTTTACAGTTTTACATTTAGTCCTCCCAACAATCTTCAGAAGTTAGTGCCATTATTATTATCATCATTCATTAATGAGAAAACTGAAGAACAGAGAAAAACTTGGCCAAGATTGACTAGCAAGTCACTGGTCGAACTAGATTCTAATGCACATAGTGTTTCTCCAGGGCCCACCCTGTTCAATCACTTGCATTTAAGTGATGATACCAATGTTCTGACATGTCTAGTAATTAAGTTGACTACCTTAGAAGACATAAATTATTACCTTTCTTCTAGCATATACAAAATTTATCAAACTTGATCCATGAAATATTTGGAGGCCTCTAGACTTTCATGCCAGCTTCGAGTCTTTGGATCTTTTGGTTCTCAGTTAGCATACCTATTGATCTAAAGCTGAATTTGACGTAACTGTCTCAGAAACTTCAATTAGATATAGGAATACTTGGTTGATACAGTAATATATACATGTGCAACAGATCTTTCTAAAAATACTTTAAAATTCCAGTTGGCACTTAAAATCTCCACTTCTTATTGAACTGTCTCTTATAACTTTATATTCAACACTATGTCCTATTTCCAGTTTTTGCCTAAAACGTTTTTTATTATCACATGAATGACTTTACGCAAACATTTATATAGCTGCCCATGCTTATGGATTACGTAAATACATTAGCTTGATGGTCAAGGTGTGCTCAGATGTAGTTCCATTCTACCTGCAAAACCACCTCATCACCAAACCTTTTGCTTTAGGAAGGCCACTCTCAGAGACCCTAGTCAGAAGCTACTCTTTCTGCCCCCCTGCCGTTGTCCAGGTTGAGCACTTGGCCTCACAACCCCTCTTTCTTTCTCTCTGCAGAGTTAAGCCCTACTCTTATAAGTTCCTGAAGGCCTGGCTAGTCTATCTTTTCCTTCTTGAAGTACTCTCTGACCCATGAAATAGTCAAAAGACATTTACTGAAATTCGACTATCTGTGACCAGTGGACTTTTCTCCTTTCTATTCTGGTAACTAATTAATTTGTCAGTCCATCTGCCCTTCTGCCCATCCATCCATCCATCCATCATCTATCCCTCCATCCATCCGTCATTTCTTGAATGCCTTTGATGTGCCACACACTGTTATCAGGCACTGCACTTTTTATCTGTGCCATCAATTGCATTGCCAATTAACTCCCTCTGTCAGCATATGTCTTTTGACTCCAGCTGCATTATAAACTGCTTGATGACAGCAACTGGGTCTTGTTTCTTTATGTGTTCTAAGTTAACAGAACTTGATGCACATAGAGGACAAATAAATTATAGTATATAAAAAAGCAACATTGTGCTAGGATGAAAAATACTGACTTATTCATGCTTATTTGCTGATAATTCTCAGCAAACAAGAAAAAATAATACACATTTTCCTTGTTTTGGGATGTTACGATCTACGTCATCTACATTATTAAGTTCAGGAAGCTCCATGTGAAAAATCTGTGTAAAGAACCATAATAATGTAAGGTCACCTTACTTTAATAAGAGGTACTTAGCCAGATAGGACATACGAAATAAAAAAAGTGAACCTACTTCGCTATGGCACGGATATAGGTAGGAGTTTTATAAAATGTACTTCTGTAATTTTTATTATTTTTCTTAAATTAAAAAGTAAGCATATTCATTGTAAAACATCTTATCCAGAAAAGAGTAAACAAAATGAAAGTTATCAAAAACCTTATCACAAGTTGATAACTTTTATGAAAAATTCTGAATATTTAGTTTTAGTTCCACAACATCATGAGGGTTCATTAAAAAGGGACAGAGGTACTCACATGATACAGAAAAAATGTCAAATTTGGGCTTAAGGAACTAAACAGTGGAGATCATGAGAATCATTATATTCTTACTTATCATTTAACCATATAGCCTATACCAGGTCATCATGGACAGTTGATGGGACTTTTCCCCCACCCCGGGGAAATTGAAATTGAAAGATGTTGTCAGGAGTTCTACCTCCGATCGTCCTTAAATATCCCCCATGCTAGGGTCAAGTGGTTTTAAACTAGCACAACTCATCATTTTATTTCAGTTTAGGGAAGTAAGATGAAAGATTTGATTGCATGTTGGGGGTATGGAGAAGGGAGGTGGGGACTTGGAGAGGGCAAGGGCTTAGAGCTGTCACTGCAATACCAGGTACGTGCCCCACCTGAGTGCGACACTTGCACTCAGCTGCACTGGCTCCTATTTCCACCTCCCCTCCTCCATAACTGTTCACCTTACAACCATGAGGACATAAATTAACATGAACAATCAGATACAGCAAACACTTCATGCCTGTTAAACAACCACTTGAGTTAAGTAGAAACGCACCTTGAGACTTTATGAAGGCCATAAATTTGTTTCCTTTTCCAATTCAATTTCTACCCTCCAGAGACAATGTCTGTTCATGAAACACTCAAACTAGATGCTTAGAAAAGAGGCTGACTAGCTACAGTTAAACTGCAGACTGGTCAATGAAAAAAAAAACTTCATATCAATATAATATTAATAAACAAGAAAACTGGTTGCTGAGTAGATCAATGAAGGTCAATATGTCAATAAGGGAAATTGCACAATAAATGTGTTGGGCAGATGAACTCCCTCAAAATCTGGTGTCAATAGGGGAAAGAGCCATTAAGCAGTTTGGAAGCACTGACAATTTTTTTACATAAAATTTTCATACTCAAAATGACCTATAAAGAGAGAAACATTGACTTTTTGGGTGACCATTTGAGTCAAGTCTGTCTTGCTCATCTACTGTTATCCTGAGGGGCTCCCAAGGGTTCAGAGTATGAGTCTCTCCAGGGGCTGTGAAATGCCTGGCTTGGAGCAGGGCTTTCATCAATATTTGTGAAATGAATGAATGGTACCGAGAAGAGAAATGTTATTTAATTCACCAAGTGTCATAAAGTGTTTACTAGGGAATTGTAAGGGGAAATTAAGAGACCTGTTCTTTTTATTACTGATTTCTGTAAAGTCACCCTTAACATTTGAAATTTATTCAAGGACAGAGCCAATATTCACATTTTACAAAGTACAATTATAGCAAATATACTGTACAAATGGTTGGTTACAATATGGCCATTCCATAAAGAAAGCAATCTTACTTATGCACATTTCTCATGCCCAGTTCAGAGCAAAAGCTGAGCCTGAATATAATTTTATGATGATCAAGAGGAAGCCTCTCTGTGCAAGCACTGTGTAAAATGCAGAATTGCATGAAATCAGAGCACTGTTAACATTGGTGTGAACAGGAATCCTGACCAGTTCAAATAGAATTTTTCATTCCTAAGAGTGGGGGCAGAAACATTCAATTCAGTTTTAACCTTAGTTAAAATTCAAAAATCAAATATTAAAAACATATTGAGGGAACAAAGTACGTATATGGAATAATTAAAGATCTTGAAGCAAAGTTACTGGAGTACATTTCGGAAAGTAAATTTGTTTTTTAGTGGAGTGAGGTAGGACAAGCTCTGTTTCAATAAAGGAAGTTTGCAAAACTTGCCTACCGTTATATCTGTTCCTTTAGAGTTCAGGGCTGTTTACATTTTGATAGGTATAAGATATCAACTGAGGTCTCACACATAGCCTCATGTATGCACGTAAGCTCAGGAAAGCCGTTTCATCTTGCACCAGAAGTACAGCTAGTTTTTATTCAAAAGTATCCAAAGGCTTCCCTGCTTGGAATAGTCAGATGGACAAGAGAACACAGGAAAATAGTTAATATTCTCTGGCAGGTATATTCTCATTTTCTGATGAGACCAGAAGTGCTGAGAGAAGATAATCGTTAGGCACACAAGTAGGTAATTGCGTAGTTTGAAAGCAGATTCAGTTAATATACACAACAGCTTTAGCTAGGAGGCCTAAAAGACTCTATTCTAAAGATAAGCTAGAAAGCTCAGCAGGAAAAAAAAAATAGAAGTTTCTGGGCATAAGAAGCTGTAACCAGGAAAAATTGGGTATATGTTCATCTCTTTTAGTGGATGGTCCTTACTGGAACCAGCTATTTAACAGTTTTACAAAATTACACTGAATGGATAATTCATGATGACACTAACCAGATTATCAGTAAATCACTCTACAAGGAATTGACTGGTTACAAACAGTTTGAGCTTCCTAAAGTGAAAGAGGACCTTTCTGCTAAAACACAGTATTATGCAGTGTCCCGCAAATACATAAAATAGGGCAAACAAACAAATTAAGGCCAACAAGCAGCACCAAAAACTCTCTCCAAGCAGCCCAGGAGAAACTTTAAATTTGGCCTATGCCTGAAAAAAATGCAACTTAGTAACAACTGTCCATTACTGAGTATTTAATGTAAAAGCATAGCTAAAATACCTCTCTATTCCTTATGACCAGGGAGAGTAAATGTCCACATTTGCTCAGGGCTGTCTGATGTTAGCATTGAAATGCTTGAGCCCTGGAAATTCCCTCATTCCTGGGCAAACCAGGAGACTGGTCACCGTACATGCAACTGAAATCGGAATGTGACAGTACTGTGGAGAGCCAGTACTCTCCCAACTGTTAACATCAATAATCTAGTTCCTAGAGGGCAGTCAGGCATCCTGCACCTATATTTCTATTTGTTCAGATGCACATAACCATCAAACTATGAAACATGGACGATAAATTAGATTCAATTATTTGATTATTTGAAAGCATCTGTTTCAATATACTTCACCAATGTAAGTTAAAAATTGATCCAATTAATTATCATATCACTCAGGTTGCAAAGCACCTACTCTGTATTCAACACCATACTCAACAGTGGGATCCAAATGCAACAGAAAATAATTTGTGTTCTCACTCAAGTAGGAGGTGAGACAAGAATAACTTTATAATTTGAGAAACAAAAGCACCAAAATGTATAATTGCTGTAAGTATAAAAGGACATCCAAGGAGTAAGAAATCAGTCAAATACAAGGGATAGGAAGCAACCTCATGGAACCAGGTGTACAGTGAGTACTCAATCCATGTGAACCCAAATCTGCAGTAACCTAAAGTAACCTGAGGGGAAAGTGATCCATATTTGGATTGTGCTTTCATGCATGTGTAGGATTTAGTTAGGTGGAGACGAAGGTAGCACATTGCAGAGGCCAGGACTGAGCATCCTAGTTAGATAATTAAGTCTTTGTGTGGTTCATTGAGGCACCAAGGAAACCAGCATTCCTACAGTCGGGTGAATGGTCAGCAGGGGAAGGGGAGAGTAAGTATGCAGGGAATAGAGGGTGAGACCATACTGCAGGAGAACTCAAAGACAACCACGATTGCTGGGTGTCAGCTGCCATCAATCAAGTTGTTGCTATTCTCATCTACCTATAAGTAAACCACCAGAATAAAAGGTAGTTACCTAAATTCCTGTCTTGAGGAGGGCTGCTTGATCTGTGGGCTGGGTAGAAATTCCGAACCAGAGATCAAAGAGCTGCCTGCAGCTGTTGCAGTCCTAGCACCTTGGGATTCTTTGATCCTCAATGTGCTGAACCACCTGCTCTGAAATAACTGCTCCCACCACGTACCCTGTGCCTCCCTCACCTACTAATCAAACCCGGCCAAATGTGCAGGACAGGAGAGCGTGCAACTGAGAGAACCTTGGGACACTTTCCCAAGTTGCCACATCCCACAGGCATAATGTAAACACTTAATTTTTTTTTTACAATGTAAAAAGAAACAGCTAAATATGAAAACAAAATGAAGCTTCCTAAGGAAGAAAGAAAAAGTGGGAAGTGATACTTTTCAGTCTCCTGTTGGCAGTTTCACACCTAAATATCTGACAGTGGAAAGCCAGAATGCTCCCAGAAACACCTACTTCTTCCTCTGTCTCATTCCCTTCCTCCGCTCTCTCCTCTTCATGTACTCTTATATTTCAGGGCGAAAGGAGCATGAGCTCCTTAGAGATTCAGAACTATAGTTGCAATGCTTTCTTCTGCTTCTCACTGCAAAAATCCAGACTCCCTTGGGGGTAGTACAATGGAGCAGCTGGCACCTGTGTTCTGCTGCCTGGTATTTATTTATTATTTATTTATTTAGAGATGGAGTTTCACTCCTGTTGCCCAGGCTGGAGTGCAATGGTGTGATCTCAGCTCACTGCAACCTCTGCCTCCCAGGTTCAAGCGATTCTCCTGCCTCAGCCTCCCAAGTAGCTGGGATTACAGGCATGCGCCACCATGCCTGGCTAATAGAGATGGGCTTTTCACCATGTTGGCCAGGCTGGTCTCGAACTCCCAACCTCAAGTGATCCATCCAACTCGGCCTCCCAAACTTTTGGGATTACAGGTGTGAGCCACTGCGCCCGGCTGCCTGGTTTGTTTTTTATTTTTCCCTTGCTCTTCCTAAAATCTCAGGCTCTCATAACAACTCCAGCCAGATCCAAACATGCCAGCCGTCACCAGCGCTACTGAGAACTTGCACATGGAAAGTTTCCAGATACTGTCTCCTGGGCCTGCACTTCAAAGCTACTCTTGGGGATGGGTTTGGTCAGCAGCTGTACATAGTCAGATAGGCTCTTTAGTACAGACTAGGAAAATACTGCAGAGCTCCTCTTCTCCATGTACGATGTACTTCATTATACATATAGGAATATAATGTTTATATATACACACACAATTTATTATATTCTATATGCACATACAGAAACATATTTATTACTATTTATTTCATTTGCAGAGTAAAAACAAGAAGGAGATATGTCTGCTTTCTGTCAAGGACCTCTTTCCATTTTAAGAAAAGAAAAAAGTGTCAAATTATTTTCTTATTTTCTTCTGACCAGTCTTCATTTATTTGCTCCCAGCATGGTTACAATAGGCAAGTAATTTGCTTAAGGTAATTAATGGGTATTTCTTGAACAGGAGTAGGAAAACTATTATACCAGCCTGGGGAGACCGAGCCATGTAACCCACAGCATATCCAGATCCCATTTTTGCTTGTTTTTAGGAATGACTGTCTGGACAAAGATGAGAACAAGATAGAAAATGTACCACAAGGGCCTTTGGGTAAAGGCTAGTTGAAGATTAGATTGACCAGATGTCAGTTCCCCAGCCTAGATCTTCTTGATGTAAAACTTGAGCAAACAATGAATGAAATGGGAGTTTGGTTAGCCGGCAGCCAAAATTCCTGTTTGTGGATTATTTACATATTACTTTTAGATAATTCTTTATTTAATTTTCCTTTAGTTTTGCTTTGCTTTTCCCTTAAGTTCTCGTAAGATAAAGGAATAGAAAATTTAGTTGACATTTATTTCAAGTGAATGCCTGTTTACTCAGTGGTTAACAGTAATTACAAAGATTTGGTTATTTCATCCAGCTACACATCCATCAGCTCACCTCACAAGGAGCCTTCTTCACCCGCTGCTGGAGGTGATGATGGCAAAGAACAAAGAAAAATTTATTCCTCATCACTGGGAATGTCACCATTTCACTGAGAAGAAAGCTACCACATATCCTTCTCAGCTTCTGCCACTATGTTAGGCTTCTCAGGAGCATTTCCTTTATTTTCATGAAACTCAAATAATTTTTAAGCTTAATGGATATCAGTAGGGAAATTTCTGTAAAATTTATGAAAAGTAAGCCATTACTGAGAACTGGATGTCCTTTTAGAAAAAATAAGACTTGAGATGGCCCTTAAATCCTTCAGTAAGATTTGGGTTCATGGAGAAAAGGTAATGAGACCAGGATATCTGGAATGGTGACGTTTTCAAGGAAGCTCTGTGGTCCTGGAATGCATGGCTCGATTTACTCTGGAGGCGATGAGTGCCAACGATCAAGGAAATGACATAATTGAATTGATATTCTGGAAAGATTAGTCTGGGATTTGTTATACGGGATATCAGGGGCAGAAGGACTGAGGCAGGGAACCTATTGCAATGGTGCAGGCATGTGAGATTATGAACCAGGTTATGGGAATGGTGAATTTTCGAAATGAGAGATCAGGTAAGGAAGAAGCAATGGAGTTTTGCAATTAAAACTGGAGGTGACCAAGGATTCAAGAACACCGTGATGGCCAGAAGGGTATCCCGTGACAACAGAGGTCAGCTTTGGGGAGAAGTTGTTTTGTGAAAGATGATTGACAGCTTCTGTTTTAGAAGTTCTCAGCTGTAAATGACACAGAGAGGGCCTTGTGCAGAGATTCTAGATTGGTAATGGTTGAAGTCAATGTTGAAGACGTACAACTGAAAATCTTTACTGAAGACATGATACTTGTAACTGAAAAAAAGGCAGACACGTGAAAGAAAAGCAGTGGCATTAAGAGGATGGGAGAGGAAGGGAGGGACGGAGAGAGAGGAAGAAAGAGAGAAACTCCCTCCTTCCCTCTCTCCCTCTGTAAACAACAGACCTCAGGGAATGGCTAAGGTTAAAGAAGGGGAGAAAAGAATAAGTAAAGAGTCAAAGAACCAGGGCTATATCTGTACATCACTAAAAAGAAAGAGAGATCTAGACTGGGTTGATCTAGAGCATGAATCCTAGAGGAAGACAATAGGTCTTCAGATATGGCAAGCAGGAGATGGGTCAAAGAATAATTTCTCTTCAAAGGTGGAAGTAGAATAATTTCTCTTCAAAGGCGGAAGTAGACACAATAAAAGTAGAAACAAGATTGCAAAGAATCACGGAAGGACTGAATGAACAGTAAGGAAATGGATGCAGCTAATTCGACTACTTGCTGGGAATTTTTAGTTGTGAAAGGAGGGATGGAACGAAGGCAGTAGAATGGAAAAGGTTTTCGGATTTTTTTCTCCCCCTTTAAGAGTGATAGGAAGTTTGAAAACATAGGGTCATGGTCCAATTGACAGAAAAGAGAATGGATGTAGCTGGGAGCAAATGGCTCAGCTACTGAAAAGAGAGATGTCTGAGGAAAACCTTTCACAACTTCCTTATTGAAACAGCAGGAAAAACACGATTTGAGAGACTACTTTTTCATTTCTTCTAGGGATGGCATTTTATTCTTCTAAGGATGGCACTTCCAGATGCACAAGAGAGAAGGTGATTCATTACATATGGTGGGCGACTTAGGACAGTGGTCCTCAAACTTGCATGTGCATCAGAATCACCCAGGACTTGTTAAAGCACACACTGCTCGGTCCCAATGATGCAGGAGTTTTGAGGTAAGGCCCAGAAATGTGAATTTCTAACATGCTTTCAGGTGATGCTGGTATATTGTTGGTCCGGGGACCACACTTTGAGAACACTTAGGTTATTAGGGATGGCATCTCCTGGCAAAGTCTGGTTAATTAGGCTAACATCTCCAGCATAGGCCCTGAGAGTCTACAGGCATGATTCTCAAATACCCCTTCCCTCATGCCAGGAGCAAAAGAAATGAGAGTTGACTGCACAGTATATGATGTAAGTATCTTTTTATATGGTTATCCCCAACATTTCTGCTTCTCTTACAGAAACATTTTGAGAAGATAAAAGTTCCCTTAATAAACTTGCACTTGCATTATCACTCAAAGAAGGAAGTCTAGATACTTCCTTATGTATCTTACATATGTCAATATTTACAAGGACTCCACCCCAAATATGGATCTTCTACTGGAACTCAAATGAAAGCATCATACATTTGAATTCAAGAAGCTTCCATCATTTTTGTTGAATGTAAAAAAAGTACCTGAAAAGAATTATAGATTTGTGCTTAGCACTTATGTTCACTTAAGATTCTGAGATTTTACTTCAAACTTTGTTTAGAGAGCTGATGATAAAGATAGTGATGAAATAGTCACAGATATTGCAATTTTTTTTTTTTTAAATGGAGTCTTGCTCTGTCACTCAGACCGGAGCCTGAATGCACATTCCTTAAGGTGTTAAGTACATACAGCATTGTTAGGATAGAATCAGGGTTTGACTGAGTTGAATGAAAAATCATGCTCAGTGTACAAAGGTGAAAATAGAAAATGCACTGACTTGTCTATTTCTGAATCCTACTGCCCCTACAATTGAAGCACATTTAATGCATTGAGCGTGCTTCTCAAAATGAGAGGCTGGGGGGAAATTTTACAGGGGAGGCAAAATTCATATCTCACATATGTATTTTATTACACAGTAGCTAATAAAATCCTCAAAACGATCTTATTAGCAAGATAGTATTATTCACATTTTCTAGCTGAAGAAACTAGGTCTCATGAACACGAAAAGAACTTGTGCAAAGCCATAGAAACTCAAACTCAAGTCTTCAGAATTTCTTTCTACTATATATTTATCCATTGATTACTGTGGTCTACAAGACATACAATATTTCTTACCACTAAGGTACTCAAATCAATTATAATCCTCAGAATAACCCTGCAAGGTAATAAAGGGGGAAAACATATTAGGAAATCATCTACATAACTTTGTCTTGTCCAAGTCAACTACACACAGTACTGCTCTCATCTTCAAAACTTCAGAACTCATTAAAACATCATGTGTTGGACTTGGAAGGAAAGTTTAACACCTGTCCCTAACACTTTCCCCTATTCTTGCTGAGAAATGACCTTCTTCGGTCATTTCTATCAGGGATTTTCTGTGGCACTTATAGATTGAAGAATGACATTGAGTATCAAAGAGCAACTTCCCATTTGTTAACATCCAGCAGTGATCACAATAGCTTTCTTTTTGGCTCTTCCAAGGATGACTCTGGAAATTTCAGGGTGTACTGCGTCTCCTGGTATAACACCATAAAATGAAGCCTGTTGAAGCCATTATTGGGACATGTGATAGAAGTTTAATTGCTTTGAAATGCCAAAGGCTAGCAAGATGTGAGCATGTGTAAAGAGTCTGAATTGAGATTCTAAGAAAAAAAAAAAGAGTCTGGATCTATTTATTTCCCAGAAGATGTATCCAGATGGATTCTGCAAAGCAACTGCCTGGAATCTCACTGTATAGTGCTAGGTGCAGCGGACTTAGGAAGTTATGCATAGAACCAGGGAAGGATTAATTTTCAGCATTTCTTTTTGAGCCTTTGGATTTGGTTTATATTACAGACATTGGCACTAATATAAAGATCTCTCTAGACAACAAAATAGGATAGGCTAAGCCATCTTTACTAAAATTGAATTTGGAAAAGATGTAATCATAAGCCCCCTTTCCTCCTGTTTATTTGGGCCCTCTTATTGATCCTCAACTAGTTTCCACAGGGCTCACTTACCACCACAGTCTCGGTGTGGTCACAGCAAGTTAGAGTCCTCTGTCCCTGATGTGGGATATGAAACTGGTGCTACAGTCTGTGCTAGGAATATCTGATGCCAGAATCCAAACTTATATGCATGTATTAATTTCAATGAGAGAGTTTCTCCTGTTTACCTCAATCGCAGTTTATTCCTTTCACATTGAAAGCTCTATTCCTTGGTAGAAAAAATGAGCTATGGGGAGTATGTTCATAAGACAGGTTGATGATAATCATGGAAGACTTCAAATGAAGCCTTTTCACCCCTGCTCTGGGCTCATGTATCCTACATATGCCAATATTTACAAGGACTCCACCCCAAATATGGATCTTCTACTGGAACTCAAATGAAAGAATCATACATTTGAATTCAAGAAGCTTCCATCATTTTTGTTGAATGTAAAAAAAGTACCTGAAAGAATTATAGATTTGTGCTTAGCACTTATGCTCACTTAAGATTCTGAGATTTTACTTCAAACTTTGTTTAGAGAGCTGGTGATAAAGATAGTGATGAAATAGTCACAGATATTGCAATTTTTTTTTTTTAAATGGAGTCTTGCTCTGTCACTCAGACCGGAGTGCAGTGGCACAATATCGGCTCACTGCAACCTCCACCTACCAGGTTCAAGGGATTCTCCTGCCTCAGCTTCCCGAGTAGCTGGGATTACAGGCGCCCGCCACCACGCCCAGCTAATTTTTGTATTTTTAGTTGAGATGGGGTTTCACCATGTTGGCCAGGCTGGTTTTGAACTCCTGACCTCGTGATCCACCCACTTCAGCCTCCCAAACTGCTGGGATTAGAGGCCTAAGCCACCGCTCCTGGACAGATATTGCAAAATTTTATTTAACTCTAGTAACACTGAGTTACTTTGCCAATGAAGAAATAGGTTCTGTGGGTATCAAGACTGAAGCAATGGCTGCAGGTTAAAATGAACAGAACCATCTCTGGTTGCATACTTCTTAAAAGATACCTGTGCCTTTGATAGCTCTGGAAGAAATCACAACAGAATTCCATGCAACGGGGATGCCCATGTGGGGCTTCTGTTGATTAGAGAAAGGTACCTCTTTCCTTAAGGTGGACATCATCCCACCGCAGGGCACGGCACATTCCTTGGTGACTGGATCCAAGGCCAGATTTCTGTCCCCACCCACTCAACCCTTTAGTTTGGCTCCCTTGTGCAGTTAACAACCTATGAAACCAAGTGTGGCAGCTCTGTCAAACAATCAGATATTTCTCATGTTTTTAGCTATCTTCTCTGATTCTTTCATGATATGTGACTGCAATTCAGTGGGGGTTTTAGGCTTCTAAGATGCACAGTATTGAACTTTGGAACCAAGCTGGATACATATCTTCTACCTTGGCTGTAAATGTACTTCTGAAGGTAAAACAAGAAAAGAAGCAGATGATTTCCTGACAAAACCATCCCACATAGTATATTAAGAAAGCATATACATTGTAACCTCTGGTGGGTTCAGAAAAACAATATAGCTTCTTAAGACTATTGAAAATTCTAAGTTGGCTTCATGGCCTAGAAAAAGAATATGAATACAATACTTTGGAAGGAGGAAAAGTCATTTATAAACCCTAAGAGCTTCTGTCATTCTGCTTGCATAGCACGTGTACATCAACTCAAGATGCTAACCACAATTATGTATGCTTGCTTTCTTTAAATGTTTGTAAGGTTATATGGCAAATACAAAGACTACAATTGTATGCTAAAAAGAAATTCAAATATCAGAAGTTAGATGGCTTTTTGGAGGTCATGGTGAGCAATAACAACCAACGAAAAGACTTTGGTCAAAGGAAATATGTGAAGGCTTCTCAAAGCACAATTTCTGATCTGATACTTTTCAAGAAGTAATCTTGTCACCACTCCCTTTGCCCGGGGTTTATTAAAGAGTCATTTCAAAAAGCACTTCTTTCTCTTCTTAAAAAACGAAAGTGGGATGTAGCAAAGATGATTATATATCCCAACTCTACAACTTTCCTCATTTAGAAGAAGGCCAAGAGATGATAAAAAATTTCGCTGAATGTCACAGTCTTAAGGTCACGAATACACAACTGCATACTAAAATAATATAAAATGATCACTGCAAGACAATTTCATTTCAACCAGTCAATTTGTTACATACATGCCATTTTGTAAGACATATCATAGGAACAATAGATTCACACCATCAATGTAAGAAATAATATTCTTTTTGACATCAGACTAGCAACTTGAATCAACTTGCTTGAAAGTCATTACTATTATCTAGCTCACTTTCTCAATCACTGCAGCGGCTCCAAAATGGTTTTCAAATGAAATGAGAACTCCTAACTGTAGAATTCAAGTAGCTCTGCTTTTGATTTCTTTTAGATTACTTTCCTCATCACACCATACCTGTCTTTTTTGCACACTGGGCCCTCTCTTTTGCTCCTTCCCCCGACCTGTTGCCTTCACCATAGCTGTCTCCTCCAGTTATAATTTCCAGTCCCCAGGAAACACAAACAAAAGAAGGCATTTGTTTAAACTAAAAGAAACTACAGTATTCCAGATAAGCTTGGTTCTCCAACTTTTGGTAACCCTCAAGTTCTCAAACACCTTTCGCCCTTTCACTGTACTTATTTATGCTTTATTTAGGTTAGGGATATGACATTAATATACTTCATAATCATTGGCAGATTATGCTATTTCCAACACCTTTGAGGCCATTTATTGTTTACTGAAATCCAAGTAATCTTATAAAAAAGAGAAAATAAGGAGGTTAGTAATTTATCCAGAACCATCAACTAAAATCGCTGACAATATGAAATGAAAACAATAGCCCAAATTAGAGAAAACAGACTACAAAGAAGAGAAAAGAAGTGTCACAAGATATATGTGACTATAATGTAGGGAGTCGAATATTTGAAAGGGCTAGGGACCAAATTTCATTTCTAAAATACAAATTCCATGTTAATGGATATAGCTCTATATACATCTACATCTGTAATTCTATATAAAATATGCTGGATTCTTATATTGCAAAAATCTGAGCAGAATATTAACTGAATATGTTATATTAGAATGCATGACATATAGCTCATAAATAATTTTCCTTAAGTGCATACTATGAATGAAGAGAGGCATTAAATTCTTTATATGATACGATTTTCCTCATTCTTCCCTTTGCTCACCCCACCCCAGCTAGGATGGCCTTCTTGTTTTTCTTTGAACAGGTTTTGTACATGCTGTTCATCTTGCCTGAAATGCTCTATATCTAGTTAGCCTCTTGGATTGCTCCCTTATTCTTCAATTGTTCAAATTGAAGAGGACTTTTCTAACTAATATTTAAAAATTATAATTTGTCCACATAAAGATTTGTACATAACTATTTGGAGCAGTTGTACTCATACTAACTCGGAACCAGTAAAACAATAAAATGTTCCATGACAAAGTGAATGAGTATAGAAATTGTGGTATATTCATACAGTGGAATACTAGATAGCAATAAAAGATAATGAATGCCTGATATACTTTTAAAAATTTAAAACATTACTTTTCTTTAACTTATATTTTAGGTTTAGGAGTACCTATGAAAGTTTGTTATATACGCAAACTCATGTCATGGGGCTTTGTTGTACAGACTATTTCATCCCCCAGGTATTAAGCCCAGTATCCAATAGTTATTTTTCCTGCTCCTGTTCCTCCTCCCACCCTCCCCCCTCACGTAGACCCCAGTGTGTGTTGTTCCTTCTTTGTGTTCACGAGTTCTCATCATTTAGCTCCCACTTATAAGTGAGAACATGTAGTATTTGGTTTTCTGTTCCTGTGTTAGTTTGCTAAGGATAATGGCCTCCAGCTCCATCCACATTCCCTCAAAGACATAATCTCATTCTTTTTTATGGTGGGAATGCCTGACTTACTTAACGACACAGATGAACCTCAAAAATCTTATATGGCAAAAAAGAAGCTGGTTTCAAATAATTCGATATATATGAAAGCCTACAAAAGACAATCTAATCTATAGGGACAGAAAGTACATGAGTGGTTGCCAGGGCAGGAGGATAGAGGATGAAAAAGGAGTGCAGAATAACTATTTAGAGTGACAGAGGTTTCTATAACTCGATTGTGGTGATGGTCACATGGATGTATACATAGGTCAAAACTCACTGAACTGTACACATGATGTGTTTTTTAATTGTATGTAAATTTACCTCAATAAAGTTGATTAAGAATGTATGAAGATTACCAGATATACTGTGTAAAGCTGGCATTCACTTCCATGTTGCTGGACTCTGGAGCCCAACCACTGAACCACTGAGTTCAGAGCTGAGTGAATTTTTTGTTTTAAATAAATACAAAACCTCAAATAAGAAGATGATTGTTGAATTTCAAAATAGGCTGTAAAAGGAATGTAGAGGGGTGTGTGTGTGTACTTTGCTAAGACTCTCTTGACTTAAATCATTTTTGGGCATCTTATTTTGGAACTGAATTCAGAATCCAATTATGAGTGGTTCAATTTCATTACTTTATAGTCAAAATACACTTTTAGACTGACACCATCCTCTATAATCACAAGCCTAGAGCTTGACGACATATATCTTTGCCTAAAATATCAACCATAACCACAAAATAATAAGAGTTGCTGTTATTAAGAATAGTCAAAGTCATGGGCTGAAAGAAGAGTTTTACAAATACCTAAAGTCCAGTGTCATTAGAATTAGAGATTTGAATTTCTTCAGGTGATTACACAGAAGAGATGTCTACTTTCTCTTAAATGTAGATGCTTTTACACATTGCTAAAAATCATATTTTAAACTCACAGATTTACACTGTATATCAATTACTAGAGTTGATAGGCTGTTGATAGGCTACAATGAGTTCAGATTTCTATCATTAGTTCCTAAGTTGAAGCAATTAATTACAGCTTTAAAGATTTAGCAGGTTGAACTTAAGGTGACATTTAAACATTTAAATTAATTTGCAAAACAGAATTTAAGTATAGTTGCATTATCATTGATACACAATTAACGGTTAAAAAACATTGATGACATATTAGTAATATTTTATTATAAAGTCCTTGATATATTTTCTGTAGCCCACTCCAGGTAACTGAATTAATTTTCAACCCAAAAAAACATTTTAATTCACATCACAGTTCCATGTCTTTATTCTCATTTTAGGGAGTAGAAAGTTTCACGTATGAAAATATAGTTTTAAGACTCTTTTTGTTTGGGATTTTCCATTTCAAAGCACTTTTCATTCAATTCATTCTTCTCATTATGTTTAGTATTAGCTATCCACATTCCTCAAAAACCAAAGTACAAAAACTCTAATTGACTTCCTCAAAGGCCACAGAAAATATCACTAATAGACTTTCTACTTGAATTTAAAGGCTCTTAAGATTTTGGCAAAATCACAAAACCACTCCAAATGTAGTTCTCTTCGTTAACTAATTACATCTTGTATAGAGATAACAGGCAAAGAGTGCAACCATCATTTTAATTCTATTTTGAGAATGGCTTTTAAGTGTGAAACCGCATGCATTTAACACTAACAGGGATGAAAGGACGAAACAAAATGAAACCCCCAAAAACCTAACAAACCTAATACCACCATTCAGTCAAGGACAGGCAGAGAGAAATCATCACTTTTCATTTGTAGAAAATATTTTTGAGCATCACATATTCGGTAGGCATGAGTTGAACATTCTGATGAGACAAGTGGGCATTTGGGATGAAAGACTCCAGATGAAGCCATGATTAAGCAGAGTTTGCTATCAGGGTTTCTCTATTCCCATGGAGATGTTACGGTAAATCATCTACCAGGCAAAACAATAAGGGTAAAATTCCTAAATTCTGTGTGATTCACACTTTTTTTTGTTTTGTAAATGAGCTAGAAGATAAACTCATCTATACAATGGTCAATAAATACAAAAATGAAAGGGTTTCAGTCAATAAATATGAAATGGGTAAGAGTTCACAGAGCACAGTGGTAGAAAACACATTATCTTAAAAAAATATATGAGGCGGCATTTCCAGGGAGTACATTTTATTAGGTGGAATCAAATGTATTTACCCCCCTCTGTCTTTTCAAGTAGGAAGGGCCTTATTTCTGCAAGTGGGATCAAGACTGGAGTCAAGCGACTGATTTTTCTGATAATACCACCTCAGACACTGACCAGATGAGTACCATTTCCCTTCAACCTTTCTTCAAAACCACAATGTACAGATTACCAATTAAAGTGCATTATGTAGCTTTAATCATAGCTACCAACAGTGTATGAGCACAGCAGGTGGTGAAGATGGAATATTATTTGTACAGTGAAATAATAAAGTACAAGGAAACTTTACCCTTTCAAATGGTAACACATCAGAAATCACTTTACACTCAAAACACAACTCAAAAACACTCAAAAACACATTTTAAAACCTTTTGTTTTGATTGAACACACAGCATGCTTAATGGTTTCAGCACTTTCAATTCTTTTTAATAAGTGTTACAAACTGAAAACAAGACAGGTAGGTATTAAAAATATATTGGACATCTTAAAATTATCAACCCTACCAGTGGAAATAAAATGATGGCAATTAAAAGTAATACAGGTTATTAAAAGTTAAGGCCTCGGAGGCTAAGAAGTCATGTTAGACTGTCAATTGTTTTCCCCACGGTGGGTAATCAGTTAGAAATTAAAAAAAAAAAAATCTAGTAGTTTAGTTGTGGTCAAAGAAAGAGTCAGTGGGGATGGGGGAGGTTTCAGCAACATGCTGGTAGAAAAAAAGAGACTTACATAGTCTGGGAGGGCAGTGAAATGGAAGGCGTGGTAACCTCTCTCACTTAGTTGTCATTTTTTGATTTTCAATGACATTTTTTTCATTCTTTCGCCTAGTAAAGATGACAGAAGGTCCTAATTTATTATCTGACGTCTATTCCTGTTCCTAGATTTAAGAGAGTTTAACTGTATACAGTCATATAATCCAATATAAACACTTTGAAAAAAAGAAAACTAGATCGCTGATGTTGCATGCATTCAATTATAATTATAACTGCACACCCAAACCAAAGATAAGGACTCGAGGCAAGAATCAGCCCGCACAGCCCAGGCACTGGTGGGAGAGATCAGTGGATTTACAGTTTCCTCAGATTACAGCAGTAAAAGGGAGGAGATCACAAGACAGAGCTAACTTCTTCCTGAAATGATGATAAGCCACAGGTTATGAAAAATGCCTGCATTGAAGTCTTCCGCATGGCTCTGTGGATCTGCATAAACTATATGCCCAAATGGAGCTGGTCAAAATACACAGCAGACAAAGATATTCTCTATAGCAGATGCCTTCTGCTGCCGACATTAACCTGAATTTTAGATGAGAGAAGGATCATCATCACTTAACTAACATGACCTGACAGATTGCTTGGGCTTGACTAAAGAAAAAAAGAGATGGAGTGTAAATTTCTGTTTCTGTATGTAAGTTACACCAGGGCAGGTCAGATTAGTCCATGCCATGGTGTCCCTGACGTTTCTTCCCCTCCCACTTTCTGTGCTCACTTCAACATGTGTTGGGTGGGCATGCTGAAGGTGCTCAGGAAATACTGGGAAATAGATAAATGAAGAGACAATATCCATTAAATTCCAGGAAGAAAAACCAGCTGGAATGGCAACAGCCTTCACTTTTATGGCTAATTCGTATGCTTTAGGGAACACGAGGGAAAATTAAAAAGAATAGAAAACAAAACAAAACAGAAAAGACTTTTCATAAGCAGAAAGGGAAGGGATCAAGCGAGGAAAGAAATAATATTAACAAAACCCCAAACAGCTTAATGCCAAAGTCACCTCCTGGCGTTGCAAATATTGGTCAGAAGCAAAATACTGGAATTTGGATTTCAGTTCTCTGGTGGCAGAATATCACATCTGTTCATCTGGTCTAAGGCAAATAATTCCCTATTCTCATGGGCAATCTAAAGTAGATTCTCTGATAGGTACATGATCTTTATTCCATTTAATTTAAAAAAACTATCTCTGGAGGAGGTTTAAAGTCAAAAGCTGTTGTCTGAAACTTAGCTAGGATTATTCACAAGATGAACAAAGCAAAACAACGTTTAGTCAGTTTCCATAGGTATGTATTCATCGGATTATGTTTATTCTGAAAAACTAATCTATTGGAAAAGATATTTTAATTATACTATAAGAGATTGTTATTATTATTTAAGAAGCAGCAGGGCAGAATAATCTTAGTTTGATTAAAATTGTTGAAAATTAAGGTGCCATTAGCATAAGAATGTTTACATGTGGCTTCCCTGTGAGGTCATCTCATGATAGGGTCATTTACAGAGTGCTTTTATAAGGAGGGCACAGAAAAAGGAGAAGAAAGTTCTCTGTCCCTAGCTCATCAGTGAGCACCTCCAGGGTAATCCCACTCTCCGAGAAACAGAGATGAGTCATCAGAAAGCCACATTCTTTAGTTGTTCAAGGCCAACTTCCTAGCCTGAATGAGAATCTGTCCAAGCCAGCAGCTGCTTCAGAATGAGAAACCTTCCCTGTTCCAGTCCATAACACATGTGGGTAAGAATGGATCAAGTCTGCCTTCAGGAGGGCCACACACAAGTCTAGCTCAAACATCATCTAGTGCTGCTGTCTGCCTAGGATGTAGGACATGGGGTATGTCTGAAGAAATGTAAGGAGGTTGGATAAAATGGATTTGGTAGGGTTTTGGTAGAGACTGTTCTTTGGGGTGTTGGCTTTACTGAAGTTATCAGTGATAATAAAGACTATGAAGTCTAGTGATGTCTGAACTCCAAAACTGAGTTGTTTGCTACCCTAAGTGGCTTCTGCCTTACCTGATGAGAAAGAAATTCTGATGGGGGACATTGATGTCCCTATTACTGGCAATTGAGCAATTTGTGAAATTGTTCTATTTTTTTTTTTAAACTACTCTTCCAACAAGTTATTAATAAATTACTCAACACTGGGACACAAAAGCAAGCCCAAGGAAGAACAGGAGTTTTCAGATTCATTTCATGCATATATTTCACTCAGTGTTAGGACAGAGCTGGGTGGGATAAAGAAGGGCACCCAGGACCACACATTTCTGTAGGCAGGCAATTTCCGTTTTCCCAGTCTAAGGAGAAATAGGTGACTATGGATTCCTGCTAAGCAAGACCTGCGAAAGCCGGCCGACCTAATTTAAATACAAGCCCTTGTTGAGCTCTTGGTGTAGGAACCTTTTCTAAGCCTTAGCTCTTTTTTGTTCTTTCAGATGTTATTTCATAAAAAGTCATAGCATCTTTCTGCAGTCCTAGTACCCCGCATTCTCCACTTCCCCAAAGCATGTTGCTTCTCCTGCTAGCCTCTGCCTTAATCACATTTATTTGTGGGACTCCAGGGAGGGGATGGTAATGTTTAGAGTAGAGAAGAAAATAACTCCTTTTTTTAAAGTCATCTTATTATGATCCTGTTTAGATGAAATATGGGACTTGCCATCAACAAAATTACAAAACAATCCCACTGGGAGTCCAGCCCATTCAGAATAATTCATCTGTGAAAAAGTGAACTTTAATTGTTACTCTTGGCAGCCATCTAAGAGAAGAGTGAAATATTATACTAAATATTGCCACGTGCAATAGTAAAATACCATTTCCTCCTTGCCAGAAGCAGTGCACAACCCTCTTCAAATTCAGGTTTGGGTCTGGTGATTTAGTCTAAATCCTCTGTTTCCCCCTCTCCTAAACCAACAGAGGTTTTCAAAAGAGCTGCATTTTTGTTAGAACTATTTGCTCTTTTTAAATTGCCAAAGAATAATAAGTAAAACTAAGACATTTATTTGGGTTAAAGTTTCCTCAACTTCATGGAGGTTAATGTCCTTAGTCTGTGATCCCTCTACTAAGAAGTTCATTCCAGCTTTCAATCAGCCAAGGTTATGTGTCAGCTCCTTCTCTCCCCTGCAGCCTCATGGATTTATATTGTAGGAGTTGGGAGCATGTGGAAGCTAATCAAAATGAAACATACATATGGCAAATTACATCCTGGATTTTCTGGAACAACGGAAATTTCTAATAATTTTGATGTTGCCCATACAATTACAATTTTGGGATCAAATCTCCTGATTTGGGCTTCAGAGAATGCAATGCCAACAGGTATTTACAATTCTAGATTAAAAGTTCATTGAAAACTGCTGCATTATATAGTTTACATGCATGGAAAGGTATTTGATAATACTCCAAAGCAGGGACATATTCTTTTCCTAAAAATAGAGTGAAGCCTTCTGTGAAGATATTAATCAAAGAATTCTTAATGTGGCACTGGTAATCCAGGATATTTATAGGTTTTGTTTCAGCATGAGTCTATAATAAATTATTTACAAGTAATTTTAAAAATATACATTCTGGTAGAAATATTTGCATATATTGGTCATATATAAGGATATATTAAGATCATATGTAAGATATGATATGTAGATAATATTACTTAGCATCCAAAATGCTTAAATTATTAGGGCCCTTAAAAATTAAATGACTTGCTCAGGACCATGTTACCAATGGTCTGACCATCAGAACCTCAATTTTTAAGTAGATGTGCCCTGTGCTATGGAACACTGTATTTCATCCATACAGATATATGATGATACTAAGATTATTTGGGAATACGTTTTAAGTCTGTAGATATAAACAAATTAATCTTTGTTATAAGTTAGATTACTGAATTAAAACTTTATTATAACTTAGGTCACTTACAACTTGAGTAAATGTACTAAACTTTAGGATATATGTTTTATATGGCCATTTTATTTTTATTATAACATATATTACCTATGACAATAAACAGAATAGCTACTGTTAATAAGACTTTGGGAACTGTGATCCGTATTAGCCATGGGAAAATCTTCAGTACTTGTTACATACTGTGCACAATTGCATAAGGACTGGACATTATAAAGCTTCATCAGAATTTTTAGTTTATATAAAGTAACATTTCTTAGAATTATTACCTGTTTTTCTTTGTGGAAAATTTAAAACAAACAAAAGCAAAATTTGTAGAATGCATGGCCTTAGCAACTAACAGTGCTACACTAAAGTGAACAATATATATCAGTTACTATTGAAGTGGAAGTAGTCCTATAGAAGGTGAGGAATTTTAAAATACATTATTATAAATATCACTTACTCAATGACAGCAAATAGTAAACTAATCAGGGGTCCCATAGGTCGACTATACATGGGAGTTGGTTGATCTTTTAAAAAAATTGACCTATGATGTGGGAAACCAAAGAAATCTCACTTATCTGTGTAGTTTTAACTTAAAAAAGTCAACCTGCCTTTTATTTACTAAAAGATCAAGCTCTTTGTGTGTCAGCACAAAATTTAAAGTTTTGTTTGAGGGGTTCTATTTCCTGCTCTCCGTTTAAAATGGGGGAAAAATAAAAATATTTTGCCTGTGACAGAATATGAAAGAAGTTCTCACCCTTAAAACCAGCAGCATTGGTTTTCCAGTCATTAGCGTTCAAATGTCCCGCACGGGAAGTCCTGACAATAACATGCTGTACGTCTCTCCAGGTCAGAAACGGACTGGGGAAAGACAAGGTAAGAATCATTGTACCAAAAAAAAAAAAAAGATGGGGGAAGCAGAGAGTCACAAGCAAATTAAAAAAGCAAAATCAAAATGGCAAAGTACTAAAAACAAAGGGTCAGAGATTTGGGTTTGGGATAACCAAATGCCAAATGTCGCTCTTGTTCTCAACATGGAGAAGTGACATTAGTCTGTGGGAGGCAGAAAATGTAACCTTAAACTGAAGAAATAATAAGACTGTAGTCAGGGTAGCTTAGGTTTTTAAAAGGGTGAGCGTTTCCAGTTTCCTCAACAAAATGGCTGCCCACTATGGTGCTGTCGTCCTTTGTATAAAAGCTGGCATCATCATCAGAAGATTACAGTAAGCTAGAATCAAAACAGAAGGCCTCCAGAACATTTCTTCTTTAATCATTGAATAGTTCGGTAACTGAGTTGCAATTAACCAAAAGAACTCAGCAATGTTGAACCTTCTATGCATACATAGGTGGGATATGGAAAAATCTCAACAAAACAGCATCCCAATTGTCAGCATTTTTAAGGAAGAGAATATGGTACAGAACCCAAAGCTGGGCTCCAAGGCACAGACAGTTATAAGGGCATTCTTAATTTGCAATGGGTAGTTGTTATACTGTGTTATTAGATACCTACTTCTTATGGCTACTAGCACTGAAGAGCACAAAAGAGACTACTGAGCAGGAGATACTTTCATTGGAGAACTGCAATGCTAATCGTAATCACACAGAAAACAAATCCAAGCACATACACACAGACTTTTATTCCCTTTCATTGACTATGTATATACTCGAAGGCATTTGACTCAGGGCATGCATGCAATTCTAATCAGGATACTTATTTGATTCAGTCTTGAATTCTGAGGTGTGCTGATCTTTTCCTTAACTAAGAAATATGACAATTTTCAAGCAGTGTGTGCAGCCATTTTATTTATTTCTCACCAGCCACCTTCACTTCAGCAGAAATATTTGCAAAGGATGGGAGAGAAGATTAAGGGAAGAGGAGAAAATTACTCACTACCTGCCTTGAGGTGTGATGGGCCTTGAGGTAGTCTTTCTGCACTCTCTTTTATAGGTGTATGGATATTGGGGTCTTTCAGGCAGAGGGAGAACTTAGTATCTTAATTGTGCCTAATTTTTCATGATAGGGGCTGTATGTTTCTTCACTTTATAGTACATTTTTTCCCCCATCATACTCACCACATCTATGCTCTTTAGGGTGGTCACGGTGGCCTTCTAGTAAGAAGGGGTCTAGTGATCAGATTCTGACTCCTTCATTTTCTATCTATGTGAAAGTAACCTCTCAAAGTCTTAGTATCCCCACTTAGAACATGGATGCTAGTATCTGCTTTATATCGTTATACTGATTGAATCAGTTAAAATAATGCCAAGTACTTAACCTTGTGCCTGGTGCATAATAAGCCATTAAGAAGTGGTAGATAGCAAAGCATTTTGCTAAAATTTGCAGCCACAGCTCTTATTTGGTGGCTTGAATATGAAAGAAATGGGGAAAGAAAAGTACTATTGAGTTCTGACACTTTTTCTGTTATGGTCTCAGATTAAAAATAAAAGGAGACTGAGTCCTGCCATTTTTTAAAGTTTCCCAAGTGGGTAAGACTGGATCTAGACTACTTGGTAAAGTGATATTAACAAAAGAACTTTTATTGTGGAAATTAAATCCCAACTACATAAACTTTAAAACTATGAGAACGATGAAAACAGAATTATTCTTGTTTTCTTAGGTTACAGCACTTGTTAGGAACCAATTTTAGAACCTGATAAAGCAAGAAACTTTCAAGAAAGGGAGGGAGGCTGTTTGGTGGAATCCAGGGGGCAGGACGTTTTGCTTCTAAAACAAATTGCATGATTTGACCCTTTGCTGAGTAACACTAAATTCATTCACATGATCCTTCAGTAGACTCAATGCACTACTGTCAGGGAAATCAGAAAGTAAGTCAAGGGATAATTTTGAATGCCAGTCTCAACATACGATGTTCTAGCTCTGCTAAGATGGTATGTCCTAGTTATTAGGGTGAAGGGTAAAAATGACAAGAAAGCTTGGTCCAGAAAGGCATTCTAGCCACTTATTTATGGTAAAGCAGAATCCTCCCAAATGAACATATATATTTTCATTTTGTCATGAGTAAACAGTGAGACACCAAAGAGTACACTTGGATTTGATGAAAATACCTACATCAACCTAGTAATTTTAAAACAACATTTGACACCTAGTTAGAACTTCCACGTTTTAACTCCTTAAACTTAACTCTCCTTTAGGGAGGAGAAAATAAGAAAAGAAGTCAATGTCTCATGTTACCTGTCACCAGGGCAAGATTCTTTCAGATATATCAAGCAAGAAATTCTGATCATTGGGAGATCTACGTTTTCCCTAGTTAACCTTAGCACTAAACATTTAATTTTCGTAATAGAACAGGGAACATTTATATTGATCTTATACCTTAAGCACCTGTATTCTGGCAGATTCAGGAAGTCTCCTGCATTCAAACTCAGACTGAAGAAATAAGAGTTACTTGTTCTCATGCTGAGTAGCAAAACCTAGTTCTTGGAGTGCTTGTAATTAGAAGGAAGAAATTAGCTTCAGGAAATTGGAACTACACATGGAAAGAGAAGGTATTTGGATGGTTTTACTCTGATATTTGGTAATGCACAACTTCAGAAATGATCTAATTTGAAAATTTCCTGAATTTCACCAAAATAAAGGAAGGAAGACAAATTGAAAAACCAGTGGACCTGGAATCAGTAGTGTTTCTATCTGTGGGAAGATAATTAGCTCAAGAAACAGCCATAGGTTAATTTTACTGGACATTATGGTTTATTTATTGCTAGAATCCAGAGACGACTCTTGTTTATGGATACGTCTGATTCACATCTTACTTTTCATTTGTATTTAGACTCACAGCGATGATGCATAAGTAAAGACTAAGTCAAACTATGAGAGATCTCGTAAACCATTTATAAAGTAAATGCAGAGAGAGAAGGCTGAGTGCTCTCTGCAGGGAACTCCACAGTCCACAACCATAATTTAGGACTCGCTAATACCTATTCCTCTCTGCCAAGTATCTTGGACCCAAACTCCAATGGCCTCTGAAAACCGAGACCTCTCTGATCTCCAAGAATAGACAGACTTGTGCAACAAGAGATTTGAAGCAAGCAACTGTTGAGAGATCAAAAGTCTAACCCACCTGGAGAAAAGAACATCTCCCAATCCTGAGTCTCGTGACCACCGCCCTATAATAAATCACATGTAGTTATGCTACACACCCCTCAAATTTCTTCCTGGAATTATTAACAAATGCCCTTAAACAAAAATATACATGAAGAGAGTAACATTTATAAACACCTACAAGATATGGGTAGCCATCTATGACCTTTCAAACCAATGAAATGAACATGACTTTCTGGGGAGTTCTATATATGTAATCATTTCTAGTTTTGCATCCTTTGCTGAACTCATAGTAATAACCAACATTTAGTGAGCACTTGGCCATGGCTAGGCACTGTATGTTTTATGTACATCATTGTTGCATGATATTGAAAATCATATGATGTGGGTAACATTCTTATTCCTGTTTCACAGACAACAAAATTGAGGCTATGAGTTACACACAGTAACTCAAATACACAGGTAGTAAGTAGAACTAGAATTCAAGCCAGCTGGACTTGGCTATATAACTTATGCTATCAATCACCATATAACACTATTTCCTAATGGATACACACACACATCTATTTGTCAGGAAGTTCTTTGACAACTGGATCAAAAAGCCAAGTATGGCACGTTGCGTCCTCATGGTTACACACACTTTGTGCACACACTCTTTCTCGACTCTGTTGATTTTTGTTTACCATAACATTCAGAAGATTCCTGAGTCTTAATTTGTTCTGCAGGTTCCAAAGGCCTAACTTTTACCCATTCTTTCAAAGGTAAACAGAAAAATAACACACCAGGAAAATCACATGATTTTTATAATAGTTTACATTTATGCTGTGTGTCATAACATCAGTATATTATTGCATACCATTATTGTTATGAACTTGTCATCTTGCCTGCCATGGCCACACTTGGATGTGGTTCACAGCCAGGCTATGTGACCCTTCTCTGTTCAATGAACCTCAGCTGAACCTCACCTTAAACACTTCTAGTTTTCAGCTGCAAAAACAGCATAATTGACACTATCACTACACAGTGTTTGCATTACATTTCTACTCTGAGCAGTTCCGAGTATTTCACAGGCCCAACACAAGGTTTAGAAGAAGCAGGACATCTCCCAAGAGAGACATTTTGTGTAGTGTTTCTTGTTGGGCTAAGTGCAACTGCCAGCACTTCAATTGAAAAAAAAAATGCTTCACCAAAAGGTTTTCCCAGATAATTCTGGGAAATTCATGTGTGAGTGCTAAGCCAAGATGGGCGGATCACGAGGTCAGGAGATCAAGACCATCCTGGCTAACACGATGAAACCCCCTCTCTACTAAAAATACAAAAAACTAGCCGGGCGAGGTGGCGGGCGCCTGTGGTCCCAGCTACTCAGGAGGCTGAGGCAGGAGAATGGCGTAAACCCGGGAGGCGGAGCTTGCAGTGAGCTGAGATCCGGCCACTGCACTCCAGCCTGGGTGACAGAGTGAGACTCCGTTTCAAAAAAAAAAAAAAAATCTGTACCTGGTGGTCTTTAAAAACAAGGACCAATTTGAAATCTTGGGTGACTGACTCACCTGCACTTATTAAGGAGAAAAAGATAACCAACCTCCTGCTCAACCCACCACCCAAATATATCCTCATTGTCATTTAGGGGCAGCTGATAAAAAAGACAACAGATACACATCTTATTACAGAAAGAGAATTTATCAATAAGAGGAGCAACAGCTAGTCCAGATAATGAACCTGTTTCCTAAAAGAGCAATCCTAAAATACAAGTGATTCTGTCTAATGAAATGATGAGGCCCAGATCAATGGGAAAATTGCATCACAAATATCCAACTTCCTAAATGTTCAAAACCAATCCAAGATGAAACTAGTCTCCTTCAATGCAAAATAAAACCACTTTTGTATATGTAAAATAGATATAGAAACAGTCAGAAAATTAATGTCACTGTACCGATGCTAAAAAAAATCGGCAGTTATAGGAACAGATTCATTGTGAGCTGGAGACACAAAGATGAGGCAGAATGTATTTAAAGCCTGCTGAGATCGGTGAAAACATTACTCTGATTGCAGCTAGTGTATGAAAGTGGTAATTCAAGAATAAAATACCGACCTTCCTACAAAGAAAAACAATCTTCTTTTGTTAGGTAATGAAGAGCCCGAAAGGATCATCAGATTGTCAGTCGTATTGCGAGCAGGATTATCCACCACTGGGGGTGCATTTGTTTTGCTTTGTTTTGTTTTGTATTCTACAATAATTCAAAAGTCTCAGGCCTAAAATTGGTTTGTAGTATTGGAAAATACAGCTAATAATGCCTCAAGACTTAGAAATGTGAGTTGTATTAGTATTATCCAAATACCCACTTATGATTCCTCCACACCTGAACCAAAGTGGAAAAAATGAAAGAAAATAAAAAATTGGTTCAGGACCACGTGAAGTTTTATTGTGAAAATATTCGAATCCCCTGGATTTACTCTAAACCAAAGGTAAATTTGGATTCTAAACACACTTAAGAAAAGATAGCCCCTAATTTATAAAGAAAAATTTTGTCATTGAAGCTGAAGTATCTTCTTTTCCTTAGAAATCCTGGCTTATCACTGGAAATACTTATTGCATCTAAAAGACAAAAATTACGTTTTTATGCAGGCCCTATGAAAATATAATATGTTGTTTGCAAGCTCAATAATCATTTCCTTGAAATACTTTGCTACATAAGCTCTTAGAAAATAGAACTTGAGGAAGGGTCAGTCATTTGAGATCACAAGCATTGAAATCAAATCGCAAATATGAAGCTTTCCACCAGGTCTCCCTTTAGACTTAACTCCCTCCAACAATTGTGCCCTGAATATAATCCTTAAGGCCTCTTTTTATTCAAACTCATAACCCAGAATCTAGTTCTGCCCTTCATTTTTACCCCAAGCTTGAAAACTGTTCAGAGTAGGCAACACGTGACAGTGTCAGTGTTCCTAAACGTATCCTCTTCAACCTGTGAGAAACTCTTGCTCACTTTCCCTTTTCTGCTCATTCTGTGGGCTGTCCCAGGACTTAGCATGAATAAATTATGCAGTTCTAGGCTCACAGACTAAGTCCTGCAGGAAGACATGGTTACCCCCCTCATTTCTATTTCTCATTCAAAATAATAAAAAAATGTTGTTTTGCGTTCTACAGCCTCTAATCATATGAGAATGGTGGAAATTACACATCAGAGTCAGGAAGACCTAGGGGTGAATCATGACCTCCTACCTGATAGTTCTGTAACACCGGACAATTTACTGAACCTCTCGAGGTCTCTTGTTTCCTCAGCCGCAGTGTGGAGAAAACAGCGCTGATTCCACAAGATAGTTGCAAGAATTTGAGGTAATGGAAATAAAGAGCTTGGCATATGATAGGCTACCAAAGACAAGCGCCATGATGATTTACTGAGATTAAGAACCTACTGTACCATTATAACTCAGAAGGACTACTTTCGCTGAATTTACACCAGCATTTGATGAATCTGTATATAATTAGGCTAAGTTTTCTGCAATGTTCCTAAACTTTAGTAATATGTTTTTTACTTTCACTAACAGATGAACAAAACAGCATTTTTAACACCTTAGTATATTTCTGCTTAGTGAAACAACAATGCTACTAAGATCTGTCAAAAAGATCTGGTTTTCACAAGCCTAATAGTGTAGGTGGCAATTTAATTGGCTGGTGAATGAACTTTTTGGATCCACTAGGACTGTTAATAAATCCACTCTATGTGTGGGAAATCTTCCCTCTTAATAGTTAGCCATTGATGTAATTGTGGAGGATTGTGAGATGTTCTTTGGTTTGATATGAGAGTGTTTTAGAATATCAAATGTTAGAATGAGGACAAGTATACTTATTTGCCTAGCCAAATTGCCAGACTGAAGTGCTTTTGATACTGTTCTACATAGTTCAGAGATTTGCAGAGTTTTCACCTCAAAAGCCAGTAGTTAAACCCTTGGAGAGGCAACAGAAATCATTGGTTGCATTGCCATTATTATTATGATTCTAAATTACTTTATAGCTTTTTTCTCCCATTTTTTCCTGTTAAGTAAAAGAACTAAAATGATGCTTCTCTTGATGTTTATTGAAGTATATTTTAAAATGAGGCTTTTCAATGATCAGCTTTCACTGTCAACTTTAATGAAAATAAGAATTTTGGCCTCTAGAATTTGAAGTAAATGTTATTATGCCTATTTAAAAAAATTTGTATAAACTTACGGGGTACAAGTGTAATTTTGTTACATGCATATATTGCATAGTCATGAAATCAAGGCTTTTAGGGAATCGATCACCCAAACAACATATGCTGTATCCCTTAGGTAATCTCTCATCATCTAACCCCCTCCCACCGCCTCCCACTTCTCGTTCTCCATTGTCCATCATCCCACACTCAACATCCATATGCATACATTATTTAGCTCTCACTTTTAAGTGAGAACATGCAGTATTTTGTCTCTCTGTGTCTGACTTGTTTCACTTAAGATAACAGTCTCTAGTCCATCCATATTGCTATAAAACACATGATTTCTTTTTTTGTTTGTTTTGAGATGGAGTTTTGCTCTTGTTGCCTAGACTGGAGTACAATGGCATGATCTCAGCTCACCGCAACCTCTGCCTTCTGGTTTTAAGCAATTCTCCTGCCTCAGCCTCCTGAGTAGCTGGGATTACAGGCATGTGCCACCATGCCTGGCTAATTTTGTATTTTTAGTAGAGACAGGGTTTCTCCACATTGGTCAAGCTGGTCTCAAACTCCCGATGTCAGGTGATCCGCCTGCCTCAGCCTCCCAAAGTGCTGGGATTATAGGTGTGAGCCACTGCACCCGGCCTATTTCATTTTTTAATTGCTGAATTATTATGCCTATCTTAGAAACTCCCAGTTTAGTGTATCAATTCCTAGCAGTCTTTCTAATTATTAGACATCATTGATATGAACAAAAAATATTTTAAAAAATACACACCACACACACACACACACATACACACACGCACAGGAAAAGATCAACAAAGACTAACAGAAATCTATTTCAGAAATTTTGGAAGTATTTCAAAAAACCTTATGAGCTAATGTGACTATGAGGAAAATAATTTTTAACTTTCTTTTTCATTGTCTCCCTCTGTTATATATCTTGGGATGCCAAAATGGTATCTTTCCAGAATCCCTGATAGTGAAGGGTACCCAGGAGACAGAGTTCTGACTAATAAAGCAAAAGTCTACTGGGCATTTCTGAGAAAGCTTTGCTTTCCTGCTATAAGGATTGCTGGTCCTGCATCATTTTTTCCTTTCTCCTTTTATTTGGAATGTGGATATGATGATTGGAGCTGCAGCAACCATTCAGAAAAGAATAACAAAAAACCCCACATAGACCTTGGCCTTGGTAGCCTTCAGCTTCCTTGGCCTTGGTAGTTTGAGCTTGGTAGCCTTGAGTCAACATCTTGACTGCTAACTCGTGGACTTTTTCTTTTTCAACCCTCTTTCTTACTACTGAAGACATTTCCTAAAAGATGTATCTCCCATAGTATGGCGTAGTAGATGGCATGTATTGAAGGCTTACTGTGAGCTAGGCACACACACTATCAAAAGAATTCTACATCCATTATTTCATCTATTCTTTGTGACAGTCCTGTGAGACAAATACTGTTATTACTTTCACTTACAAAATAAAAACATCAAAGCAGAGGAAGTTTAATGATCTTCCTCAAAGTCATACAATTAGCCACAGTTGAGACTGGCCCAGGCAGTCTGATTTCAGAGCCTCAGCTCTGACCCTCGCCAGCTGCACTGTCTCGGACTAGAGGGGGGCATGACGGAAAGAGTCAGGTTAATGGTGCTTGTAGGGACTGGCCGTTCAGCCTCTAGTTTTGTCAGAAGGGGTAGGAAATGATCCTCTCACTTCAGAGGGATCTCTGCTAGAATCTCAGAATTGGACAAGGAGATTTGCTCCTCATCCCATCCTTCAATGGCAGATTTGAGTAGGTCTGTGCTTGGAGGCTAAGCAGAGCAAGGACAGAGCCACAGCCTTTCTGTAGCAGTTTTTTTTTTTTTTTTTAATTGAGAATGAATAATTTTTTTTTAAAAGGAAAGAATGGAAACAAAGAAAAGGAAAAGAAGGGAAAAGAAATGTAAGAGAAGAGTACAGGGAAAGGAAAACGAAGTGGTGAGAAAAAAGAGATGAGTCCAGACTTGAAGAATAACAATAATATGGAGCTGATGGAAAACACAGTGCAGGGAAAAGGAATCAACCAAGTAATAAAGCAAACTGAGTGAGAATAAGGAAGATTATGAGGAGTATGAAGTGGTATTAGCAAAAGCAAAGGATGCATAGGAAAGAGTAAATTGACATGGATAGGTGGAATTGATATCATGGAAAGCTGAGGTAATGATGTGGAATACAAATCTGAGGACTTCTTGCCTTTTTTTTTTTTTTTTTTTTTTTTGAGATGGAGTCTTGCTCTGCCACCAGGATGGAGTGCAGTGGCACGAATCTCGGCTCACTGCAACCTCCACCTCCCCGGTTCAAGCGATTCCCCTGCCTCAGCCTCCCAAGTAGCTGGGTCTACAGGCCCACGCCACCATGCCTGGCTAATTTTTTGTATTTTAGTAGAGACGGGGTTTCACTATGTTGGCTGGGATGATTGCGATCTCCTGACCTCGTGATCCGCCTGCCTCGGTCTTCCAAAGTGCCGGGATTACAGGCATGAGCCACTGCACCCGGCCACTTCTTGCATATTTTTAAGGAAAGAGATGACAAGGAAGACAAGATGATGGATTTGGAGGACAGGAAACAAATCTGGCTTCAGAATATTAGCTTTACCTTGCTCTCAGGACTAACAATTACTGAGTCTTTCCTATTTATCAGATGCTCTACTGGGTGCTTTAGGTATATAACTTCACTTAATGAACACACAACCCCATGAGATAAACAGCATTATTAGTCCCCTTTTACAGATAAGGAAACTAAGGCCTAGAAAGGCTAACTTTCTTTCTCAAAGCCATGTAACTAGTAAGAAGCAGAACAGGAATTTGAAGGAAGGTTTCTCATATACTTCAGGACGCAGGCTCTGAAGCTCTGTGGTGATCTTCGCCACTAATCAAAGTCACATTTGATTAAAAATGTTCAAGGTGGGCTAAAAATACTTAATGTTTTCCAGGACATATTAATGAAAAGAGTTGCATCCCCTAGACTAGTCCTAAAATATATATGTTTTCATTACAATACAAATGAAAAAAAAAATCCTAAAACTAAGCAAAACAGGACTTCTAGTTTAAGATTTTCTCTGCAAAGCTAATTTTAGAAGATAATAATAGAACAGTTAAAATGATTTAAAAGAAATAAACCCAAGAATTTTACACTAGCTTTGTCGTCCTTCATGAGTGAATACAGAAGACATATTCGCAGGATTGAGAAAACTGACTAAGTTGCCCGTCGACAAATACAGACTCTGAAGATCAAAATAAAATAAGTAAATAATTTAAGGATTTATTTCGATTTATGAATAACTCAAAATTTAAAACTGTAGAATATATAGTTGTTATTAGAAAAGGCCTAATGATGACTCCAAAATAAAATGAACAGAATTGAGACTTAATAATTGTTTTAAAAGAATTCTTCTGGGAATAAAAAATCCTAAGAAATAAATTAACAAAAATGGTCTGTGGCAGAAATCCAAATTATGGTATTAAAGATAGGGAAATAAGTAGATGAGGGCGGTAAATGTAAGCCATGTTTATATAGCAAGGAGTCAAAGGTGATACCTGTTCTATTACAAAACACATTGATTTCAAAATACGGCTTTATTTACAACTGTGTATAAAATATGAAAACTAAAAATTAAACAATAGACATAGATTTTTTCCCCTGCACAAAACATATACAAAGATTCACGAATGGGAGAATTCATTGCAAACAACATAACATTTTAGATAAAAAACACTTAAAAGGACAAAAAGTTGAATTTACTTGAAAGACAAAGTAAAATAAAGATGTAACAGCATGACATTTGCACATGAAAATGGATGAATCAAAGACTTTAAGAAAAAAGAAGTAGGCGGGGCGCAGTGGCTCATGCCTGTAATCCCAGCACTTTGAGAGGCCATCGTAGTGGGCAGGTCACTTGAGGTCAGGAGTTTGAAAACAGCCTGGCCAACATGATGAAACCCTATCTCTACTAAAAAAAATAATAATAATAAAAATAGCCAGGCATAGTGGCGGGCACCTGTAATCCCAGCGACTCGGGAGGCCAAGGCAGGAGAAAAGCTTAAACCTGGGAGGTGAAGGTTGGAGGTTGTAGTAAGCTGAGATCGCACCACTACACTCCAGCCTAGGCAACAAGAGGGAAACTTTGTTTCAATAAAAAGAAAAAAAAAAAAGAAAAAATAAGTAACTGATAGAAGCACAGTAATGTTCAGATAAATTTAATCCATTTATGTCAGGAGAAAAAACATACAGGATTTGTTTACATTATAGTTAAAATTTAATAATATTGAAATATATGTCCTATAAAGAGTCTTTCTTTTTTTTGAGACGGAGTCTAGCTCTGTCGCCCAGGCTGGAGTGCACTGGCACGATCTTGGCTCACTGCAAGCTCCACCTCCTGGGCTCACGCCATTCTCCTGCCTCAATCTCCCAAAGATCTGGGACTACAGGCGCTCGTCACCACGCCCGGCTAGTTGTTTTATATTTTTAGTAGAGACAGGGTTTCACTGTTAGCCAGGATGGTCTTGATCTCCTGACCCCGTGATCCGCCTGCCTCGGCCTCCCAAAGTGCTGGGATTACAGGCGTGAGCCACCGCACCCGGCCAAGAGTCATTTTTTTTAAGACTTCACAGATCAACTTAAGAGCTTGTAATGAAAAGTTGAAGTTACATTGGGCCAAAAGGAAATTTCACCAATTGCCCTAAGCGAAAACAATACCTCACAAAACACTGGTGTTGTTATCATCTAACCCTATTATCTGACCACAATGTAGTGAAAAAAGGGTCAAATCTCAATAGTGACAAAGTTTGTTTAACACTTAACAGTACTTTGCTCAATTGTCATTCTATCAAACAGGATGTGAAAATATCATTAGAAAATGACAGTCTCTCAAAAGTGTGTTCAGAGATAAATTCACATCTTTAAAAAGTTTTATTAATATAAAAGGAAAAATAAATTAACAATGATTCAGCCAGTAAGATTCATAAAAGAATGAAGAGGAAAACAGGAAAGAAAGTGTAAAAAGAAAGAAAGAAAAATGGAAAAAAAATTACTGATAAAGAAATCTCAAAACTGGACCTTTGAAAAACAGTAACAAAAGAACTAATCGAGAAAATTAAGAAGAAAACACTAATAAATTCTAAATATTAAGGCAGTCATAAAAACCAATACAAGAGATGTTTATAGTATTAGAAAATACTGGGGTTACTTCTAAAAATGGCTTTGAGGCCAGATGGTTTCCTTCAAACATGCAAGAACTCTGATCCCAAGGGTCTCTGGAGAGAAAATACAAATTGCAAAATTCCATAATTTATTTTGTGAATTTAACATCATCTGATACCAAAAACTTGCAGAGACAGAGGCCAGTTTCAAGGTCAAACCAACATGGGTTTAAAAAAACGTGAGTTAAAAGCTTGACTCTCCGTTTACTACCCGTGTTACCTTACAGATAAGAATTACATGAAATATACCAAAAATATACTTTAGAAAATGCTATTTATCTGCTGTAGGTACACAACTAATGTTAGCTAGCTGCCGTAATAATAGCATAGAACACACATATATACACATACATTATGTAGTAAAAGAAAATCTCAGAAAAATAAACTCAAAGACATAAAATATGCTAAAATTAAACCAATAGCATATTAAATAACTAAATCTGATTCATAAATATAAGCAGGGAATATTAACAATGTATTATTCTAATAAATTATATCAACAAATCTAGTATGAGAAACTATATATTCATCTCAACGGATACGGAAACACCCAAATCTCATTCCTAATGATAATATAAAACCAAAAATGCTGCATAGGCATTATGAAGAACATCTAAAAGAAACACAAACATTGACAAAAAGTGAAACAGAAGGTGGAAAAAAAAAAAGGAATCAATAGAAAATCAGGATCTAAATGTGAATGCTTACTATTTCATAATATTTACTATTTTTTGAAGGGTTAATGTAATCGAAGTAATATTGTGATGATATCAGCTTCCTTATTTTTAGTACTTTCCATATACCTAAGTTCATTTTTTGCTAGCAACAATCCTGTGATTCTGAGTTATTGACCCAAATTGCAGATGAAAAAACTGCAACTAAACAAGGTTAAGAAATACGACTTCCACTTGCTCAAGTCTATCCAGGAAATAATAGTAGAGGCAGGATTGGAACTGAAGTTAGCTTGACTCCAAAATCTCAACTTATAATGACTAATCTGTACCACTATCCAATAAGAACAAATATGAAAAATTCTTAAAACACAGACAAGTATTACTATCATCAGATGCTATGAATATATTCTGAAAAAAACAAACAAGATATAATGTGAGCTCTAATATAATGTGAGTTAAAGGACCTAGGGATAAGAAAAGCATACAAAAATAATGGCTCTGTTACAGATAAGTAATAATCAGTTAAAGAAATAATACCAATAGCAAAACAAACAAATATTTGCTATTCCAAAAAATACGTCTGAAAACCTATGAAACTAAGGACAAGTCTGATACATTAATATGCCAATAAAAAGAAGATCTAAACAATGTATAATGATTTTCTTGATTGGGAATACTTGTAAAGAAGCCAAGATTTACACAATTGTTATAAATTGCCACTGGGATTGTTTTTGGAACACAAAAGACTAGTTCTAAATTTTATCTGGGAAAATGAACGAATAAGTATGTTTAAGAAAATGTTTAAGATATGAAGTGATTCTGTAATGTTTAAAGACTTGGTAGAATGATAGAACAGAAAATAGTAAAGGAAGTCTTCATACATGCAACAACTTAAAAGAAGACAAAACAAACTGCTTTTGGAGGAGATAGATTACTTAACAAATGACATTGGGCAAATAGGATCCCTATAAAAACTCAATTTAGATCCTCATACTGGACAACAAAATAAACTCTAGTTGGTTAAACTTTAATGATGACAAATAAAACAAGAAAGCAGCATCACATATCATCACTGATTTGTGGTATCTAAAAATTAAAACCAGTGAACTTATGGATATAGAAAGTAGAAGAATGGTTACGGAGGCTGTGAAGGGTGGTGATGGGGAGTGCTGGGGGGAGGTAGGAATGGTTACAGGTGGTCAAAAATAATAGTTAGAAAAAATGAATAAGACCTACTAAATGATGGCACAACAGGGTGACTATAGTCAATAATAACTTAATTGTACATTTAAAAATAACTAAAAGAGTGATTGGATTGTTTGTAACTTAAAGGATAAATGCTTGTGTCACGGATATCCCATTCTCCATGATGTGATCACTACACATTTCATGCCTGTATCAAAGCACCTCATGTACCCCCTATATACACATACTATGTACTTACAAAAATATTAAAAATTAAAAACTCAAAAAATAAAGAAAACACTACATGAAAATGTCACTTATTAATAAATTTTGAAATAGGAAAGAACTTCCTAGCCTGAGACTTTTAAATCTGGGGTCCATGAATTCCCTGAAGGTACAGGAAATTCCTTGCCACATGTAAGTCTGGACTCATTTAGGGTGAAACATACATAGCTTCATCAGCATATGTAAAATTCTCTAGGAGGTACAAAAAGATTGGGTATGCCTATCTAATTGAAGATTTCATAAAGAACACATGTATTTGACTAAATAATACTTTTAAAATAAATTTAAAAATTCCCTATTTCAAAACAATATAAACAATACCTAAAAGCAAATGAAAAATTAAAAAATTACTTGCTATAACTATGGCCAAAAGGTAATATGTTGGGTATATGCAGGTAAGACAAATACGAACATGAAAGAGTATTAGGTGATTAGTAGAGGATTCGAAGCATTATTATCTTTTCGAGTGACTTTGAAATACACTTTTCAAATTCAATTTGAATACCAGTCCTTACAATTCAAAAATGTCTCAGCATCTAATTTCCAAGAACTGAATGGAGACAGCACCTACAAAAACCTGAAACCTTCTTTAATCTAATCTTGCTTGACTGCAGGTTAGAAGAACATTATTTGGTTAAAAAAAGGTTGGTTTAAAAAAACAAATGGGAGGGGAACAACAAAATGAACAACACAATCTGAAAGGAAGGCAAAATGCAGACTGAAGACAAAGTATGCAGTATTTTTATAGTAAACATGATGCATATATTAAGAATATTTGGAACTAGCATCATAGCATTAGGAGTTACACTAAAAGCTTAAAACATGCTTAAAGTTGGCTGTGTAGGGAGATATTTGATTTACATTCTACATGATTTATATATATATTATATAAAATGTATTTTGATAATACTTATATTAATTTGAAGATTATATTATAAATAATACATTATATAAATAAATACCTAAATTTTAAAAATGGTTCTATTGCTAATAATATATTATAATCATCATGGGATTGCTCTTCCTGGAATCTGTCAGTATTAAATAAATATTTATTTGCTTCTAAGGTATTAGTGGCAAATGAAATTAGTAGAATGCTTGCAAGCACCACTTTGATGAAAAAGGCTCTCAATCTTTTGTATTTCAAAGACTGGAACATTGTTTTTCAACTTGGGAATCAACGTGAGATTCATCACTTTCATTGCTAAGTAAGGATAGCATCATTTCCTACAAGTAGGAAAATGTTATGCGAAAACAGTATATATAATCAGAATGAGTCACTTGAAAAATTCCTTTTTTGAAATTAAAAAATATACCTTTGTTTTAAAACTAACCTACATTGCCATTGTTATTCACCTTTGCCTGGTGACCCCTGAACACTCTCACTGAATAGCATCTCTACAGACCAGATGGTTTCTGGGCAGTCTTCCAATGTTATGATTCTTCAGACAAACTGACAACAATTGCTTTATATTCCAGGTATGGGATCCCAAATGCTTGAGAGTTTTAGCACACTGAAAATTATAAAATTGAATACATCTGCTATGGAAAATGAGGCTATCAAATGTCAATTCCAATGGCACCTAAATTCAGAGCAACGAACAAAAATTCAGCATGACTAATACGATCACTCCTGTATCACACTCTCTCCAGGAAGCTCGCTACAACATTCTTTCAAGTTGTTTGTAAAACCAATAGCTAAATAACAAGCAGACTCTGCTGAGAGCCCTTGAGAGACCCTCACCTCCCTATTTTAAATCTCACTAGAATTCTCTTCCTTCGCACCAACATTCCCTGGTTGTGTACCAAGATTTTCAAATAAATTCGAGTGCTCACTGAAGACTACATAACTGCATTCTTGCTGACTAGATGAACAATTTTCATCTGTGAAGTCATGCCAGTTTTCAACCTGTTTTCAATCATATACAGGCAGGTTTCTAAATTTGTTATAGGAATATAAAAATTATGGATCATTCAGGTATTCCTCTTTATCATTTGGCCTTCTATTAAGGCTTGGTTGTGACTGCAAGCTCTATTAGATGAAAAAGGTAAGATGTGTTTAACGTTGCCAGAAAGCAATAACTCAGTTAAAAACTCACAAAAACCAACTGTAAGTTGAATCACTTTTATGACTCCAGTTGCAGCAAAAATGCTGTCATCTCCTTGATGACCTTGCCACTTCTTTTCCTTATTTGCTGTTATTCATCCTTTCCTACTCTTCACCCTACCATCAATCCCGCTAGCACAATATAATGTTTTGTTCTATTTTTTCCTTCACGCCAGATATAATTATCTTTAATCTCTACCTCCCTAGACTGAAATGTAGGCTCTGTTGGAGCCAAGTTCAAGGCCTCACACACATTTGTGCTCAACTTACTTGACTGTTCCTGGCAGCTCTGGCAAGGACCATGCATGTTTTGTTCATAGATGTATTCTAGTTCTTAGCACAGTGCCAGGCACATACCGAACTAGCTAAACATTGCAACAATGACTTGTAAGATGTATTACAGGTTTAGAAATATGAAGAAAAAGTTTGTTTCAAAATAAAGAAATTATGATAACAAGCATGACTCAATAAATATTTCCTGAATGAATCAATCAAGATTTAGAGTTTAAACAATATCTCACTAACTACAGATACTGGAATAGATACCTATCCCTACTTTTGAATAGCTGTAGGGAAAGTTCCTTCTCTCCATTTACTCATTCATTCACTTTGCAGTTTATAGTGTCCATTTGTAATTAACCATGTCCCGTTACAGTACTTAACACAGAAAGGTGATGTGGTAGAATGGTGGGTTCTGGTGTCACATTACCTTGAATCCACCTACCACACCTATCACCTGTGTGAATTCTTACCCCTCATTTTCCACATAGGAAATGTGGTGATAATGCCTACCTTAGAGCACTGCTTTGAGGATAAAATGAGATTACCAGTGTAACACTCAGCTCAGTATTTGGCATAAAGCAAGCATTCAATGAAGGTTGACTGCTGTTTTTTCCACCGTTTTCTCTCTTCATTTTATCTTTTTGCACTATGCAACATCTCCACACTCAAGGGGGGCCAATGGCAAGAAGAATCTTTTGGGTCACAAACAGGATATCACTGTCTGATGTACTATAATCTTTACTGGTAGGGATGATACTACCAGGCGTCACAGACTTACTGCTTTTTCTGTGATATGCAAACAACATAAACTTTTACTTCATCTTACTCACACATGAGGTGGTTACTCAATAAAGTTCAGAATTATGAATAGAGAAATGAAAACTTAATCTAAGATGGTAAGAAATAATGCAATCTTATAAACACAAAATGTCTTTCTTTTTGTGTTGCATGTTCTATTGCAGGTATTACAGTTCATTTCACTATGAATGTGTCGGTTGGAGCTTTCAACACATCAGATGCCATAATCAATTTGTTGATGTCAGGATGAATAAAATCTTACATGTTAGTAAACTGACATGCTTTCAATCTGTCCTTTTTATTTTCCTTATTTACTTTTCTCTCCTAGTGATGGCAAAATGCATTATGATTATAAATTTTTAAACAGAGGAAAAAAAAGAATGCTGGAATCAGTTAATACAAAAACTAGATTCCAGTGCCACTAGGAACAATTAGGCTCTTCCGAGCAAATGACACCAAACAATTTTAACTTTTATATGACAAAACTGTCCTGGAAGTAAAAAATTACAGGGCAAGACAATGTAGCCATAGGCTAGATCAATTCAAAACTCAATCGAAGAAAACTTAGCATATAAACAGATTAAGTTTGAATTGTGTTTCAATATAGAGTAGAGGAATATAATCTGAGAATTTTTAAATACAAAAACAGCAATATTTGATGAAGCCATCCAATGAGTTATTATGCAATGAATCTTTTAATATGTTTTGACTAAAGTGATTAAGTAGCAGGCTATGATGTGAAACTAATAGACCCTAAAAAAAAAGTCATCTTCTCTTTTTCTTAGCAAGAAAAATTATATTTGATGGTATTTGGGGTGTTACCATAGGCACTATCAAGAACAAAAATGTCCTGGCAATGAGTAAAATCCACAAACCCTCAAGAGACTAAATTTAATACTAAATTTCACATATTTCTTGTAAACTCACTAATACATCAGTGGAGTTTCTAAGCAATCTTATCGGGCAACTGTGTAAAGGTTAATTTGCTAACACTCTGTTTAAATTAAAAGACACAGAAGCAGATGAGCAATTCATAATGTAAATAATATTCTCTGTTTTCTTTTACTTTTTAAAAATGGGAACCGTCTCAGTCATTGACAGCAATCATGATCTCTGGGTAGGCACCTTTCGCGGATTAATTAACTGATGGGGAGGCTGATGTACCAGAGGACAGTCAATAATTGCCAGAGAAATTTGCTATGGGTCTTGTTGCAAAATCTGTAGGCCCAGAGACTTTCTTGTACTACTGGATTTTTATGCAGCTTCTAATCCCCAGAATCCCATGGGAAGAATAAAGGGTATCTATTTCCATAGATGGTACCACAATTTACCTGAGTTTAGCAAAGAAACTAGATCTTGATTTTTTTTTTCCTTTTCCCAAAGGCACATATGTAATTCATTACCTGTTGGTTATACCTACAAAATATACATCAAATCTACCCACTTCTCTCTGTCCCCATTCCCATCACCTTGACCAGACTAGCCTAATCCCTCCTGCACTACTACACTGGTTTCCCAAATGGTTTACTTGCCTTGCTCCAGCACAAACTGGATATTTATAACATGAGACACTTCCAACATTTGACACTTGAAAATGATACTTCATCAGCTATACAAGGAAAAGGTCTGGCAATTGCAACAGGACTGACAACTATTCTTTGGGAAAAGCAATCTTTATTATTACAGTAATAAGAATAAAATGTTTTCAGTAACTAATACGTTTTTCAAAATATAGCTAAGGAAAAAGAGGCAGGTAACAGTCTCCTAAGAACTTTTCTGTCTTCAGTTCAGTCTCTGAGCAATTCAACTATCCAACATGTTTCTTAGTTTTCTCATCTAGGGAAGGAGTTGGAACACACTGGCTACATTTCAAGATAATCCAAGGTGAATGAGCCGTTGACCAGGGCTTTTCCAGTCATAATGGACACCTCTGGAAGCTGTAGGTTTTGAAACCATTAGTGCTTTTCCAGTCATAATGGACACCTCTGGAAGCTGTAGTTTTTAAAACCATTAGTGCTTTTCCAGTCATAATGGACACCTCTGGAAGCTGTAGTTTTTGAAACCATTAGTTAAGGTACAAAGTTGAGTCCAGGAAAAATTGGCTTCTACATAATTTGAACTTGAGAAGGACTAGAGGACAGAGTGTATTGTCTGTGTGTATGTAGACATAACAAAGCTATTTTCATGCACAGTCCTGGCAGAAGGCCCGTGGTAACTGCTCTGTGGGTCTGGTTACAATTATTTCACTATAGGGAAGAGTTCAGGACAGTACATCCCTTCTCTGTCCGCTAGGCCTCAAGTCGAAATGTGCACTGTTTTTACCTTATAAACCTTTTTCAGCTCCCCTCCCTGGTTTTCTAGTTCTCTTCACCCCTTCACGCTGTATACCCCAAGCATTCATACCAGACATCTCAGCAAAATTTTAAGCCCAACATCCAACGCTCCAATACACAAACACTCTTAAGAGTGTGTGAAAGGAAGGGCGTGTGGAATACCTGCTTCTTTACCCTTGTATTTGTGTGGAATCAGGGCACATATGCTTGTAGTTCTCTCTGTGCAAGCACTTCCTAAGTTCTCATTAAAATAAATAAAACTGTCGTAAAAGGAAAAGCTTGGTATGCCCTCTGCAATTTTACCTCAATAAGCAAATACACTTGTGCTCCCCGCCCACTGCAGCATCTCACAGAGCTGCATGTGGCCCTCGGGAAAATTTTTAATGAGACATTTTATACTAAAATGTGTTTTTAATTTAAAAAATACAAAGATGATAAGACTAGTTTACGGGATATCAGTACTAAGATGCTAACCTCAATATTAAGAAATGTGTATGTCTATCCTTCTTCTGTAGCCTCCGTTAACAGTGCTCAGTTCTAGAAATCTGACGCACCCCTCACCCCAGTGAGTACTTTAACTCAGAGCTGGCTGGTTCAAAACTCCAGAACCCCTTCTCGACTGTCCCACATATTAACTTCTCACAATCACTGTATCCCAAATATTCTGGTCATTTTCCAACAATTTTCCAACACTGGAAACACATAGGTAAGACAGATTATGATGAAAGGTGAAACAGAAACAGAGTGGTTGATTCATCTGAACTACGTAAGATTTATATAGACGGACTTTTTAGGTTTACAAGAAATGCAGATGGTCAGTTTAATTTCCTGAGAAAATTTTCAGGATGGATTTGTGAAATCAACAGCATATGGTATGAATCATCCTTTGGCTCAACACTTCTTTAACTTTTCACACTTTGACCTTTCCATGTCTCGAATGATCCATTCCTCCAAAGATAAAAGGTAGAGGGGCTTCTCTTGGAAGGTGAGAGGGGGAATAGCATCATGTCTTTATTTTAGCCAGGTGAAGTCCACTTCTAATGAATGATAAATCAACAGGATGAGAGACGAGTTGAGGCAGTATGGGAGAAAGAAGTCACTAATGAATATCAGCTAAAGTATTTGGAAGGTAAAAGTAATTAATGAGCAATTCTTTAACTTCTCTAGGAGTCAGTTCCATTGTACAAAAAATAACGCTGGACTAGATGAATTAATTTAATATTTGTTGAGAATGGACCTTGTTCAAAACACTATACTTAGGTGTCACGGAGGATACAAATTTCTATGGAACCAATGTTCCAATTTGAATCATCAAAGCTGGGCATCTCTATTTTCATTCAAGTCCTGCACCCTCTACAAGCTTTCCCCCAGAATGATTTCATTGACTTCCTTAAATAATTTGCATATATCTGTTAGTGTACATTTGCTTCCCTAATGAGAATATATAATCCCCTGAAAGCAAGTGATATATAATATTTTATACATATTTGAATTATGCCCTAACTTAGTGCCTAGTATGATGCTTTAATTTTTTGCAGCGTTCAATATATTTGTTATATACACATAAATAAAGATAAGATATAATCCTTATTCTCAAGGAATTTAAATTTAATTTGCAATAGGAGGGAAAAGATAAGTAATAAGGAGAAAGTAGATGACCCTACCTAGAAACATGTGAATGTGTATATGTATGTGCATATATAAGATACCAGAGGGAGCTGATGTTCAATATGCATCGGGTATATTTCTACTGTAGAAGAGCAGCTGTTATTTTAATTTATTTTCTAAATTTAGATCTAGATATATTGGGTTTTCGCACAGTAAGGTATTCTTGTGGCCTCTGAGATATGAAATGTAAGAAAAAGGCTTTGGGGTCACTTACAGCAAGAATTCGTAGGAGATTCTTTATACCAATACCCTTTTAGGAAGTTTTAGATAATTTCAGATGTTTCAACCTGACTCAGTCCCTTTTATTTACCATTCACAGTATAGTGTAAAGTTTCTTGATCACTGAACATATATTCTTCGATTTTCCAATGAAAGACCCTTTGCAATCAGCAGAAGAAAGGTTCCTTTGATGAACTTAATTTTTGTATTTCCTGAGTTGATGCTGATATTTTTACATATGAAATATTCCACTAAAATAAGCTTTTCTTTGCTAATAATTGCAGATGGGTGAGGAAAACTTTCAGTACAACTTATTATTCTGAGCACTCTGTACTTTCATGAATGTTAGTTAGACTTTATTTTATAAACCATTTAATACAAACCATCATTTAATAGCAAGCTCTTTTATTTTTTTTCCCCATAGGTCCATAGCACTAGGAGCATATACTAGGATCTAGATGCAAAACACTTACAGACAGAAGGTGTCCTGGCCAGGTTGCTAAGCTAAAATTAGTACAGCCATCTTTCATTTTGGTTTTTCATTTAATAAACCTGTTTCCTTGCATACTCGTTTTATTTGAACTTTTTGAGTTAGGTTACGTAAAAAGACACCATTTAAGCAGCAATAGCCCAAATGATATCCTATAATCACTGATTACATGTTCCCTATTCACTTAGCTGAAACACCAGAAAGTTACCAAAAAAAAATCCACACACACACAAAAAATTCGTACTGTTAAACCCTCTGAACCAATAAAAATGTTCTGAGGGTACCACAACACAAAAAGTTTTTTCTCCCCTCTCTTTTAAGATTAAAGTATTTTCTCTTATTCTGAAATTGTCCATAATTTTTGGAAGCATCTTTGAGAGCAAGGAGGAAATCTCCCACTTTAGCAGAAAAGCAAGACTCATGATGAGATTGTCAAAGGTGGCTGATCTGCCCGCCTCAGTCTCCCAAAGTGCTGGGATTATAGGCATGAGCCACTGCGCCCAGCCTTAGCAAAGTTATTTCATGATCAAACTTGTTATGTTTGAATAAGAGATCTGGATACTTTATCTGTTTCTATGTTTTGTATTTCATTCCACTTCTTTTCTTTCTCCCCCACGACTTTTTTTTTGAGATAAGGTCTCATTCTATTGCCCAGGCTGGAGTGCAATAGAATCTGGTGTGATCATAGCTCACTGCAGCCTTGAACTCCTGGCTCAAGGGATCCTCCTGCCTCAGCCTCCTGAGTAGCTAGGACTACAGGATGGATGTATTTATTTTCTTTTCCCTTAAGTTTCCTGGGAAGGCTTTCGAATGGCAGAGAGGCCAATGGTAGAAGCCGCATCACAGAAGGCACCACAGTCCTACCCATGCAGGCAGACATCTGGAATGTAAGGAAAGGAGGCTGGGGAAAAGCTCAGGATCTAGTTTTCTCTAATGTTCCTAGGACTGAGTAAATACAGTAATCTAGTGATGTTCAGAGAAACAATACATTTCTCCTGATAGTACGGAGATAGCTAGGACATGCAGTTAAATAGGGACTGGCAGACACCTGCAGCTTTTCATTCAAAGGCTCAGCATATCCAGTTACTAAATGAACCCTGACAGGCCATGCATTCCCAGCGAGTAGGGCAGTATCCTGAGTCATAACTCTGCCTAGCACGGTGGCTTTCTCTCCTCTCTTCTTAAAAGAGAGTATCTTGTAGATCTTGCTCCTCAACTTGTGATAGTAAAGGCTGAATCTCAAAATACCAAAGTTCAAGTGCTGTTGAGAAGTAATAGTGTAAGAGGAGATTGCAAGGGGTGGGGCTGGGTAAATGAGTGAGGCACATATACAAGGAATAGGTTTAGATTTAGAGCAACTGCAGCCTTAATGCAGTTGGAGCTCCTCTCTTTAATTTCTTAGTTTTAGGTATGTTTCACATTAAGCTGGAGGCCCAGTGCTTATTGATGCTAATTTAACATCAGTATCTGACCCACCCTTTTAGTAACTCAGACCTCTTTCCCGTAATTTTGAGCTTCATTTTACAGGCAAAGATTGGCCTGTACAACAAACCAATGGAGTCACAAAAAAAGGTTTGTTCTTTCTCAGTTTATCAGATAGTTTACCATCCATTTTGGCCCCACAATTGGAGTGGACTGTTCACATCTTAAAACACAGTGGATTTTCCAGGTAGCCTGTATCTTAGGAACTTCCTTCTACTCATCACAGTTTTGTCAAAAATAGATCTTTATAAATGCTCAAAATGCAAAAGAGAGAGAGAAAAAAAAAACAGCTGTAGTCTTTCAATGTGTTACGCAGTCCGAAGTGACCTTATCTCAGGCTATTTGAGGCACAAAGCAAGATTTTTACATTTCAGCTTAAATCATGATTAAAACAACTTTTTTTTTTTTTTTTAAATAATAGTGTTATAGTAATATCTCAAAGAACTGAGTATCACCTAATTCTATGTGGCAATAGTTACAGTATCAGGCTGCCAAGTTTTAGTTTGAGATAGCCTTTCAGGGAAAGTAGGACAGAGGAATTCCTAATGTTTTTTCTTTTAATATTTTGTGGAAACATATTCCAGAGAAACAATAAAATTTCAGAATAAAAACTATGTATTTTTCAAAACTCCTGGGTAGAGTTCACCAAATTAAAAACACAGACACTTAATTGAGACTTCTGCTGCCAGAACACGTTAGTGAAAAGTTGTAAAGTGAGAATTTAATAGGATAAGTGCCAGTTCCTTGCTAAACCCAAACTTTTAACACCTTAAAAGATGTAATATGTTGAAAATGACTGCATATTTAACCTCGTCAAAAAGAAAGAAATCCAAATGTTCATGTGGGCTTGGATATCTCTCAATGTCAAGGCTTGGGCAAGAGGCCACCCAGAGACGGGGCACCATATCCACAGCCCATGTTCTTCCCCCAGTTTCAGTCCAACACATGACTTAGCAATTTACTGTATCCACATTATATTCAGGTCCAGCTGCCTTAACATAGGCTCTCCGTCTTACAGAGGGGCAGCTGCGAATGCTGGGAAATTACCCGTGTCCTGAGAATGAACTAGCATGATTCTTTTTTTTTTTTCTTTTTTGAGATGGAGTCTCGCTCTGTCACCAGGCTGGAGTGCCGTGGCACGATCTCGGCTCACTGCAAGCTCCGCTCCCGGGTTCAAGCGATTCCCCTGCCTCAGCTTCCCCAGTAGCTGGGACTACAGGTGCCCGCCATCACACCCAGCTAATTTTTGTATTTTTAGTAAAGATGGGGTTTCACCACGTTGCCCAGGATAGTCTCGATCTCTTGACCTTGTGATCCACCCGCCTCGGCCTCTCAAAGTGCTGGGATTACAGGCATGAGCCACTGCGCCCAGCCACACAGTTCTTATTGTAATCGCTAAGCCTCTTCATTATCTTCATATTCCTTCCCTGTCACTGGCTACTGCGCTACTTCAGGGTGCAACTAGATGAATGGGCCTTTCCCTTCCTCCCTAGGGCAGAGGTGCAAGGCTATTTTTAGAATACCGCTTATATCATTAGTTCAGTTCCTTTTTCTTATGATCTTCCGGCAGGGAGAGCCTCAGAGAACAGGCCTTCCATCCCTATTCTAAAATTGGACAAGACGGGTTTGGAATTCAGATTCTTTTCAGAGATGGTGCCTGTAACATACATGACACAAAACCTCCAGCGGGGGGCTGAGCCAGCACCTCACAATCAAATACATGAATATTTCACAGTAAATGTTATAAATAATACTGTAAATAGCCTCAAATAAGTATATGGCAAACTTTGCCAAAAAATGAACTCTAGTGTTAAATTTGCAAAAGAACGTTCAGTTTTCCCGGCATTTAGGATTTTAAAATTGAGGACAAGAGATTTTAGATCTGTATTATTAGGTTTTCAAAAAGTTAAGACAAATTAACCTATTTGTTCTTAGAGAAAAAAGAGATGGGGACCTATTTACAAATAGCCTAAAGGGGTCTTTCACAGTAATCTTTTTGACATAGAATTTGACTATATTGAACAGGATTTGATATAACTGGGGTTGTCCTAATCCCTGGCATATTCTATTCTGCAGAGCTAGTCTGTGACTGTGCTATTGTCGTGGAATCTGAGCTGCCTAGTCATGCTTCAGAGCAAGGGACCAGAAATGGGCAGCCCTAACCTCTCTGGGACGCTCAGGAACATTCCCAGACTAGAATAAAAACCTCAACAAGGCAAGAGAGGGAGCCAACTGGCATGCATGTGCTATGACTCCATAATAAAGTAATTACACAGTTTGATTTTTTAAGCATGTAAAACCAAAAACCTTATCTTCTTAATAGAGGGGAATTTTTTTTTTAAAAGCCCAAACCTTTGAAGTTTTAAAGGTGGGATTGGGAAGATTATATTCTAGGTTGTCATGCTAGGGGCCATATACAAGGGAAGGGGTACGTTTTCCCTGAGATCAGGGGTTGTCACCATTGAAGACATATAGAGATCAAGGCTTACTTGGCTTCCAGGGCCAGTGCAATGATGCCTGCAGCCATGGGGGCTGAGGCCGACGTCCCAGTGTGGTTGTCCGTGCAACGCTGCCTCAGATCTGTAGTGATCTGGAAAACAAAGTGAAAAGTTTAGATCTCTGAGGCCAATGTGAGTTATCTGCAAGTAGAAAGAAATATACTCACAAAAATAGAATGGGGGTATATGTTAAATACTTGTTTTAAATTCCTTGTTTCTACATGCCTGTAAATCATATCACTTCCAGAGAATTGCCTGCGTAGATCAACTCTGAAAAGGCAAGGGTTTGGAAACTGAACTCCATTTCTGTTAAAACCAGGGTGAAAACCAGGATGAGCCTATGGATGAAAACATAAAGACTGTGCAAATACCTCTTTAAATTCTGCTCTGTAAGCATCTTGCTTGCTTCTCCCTAGTGCCAGTTCTGGTTAAAACTGAAGTTCTTTCCTTGCCCCAACATTTTAAAATAATCAAACACATTGTATCAAATCCAGACACTGAGCAGGCATTGGCAACATACAGAATAAAAGTACGCAGTCCCTGCAGCCCAGAACTCTTACCTTGGGGAACCACAGATTTCAAGCCAAAAGTATGCTCTGCCATAGAAAGAACCTTTGGTTGTGGACCTGTTTGTAGAATCAATAGAAACGTTGCATGGATGAACCAAGAGTTCCTCAAAGACATAACATGGATACTAAAAATAAGGCTGAAGCCAGTGTACTTGATATGCAATTACAGCACTAAGTGTAAGCTTGTATATTCGAGAAAATTAGTTATTTCTCCATTTTATTTTTTGTTTTTTTGTTTTTTTTTTTGGGACGGAGTCTCGCTCTGTCGCCCAGGCTGGAGTGCAGTGGCGCGATCTCGGCTCACTGCAAGCTCCGCCTCCTGGGTTCACGCCATTCTCCTGCCTCAGCCTCCCGAGTAGCTGGGACTACAGGCGCCCGCCACCGCGCCCGGCTAATTTTTTGTATTTTTAGTAGAGACGGGGTTTCACCGTGGTCTCGATCTCCTGACCTTGTGATCCGCCCGCCTCGGCCTCCCAAAGTGCTGGGATTACAGGCGTGAGCCACCGCGCCCGGCCTCCATTTTATTTTTTAATCAAAATGTGAGAACTAAGTCATTTTTATCCTCTTGGCTTAAATCCAGTTCACTTCAGCTGTGACGGAATAATATTATCATCCAGCAAAGGCAATGTTTCTCAACCTTTGTTTCATTATTTTCTCACTATGGAAAAAAATACATTAAATTTAAATTCTACTTAAATACTATAGAATAAGATTCTAGAAACCACTGTAATAGCTCTAAGATTTTTAAAATCCTCTCTCTTGGACAAGAATCCATTTTTTGACCTCTTGGGGACATTATCACCTCTGGGGGAGTATAGAGGGCTGTGAGAGGAGTTAGTGGTCTCATTGAAGTTACTGGAAGACTATTAGTATCTGTCTTTGGCATCAAGGCAAGTATATTACCATATATTACAGATAAAGGTCAGCAGAAAGGTGAAGGGGGATCCAGGCAGCTGAAAACAAAGCCCTCTCCTTCAAAGTGCTTCTTTCAAGAGGAGTGTGAAAATCAGTTAAATTTGGTTTGGAAAGAAATTTGATCTTCACAGGAACAAAGTGCTTTATAGCTCCTTAGAGACAGAGTCTCACTTAGAAGTTTATTCTAGGTCACACGAAGATGTCTGAGTAGACTCTTTTACGACCTCTCATGGATCTAGATAGGCATTCTGGCTGATTTAGTTTCACATGAGACCGTAAGTTCTTACTATCCTTTCTTCGTTCCTTTTGACAATGCTAATGTTATCAGATTACCTGTACTAGATGGATGTGGGTACTGATATAAAAGGAGAGAAAGAATGAACAAAGATCTATAGAACTCCATAGATATGGTGGTGGGGAAGGAGTCAAACCTTTCACTATGCGTTCCTGAATGAATGAACGGTGTGCAAAAACCCTGAAGCCATCTACTGAACCTCGACATCTGATGCTTGCAGGATGTTTGGGTAAACAGGGCCCTACCCACTTCTATGTTAAGAAATCGGGCTTTTCATTGTTGACTTTAAAAGGTATTTTTTTATTATGTTAAAAAGCATATAACATAAATCTACCCTCTGAATAATTTTTATGTGTACAGTACAATGTTGTTAACCATATGTACAAGCTTGTACAATATCACTAGGTTTTTTCATCTTGTAGAAGTCAAACTCTGTACCCATTGAACAATTCCCTATTCTCCCTCCCCTTACCTCCTGGCAACCACCATTCTTGTTTCTACTGCTATGTGTTTGATTCCTCTACATACCTCATGTAAGTGGAATCATACAGTATTTGTCTTTTCATAATAGGATTATCTCATGTAGCATAATGTCCTGAAGGTTTATCAATATTGTACCATATGACAGGATTTCCTTACTTTATAAGGCTGAATATATTCCATGATGCCACATTTTCTTTATCCATTCATCTGCTGATGGACACATGGGTGGCGTCTACCTCTCAGCAATTGTGAAGAAAGCTGAAAATGCACATGGGGGAGCAGAAATCTCTCTTAGACCCTGTTTTCAGTTCCTTCAAATCGTTAATTCCAGAAGAGGAATTGCTGGATTGTTAAAAGGAATTGCTGCCTCATTTGAAATTATGGGTGAATTTGCAGCCTGATTTTCCAAAGCCCTAAGTCAATGCATGAACACCCCAGAAGTAGCCTGTTTCCAGGTGTCCAGATCTGCTGTTGTTGAGACGGCCTTGCCTGCATTCTTCCTATTTTACCTCACCCCATGGTCACATTCCTTTGTTCAAGTTTTATTTTTTTTTTCAATGATTTGTGCCTGGATTCAAGACTTTTCATGATATTTTCCCACTTGGCTCTCCTTGCTTATTCTTCAGCTGCACCAGACACTTTCAATGCACAGAAACAAATCCAGAATAAACACTCCAAGTGTGTGCAGCATTTGAGTCTAATAAATAACCACCTTCAGCCAACCTCAAATGTGAACAATCAAAATTTTATATCTTGCATTTGCAATAGGAATATGCTTCGTCTGTACAGTGACCAGGTATCTATGCATACAACATATACTTTAATATAAAGTCACTTAGTACATTTGTATATAAACACAAATGAAGTGTTAAATGCTATTAATGCAGGCAAGTCTGTGTAATTCCAAATCCCCATTGTGTTATAATTTTTTTCAACCACTTGAAATGAAACTTGAGACTGGTGGCTAGGGCTGGATGGGGTGGAGGAGAAAGGTGATGGAAAGGAGTAGTTAAAAGGAATGGGGAGAAAAGAAACAAAAACATCCCCCGCTCCCTTCTCATCCTGCTTGAAATGGAAGTTCCAGCTGGGTCATTTCATGAGGACGTTACTATCAGAGGGAGCAATATTTAGGTGTACATTGCTGGAAAGATCTAAGGCAGGGTTTTCGTCATTAAGAAAAGCCACAGTATTGGAGTTTTTGTGTCTATCTTCAGAAATAAAAGGCAAAGACCACCAAAGAGCAGGCAATCTTGAAGAAAAATGACATTATGAAAACTGGAACCATATGGAATATCCCCATTAATCACAACACATGTATATAGGATCTGACAGTGTCATTTAAAGGCAAGTTGCATTCAACAGTTGGCCCGCGACATGGGGCAGGGAGCGCAAAGATTCTACATGCAAGAACTTTCACTTTAGATTCCATTTTAAAGAATGTCTCAGAATGTGGTCTCAATCCTGATGGCACATCTTGCATGCTCCAAATTCACTACACAAATCAGAAACAGAATTTTTTCTCCAAAGAACTTCTCAGATTGCTCGAGAAAATATCATTTGCGCCCATCAGAGTGATGGAAACTGGAAAGGACACCAGGCCCTGAGCCAGATCAAAGCTGTCCTGATCAGCAAATTAGATTTTCAGTATCTCTCAGGATCAAGTAGCAGATGGTTTTTTGGACTCCACTATGTTAGGGATGTCATCTTCCTTTGGTGAGAAGCGGTGAATATTGTTCAGGTTTAGACAGCCTCCACTAAGATGACCCATCACTTTTTCTCACCTTAAGCAATTATTTCCTAATATTTCACATTTCATTACTTGTTCTGATTGGACATTTGGTTTTAGCCTGTTGATGTAATTCTCCAGGGAATCTCAGTTCAGATTGACTTTGGCCATAAGTGACAAGCTTTCACAGCAACCCCACAGTCAAGCGTTTCTCTCTCCTTGATATCTAGTGATCTATTTTACTTTGAAGGTGCCATATTGTCTCATATCTGTTAAAAGAGCAACTGAACAGATACTTTTGAAACATGAAATGATTTTACTGTCTGTTAGGTTGAATTTGTTTCTGGTGTTGATTTTGATTTGACCTAGAATTGTGCCAAGAAAGCTGTTTCAGACACAGCTATGGGGGAGAAGGGCAGAAACTAAATCTTAAATGTGTCAATGACTAAAATAGAAGAAGCTGATTTATTAAGCACAGTAAAATAAAAAGGAACTGAAGACTAAAGAAAGCTTTTTGCGTCCACAGAAGTCACAAAGACTGGTGAAAAATTCAATCATGACTGACAAGTCCATACAAAATCCCACTCTCATGTTGCTAAAAGAATCTGTAAATGTGAAGTACAAATAGATTTTGCTCACAAATGGAGGGTTGCTATCACTAAAGAAGCAGCCCACGTTATATCGCTTTTGTACCTCCGTAACGTTCAGCTCAGTTCCATGTACCAAGAGGCACAATATTTATTTGCTAAGTTGAATCCCTAAAATCAAGCCCCTTTATATTCATTTCATTCTATACTTCAACTCTTCCGTTCTTAGAAAACAGTCAAAGTCATTCTTTTTCCACCATCCAAACAAAACTCACAGAAGTTTGTAGTCAACCTACAAAAATTATGTGTGCATATATGTATATACAATCCAGGGTTTGAAGTACAGCTAATACTCTCACAAGTACTACAGGTTGTGTATCCCTTACCCAAAATACTTGGGACCAGACGTGTTTTCAGTTTCACATTTTTGCAAATTATGGAATATCTGCATTATACCAGTTCAACATCTCTAATCTGAAAACTTGAAATGCTCCAAAATCTCAAACTTTTGGGATGTCAAAATGACACTCAAAGGAAATGCTCATGGGAATACTACAGATTTTGAAATTTTGTATTAGGGATGCTTTATCTACCACCAGCTACCTCTAAAACTACCTCTAAAACTCCACTGCTTCCTCTAAAACTCCCACGATGAGCAGCCTGCAATGAGTGAGACAGTGTGCAAGAGGTACTTATGTGTGTCTGTATAAAACGATATATAAACCCACAGGAACACTGCAAGGAAGATATTTTATTACCTAAGGAAATAGAGGCTCAGAGGGGTTAAGTAACTTGCCCAAGGGCAAACAGCTACAAAAGGACTCGTAAGTGGTAAAGATATCAAATTCTTAAATAGTAGCAAAAGAAAAAAAAGCTGAGTTACAAAGTGTAGTCATTCATGAGAGCAAAGGCAACAACAATGGCAGAACTGGCCTTGTAGCCCAGCCCAAGTCAGCAAGTCCGTAAGGAGGTTCCTTCGGGCCATTAAAATGAGACCTTTTCAGAAGCAACGTTTCCTTTTCGCTTTTTAACTTTCTCAAGAGAATATGTATCAAACTTCCAAATAAACTAAACACATCTGGATTCGCTAGACTTTTACTCATGAAAAATAATGGCATTTTTTAAGTCAAAAGAAGAAATGGAGAGATGACAGAGAACAACCCAGTGCAAAGGGTGAATGTATTTGAAAAATGAATCGGGTGGTAGAAGAGGAAGGAGAGGAGACAGCAGAATATTTCTGCAAAAGAAAATGGAGAGTTGCTTAGAAGCATTAAAAGCAATAAGATAATTCCTCCACATGGAATTTGGTTTTCAGGCCAACTCTGAGATACCCCAGGCAGCAACTTTGTTTTGAACACAAATAAATAAAATGACATCAGGAGAGGGCTAAGCAGAACATATATTCTCCCAACTCTGGCTCAGAGAACCCCTCCCAGGAGGAATCTGAGAGACCCTATGTCCCAATCACTAAGATAAATTACTAGGGGGGAAAAAAGTCAAAGTCTGAACAAGTCCAAAAAGAAAGAGATAATTTAACGATGGGAGGGACTGGAGAGAAGGGGGAGCCTTATTCATAAAACAGAACTTGACAGAAACGTCAGGAGGAGGTGAGGGGTTATAGATGGGATCTTTTAGGCTTTTTGACACTAAAAACAGGTTACGTGAACAGCTTTATCATGTAGCAGGGTTCCTGCTGGCAATTTTCTATGCTAAATATCCTGTCAAATAACATTTAACTTTCACCAACCTACCAATAGAAGAAGTTTCTCTGAAAGAAACAGAGCAGCTCCCTGTCTTCTTGCAGCTATATAAACAACTTGTGAAGCCTCCATCCTTCCAAATGTTTGCTAGTCATTTATGCACGAATATTTATTGAGCTCAGACTCTGGAAAGGAACAAAACACGGTCTTCATCCTCAGGTAGTTTCCATTGTAGCATGAAAAACAGACAGTAAGTAAGAAAATATGTACCACCATGTGAAGTAATTATAAGTGCACTAGAAAAAAAAAAAATTGAACTGGGTAGAGTAGAGAGTGGTGGAGGGGTGTGCCCCTATTTTAGAAAAGGCGATGAAGAAAATCCTCTTTGAGGTGAAATTTGAGAGGAGACAAAAATGAAGTGATATTTGGTAGAGGAGTGTTCTAACAGAGGGCACTTTGCACATCAGAGAGCCCTGGTTTGAACATCATACAAAAGCCATAACCTTGGGAGCTCAGTGCTAACTCTGCTGCCATAGGAACTAGCAACTCAGCTTGAGTTTTTTGCAAGAGGTTCAATTGTCGGAGGGGGTATGAAAAAGGGTAAAGGAATGAAATTCAAAATGAGGAGACTAGTGAAAAACCATGGAAATGTATATATTCTAAATGCTTCTTCATGACTCTGAAAAGAACTCAAAATAGGTAAGAAAAGCACTATTCTTTCACATAGCCCCATACTGGATATCCCTAAGACGTATCAGGGTGGGATAGCATACTGATTACAAGATGAGTTTGGGGGTCCATCCTGACTTTGATTGGAATCCAAGCTCTACCATTTATTAGCTGTGGTTTTTGTTTGCTTGTTTAACTTTTCAAGCTTTAGTTTTCTTATCTGTAAAGTGGGGGCACCATGATCTTTCTGCATAGGGTTTCCCAAGAATACAATGAGCTGTTGCATTCGACGTGCATAGCGCAGTGTCAGGCACAAATGAGAAGGGCAAAAAATGTGAGATTTTCAACACGTTAATATATAAATGTATCACATGTGAGACATGTAATACAATGTGAACAAATATGTTCCTAAAAACATTCTTTCATTATATGACTTTAAAATAACTAGTCATTTTAAATGACTTCTATTCAGCTTATGAAAGAGCTTCTTTCATTGTAATCTTTATACTTTGAATGCTTCCTTTGCTGTAATAAGATATAAGGCCATTGCTGATCCAAATCCACTAAAGCATGAATGCAATACCAAGGTCCACAATTGTGCTAGAAGTAATGGCAGGAAACCAAGGGACAGGGACTTCCTTATGTTTTGAAACCCAGGGCAAGGCTTTCCTGTTTGCGTATCATGAAAAGTCATTTTGTCCAGAACAAGTACGATTTATTTAACAAAAATGCTTTCCCAGAAGCAGAGAGGAGATTTTTTCCCCTCTCTCCTCAGATCCTCAGCAACTGTCTTGGTACAAATCACAAAGGTGCTCTATGAATGAAGAATGACAACTGTGCTCTTCTGGGGAGGCTGCAGATGACAAAAGGAAATGAATGTCTCAGGGAAGGGGGCCTAGTACAAAGACAGGCACTGCCATTCCTGTAGCACTCAATCACATATGCCACTAACAGGATGCGGGCATCACCGAGGGACCAAAGGTGTCTGGGTTCAAAGCCTGGTGAAGGAAAGGTCCCAGGCGCAACACAGGATGATTTGTCATTCTGATATCTAGAAGGAAAAGGGGTCAGCCGGACCATAAAAGGCTGACGTTGCTGCCAATGCCACTCATGTTCAAACTGTTAACGTGTTCCTGATCAGAGTGTCTCTCTTTATGGGATGGGTGGAACAGATCACAGTGTTTTATAGATTGGAAAGATTGAGGTGCAACAAGCAACTCTCTTAGGAAAAACGCCCTAACCTCCCAGGATGCAGAAAGTTACAGGAGCGTAGGTGAAAACGCGGCTGAGCATGCACTGAGCTGCTCCTGTGGACCAGGAACCAGGTACCTGGTCAGTATTTTATTATCTTCATGGAAATCTCTGAGGTCAGCGCTGGTATCATCTCCATTTTACAGACGAGGCAATCGAGACTCCGCGAGCGTTGCTTATCCACTGAGTGGTTTCTCTGAAGCTAGAGACTAATACAAACAGCTTCCAAATTTCCTCTCCAACTGGGGGTAATTTGGGAATTCAGGCGAAGTAAGGGAATCTAAGAACTAGCTAGAGAAAACTGACTAATATAATCTCACAAAAACGGAAGAAAGGCATTAAACAAAAAGGAAGAAACAAATTAAGTTAAATACATAGAGTGAGTCACAGAAGGCTTTGAAACCATAAGCAAAAACTGGGGAAAAGTATATGACCTCACGAAAGGATATTAACATTTCATCATGGTGTCCACTTTCCCTGGGAAGCTCTCTCCCTGCCCACAGAATGGATCGATTTGTCTATCCGTGGGAGAATCCGAAATGACACCCCTGCCATGGGAGTCACAGCAGCAACCACACAACCACAGCAAATAATGGCGAAGGCCCCAGGAGGTTAGGTTTAGAGGGTAAACCTCACAATAGTGATTCTGCAGTCCCTCTGTACACACTGCGTTCTCCCATCTGGACCGCGACAACCTTTCCTACGTCTTTGATATTTTTGCCATGAGACTATATGCTTCTCTTACAGAAGGCATTGATAAAACTTAACAATACTCTCCCCACAGCAATCACCCCACGGAGAATAATAGGACTGAGTAAATGGGCATAATTACTTTGAAGCAATAGTGAGTTTGCCTTAAGATGATTTCAAACTCCAGAGGTAAAAAACGAGAACTCTTATTCCAGAGTTGTCATCAGGAATGTCACGATGCAGGGCTGACGGATGTCACTCCGTGCTAATGGACGTTGACCATGAGTTAGAAGACACAAGGTCTTCTTATTGAAAAGCAGAGGGATATTTCTAGATTATAACATTTCTCTAATGGAGGCAAAATTTCACTGGGGCATCCCCGTTCCAGTTAAGGAAGCCAGAAACTTCAAATGCGAAGCTCATCTCTGCATTTTCGCCTTTTATATTTTACTTGCTGCTTCGGAGTTATGCTTATTGATGAATGTTGGAGGTACTGACAGATAGAATTGGGTGTATATATTTAAACCCAGACATTGTGGAGCAATTAGGGAAAGAGGGGGATATGTATATGGGGAGGCAATTTTTACCTAAATCCATCTACAAAATGTAACTAAAGAAGGTAGTAAAAAGTAACTGATAAATGAAACAGAAAAATCATATAGTAACCAGGAATCAAGAGGAATAGAATGGATGTGGATTAAGACTTGCACAAAGGAGGTACAGTCCTATCCCCTATGGACTGCGGGAAAGGCAGAGGGAGCACCAGTAGAGTGACCCCAACCTGCGTAGATCTGTTAGAGCCAGAAGCAGGGTCTTGGCTAAGCGCTAAAAAGTGTCAGGTACAGCATCTTAGCTCTACCTTAAAAAGAAATATCCAGAGACAGTTTACAAAATCATGATCAGGAAAAAGGGCAAAGTGCAAAGGTGTGTGAAATTTATAATCAGCAGCACAGTGCTGGGCACCCCCGAAAAGTTAGAGCTTTTGTAAGCACTGAAGGGCCGGATACTATGCTAAGCACTTTTTACTGCCTTCCTCATTATTTTGTAATAACTCCATGAACTCTGTGCTACTAAATGTCCTCTTTGTATAAATAAGTATGCTGAGACAGACAGATTAATTTGTCCAAAATTACTCAACTAGCAAATAGCTCAAGAGTGAAAGAAACTCATGCAGGCTGGGCCTGCCACCTGAACTCTTAATCACACTGGCTGTTTGCCTAGAGTACAGGATATGTTGGTAAACGGGGGATCCCATGCAGCTTCTGTGCTTCTCCACCCAGAAAACTTTGTGCTGTCTATAAGAAATGCACTTTTTGGCCAGCTGTGGTGGCTTACACCTGTAATCCCAGCACTTTGGGAGGCCGAGGCAGGTGGATCACTTGAGTTCAGGAGTTTGAGACCAGCCTGGCCAACATCATGAAACCCTGTCTCTACTAAAATACAAAAATTAGCTGGGCATGGTGGTGGGCTCCTGTAGTCCCAGCTACCTGGGAGGCTGAGGCAGGAGAATGGCTTGGATCCGTGAGGCAGCAGTTGCAGTAAGCCGAGGTCACGCCACTGCTCTCCAGCCTGGGCAACAGACTTCGTCATCAACATCATAAAAACAAGAACAAACAAACAAAAAACTGCACCTTTTATAGAAGTTTAGTTCATGTTAAGTAAGTATAGTTTCAATGGAATTCTGAGTTTCCTTACACACTTTTGTTTTTCACACTGAATTGGCTGTACTTAGAAACCAAAGCACTAAAGCTAAAGTTAAAAGTCAGTGTGGAAACACAGTGATAGGAGCCCAGGGCTGAGTCAGGCATAGATTCCAGTCTCTTCTCTGCCACTAACTCACAATGTGAATGTGAACCAATCATTTATCCTCAATAAAACTGAAGCTTAATCACGTCTAAGGCCGCATTAAATGTTGCAATGTGATGACTGCACAAGCATTTTCAATTAGCAATGTTTACGACTTCTGATGTTATCAACGAATCTAATTTTCTATTTCCATATATTACTTGTGTATATGTATTTATGGTTCTCCCTTTGTATTTCAAAGTGAACATTAAATAAACAGATCGTGATGGGCATGCACATGGCACGTACAATTTTCTTATCGTAGGACTCCCCGCTGCTGTAGGTTGTGGCCAGCGTGGATGAGCACTCTTCCAGGTACCAAGGTTTCTTTCCGCTTTCTGCAGTGCTGCTGATGGAGATGGTGTAGATGCTGTTGGTGTAGCCATCACAGGAGCAGTGGTCTTTGCTCCTTCCGCCATTTCCAGATGCCCAAACAAACACAGAGCCGAGGCCTCTCCGCCCCTGTTCACAAACAGAGAAAGCTAAATGATGGTGTGAAATGACTCTAAATGAAGAGGTCAGAATCCACTGAGCCAAACTGAGTATGTGCAGGTGGCGTGTGTTGCTATCTTAATATGCTGGGCTTAAGCAGCTTTTGGGAGTGGAGTAAGAAGAGTTGGTCTTATAGACTAAAATGGTCAGAAAAGTTACAGGAGCACACATAATGACAATAATAATGGCTAATATTTATGGACCAAGCACAAGTCAAAGAGTTTTACATGAACTGGATTGAATTCTTTCAACGATCCTGTGAGGCTGGCACAATTCCTGTCTCCATTATGCTGTGGAGAAACTGAGGTACAGAAGTTAAGTAATGAAATTAAAAATTTTTTTAAAAAGGAATTTAAGTAATGTTTCTAAGGTCATAATCAGTAAGTGGTAGGGCCAACATTTGAACCCAGTGAGATATGAGAGTTGGGATATTATTAGTTGTAATTACCATAGTTACGCACTATTGTTTAAAATCTTCACATCTGCTATGAATTGGGTGTTATCATGCACCCTCGTTTACAACTGAGGAACATGAGCTATACAGAGGTTATGCCTCCATGCTCAATCACACTGTTGGTGAGTGTCAGAAGCAAGTACTAACAGTACTTCTTTCTATAGAACTGACCTTCCCATGAGTGGTGTGGGCACTAATTACTGAGGGATGTTAATGGATGCTACCATAAATAAAAGGATTTCAAGATCACATATGTTTGGGAATCCCTGAGTTAAACAAAATTAAGTGAGCCTCTTTATTACAAAACTTCTAAGCACCTTTAATAAATGAATGCTTACTGTAAAATTCTAAAAGCAGGATACAGTCTAATGTAATTTTTCCAAACATATTTGACCATAGATCTATTAACATTTTCTTAGAATGCTAGAAGACAGTGTCACATTCTTCATACCAAAGCTTGGTAGCTAAAAATAACTAAAAGAATTTCTTGGTTAGGCATGGTGGCTCATGCCTGTAATCCTAGCATTTTGGGAGGCAGAGATGAGCAGATCACCTGACAGGAATTCAAGACCAGCCTGTCCAACATGGAAAACTCCGTCTCTACTAAAAATACAAAAATTAGCCAGGTGTGGTGGTGCATGCCTGTAATCTTAGCTACTCGGGAGGCTGAGGCAGGAGAACTGCTTGAACCTGAGAGGTGGAGGGTGCAGGTTGCAGTGAGCCAAGGTCATACCACTGCACTCTAGCCTGGACGACAGAGTGAGACTGTCTAAAAAAAAAAAAAAGACTTTCTTAAAGTTCTCAATAATTAAGGAATAGAAGAAAAGTAGAATATAGACATACACAGTGAAGTGACTATAAGCTGATGTCTTCGGGGAAAAACAGAATTAAGCCAAAATGGAGAGTATTTCTGGGAATAGCTACAGCTGAATCTCTAAGAAATTGTGCCATTTTAAAGCTAGAAGGCAAATTGGAGGACATTGAGGCCAAATCCATCATTTTCTATTAGGAAGTGAGAACCCAAGTCACAAAGCTAGTGATGGCAAAGACTTTCTTCCTTCCTGGCCCTAGTTTTCTGGTCCCCAGGTGGAAGGAAAATTTGGGGGATGCTTTCTTAGAATTTCTGGAAAAAGAGCCCCAAAAAAAAAAGAGACAACAAAGTCTAGAATATCTGTGATAAACTCTTCCTGACCTTGACTCTTCAAGGAATGGAATATTTATGACATGATTTGACAGACCTGATCATACATTTCTTTTTGTACTTGAACTTGGAAAAAATGCTTTATGATTACCCAGGAATTGGAAATATTCATGAAGAGAGAGGGGGATAAACTTTCAGTTGTTATTGCTGCTCGACAGCTGGGCCTGGTTTACCATCCCTTAACATTTCATCAAAATATTCATGAAATAGAGAGAAAGGTGCAGTAATCACCAAGCCATCACAAACTAAGAATCTTGTTCAATGCTATGATAATCTCTAGGAGGGATTATGCATCACTATGGTGAGGGTGGTCAGACTGAGAAACTATGTCTAGACCTCAGAGACAGAACAACATACCAGAGGGAAAGAAAGAATGTTCCAAGTCATCATCAATATGTTCCCTCTCTATCAGACACAGAGGGGCTGTGTTACAGGCAAAAATCAGGGTCCCACTGGGCCTCACCTGACAGGTCAATAGAATATATGGGATTGTGCAAAAACCCACCTGATTTAAACAGCGCCAAAACAGATGATAGACAAAGACTCACAACGCAACTAAAAGGCATATATGGTACAAGCATGTGTGTGTGTGTGTGTGTGTATATTTGTAAAATTATGACAGTGTGCCCATGAATAAAATTCAATTAAACTATCTTTAAAAAGTAACTTGATTTTAAAGAATATTTAATAAGAAAATATTTAGGAAGCATTTTTGTGATAATGTAGTTATAAACGTAGGATACAAAATGATATAGCATAGTCTCAGTTTAGGAAAAAATGTGTGTAGACTGGGTGCAGTGGCCAACGCCTATAATCCTAGTGCTTTGGGAGGTCAAGGCAGGAGGATCATCTGAGGCCAGGAGTTAGAGAACAGCCTGGGCAACAGGGTAAGACCACATATTTACAAAAAATTAAAAAGAAATATCCAAGTGGTGGTGTATGCATCTAGTCTCAGCTATTTCAGGGGCTGAGGTGGAAGGATTGCTTGGAGCCAGGAGTTCGAGGCTGCAGTGAGCTACGATTGCTCTGCTGCACTCCAGGCTGAGTGACAGAGCAAGACCCTGTATCTTTAAAAAAAAAAAAAAAAAAACAAAGGGAAAGACAAAAAAGTGTGTGTGTACAGCAGTCTATATGCATAAATTTAGAGGCATACCATAACGTGAAAATGTAATTGAAGTTATCCTGTATTGTAAGATCAGAAAAGCTTTTTATTTTTTTTTTATGTCAATCTTCTATGGCCATGTCTTACTTTAATAAAAAGAAACAAGAACTTTAATTCCTCTACTAAGAGGGAAAACACAGAGTCAATTCTTAAGAGATAATTTTTTCATGTTATGGCCAAAAGGGGTTTTACCCATAGAAGGTCCACTGTGTACTAAAAACAACAGAGGCTAACATTTCTAAAAAACCTTCTATGCGCCAAGCGCTGTACAAACATTACTCTGCACGATCCAAGTTTATATTATCATCATTTTACAGATGAGCAAACTGGTTCTCAGAACTGCTCACTAACGGGCTGGGTGCAGTGGCTCATGCCTGTAATCCCAGCACTTAGAGACAAGCCTGGGAAACATAGCGAGACCTTGTCTCTAAGAAAAAAATAAAAAATTAGCCAGGCACGGTGGCATGCGCCTATATTCCTGGCTTCTAGGGAGGCTGGGGTGAGAGGATCACTTGAGCCCAAGAGGTCGAGGCTGCAGTTAGTTATGGTCACACCACTGCACTCCAGCCTAGGCAACAGGGCTCAGAGAAAGACTGTCTCTAAACCAAAAAAAAAAAAAGAAAATGCCAGACCTTGAAAACTGACTGGAGCCACAGCCTGAGCTATTAATCCTTACAACAGTCTTCCTTTGGGCAAAAAGAGGGCTACTGGTTATTGTACCCTTTCTGGCCAAATCTCCCATGACTTCATTGCAGCTTGGCCTTAGAATGTAAGAGCAGACCAGCACTCAAGTCCTTTCTAGACTTGGCAGTAGTATTAGAACTGATAAAGATTAGATGTATGCCTTGCCCCCAAGAGGTAGGACGTAGTTTCCAACCCCCAAGTTCCCTGAAATCCCACCCTGAGGGGGGACTCCCTCAGAAGTGTGAACACAGGTCATTCTGTTCTGGCAGCACTCACGGAAGACACCAATAAGGAGGGGCAATGGCATTGCTGAGGGGTGCTTTGGGGATCTACTGGGTTGAGAGAGTCCCGAGTTGAGAGGACAGTAGGTTGCTGCTGCCCTGAAAATGTCCCTTTCAGACAGAGGTGATGTCCTTGTTTTGAACAAATAATCTGAGGGAACTGTTTTATAACTGAGCATGGTGAAGGAAAACCTCAAAGGACCGTGTGGGGTCAATAACCACTTCTAGGCCTGAAGAGGCCCAGAGAGAGGGGAGTCACTGGAGCTGGTGACAGAGGGGTTAATCAGAGTTGGTCAGGGGACACACTAGCCTGTGCTGGCCCTGCAGATTAGGGGCAGGTGAATGTATACCTGAGCCCCCAGTCTCCCCGTCTTACATTCCAATTTCTGGCCAGCGTACCCCACTGGCCAAACCTCATTAAAACCCATAGAGATCAGTGTCCACACGCACAGAGCTTGTGGAGAGAAGGGAAGAAGAGATCTTAAGGGTTAAATAGGAGACACTGGAATAGTCCTGAAGGTGTGTGGTAGACTGCACTGTGTTCCCCCTAAAGTCATATGCTAAAGCCCTAAAGACCAATGTGACTATATTTGGAAAAAGGGTTTTCAGTGAGGCAATTAAGCTTAAATGAGGTCGTAAGTGTGGGGCCGCACAGGACTGGTGTCCATATAAACAGAGGAAGACATATCAGAGCTCAGATCTCTCTAGCACACACTCTCTCTCTTTTTCTCTCTCTCAGGGTGTGGGCACAGAGGGAAGGCTATGTGAAGACACAGCCAGAAGGTGGTATCTGCAAGCCGAGGAGGGCCAGGACCCAGCTCTACAAGCATTGTGGTCTTGGACTTCCAGCCTTCCAGCCTCCAGAACTGTAAGAAGATAAATTTCCCTTGTTTAAGCCAGGGGTCTGCAACCAAAATTGATCTGCGGCTTGTTAGGAATCTGGCCACAGAGCAGGAGGTGGGTGGTGGGCAGGCAAGCGAAGCTTCATCTGTGTTTACAGCCATTTTCTATTACTCACTTACCGCCTGAGCTCTACCTCCTGTCAGATCACCAGCGGCATTGGGTTCTCATAGGAGCTCGAACCCGCTTATGAACTGCGCATGTGAGGGATCCAGGTTTCATGCTTCTTAAGAGAATCTAATGACTGATGATCTGTCACTGTCTCCCATCACCCCCAGATGGGACCATTTAGTTGCAGGAAAACAAGCTCAGGGTTTCCATGATTCTATATTATGGTGAGTTGTATAATTTCATTTTATATTACAATGTAATAAGAGAAATAATGTGCACAATGAATGTAATGTGCTTGAATCATCCCCTAAACCCCAGTTCTGTGAAAAAAGTGACTTCCACGAAACCTTTCCCTGGCACCAAAAAAGTTGAGGACTGCTGGTTTAAGCCACCCAGTCTGTGCTGTTTTGTTACAGTAGCCCAGGCTGACTAACACGAGGAGAGAGGAAGAACAGGGGCCTGCCCCTCGTTGGATTCTGTGTGCTCTACCACAGAATGCAGAGAGACTGCCATCATTCGACCCAGGAGGCAAGCTGACCTTTATTCCTGTGAGTATGGTTTATGATTGAAGTCTCAGAAATAAACAGACTGAATTTGTGGGCTAGAATGCCATCAAGACAGCTGCTAAAGATCTATGGGGTTAACCTTAAACAATTAGCAATTCAAAAATACATTTCCTACAGAGGCACAGGGGGTTTCCATTCATATGAAATATCCAGAAACCAAAACATATGTGGCAAAAAATTAAAAATCTGGACATTTCTCCAAAAAAAAGTAAAATTAAGAATTAAATCTTAATGTGGGGTATAGGGAGAAGGGAGGGTGCAAGGAGTACTATGAAGAGAAAAGAATTTTGAGGCATATATTTCCCTAAAGTGTGGGAAATAATGACATTTTCTAGCTTGGTGAAGTAGTGTGATTGCAATTGGCTATTTAAATATGGCTTTGCATGCCCAAAAAAAAGAAAAATCTCTTCAATTTAATTGAGTGCTCCGTTAAAAGTCAGCTAACTTAAGGCAAAATACCTTGTGGAATCCATGCAGGATCCATTTGAACAACCTGTAAATACTCTCTTTGTATCTAAATGCACGTTTTTTTCCCATGAATGCCCTATGAAAATCAATTTGTAATACCCTATCAGCATTATTATTAAAGGATAGAAAAGAATTGGATTTCCTTGTGGCTCAGAAGGTCAGAAAAGGCCACTTTATGCTGGATTACCAATTAAATCATACACTCTGAGCCAGGCTTTGAGAACATTAGTGTATGATGGAACTAAATTTCTTTCTTTAAAATAGTGTGATTATTTTTTAGTCAGTGCAGTTAGGTTTTATTTGATATTTTAGTATTACTTTCTTCTCCTGTATTGCTTAGTAAGTATTTTTAAAAGGCCATGAGTAAATTCTTGTGATATAAAAAAGAGTAAGAAAGATAGTAACATATATTAATATGTGGCTAGATACTGTGCTAGAAGCTTTCACATATTATTAGTTAATTTAGAGCAGAATTTAGAGCAACACCAGCAAAATAGATAGCACTGAATGGATTGTTCCATATTAGGAAACTGATAACGTTAAGTAATAGGCCCAGTATCATATAACTAGGACGTGGTAGAGACAAGAGGTCGAGACCCTGAGTCTGATCAGAACCTCTGGATCTGTATATGTCAACTTGAAGAGACACAAAAAAAACAACTTTGGAATGAGGCACTTCCATTCATCCATGATGTCTCGCAAGCACCGCCTCAATACCCAACTTATCAAAGCCCCTTGTCATTCCTCTCCCCACCTTTTTTGCTATTCCTCCTTTTGGGGAGAAAAGAGCACAGTTCTCTCTGTAAGCTTTTTATGCCATGGTTATTCCATACTCCATATTCCCTGGATAAAGGGGCATCCAGGGATAAGGGGAAGAAGTTGGAGAGAGACAAGGACACTTACTACTAATGACTTAGTAGCTAAGAAATAAAGAACTGTTTCTATTTTTAAAGCTCAAGGATATTCTGACTAGCATTTTTGAAATAAATCTTGTTGCTTTATAGAACAGGGTTCATTGAAAGAAATAGATCTCGTCTAGAAACATAATGTAAAGACCCCCCCCCAAAAAAAATTAAAAAACCTCACAAATACCACCAAAACCCCCTTTAAAAACTACTGTTTTTTGTAGCACTCACACAAAACGTTTGTTCCAGAATTCTAAAACATATTGCTTCTTTAAGCAACTTAAATAACTTTTTGATCACATTTATCCTATTGTTAGAAACAAGCTAACCTGGTATAACTTGGTGGGAGAAAGCGTTCTTGGTCATGCACGGAGATGATGCAGTCATGGTAAAGGTGTATGAAGACATCTATGGGATAAGAGCTTACTTAAGCCCCAGACTTGTTTTTTCAATCAGTTCATCCGAGTAAGATGGAGCTGAGGTTACAGAAATTAATTATATGGAATCAAGTTAAGATTCAGGGAATAAGGTGGTCCATCCCCTCAAAAAATCCACAAGTAACCTGAATGAGACAATATGAGATGTTTTGCCCAATGTAGAGAGTATCCAGGTTTCTCTTGTTCCGCTTCTACACTTAGAATATTTCATAACTGTGCTCTCAGAATAACTAAGGTAAACAGAGGAACTATTATATGTAGTTTAAAGCAAACACTCATTAATTATGCTTTATTTATTTGGTGATTTGAGTAAAGGAAACAGTTCATTAATTCCGCTTGTTTCCAAGCAAAAATTCCAGGATCGAAAATGCTTACCAATGGAAAGCAACAGCTCCCTAAAGCTGATTTCTGCAACCAGCCAACAACCAGTGAGTGGCCTCCACCAGCACCTGCTGATGTCCAGTGCTTCCCGCAGCCCAGTTCCTGGCCCTGCTACTGGTCTCAATCTTTATGCACCTGCTTTAGCCTGTCCGCTGCCAGACCCACCCATGCAGCCTAAGAGAGACTCTGCGGAAGGGCTGCCTAAACATCATCAGACTGGCTTCCAAAGAACACTGTACGGGAGTATCTTCATCATTCACATTCTGTGCTACTTAGCCACTCAAAAGATGGCTGATGAGAGGGATGGGAAATACAAATGCAGTGATTTTCTACTTCTCTAGTAAGAAAAATGGAGCAAAGAAGGCTTTTGTGGATAGTTACCTATTTCCGCTCATTTCTGCCTTCTTGCCATTTCTTATGCGACGTGATTTCGCTCCCTCCTCTTCCATCGCATCTTAACCTCACCAATCTATCTTTTCAGCCCTATACCAGGTAGTCTGTATTATGATTTTCTGTGCACACAATAGGTCACTAGGCCAAGAAATTTTTAATGTTCTTTTGACTTTTTAATGATGCACTCAAGTTATCAGATGCAGTTATTAACAATCATATTAATTTTACCATTCACAAATGAAAATCCATTTTATATGCTTCCTGAGCATATCAAACGCAGCCGACTTCACTTTTCAAAAAATAGAGAGCCTAATAATGACTATAGGATCAACTGCAAATGACAAAATTTTAAATATCATTTATAAGCTACTTTTAGGGTCTTTTCATGATATTGTTCATGTCCTAGTCCATGAATGGAGAGCACGTTGCACTGAATTCAGGGACTTCAGGTCAGTTTTCTAAAGTGACACTTGGAAATGGTGAGTAAGGTGGTCAAAGAGTAATGTCAAGGACAATGAATCGGTGCTGCAAATACAGAACTTGCCTACATCCCTATCATTAGCTAATTTTATGTTTATTGTGTGAATAGAAAGAAAAAAATTGAGTTACTTATCCACCATATCTGCTAGAATATAAATTTGGTAGAGCATCAACTCACTAAAGGCTCAGTAGAATCAATTTCCTTATCAGAGATGCCCTTTCTTCATAAGGGTTGATTGACACTGAGGATTTACACACTTAACACAGCTTCTTAACTTTATCACAACAGTGTACAAGTTGGTGTGACCCTTGGCTCCTGACAGCAATATCACAATCGTGTAGATTTCTTTTACTTTGTTTATTTTCACAGCATAACTGGAAGAAGAAAATCAGTCTTACATGGAGAAAGAGTAGTAGAATATGTATGATGAAATAAAAACTGGGTGTGTTTACCAATGAAAATAAATACACTTTCATACAACGAATTATATTTCGATGAACTTTTAGATATTCTGGTCATTCAGGAACTTCAAATAATATAATTTTGGAGCTGAATAATGCCCTATGGATATTATGTAAAGTCGGACACATAAAAGGTTCATTCAGCATAATTTTACATTTCTACATAAGGGAATTCAGGAAATGATGTTACCAGAGCCAGTTAGAGGCAGGGCTGGGACCAGAATGCACCCAGTCTTACCTCATCCAATGCTGATTTCCCCTGACTAGTACTGACACCAGGTGTTCCTAAAAATACTTAACAGCTTGTTTAGGAAAACATGCTTAGCCATAGTGGATTCGAGAAAATTAAAAATAAAAAACAAAATAAAACAACCTTCCCTTCTGCCTTATCTCCTTTGCCAAATCAACAATTCCCAAATAATTAGCTGCGTTAATAGTCCCTTGATGGTCAATTCATACTGGTCAATTCTGTTTTTTCTCAGACCTCATCTCATCTGTTCACAGAAGCCTCAGCAAGAATCAGGTGATTAACTTCCGGTCACTCCTTCCTACATCCTCTATGTTTTGAGCCCCTGCACAAACAGTTTTCCCATTGTGTGGGGGCATCTCACATTGGCTGGAAAGAGGGGCAGGCAGACTAGATTTCTCAATTCCTCACTCCAAGCAGCTAAGAAAATAAATGTATATCTGATATGCTCTCTGAAATAACCACAAGCAATAATTACTAGCAACAACACAGCTGTCTGGGTACATCCACCATCTCAGCATCCCCATTTTTGGAAGAAGAAAAGCTATTCTCTGTTTTTTTGTTTTGTTTTGTTTTGTTTTTTTGAGACACAGTCTTGCTCTGTCGCCCAGGCTAGAGTGCAGTGGCGTGATCTCGGCTCACTGCAGACTCTGCCTCCCGGGTTCAAGTGATTCTCCTGCCTCAGCCTCCTGAGTAGCTGGGATTACAGACGCCCACCACTGCGCCCAACTAATTTTTGTATTTTTTAGTAGAGATGGGATTTCACCATCTTGGCCAGGCTGGTCTCGAACCCCTGACCTCACGATCCACCCGCCTCAGCCTCCCAAAGTGCTGGGATTACAGGCATGAGCCATCGCGCCTGGCCAGAAAAGCTATTCTCACACCTTCCAAAAGTTTTTACAACTTGGTTCATCCCAGAGCAAAGGCCAAACCATGCTCAGACTTTCAGGAGGGCCAGGTTTATGAAGTTAAGAAGGACATTTCTAATATTAACATTGATTACCAATGCTGAAACTGCTCAGAAATATGTATCACCTTTAAATGTATATGGAAGGCATAAAATTTGAAAAATTCCTTTCATAGAGAATAAAAACATTTATTATCGACAGAGGTATGAAAGGAACTTACCGTAAATATTTGGACAGGCACTTGGAAAGGAGGATAGAAGGATATTCCAACAATAATGAAAAGTTCATACTCTTCCCTAAGTTAGCTCTAAATTATGAAATCTCTCACTGTGAAGTGGTTCCAAGTGCCAGCTCAAGTCTGCAAGGGTAAGCTACCCTCATCCAGAGCCCAGCATGCGGCCTGAACTGTCACACGCCTCTACTATATGAAGTAGTAATCTTGATCTTACACGGAGTAACTCCTAACATTTCTGAAATAGAGATCAGCTCTCTCCATTTCCTACCCATGAACACGATCCTGTCTTAATTAAAACAAACTATGCTTTAGAGAAAATTACAGCTGTTATCAGGATCACATTATTTACAAGCCTCTGTAGTGACTATTTTCGGGTCCTTAAAGATGCATCCAGTGTGGCCCTTCCTTTTATAAGAAGCCGATTGCACGACTGCACACTTCATATGTGCAATATCATTCAGCCTTCACGATAGCTCTGTAAAGCAAGTCCTATCATAGTCTTTTCTCTGGGAAACCAGTGCTCAGAGTTTGTCTCAGGTGAAATAGCCAGAGAGTAACCAACTTGAGCAAGGGAGGGACTCTATACCACTGCAGGCCACATCCAAGGATGAAGAGGAAGAGAACAGACCACACGGTGGGGTTCAGGGATGTGCCAAATCAGTTGCCTGAATGATCAGTTCTCCAGGAACTCAGAAAAGAGACAGATCTTTGTTGTAGTGTTCACTTTGGTGACCACAATTCAGCTACGGTTGACTGGGAGCTGCGTGTGAACAGATGGGCCCATGTGTCCCACCCAACAGGAGCTGCTATTGCACAGAGCATGGTGGCAGAAAGTGCCACAGTCATATTTCTTACTGGCCCCGTTGCCTAACTTTGCCAAGACTCAGTTTACACATCAATAAGCTGAGTATTCCTGTGAGGCTCCTGCTCATGCCTATGTCAACTGGCTGTAGGCGTTATAATAATGTTCACAGCTAAATATTAGGTTTGACTGTATTCATCAAACATGAGGTGAGGAATGCAAGCTCAGGTGAAGTGGAAAAACAAATCTGCTATCTAAGCCATATGTACTTTAAAATCATTTGATATTATCAACTGAGTTCAATGGGCCTTTGTGTATTAAATAGTGGTTTTTCTTTTCCGATGACTGCCGTGTTATGTTGAAGGAAACTAATCTGTCTGTTCTCCCTATCAACTTTCTCAAAACTATGTTGAGAATCAGAGCAATTCAAAATTAGTATAGACCTCAACTTGACCTAATCTAATCCCTATATGATTTGGAATCTTCCCTTAACAGGGACACCCATACTATACTATACTAGAACACTCTTGGGAGGAGGAGTTCACTTACCTCCCAGGCAGACCAGCAGTAACTATAAACAGAGCAAACAAACCAAAGGAACAAAGGACTGTTATTGATAACTGATTAATCCAGTAGTAGGATAGTCTAACAGAGGGATTTAAAATAGGATTTGCAAAAGTTGATTTAAACTGCCCAGTTACTAATGGATCTCTAAACTAAAACTGAAAACAAGATGTTAATAAAAATTTGAAATTTGCACCTATGCAAGGTTAGAATAGATTTGTGTTCCTCTCCATAAAAATGCACAACAATTCACATTAATATAGTAACCTAAATTTGATAGTTGGATGTCAGATAACTTTGTGCAATTAAATAATGTGAAACCACATATGTATTTATGAAAAACGCACATTTGTTTCCAAAATGGATATTATATTGGGTACACTCGGCAAGCCACATCTTAGCTTTGTTAATGTTCTAAATACACAGAATTCCACCAGGATGTAGTTAAATCTTAAGGCAGAATTTCTAAAGCAAATCCCAGTTAAAGTCAATTTTCATTAAGTGGAACCAATTTTTAAAGAAGCTCCCTTTTCTTTCCACCTAGCTATGTATCATTCCAAAATTTTACATTTGCCAACTAGTTTAACAGTAATCTGTCATTTATTAAAAAGCAAACTGGTACTAATCCTGCTACAGCTGGGTGTGTATCAGATAAAAACATATCCCTCCTGGATGGAATTGGTTAACTTTATTATGATTATTATTACTGCTTTCATTATACCTCTTCTCTGCCCTCCTGGTGAACATATGCCTTTAATTTAAGGGTGGGGAAATATGTGTATGTTCACTTGTGTGTATGTTCAAGCAACCTTTGCTTTCAGCAAACACTCCATATAATCCATCAGTTTTTAAATCTGGTGAATTGAAAAGGCAATTGATGATGGGAAGGGAAAATAGTAATCACAGTCTTCCTAAGAGACTAAATAGTCAGACGTATGCCAATAGATGTCTATCAGATGTCTTGGTTTCCATCTGGACCCCTAAATACAAAAGAGTCAGGATGGGATGAGGTCCACAGTTTCAACAGAGAGTGAAGGGGCCAATGATCCTGACTTCACTGACTCTTCTTGACCATCCTTGACAGTGGCTCTGTTCTGTTAGAATTCACTGGAAAGCTTTAATTGATATTACTAAAACCTAAGAAGCTCAAAGAACAATGACTTGAACTCCAAAGTATACTAGTAGATAAAATGACAAAGCAAACTCTCTAAGCTATGCTCCTAAAATATCTACAAAAAACTGCATGATTTCTCCAGGAAAAGAAAAAAAAGACTAAGATAAATGCCAAACCAGTGCTTGGCATATAGTGGGTATTAAAGAATTTTTTTTTTTTTTTATGTCTTGCTTTTTTGAGTCTTGCTGTGTCGCCCAGGCTGGAGTGCAGTGGCCCAATCTCAGCTCACTGCAACATTGGCCTCTGGGGTTCAAGCAATTCTCCTGCCTCAGCCTCCTGAATAGCTGGGACTATAAGCATGTGCTACCATGCCCAACTAATTTTTGTATTTTTCGTAGAGATGGGGTTTCACCATGTTGGTCTCGCCTGACCACAAGTGATCCGCCCGCCTTGGCCTCCCAGAGTGCTGTCATAACAGGCATGAGCCACGGCACCCGGCCTTAAAAAATATTTGAGTCAAATAATAACGGGAACACTGGTAACCTTAACAGAGGCTTTTCTGACTATGAAAAAGATTCCATTTCAAGTTTTTCTTTTTCTAAAAAATGTTATTAAACACACTTGTCAGGAAATTGTGAAATGCTGTCGATATTAGACACCTGCTGATGCATATCGATTGCACCAAGTGTATTAAAATCCGAATGGAGCAAAAAGATGATTCCAAGGCAACTAGACTGTGCTACAGTAAGTCTTCTTATTGTGGGCTGTCTACTCTGCCCTAGCTTACCAGATTCTGTAAACTGAAGGGACTTTGGAAGCTTGCTGGCACTTTATTTAGAACATTTATTCATCATTATACAGTGAGCTCCCCAAAGACAAGGGCTGAGTGCTATTCATCTTTCCCTACCATCTAGAAAAGTGCCTGGAATATTATAACCCCTCAGTGAATGCCTCCTCAGTGCAACCAGGAATAAATGAATGAATCAAGAATCAATCATAGAAAACTTTAGGGTCTTAGCTTCTTATTCTGACACAAACCCTAGGGTCATCTACAGCTAAAACATTGTCAACTCACTTGTTTTATAAAATCATTTTCCTATTTAGGACTGACTGGGAAGATGAAGCCAAGAATGTTCCCTGAGAGAATGCTTTGCTGGTCATGCCAAGGAGCCAAGCCAAAGGCTCACCATGGTAAACGCAACTGTGTAAGTCTGAATGAGAGAAACTTTTAAACTATCCTTTCCTAAGATGACATGTAAAATTTCAATTCTGAGACCCTGGCAAAACTGAGAAAGAACCTGTGAGAGAACCTATATGCCCTACTAAGAAGTCTAGGATGTTCCTTCTCAGTCATAAGGAGCAGTGATGAGTTTTAAAGAGAAAAAAAAAATGACAAGATTTGCCTATGAAAATACTTCGTTGACTGCAGTATTCAGGCAGAATTCAAAGTTGAAGCTCAAGCTGGGAAGTTTGGAAAGTATGATATTGTAGAAGTCTGTATGAGAGATTTGTTTCTAACTGTAAGGACAAGAAGGCAGATGGATTTCATAAGGTTTTAGGAAACAGAACATGCAAGACTTACTAGATGACTAGCATGAGGAATGGAAGAAATCTTAGGGTTTAGGAAGGGAGACTGGGTGAATGGGAGTGCCATCAACAAGTGAGAGAATACATACATGTTGATAAAATTAACCACTAATATTATTTCTAGTTCCAATGTTTGGACTCTAAAGGTCTAATGACTTTAGCTGAATTGCACAAAGTAATTCCGCAAATTTTAAAACCAAGTTAAATTTAAAAGCAATTCAAAAAAGTAATAAGAAAAGCTTCTATGTAGTTAAAGTTGAGAACCGTGGTTAAATGCATCACTTTCACTACAGGACTTCTCAGAGCCCTTAATATGCTTTTATTTATTTATTATTATTTTTTTGAGACAGAGTTTTGCTCTTGTTACCCAGGCTGGAGTGCAATGGCGTAATCTCGGCTCACTGCAAACTCCGCTTCCCGGGTTCAAGCGATTCTCCTGCCTCAGCCTCCGGAGTAGCTGGGATTACAGGTGCAGGCCACCATGCCCGGCTAATTTTTGTATTTTTAGTAGAGACAGGGTTTCACCATGTTGGCCAGGCTGGTCTCAAACTCCTGACCTCAGGTGATTTGCCCACTTCGGCCTCCCAAAGTGCTGGGATTACAGGCGAGAGCCACCACGCCTAGCCTTAATATGCTTTTAAATCTTCAAAAGGAGCATATAGGAAGTGGAGTTTCTTAAGTATACTTGACAGTAAAACCTCTCTACCCCCAACCCCTTTTGCCTATCATTTTATTAAATTAGTGGTTTATGCCACATACTTAAGAAAATATTATCTTTGATATTTTTCCCACTTATATAGGCCATTCTTGTATAATAACCTCAAGATTATATAATGACTTTCTATAAGGGTTACTCAGCAACATGAGACTTAGAACAATAAAAATTTTTTATGGTACTTTGCGTGATTAGTCAGTTTTTTGTTTTTATTACCTTTGCCCATTTTAAATAGTGATAATGACTAAGATTCATAACATATTTAGAGACTTTACATTGTTACAGGAGCTCTGCTGAATATTTTATGGGAATTAATCATAAAATCACCACAACATTACTATAAAGCATTTACTAGCATTTAGCTCCATTTTAATATAGAAACAAACTGATCCTCAGAGAGGCTAATTAACTTGAACATGATACGAAAGTACTGGAATTCATATTTCCAAATCCAGGGCCTGGGTACTTTAACCATCACACTATACCATGTATGTTTATAACATTTCTAGAATATTAAGCAAAAATAATACCAGTGTGATCCTTAAGTAAATTATCTCAGTACATGCATCAAATTGGCATGGAAGTCATTTATAAATTCATTCACTCATTCATCCTTTCTTCATTAAACCCCTGTTGAGTGCCAGACACTATCGTGGGTACTTGGGTGCAGTAGAACAAGCATGGAAGAGAAAATGAGATCAGTAGAAATAATCAATAGAAGGAGGTATAATAATTGCAAAGAAGGGATTCTGAAGGGCTGGAGTACGTGTGTGTTATATTGTATATAGGAAAAACCAGTGAAGCCTTTTAAAAAAACAAGTTAGATGAGAGCTCAGAGAAGCATGGGGTTTTGTATATAGGGGTCACTGTGACCTTGTCAAAAGCAGCTTCAGTGGACTGCTGGGGTGAAGTCCTGAAGCAGTGGCTTCAAGAGATAATGGAAAACGAAAGTTGGAGGATGGCAAGGTGGGACAACAGCTTCAGAGAATTTCATTCTACAGGGGAAAAAAGGAGAAACGAGGCAGTATTAGGGAGGAGATAAGAAACCGAATCCAGCAGCACATCAAAGCTAATACACCACAATCAAGTTGGGATGCAAGGCTGGTTCAACGCATGCAAATCAATAAATGTGATTTACCACATAAACATAATTAAAAGCAAAACCTACATGATTAACTCAATACAGACAGAAAAAGATTTCAGTATAATCCAACATCCCTTCATAACAAAAATCCTCAACAGACTAGGCATCAAAGGAATTTACCTCAAAGTAGTAGGAGCCATCTATGACAAACTCATAGCCAACAACACACTAAACAGTCAAAAGCTGAAACCATTCCCCTTGAGAACTGAAATAAGACAGGGAATGCCCACTCTCAACACTCCTATTCAACACAGTACTGGAAGTCCTTGCCAAAGCAATCAGACAAGAGAAAGAAATAAAAAGCATCCAAATAGGAAAAGAAGCCAAACTATTTCTCTTTGCTGATGATATGATTCTATACTTGAAAAACCCTTGACTCCACTGAATGGCTCCTGAAACCAATAAACAATTTCAGTGAGGTTCCAAGATATAAAACCAATGTATGAAAATCAGTAGCATTTCTATACACCAATAATGTTCAAGTTGAGAGCCAAATAAAGAATGCAATCCGGCTGGGTGCAGTGGCTCATGCCTGTAATCCCAGCACTTTGGGAGTCCAAGGCAGGCAGATCACCTGAGGTCAGGAGTTTGAGACCAGCCTGGCCAACATGGTGAAACCCCATCTCTATTAAAAATACAAAAATTAGCTGGGCATGGTAGTGTGCACCTGTAGTCCCAGCTACTTGGGAGTCTGAGGCAGGAGAACCATTTGAACTTGGGAGGTGGAGGTTGCAGTGAGCCAAGATCATGCACACCACTGCACTCCACCCTGGGTGACAGAGTGAACTCCATCTCAATTTTTAAAAAAATGCAATCCACCCACAATAGCTACACACACATAATAAATACCTAAGGATACGTCTAACCCAGGAGGTGCAAGATGTCTACAAGAACAGGAAAACACTGCTAAAAGAAATCAGAGATGATACAAACAAATGGAAAAAAACATTCCATGCTCATGAATTGGAAGAATCAATATTGTTAAAATGGCCATACTGCCCAGAGAAATCTATAGATTCAATGCTTTTCCTAACATCTTTCACAGAACTAGTAAAAACTATTCTAAAATTCACATGGAACCACAAGAGAGTCCGAATGGTCAAAGTGATCCTAAGCAAAAAGAACAAAGCCAGAGGCATTACATTACTTGATATAAACTATACTAAAAGGCTGCAGTAACCAAAACAGTACAGTATTGGTACAGAAACAGACATGTAGACCAACAGAATATAATAGAGAATCCCGAAATGAAGCCACACATCTACAGCAATCTGATTTTCAACAAAGTCAACCAAAAAATAGCAATGGAGAAAGGACTCCTTATTCTTTCTCTATTATCCCAGTATTATCTCTACTTATCCCAGTAAATGGCCCTGGGATAAGTAACAAAGAAAGGACTCCCTAGTCAATAAATGGTGCTGGGATAACTAGCTAGCCTTATACAGAAGAATGAAGCTGGACCCCTACATTTCACCCTACACAAAAATTAACTCAGGATGAATTAAAGATTTAATGTAAGACTCAAACTATAACAATCCTAGAGGAAAATCTAGAAAATGCCATTTTGGATATGTGTCTTGGGAAAGAATTTGTGACCAGGTTCTCAAAAGCAATTGTAACAGAAAGAAAAGTTGACAAGTTGGATCTAATTAAACTAAAAACCTTCTGCACAGCAAAAGAAACTATCAATAAATAGATAACCTACAGAATGGGAGAACATATTCACAAACTACACATCCAACAAAAGTCTAATATCGAGGATCTATAAGGAACTTAAATAATTCAACAATCAAAAAACAAACAACCTGATTAATAAATGTGCAAAAGACATGAACAGACACTTCTCAATAGAAGACACACAAGCAGACAACAAACATGAAAAAATTTTCCACATCACTAATCATCAGAGAAATGTAAATCAAAACCACAACGAGATACCATTTGTGGAAAGCAGTCTGGAGACTTCTCAAAGAACTTAAAACAGGCCGGGCGTGGTGGCTTATGCCTATAATCCCAGAATTTTGGGAGGCTGAGGCAGGCAGATCACCAGGTCAGGAAATCGAGACCATTCTGGCTAACACGGTGAAACCCCGTCTCTACTAAAAGAAAATACAAAAAATTAGCCAGGCATGGTGGCGGGCACCTGTAGTCCCAACTACTAGGGAGGCTGAGGCAGGAGAATGGCGTGAACCCAGGTGGTGGAGCTTGCAGTGAACCAAGATTGCGCCATTGCACTCCAGCCTGGGCGACACAGCAAGACTCTGTCTCAAAAAAAAAAAAAAAAAAACCAACAACAACAGAGCTGCCATTCAACCCAGCAATTCCATTACTGGGCATATATCCAAAAGCAAATAAATTGTTCTACCAAAAAGACACAAGCACTCATATGCTCATTGTAGTGGTATTCACAATAGTGAAGACATGGAATCAACCTAGGTGCCCAATCAATGGTGGATTGGATAAAGAAAATGTGGTAGACATATACCATGGAATATTACACAGCTATGAAAAAGAATAAAACCATGTCCTTTGCAGCAACATGGATGCAGTTGGAGGCCATTATCCTAAGCAAATTAACACAGGGACAGAAAATCAAATACTGCATGCTCTCACTTATGAGTGGGAGTTAAACATTGGGTACTCATGGACATAATGATGGGAACAACAGATACTGCAGACTATGGGGAGAGGGGAGAGGAAGGGGTGGATGGGTTGAAAAACTATCTGCTGGGGACTATGCTCACTACCTCGGTGAGCCTCAGCATCACACAATTTACCCATGTAACAAACCTGCACATGTAACCCTGAATCTAAAATAAAGTTGAGATTATTTTTAAAAAGACCAAAGAGGGAGTCTCCTCTCGTTCTTTAAGACAGGAGAATGAACAGCACAAATGTATATTGAAGGTAATAATAGAGCTGAGAGAGAAATTTTGAAGATAAAACAATTTTTTGAGGAGGTCTTTGGTAGGGCGACATGGGATAGGGTCCAGTGAACAAATGGAGGAGGTGGCCTTAGGTAGAAGATGAACAATTAATTCATCATAGTAACAGAAGAAAAGCTAGAGTATGTGGCCACAGATAAAGGCGGAAGGTCTGGTGTGCCAAATAAAATCAAAATGACAACATGTAACAGAATTTACCAGATTTTTTTGAAGCCTACGTTTTGTCTTCTTGGCTACGGGGAATTTCTGTTTTTCCTTTCTATAAATTGGGAAGAACAGTACCTATCTTTTGAGATCATGAAGATTAAATGTTATCATTTAAGTCCTAGAAGATGACTACAGTATAATAAACTGAACAAAATGTTAAATATTCATGTTGCTATTATTATTACTATTAATTGTATACAGCCCAAAGTATATAACTCTAACTCTTGCACTTAATTTTATAGCTCCTTAGCATCAAATAAAATGCATTCCTTAGAAGAAAGAGCAAGTTGTCAACTGTGACATGGTTTATTTAACATTGTTTCTCTAATGTAATTTTGCCACATTAATTCTAAAGGGGCTATAAATTGAATCAATTCTGATTTTGTTAAAGTCTTTGAAAACAGTATTACATTCTTTGAGCCAAATGCTTATCTTATAGTAAACAAATAGGGAGCATTTTGAAATTCAATATTTGCTACATTTTTTGATTAGCTTGCAGAAATAATGGATGCAATCAATACTTGGACTCCCTGAGCAAAACATATTTATTTCCTCTGTGAAAATCTTTCGATACTTGGGCTTATCTATTGCTGCCTGATCTCTTTGAAGGTCTTGACGCTGCTGCCACCCTGATCCAACACTCTCCTGGACCACTTCAATCTTCCAGTCATGCCTCTTCATCTCTCACCCCACATACAGTTACTGTTTACATAGTAGTGATCTTTTAAAATTGTATAAGGTCAGGCCACAATTCTGTTTAAAGTCTTTCATGGCTTCCTATAACAGAACACAATTGACACGCCCACCATCATTTAGAAAGCCCTGTAAGCTGGCCCCCACATTCCCCTCCAACACATCTCCCTTTGCCCTCTTTCTGTTCCAACTTGCTCTCAACACCTACATTAGTATTGTGTTCTGGAAATACACCTAAATCTTTCCCTACCTGGGGTTCTTTGCTCTTTCTGTTCCTTCTGCATATAATAGTTCTTCATATGATTAGCTTGTTATCATTTATGTCTCTGTTCAGATATAACCTCCTCAAAGAAGATGTTCTGTCTTCCCTAACTAAGGCAGCTGTGCTTTCCCTCAGCAGAAATCAGTTTACTTTCATTCCTACACTTACCCTCAGCTGAAACAGTCTTGATTGTTTCTACCTTGTTTCTTGTTTTGTTGCTAGAATGTAGAAACTTTTATGTATCACATATAAGATGCAGATGTCTTTTTGACCCCTTTATCTACAGTATATAGAAAGTGGGAGTTGGCTAAGCTTAATATCATGAATAAATAAATTCCAATCCCTACATTTTTGTAGATGATAAACCCCAATAGGCCAGAATGACTTTAGGCTGCTGTGTAGGTTTTCAGCTAGCTAACCGAAGGAATTATTTTATCATTCATTTATTTCTTCATTCCTTAAGTAATTAAGCCAATAAATCACTTTTTTATTTCATTGTTGTACCCTATAGTCTAATATACAATTGTTTTTATTTAATTATTTTCTTTATGTTTGACAATGTGTGTGACACAAAAATACAAATGATAATACTATCAAAGAATATAAAATTTCCTGTCTCACTTGATGCCTCATAAAAAAGATTTATTTAACCTGGAAAAGAGAAATACACTGCTTAAAATATTAAATTATATATCAATAGATATTTAGAGGAACATCCTTTGGGAAAATACAAACAAAATTCAGGACTACAAACACGAATAACTAGACTGAATTTGTATATCCAGAGGCTATCTCACTGAAATTGAAGATATGCCTTTAAAGGCAAGTGAAATTGAAGCTTTCGTACAGACATAGGAAGAACAAAATAAATGACACTACATAGCTCAGGAAGGCTACGTTGACTTCCATCATATTATTATTATTATTATTTTATTGAGACAGAGTCTTACTCTGTTGCCCAGGCTGGAGTGCAGTGGCACGAACCTGGCTCACTGCAACCTCCACTCTTTGGGTTCAAGGGATTCTCCTGCCTCAGCCTCTTAAGTAGCTGCGATTACAGGCACCCACCACCACACCCGGCTAACTTTGTATTTTTAGTAGATATGGGATTTTGCCATGGTGGCCAGGCTGGTCTCGAACTCCTGAACTCAGGTGATCCGCCCTCCTTAGCCTCCCAAAGTGTTGGGATTACAGGCATGAGCCACCACACTAGGCCTGCATCATATTATTTTTAATCTACCCCAACAGGTAACTTAATGGAATTATCAGGAACTAGGCAGTGTGGAAATGGTATAGGAGAGAAGGATGATGGACTGAAGACAAATTTAAATAGCTTTGTAGGAGGACATGATCTTTTCTCTGAAAAATAAAATGCATTTATTATATTTCAGGTATTATACTAGCTGTTTTATATGCATTATCATCTCATTTTGCACTTATAACATCTCTGTTAGTTAGTATAACATCACTATTAGTGCCCTACCTTAGATAAGAAAATGGAAGCAGAGAGGTAATTTGATCTATATAAGCTTAGAGAGAAGTAAATGGCAAATATTGGACTCAATCCTAGCCCAACCCGAAAGCCTATTTGTATTAAATACATGAAAACACTATCTTGTTGACCTCATCACATTTAAATGCATCACCACGGTTTTTCCATATTAAGATGTGCAATGCTATGAGCCAAAAAACAGTTTGTTCTTATTGATAGTTATTTCTTTTGTTACTACCTCAACTCTAAAAGCAAATGGTTTGATTTAAAACTGAATTCCTTTTTTTCCCTAAGTAAAACCTTGGAAGATCTTCAATGGAATATTGAATTAATTATGATAGCTCTATATTCTAAAAATTTTGAAACAAATAAAATAAATGAGTTCTATTCTTAAGGGTTGCCCCAGAAAGATGTGTAGGATAGACCATTAGGTGCAAGTAGTAATGTGCAGAGGTATATAATCCCTGTTTGCATGTTAATATACACAAGAGTATGGAAACATGTAGCCTATACTCTTAACAGTGGTTACCCAGTTGGGTGGGGAAATCTATTATTAAGTTCATCTTTACACTCATTTTTGTATAATCTGTTACAATAAGCATAGGTTACTTTCATAATTAATAATGAATATAAAGTAAATTTCCTCCAAATTATTTCTAAATATAATCTTCCTATGTGTTTGAATAATTTTCTCAGATGATTTTGTTTCTAATCTTAACCTCTTTTTCCTCTTCTTTTAACAAAGTACCACATTTTTAACTTTTTACACACTAAGCTTCCAGTTAAGATTTCCATCGAATGAAAGACTCCCCAGCAAAAATAAATTTGAAAATTGTTGGTTTATGTGTTCTGCTTCAGTGAGAGGCCTACTAGTCTGTTAGTAAAACCAGCTATTGAATATGGGGCATTCTTTATATATACATGCACATTCATGAAGTTATGTGTATTACTAATTTAAATATTTTCAGATTAGTGAGAAAGTCCAGATTGCTCTTTATTATAAGAGCCATATACATACAGTTTTATGATTAAATATGAACAGTGCTTGGTTTACTTAATTTGAATGATCATTCTACTGAAAACATAGAGATCATAGCAATTTGTAGTCTGTGGCTTCAGCAATGAAATCACCAGATTACACAGAATATGTTCCTTTGTTGTTAAGGCACCTTGAAAGAAAACTTCTAGACAATGAGCTAAAACATTATCCTATGATTTAAAAAACTCTAATATAGAGAGCTGAAAATTGACAAAGAGCTAAAAAAGTGAATGTTTTAACCAAACATGAACTATCTCTCAGCTAGGAAGTATCTACAAATTAAGTATATAATTTTCTCCTCCAGTCTATTTCAGAATAACTAGAAGACAGCTTAGCTCAGTCTTCTATTAAAACTCTAACAAAAATCCCACAGAGATGTGGGCAAATCATTTTTACTCCAGCTGCAACATTACATTAATCAACAATGCATTCCACTGTAAATATCTGAGCTGGATATTTAACAACCCTGTGGTTAGCATCATTTGTAGTTAATTAAATTTGATTCAACAACTTTATTGAATACTCACTAGAATTCAATGCACTGTCTAGGTTTTGCAAAGCCCATGAAGATGTATAGAGCACAAGGGCGGCTCTCTAGGAACTCGCAATTTACTATGGAAGATATACCCAGAACTAACTCTGATATAAAGCACAATATGAGAGGAACTCTATGTAACAGTAGTAAGAATATAAAGCACAGGTAGGGTCTGTTTATAGTTAATTCTAGTTTGGGCAGTGAGAAGGCTTCTGGGAAAAGGTAAACTTTTTTTAGCTGGGGCTTGATGGTCAAACAGGATTTGGGCTTACAGTGGGAGGACTTGGGAATGGCGCACGGGAACTATGTAGGAAGAACAAGGAAAACATTCTGTGCTGTTGGATAGGAGTGGAGCACGTCTACATTATAAGGAGTAAAACAGAGGAGGAAGAAAAGGGAGGTTAGGGCCAGATCAATAATGGCCTTAAATGAACAAGACTAACGGTATGCTTTAAATCACCCAAAGGTCCATTCATGAATAAGAAAAAGACATTACTTTCGGTGGAGCTCTCCTCCTTTCATGATTACAAAGATTAGTATCCTTATTTTCAAAATTTAATTTAAATAAGACAGGATTTCTTAAGATCTGTAATTTGAAATAGACATTTTATTACATTAGATTATATTGTTAGTTTTTTGGGGGAGAGTGGTCAATCAATTTTTTGGTGTAATTAAGGAAAAGAACGATGCATTAAGCTACTTGGTGGTAGAGATCAGGAGCTGGAACACAAATAATATTGTCCTGGGACAGAGGTGGGAGAAACTAGGGAAAGTACTAAAAAAAGGGAGATGCCCCTTGGGGGCAATCTATTCACTACCTGGAGAGTGTTAAATTATCTTCACTCAATTTCACAGTCCTAAGAATGTATTTCTCTGAATGCAAGATTTACGTATTAATATATTTTCTTTGAAAGAATTTAAGCACTGTAATGTACCTGTTTTCTTCAGAAGAAACTCTCTAGCTCTTAGTTCACTGGCAGAACAGAAATAACTCACAATCCCAAATGTTCACCACCTCTTTCCATTAGCCTACCTGCTGGCTCAGCCTAAGAGCTCCATCCAATTCTCTAGACTGCAGCCAAAAACCCATAGATTCTTCATATGAGAATCATCACCCATCTACACAGTATAAGCCTTCATGCTTTTAAAACCTACCATTCTAACGCCGTTTTCAAAGGCTTGCCGGGTGAGGGGGGCTGGTCCGTCCACAGTCTTGCCATCATCATCCGGGCCCCAGCTGGCGCTGTAAATGTGCACGTGCTGGGGGTTGAAGCTAACTGATTTTGCTTCAACCATGTCCGTGACATCTCCGTCCAGCATTCGCACTCCTTCAACACAGAAAGGAGAACTAGTTCATTACAGGGCTTCACTACACAACACTCCAAAAACACAGCTGCAGGATTCTCGGGGGGGAAGAATACATTTTTCATCAACACTTCAGTGCGCATATCTTCCCCTAGCAAAAGGATAATGTATACTTTGCAGGCAGCGTCTTGGGCAGAAAGGATGTCACATTGTATATAAAAGAGCAAAACTTAAAAATGTTTTTTAATCCATCATTTTCTTTTTCTAAGGTTCCATTCCTTCTAACAGCTGCCACAGCCTCTCCCTTTGCATCCCTCTCTTGAGTGAGTACTTGACAAAGAGATCTTCAAGCAATTCATCTTCCTTAAACTCTTTATTGAATAACTTGTGTTCTTAATTGATACAAAACATTCTATCTAACCTTAGCAGTCACATACTATTTGGAAAGCTGCCAAGGTAGGATGGTCTCATGTCTTCCATATTTAATATTAGCCTCTAATCATAAGATTGATGGGAACTTAATGTTTCTTTTTTTTGCTAAGTTATTTATGTCAAATAATAAATGAGAATGATCTCTGTGGATGCAACAATTCAAATAATTCTCAAAGGATTTTAGCCATGTTTAGTTATTAATCTTCATTTAAGCATATTTCTATCAAACAGATACGAATTTATTATTAACCCTACTTTGCAAAAAGAGACACTAAGATACTCAGAAATAAATTCTATGCCAAATGTCAGGCTCTCCTTTTTCCTTTTATTTTGGAGGCTCATAAAAACAACCACAACCAAGCATCTAATTGTTATGTAAACATATCTCTCCTTCAGCTTAAATTAAATGCCATCACTGAAACACTGTATCATTTAAAAATTATATTTTTACAGGCCAAATTTAATCCTTCGGAAAACCTCGTCATCAGTAGGATTTTAAGTTTTTATTGGTTATCAACAAACGGGGATTAAATAATAAAACCCCAAACCAAGTAGCTTTAGATAGAGTTATGTGAGTTGAGGTGGGAATACTGGTAGAAATAAAAATATTCTTGAAGTAACTATATCTTCCTTGTGCATTAAAAAAATGTTTAACTTTTAACTATAAAACTTGCAAACAAGGAAAAATAGAAAGAATGAAGAATGAACATATACATACACATAGCCACTACTCAATAACTGTTACCATTTTGTCTCATTTTCTTAATCCAAAAATATAGATATTAGGTTGAACCATTTTAAATTCCATGACAGATATGACTCTTCATCCTTTAAAATTTTTTACAAAAAAGTAGGGAAATAAGTTCCCATGGTCATCTAACATCTAGCCAACATTTCATTCCCCTCCATGTATCTCTAAAGACATTTGGGTGTTAATGTCGCTTGACTGTCTTTCCTCAAGACTTTTGAATTTTTAATGGAGATGTGTGTTAACAGGAGAGGCGGAGAATGAAAGCTATGAACAAGTTCCATTACAAATTTTGGAATGAAAATTGGAAAGTTTTTCCATGGTTTGTTTTGTGTGAGTAAAAAACCCTACATAACGATCTCAATGTACTGCATCCTGAGTGACCACTGGGCTAATTTAATTTAAATATTCAAAATTCACCTGCATGTTTTTTAGCAAAGAAAGATGAACGACTCTATCCTCTTACTTCCTATTGAAAAGCATAAAATGAAACTATTTTATTGGTACAATGAGGTCTGAAATAAACACAGTAATTGCCCCAAATAAGCTCACTAGTGTTCTAAATGCCAACAGGAGAGTAGGACGTAACACTTGAATTCAGTTTCTACGTCATGCACAAAAAAATGCTTGCAAATCATACTTAGAGGGTGATGTTCATTTTCTAATAGAAATTTCACAAAAAAGATTTTTACTTTGTTAAGTTTAAAGATAAAAGGCTATTTTTTCCCTCATTTAACTCCAAGCCTTCATGCCTTGGGTATGGGGGTTAAATTTATTATTCAGAATGTTCTTGTTTTAGAACATTTTTGATTTGTTGCCATACATTCCTTTTTTTTTTTTTTTTAAATAAGGTTCTGTAAGCTAGGTCATTGGTTTATCTGTGAGTTCACAAGTTCATCGTCTCATTTTTTCAAAATTATTAAGATTTCTGGGTTTCTGCTGGAGAGTAATGATAAGAACCCGGAGCTGTGTGTCTGTGTATGCGAGAGACTATATCCTGGACCATGAGAAGGGCTGACCTGGCAGCCTCTGATCTAATTCTCTTGGGATCATGAGGGGCCTCCAGAACTCTCATCGTTCTTCAGGGAATGAAGAATTTTTTTCTTTGCCTCTTTTCTTTAGCTCTTTCATATGCATTGTGCTTAATAAATAGCAGATGCTCCCCACTAATTAATTACTGCTTAACAAACTATCATAAGAATTCAGGGGGAGAAAAAGGAAAGAGATCAAATGCACTGTGGACTGATATTCAAGGTAGATTCAGAAAGCCTTTTCTTAGTTCTATTATTGTATACCTTAAATATTTCATGTTAGGGAAACTCTATATTCATATTCCTATCCCAGACAGAATTGTCATTTTAATTTTTCAGCTCCAACACTATTTCCCACTTGAAAACAAATAGTGCATTGGAAACAAGGAGGTCAACCTGGTTCCAGGAGCTTCATTCATCTTATGACGCCCTTAGGAGACCCCTAGGGAATACCTTCAGGCATAACGATAAAATCATGAGGATACATAGACTGTATTACAATATTTTCTTCCCATTTGTGTGTGGCTGTGGCACCGGGCTGTTTCTTACAAAGATGATTACAAATGGGAAAGTTAAGAGTTTGCTTTTATTAATGCTTAAATTTATACAGCTTTGGCTGGGTCCTTATAATAATTGAGTTTGTACATACACATGCCTGCATATAGATATAATCTGAATCATTCATAGAAATAGTATCACTATGTTACGGGACTACAAAAGGAGATTTTTGCCATGTATCATTTTAATTACAATTAAAAGGAACTTTTTAAAAGCCTAAGCCAAAGGAAAAAAACAAAAACAAAACCAGGATTTTTTTACTTTGAGAGAATTACAAAATGCTTCTTTCCATAGAGGTATTATGGCCTAATGTTTATATGATTAGTTCTTTCTGACCCAGGCACCAATTGTAGCATTTTGGTACAAATGTCAATGACCCCCAACTTCACTACTAGATAACATTTTTTCAAGTCTGTTTAAAAGAAAAGTGTTTACAATAGTTTAGGGTGACTGCTTCAGAAGTCTTTAACTAAATACATTTAACAGCACCTGCTAACATGGCCATGTTGGGGCCAGCAATAGTTGAACGCTATTACGTAAAGATATGCCCAATCGTTTAACCTCCATTTAAAAAGGATTCTGAAAGCCAGTCAGCCAAAGAGCTCACTGGTGCATTTCTACATCCACGTAAGTTGGTTTCCCGTACCTCCGATCTTGGCGTTGAAAGCAATTCCGACTGTGCAGTGTGAATTGTTTGCAGCGGCTGCCACTTCCCCAGCACAGCGAGTCCCGTGCCTGCAGGCAGAACACACACACTTTCTAAAGTAAGACAAGCACCGTTCTCACAAAGCCAACGCATCACTGCCACCACTCAGAGTGGTGAAGAATGTACCCAGCTGTGGTGTTTCTGGAACTTCCTTCCCAAGTAGCACTTTGTCTGTCCGTGGCAAACTTCTAGCACTTAATTAGACCGTTCTGGATTATATTCTTGACATGTTTATTTTGGATATCTTGCTTTCCCAACCGGACAATCTCCTTGAAGGATAAAAGTTAGAAAAACTCTGTTTCTATATCCCCCAAACATCTACTGATCCGCATAGTGGTCACTGGATATATGTGCTACCAGATGTTTGAAATGTGACTACTGCAACCTCATCTCAATTTTTTATTTAAGCTTAAGAACTAATACTCAAATCAATTATTAGAAAACTTAAGATGGGTATGAGAATCTGCTTTTTAAATTGTAAATTTAAATACAGATCAAGTATTTCCAATACAATTTATTAGCTGAAATGTGATGTACTTTAAATAAACACTGGATTTCAAAGATTTTGTATGCAAAAATGAAAAGGTAAAATATCTTATTAATCATTGTTTTATACCAGATACATGTTAAAATATTTTATTTAATAAAATATGTCATCCATACTTATTTTACTTGTTTTCACCTTTTTAAAAGAAATGTGGATACTAGAAAATTTAAAAAAATACATTTACCGAAAAAGCATTCTCTGTTATTTTTTGTCACAATAATTTTGTGCCTTGATCAGAGAAATCTTTTAGCTGAAAGAACTTCTAAGATCCTCTTTTAAGGATGGCAAAGAAGTTTTCAGTATAAAGTACAATTTGCTTAGAAACGGTGGCCTAAAACTGTGTGCTGAGAAGAATTCTAAAGTGTGACTGAGCCCAGAGAAAGAACACTAAGACTGACCTCTAACGTCTGCCATGCCTGCAGAAGGGGGATGTAACAGTCACTATGGTTTATCTGTCATTGCTAGTGAAGTTAAATGCCCATCCCTTCCCTCGTGTTTAGAGAAGAGGGCATCTAGGACCAGAGATATGAAAAGGTATGTTGAGAGTAGCACAGTTAGCAAAACAGTAACTGAAACTCAAGTCCCCAAATCCATTTCAGTGCTTTTAATTTCACAGCACAGCTGCCTCAGACCACTACTCTCTGTGCAACTATAATCAAGTTACTGCTTACAACTGAAAGGTACACATACAAGTTTACAGAAAAGAGATATATACTGCTTTTTTCACTTAGTAATATTATGCATATCTTTCTATATAAATATTAATCTGTATATTACCTTAATGGTTATTAATGTAAAATGTTTGTGAAGTGTGTGTGTATCTGTCAATATATACACACACCATAAGCTTTTTAACAAGTCCTCTTTTCCTGCAACTTTGCTCAGTTATTCACTAATATTAACAACAATATGAAGGGCAATCTTGAGTACAGATATCATTTTATGGCTTGGGACGAATTCCTAAAAGTAGAATTACTGGATCAAAGAGTAGACAGTATGTTGTCAAATTGTTAACAGCACACAAAAGTAATATAACCAAAACTCACAAAAGTTGCAAGATCGAAACAATTACTACACAATGAAAACTATAAAAAACAGATCAAAGAAATTGAAGAGAACACAAACAAATGAAGAGATGTTCCATGCTCCTGGACTGAAAGAATTAGTATTGTTAAAATGTTCATACTACCCAAAGCAATCTACAGATTCAATGCAATCCCTGTCAAAATACCAACGACATTCTTCACAGCAGTGGAAAAAAAAAATCCTACAATTCATATGAAACCACAAAATATTCCAAATAGCCAAAACAATCCCAAGCAAAATAACAAAGCTGCAGACTTTAAAATATACTAAAAGTTGTAGAAACCAAAACAGCATGGTACTAGCATAAACCAACAGAACAGAATAGAGAACACAGAAATAAATCTATGCATATACAGCCAACTCATTTCTGACAAAGGTGTCAAGAACACATACTGGGGAAAGAAGAGGCTCTTTCATAAATAATGCTGGGAAATCTGGATATCATATGTAAAAGAATGAAACTATTACGCACCCCCCTCCACTCACCTCTCACCCTATATGGAAATCAAATTAAAACGTAAGACCTGAAACTATGAAACTACTAGAAGAAAATATTGAAGAAATGCTTTGAGACATTGGTCTGGGCAGAGATTTTTTTGAGTAACACCTCAAAAGCTCAAGCAATAAAAGCAAAAATAGACACATGTGATTATATAAAGCTAAAAACCTTCCACAAAGCAAAGGAAGCAATTAACAGAGGGAAAAGACAACTCACATAACGAGAGAAAATACCGGCAAACTCTCTGACCAGGGATTAATAAACTGAATGTATAAGTAATTCAATAGCAAAAAGCCAAGTAATCCAATTTTAAAATGGGCAAATGATTTGAATACACATTTCACAAAAGAAGACATATAATTGGACTACGGGTATGTGAAAAAAATGCTCAACATCACTAATCATCTGGGAAATGAAAATTGGAGCCACAGTGAGATATCTTACCCTGGTTAAGGTGACTATTATCAAAAAGACAGAAAATAACAAATGCTGGCGAGAATGCAGTGAAAAGAGAACACTGCTGGTGGGAATGTAAATTAGTATAGCCACTAGAGAAAACAGTATGGCGGGTCCTGCAAAACCTAAACATAGATCTAGCTTATCATCCAGCAATCTCATGGCTGGGTATATATCCAAAATAAAGGAAGTCAGCCTATTGAAAAGATATCTGCACACTTATGTTTACTGCAGCACTATTCACAATAGCCAAGATAAGTGTCCATCAACAGGTGAATGAATAAGAAAATGTGGTATATGTACACAATGGAATATTAGCCATAAAACAGAATGAAATCCTGGCCAGATGCGGTGGCTCATGCCTGTAATCCCAACACTTTGGGAGGCCAAGTCAGGAGGATTACTTGAGCCCAGGAGTTCAAAGCTAGGCTAGGCAAGATAGGGAGACTGCGTCTCTACAAAAATAAAAAAGAAATTAGCCAGTAGCCAGGTGTGGTGGTGCACACCTGTTGTCCCAGAGACTCAGGAGGCTGAGGTGGGAGAATCACTTAAGCCCAAGAGATCAAGGCTGCAGAGAACCATGATCATGCCACTGTACTCCGGGCTGGCTGACAGAGCAACACTCTGTCTCAAAAAAAAAAAAAAAAAAAAATTAAATCCTGACATTCTTAGCATGGATGGAACCGGAGGTCATTATGTTAAGTGACATCAGCCAGGAGCAGAAAGACAAATATCGCATGCATGCTCTCACACATATGTGAAAGCTAAAAAACCTGATCATGAAGGTAGAGTAGAATGATAGTTAAGAGAGGCTGGGAAGGGTAGGACAGTGTGGGGGATGAGGAGTAGTTGGGGAATGGGTACAAAAATACAGTTAAATAGAAGGAATAAGGTCTAGTGGGCAATAGCACAGTAGAATGATAATAGTTAATGATAACTTATTGTATATTTCAAAATAGCTAGAAGAGAAGATTTGGAAAATTACCCACAGAATGAAGATACATATTTAAGGCAATGGATAACGTAGTTACCCTTATTTGGTCATTATACATTGCATGCATATATTGAAATACCATATATAACCCATAAATATGTACAATGATTATGTACCAATCAAACATTTTTAACAAGAAAGTATTACTATAAAAAATTAAATTTTGTGCATGGCAAACAAAAAGGCCATAAGCCAAGCTGAATGACATATGGAGAAAATATCTGGATAAACCCCATGTACACACACCCCTGCATACGAGTTTTTCAATCTCTTTCATCCTTGACAATTCAACATGAAAACTGTTATCTCGTTGTTTCCCTCCTCCTGCCCCTTATATTTGATGTTGAATATTTTTCAAATATGTATTAGCTATTTCTATTTCTTGCTTTGTAAATAACCTCTTCATGCCCTTTGCCCAAATTTCTTAATTTCCTTCCTGTCCTATCTGTCACAAAAGTTTCCAAATTTAATATTCGGAACATACAATCTTATTTATATCAATTTTGGGTTGTCATACACAATTTCATTTTTTTTTTTTTTTTTAAGACACAGGCTCTTGCTCTACCACCCAGGCTGGAGTACAGTGGCTTGATCATAATTCACTGTAACCTCAAACTCCTGGGCTCAAGCAATTGTATCACCTCAGCCCCTTGAGTAGCCGGGACAACAGGTGTGCACCACCACAGCAGGCTAATTTTTAAACTTTTTTGTAGAGACAGGATCTCGCTATGTTACTCAGGTTAATCTCCAACTTCTGGCCTCAAGTGAATCTCACATCTTAGCCTCCCAAACCAATGGGATTAGAGACGATCTATAATTTTGATGTACTAGTAATTATCTTCCCATTCTGCTATGTGGTTATATCATTTTAATCATCAAAAAATGATCAATTTAAAACATTTTTCAAAATTTTTATAGATTGATATATGAGATGTACATATTTTCAGTATACATGTGATAATTTAATACATTCACATAATTTGTAAAGATCAATTTAATGTAATTGGGATATCTATCATCTTAAATATTTGTCTTTTCTTTATGTTAGAAACATTTGAATTATTCTCTTTTAGATAATTTGAGATATACAATAGATTACTGTAAACTATAATCAATTGTAAACTATGATCAATTTTTAAAAGAAAAACTATTTATTTTGGAAACTCCAAGCTCAACTATTAATTTTCTCCCAAACCTAGCAATTATTAACTATAATCCTTCATTAGGCTTCATAAGTTATTTTTATTCGAATGTGTAATTTCTTTAATGAGACTACTGTTCTTATAGTTCATTGTATCTATTATTAATTAATGCCCAGTGCTACTGAACCATAAGGGCCTCTATTTTGAAATTCAGCTCTGGTTTATTTTTGGCCCATGGATTACTTGTATGTTTTGATATTTAAATATATATGTGGGTAATTAGTTAACTTTTGATATCAATAATAATCTGATTAACTTGTGATAAAATAACATTATTTATATGAACCAATTCTTTGGATTTTGTGAGATTTACCCAATGGCTGAGTTTGTGATCAATGTTAATAAATGTTCCATGTGCTTAGAAATGATAGATATTCTCCAATTATTCTTTATGTGTCCACCATATCAGGCTTATTTATTATACTGTTGGTTTGTTAATATGCTTTGCAATTTTGTTTTACTTAGAATGGAATTATTAATCTTTCTAATGAAACACACCATTTATAAATATGTAGTAACACTGAATGGCTCTTGCAGTTAAAAACAGATATTTAGTGACTAATTTGTATACATATATTTTTTATTTTCAAATACTCTATGTTCATATTAGTTACATCTCTTATAAATAGAATATAACTTGGTCTTTTTTGAAACTAGATGTTCAATGAGTCTTTAACTAGAGAGTAAGACCATTTATAGTAATTGTGTTTACTGATATATTCATGTTCATTTCTGTAACCTTTTTCCCTGTATCAGCTTGGTTGTTATGCATTCTATTATTTAGTGGCAATCCTAGGTATTGGATCACAAATACCTAACAACACAAAGTCTAAAGTTATCAATCCTCTTTTTCCAAACAATACAGACTTTAGACTGATTTAACTCCGATTACTCATCTCTTATACCCATGTACAAGCTTCCTATGATTATAGTGATACCCTGGATTTTTTAACCCTAGAAATTAATTAGTTACTAATTTGAACAGTGTTTGTCTAGATTTACAAATACAGTTGACCCCTGAACAGCACAGAACTTCTTGGGTCCACTTATATATGGGTTTTCTTCCACCCCTGCCACCCGAGACTGCAAGACCAACCCTTCCTCTTCCTCCTCAGCCTATTCAATGTGAAGGTGATGAGGATGCAGATCTTTATGACGATCCATTTCCACTTAATGAATACTAAAATAATTTTCCTTTATGATTCTCTTAATAACATTTTCTTTTCTCTAGCTTGTTTAATTGTAAGAATATAGTATATGATACATGTAACATACAAAATATGTGTTAATTAGTTGTTTATGTTTATCAATAAGGCTTCCAGTCAACGGTAAGCTATTAGTAGTTAAGTTTGGGGGAAGTTAAAAGATATATGCAGATTTTCAGCTGCATGGAATGGAGTCAACATGGCTAATTCCTGAGTTGTTCAAGGGTCAAGTGTACATTCTTTGCTCTGTTTCTTTTTGTAGCTCATGCTTCCCTCTTGGATCATTTATTTCTTTCTGAAGAACATTTCATAAATATTCTGGGCATTTATTCTACAAATGTGAAAAGGCCTTTCAGAGAGTCTTTTGGCTCTTGAAAGGCTTCAGAAAATAACTTTTTACTTTTCTTAAAAAATGATTGCACAGGATAGAGTTCTAGAGTAAGCCCACTTCAAAAGTGTCATTCCACTGTCTTCTAGTTTGCATTGTTTCTGGTAAGAAATCAGGTATTTGGGCAATCTATTTGTCTCGGATGCTTCTCTGTTTTTTTTTTTTTTTTTTTTTTTTCTGTAGGATAAAAAAATTTAAAACATTTATAATCTTTTAGAATTTAAAAAATTTCTTTCGAGGAATTCTTAAACCTGTCGTTATAAAGTCTAATTCCTCAGAATTTTCAGCTTTACTTTCTGAAAACTGCCTTTCTTTCTCTAGTTCCTTTTTCAAAGTCCTTTGACAAACCTGACAAAAAAAAAGAAATGGGGAAAGGATTCCCTATTTAATAAACGGTGCTGGGAAAACTGGCTAGCCATATGTAGAAAGCTGAAACCAGATCCCTTCCTTACACTTTATACAAAAATTAATTCAAGATGGATTAAAGACTTAAATGTTAGACCTAAAACCATAAAAACCCTAGAAGAAAACCTAGGCAATACCATTCAGGACATAGGCATGGGCAAGGATTTTATGACTAAAACACCAAAAGCAATGGCAACAAAAGACAAATTGACAAATGGGATCTAATTAAACTAAAGCAAAAGAAACTACCATCAGAGTGAACAGGCAACCTAGAGAATGGAAGAAAATTTTTGCAATCTACCCATCTGACAAAGGGCTAAGATCCAGAATCTACAAAGAAACAAATTTACAAGAAAAAAATTGAAGTCCTAATGAAGCATACATCAGATATTCTCACATCACCTTAAAGGTTACTCTGTCCTTCAGACTCCCATAACCTTCTCTCTCTGGGCTGTATTCTGTGTAACTTGCTCAATTCTATATTTCACTTATGCTACCTTAAATCACGACTAATCTGCTATTTAATCTATTCACTGCATTATTCACTTAGATTATTATACGTTTCTTTTCTTTTCTTTCTTTTTCTTTTTTTTTTTTTTTTGTCTGTGTGGGGAGGTGGGGGTGGGTCTCACCAAGTTGCCCAGCCTGGTCACAAACTCCTGGGCTCAAGTGATTCTCCTACCTCAGCTTCCCAAGTAGCTGGGACGACAGGTGTGTGCCACCATGCCTGGCTTAAAAGTTTCATTTTGTGAAGTTCCTTTTCAAATCTGCCTGGTTAATTCTGATAGTCTCTTTTGATTTAAACACTTCAAAAATATTCTTTATACCTACACAGTATCCTGTATCTAGTAATTCCAAAGTTTTGAATTTAATTCCACTGTTGTGTCTGCTGTCCTTCTGTTTTCATGTCAATTTTTTTCCCCATGTAGCTATGAATTTTCCATTTAGAGGCCACATTGCTTGAGCTTTTATCTCTGTGAATTCTTTGAGGCTTGAGGGGGAAGCTCCTTGATCCAAAGAAGATTTAAATTTGCCACTTCCACATTTAAAATTTGGGCCATACAGGTAATATGAATTACAGGTGTAAATCCTATGAGGATGTTAGTAATTCATATACACAAGTGTAGTTATTTAATTTTCCTCTTGTCTCATCTCTTACCCAGATTGGGAAAGTCAAGTATGTCCTCTATCTCACTGTGTGTAGGTTTTGCTTTTCCCATATAGTTAAAGTACTGTAGATGGTATCTCAGGGGTTCTGTTTTACACAGAATCCTTACTCACCCCACTGAACCAAGGCCCTGAGCTTATTAAAAAATAGCTCCAGGCTAGATGAGGTTGGTTGCTCACTCTCGAAAATGCATGTACCTGCCTAGTCGTATAGATTTGAACTTTCTCAGAGAAATTCTCTTGGTGTCCCGCCAACTCAACCATACACTAAAAAGTCCCTTAGGGTCGGACATGGTTGCTCATATCTGTAATCCTTGTAGTTTTGGGGGGCCAAGTTGGGAAGATCACTTGAGCCCAGAAGTTGGAGACCAGAATAAGCAACATGCTGAGACCCTGACTCTACAAACAAACAAACAAACAAACAAACAAACAAAAATTAGCTGGGCATAGTGGTAAGTGCCTGCAGTCCCACGTACTCAGAAGGCTGAGGCTGGAGGATCACTTGAGCCCAGGAGTTCATGGATGCAGTGAGCTGTGTTCATGCTACTGTACTCCAGCCTGGGCAACAGTGAGACCCTGTCTCAAAAAAAAAAAAAAAAAAAAAAAAAAAAAAAAAAAAAATCCCTGAATACTTCCCTGTACTATACTAGGAAAGATGTAATTGAATATTTATTCTACCATATTATTAAAATATGGAAGAGCTAACTTGGTTCTGTAGTCCAACAATGTAAAAAAGCCCTGCACAGATTACATGCATCATTAATACATAGTGAATGTTCCTGAGTGAATAATATAGTGACTATTTCCTTATAAAGGGCTGCTTATAAAGATTTCTGTACATTGCTTTACACCATATTATATGAACCATTTTTGGAAGAGAGTGAAATTATCTGAGCTGAACCTTCACTCTACTGCCAATACATATGCATTATGTAACAGTTAAATAACACATTCCAGCATATTGTAATTGATGGTCCAAACGGCTAGCTCAACCACATTTAAATCACCCTAGCCCATTCTCTTCAGATGACAACGATCACTACCCCGAGAAAAGTATCAGTCATCTTACATTTTTATATCTTAGTGGGACTCAGTGTTTTCACATGGATTTAAAACAAGTTATAGAGCAATAGATATCATGACCTGTTTGAAGTTCAAGGGTATGAACCAGATTCATTTTTTAAATTCCCACAGAATTATAAGGGTGGTCAGCAAGAGGTATGTTTATGATGTCAGTTAAATATCAAAGTCATAAAAACAAAAGTCTATGTTTCAGATGTGCTTTTGCTCAGAGACCAAAACACAGAGTATGAGCATTTAGAATACTTTCAGCATGGGGAGAAAACTTTAGTAGATTTTAGTCCAGAAAAACAATATATTCATTATATTACACTCTAACATACATGCACCTACACATGAATTTTACTAGCCAATTCTTATGTAATAAATACTCATTGGAAAATCAGTCATCTGTTAAGCTCTCTTGCATATGCCCACGATATTACTAAGATGCATATTTTCCTAGACTTCCAGAAAGATAATCCACTATGTAAATCATAATTGATCTATAGACCAATGACTTAAAAGAAATTGGATGTCATCTAATATAAATTGGCTGCAGACAAACTAATAACTTAAAAAGATGCCTCTTATTGCATCACTTCTTATTCTCTTAAGGATACTGTCATTACTGTCAAAGCCCTAGTAAGCATGAAACAATTTGTTACATAATTTTTACCTCAAAAAACCATTTTAACTCTTGAAGAGCATCTTGACTTAAAGATCATGACTGCCTTTGTTCTACTGCCTTTCTTACCAAGTTTTATCATCTACTACTAACAATAAATCACTATAATTAAAGGTCTAAAGTTTTACCTGGAATGCCTTATTGAAAAGATGGAAAATCAGATGAGAAAGGGCCTGTTAATTTCTGTATATCATGAACACATACAAATTAGGTGAAGTGAGCATGGGACCTTCATGGGGTCACTGTATCTTGCTAAGTGGGGAGATGTTGCCTTCACTTCTCCTTTTGCCCTCCCATCACATGGCTTTGAGAACTTTTTTTTTCCGTATCAGTTAATGTGGATGGAAACATTAACTTATTTGATGTTTCACCCCAGATCGGAAGACAAGATGTGAGTGAGCTCAGAATGAATCAGAGACATCAGGTCACACACAGGGGATCACCCTTTACCCTTGATATTGCATTGCTTGACAGTCACAATTATACTTAAAGGTTATCAAGCAATGGCAAGTGGAAGAAAGGTGACTTTATATTTCATTCCTTTCTTGGAACAAACATCTTCAGGTGTTCATGGATTCTGTCTACTTTCACCGTTGGTATTCCCTTCTGACACCTAGGGTGTCTATTCTTTCTTGCAGGTTTTAAATTTTGTATGAATCTAGGCAAAAATCATTTAGGTTTATTTCAAAAGTCCTCTTAGAAGGGGAGAGGAGAGCCAGAAATGGGAATATGTTCTCCAACATATTGTGCAAAACTGATGTTTCTAATTGGTCATGTTGTGCATCATCATATTACCGCCTTCTGCTTATATCACACTCTGTAATGTCAAAGTACTTTTGCCTCATTTGGTTCTCACATCAACCCTGTGAAGTAAGCAAAACATATATTATTTCTCTTATTTTACAAATGAGAACTAGGCCAGGGTATCCTAGTTCCTTGTATAATGACTTTCTACCATTCTGCTAAGCCTCACAAAGGCCTACATTCTTAAGGCTTTGAATGATTGCCAAGATTTCATGGCTCCTTTATCTGCTACCCTAATTTTTGCCTATTATCGATGCTCTGTGGAGGAGCAGTGACTATACTCCATTAGTATTGATGACAGGATATTTGATAGTATATTTCGCTGAACCTCCATGTTTCACTGAACCTCCATGATGTATTTTTCAACTTACTTACCAGAAGGAAATAGTAATAATCTTAAAAATGAAACTTAAGAATGGAAAATAGCTGAAAATGCATTATCCCCCTGTTGTCAATGAAAAGCTTACCAAAATACATTTGAGGAAAAAAATTTAAAAATTTCAGAAGTAAAAAGAAATCATATAGTCTATTTGTGGTGATTAGTTTTTGTGACTCAATCATGATAATAGCTTCTGAAGTACTTGGAATTACATGAAGTCCATGAGGCCTTAAAAACATTAAATTTTTTGTTATGGGGGAAGAGAGTCAGGAAAACTTGGTTCAAAATAACAAATAAATAGATACATAAAATAAGATTATGTTCAGAGATCCTTTGAGAGCCTAATACTGAAATAATCTTAAGCATGAACTTTTAAATTATGATGGTTTTTAGATCTAGCAATAGAGATTCTGAATCCTTATTCTGGCCATTGGGAATAATGTACAATATTTTAAGAAATTATTAAAAGCATTCATCAGCTGCTCCAACATCTGACAGATACGTTGTAGGCAAGAAAAAAAATGAAAAGTATATTTCATAGTACTGAGTAATAATAAATCACTATTGATAATTATCATTAGATATATCAAATGTAAATAACTAGCAAGCTTTTAAAAACAAGAAAATATTTTTTATGGTGAGTTAAAGTATTGTCTGACACACACACATGCATGTCAAAGCCAGTGAAATCTGAGTAAGTCCTGTAAATTGTATCAATGTTAGTTACCTGACTTTGATATTATACTAGAATAACATAAACTGTTACCATCATGGGAAACTAAGTAAAGACCTCTGTACTATTTTTGCAAATTTCTGCGAGTTTATAATGTTTTTTCAAAAACAGTATTTTAAAAAACAGTTGTAGGTTTGAAGAATCGGTAGGTATTTATAAGACTGGTTGTAATTCAAGTAGATTTCGGTCAGAACACAAATAATATTGACAATAAAATAACATCAAAATAAATAAAACTCAAGTGGTCAATCTACTGCTTTAGAAGTGTTTTCATACCTGTCATTTTGCCTCTTTCTTATCCTTCTCTGCCTAGATCTTTGATATCTTTTCTCTCCTTTTATCTGCCCCAGTCTAGGAAAATAGCTTATTCATTGTTAACTAAAAGAACATGAAAAATTATGCTGGTCCATGTTTAAAGGAATGAATACGTAGCTTGGTTTACCAGAAAATCTAGTTCTTCACCTTACTTTGGTTGTCTTCTCAAATATAATGTTGCATGGAATGATGAAGTACAGTAAAAACCCAAGGCAGGGTGATATGCTTTGGCTGTGTCCCCACCCAAGTCTCATCTTGAATTGTAGCTCCCATAATCCCCACGCATCGTCAGAGGGACCAGTTGGGAGGTAACTGAATCATGGGGGTGGGTTTTTCCCATGCAGTTCTTGTGATAGTAAGTCTTATGAGAGCTGATGGTTTTATAAAGGGCAGTTTCCCTGCACATACTCTCCTGCCTGCCACCACGTAAGACATGCCTTTGCTCCTCCTCACCTTCTGCCATGATTGTGAGGCCTCCCCAGGCATATGAACTGTGAGTCTATTAAACCTCTTTTTCTTTATAAGTTACCCAATCTCAAGTATGTCTTTATTAGCAGCATGAGAACAGACTAATACAGTAAATTGGTACTGGGTAGTGGGGTGCTGCTGTAAAGATACCTGAAACTGTGGAAGTGACTTTGGAACTGTATAACAGGCAGAGGTTTGGAACTTCCTAGAGACTATGAGGGCTCAGAAGACAGGAAGATGTGGGAAAGTTTGGAACGTCCTAGAGACACGTTGAATGGCTTTGACTGAAATGCTCATAGTGATATGAACAACAAAGTTCAGTCTCAGGTGGTCTCAGATAAGGATGAGGAACTTGCTGGGAACTGAAGCAAAGGTGACTCTTGTCATGCTTTAACAAAGAGACTATGGCATTTTGATCCTGCCCTAGAGATGTATGGAACTTTGAAGTTGACAGAGATGATTTAGGGTATCTGGCAGAAAGTGACAAATCATTCAAGAGGAAGCAGAGGATAAAAGTTTGGAAAATTGGCAGCCTAACGATGCAACAGAAAAGAAAAACTCATTTTCTGGGGAGAAATTCAAGCCCACTGCAGAAATTTGCATAAGTAACAAGAAGCCAGATGTTTGGGAACCTCCACCTAAATTTCAGAGGATGTATGGAAACGCCTGGATGCCCAGACTAAAGTTTGCTGCAGGGGAGGAACCCTCATGGAGAACCTCTACTAGGGCAGTGCAGAAGGGAAATGTGGGGAGGGAGCCCCCCCAACAAGAATTTCCCCACTGAGGCACTGCCTAGTGGAGCTGTAAGAAGAGGGCCACTCTCCTCCAGACCCCAGAATGGTAGATACACTGACAGCTTGCACCATTTGCCAGGAAAAGCTGCAGACACTCAATGCCAGCCTGTGAGAGCCTCCAGGAGGGGGGCTGTACCCTGCAAAGCCACAGGGGTGGAACTGTCCAAGGCCATGGGAGCTCACCTCTTGCATCAGTGTGACCTAGATGTAAGACATGGAGTCAAAGGAGACCATTTTGGAGCTTTAAGATTTGACTGCCCTGCTGGATTTGCGACTTACATGGGATCTGCAGCCCCTTCATTTTGGCCAATTTATCCCATTTGAAATGGCTGTATTTACCTGATGCCTGTACCCCCATTCTATCTAGGAAGTAACTAACTTGCTTTTGAGTTTACAGGCTCATAGGTGGAAGGGACTTGCTTTGTGTCAGATGAGACTTTGGACTGTGGACTTTTGAGTTAATGCTGAAATGAGTTAAGACTTTGGAGGACTGCTGGGAAGGCATAATTGGTTTTGAAATGTGAGGACATGAGACTTGGGAAGGGCCAGGGACAGAATGATATGGTTTGGCTGTGCCCCCACCCAAATCTCATCTTGAATTGTAGCTGCCATAATCCTCACGCATCGTGGGAGGGACCCCATTGGGAGGTAACTGAATCATGGGGGTGGGTTTTTTCCCATGCTGTTCTCGTGATGGTGAATAAGTCTCATGAGAACTGATGGTTATATAAAGGGCAGTTTCCCTGCACATACTCTCTTGCCTGTTGCCATGTAAGACTTGCCTTTGCTCCTCCTCACCTCTGCCATTATTGTGAGGTCTTTCATTGAACCTCCTTTTCTTTATAAATTACCCAGTCTTGGGTATGTCTTTATTGGCAGCATGAGAACAGACTAATGCATAGGGTTTATGTACGTATATATGTTTATGGTTCTGACCAAGACACTAAGCACCTCCTTACTAACATTTCTTCTCATTTGCATCTTGGGGATCAACAACAAGGTCACAGGGTATGAGAGCTCCCTGTTGATGAAATATACTAATTATAACAATGAAATGCAACCCCTTGTCTTGGCTCCCTGGTTAGTACTCCAGATTTACCCTGCCATGCTTTTTGGTTCCTTTTCTTCTTTAAATGATTAGTTTTTGGTGTGGTACTTGAGCTTGTTTCTATGAAAAAAGATTGCCCATGTCTGTCTGTGGCCCCCAGTTATGCCATGATTTTCCTTCTGCATTGGGTCTACTAGGACTCTCAAATCCTGCGCTTCAAGCTTTCTAACTCTATCAGAGGGTTCTGTTTAGTCTTCTGAGACTTAGATCCACTAGTTTTTACTCCATGTGGTTGGAGCTTTCGGAGCAACCTGTCTCATTTTCCACCACAAATGGAGGACTGGGAAATTGTCTTCTTTACTCCTTGACAATGAAAATACAGGAAGTAGTCATTCTTGCTGATTCACTTTAGGTCTGTTCTCAGTGTGCTGGGAGGCAGTGTTTTCTCACACAAATGTGAATCTGGAGGACCAAAATCTTCCTTGAAATTGGAGGGGTCAATGTGGTGCCTGTTTTTTCTTTTTTTTTTGGACATCTGTCTGCCTTACTGAGTTAAGTATTACCTATGATATCAGAAAATAAAAATATGACACTTCCTCTTTAAGTAAGGAATGAGCTGTCAGAAATGCTGTTTGCATTTTCCTGGAAAATACCAAAGTACCACTTAAGAAATATTTTAGTTAACAATATTAATTCTCTTCTTCTTCCCTCCTTCCCTTCTCGAGTCCAAATAATTCACGTACTATGTAGTGAGCATTTCTGGGGCATGGGGTACACAAAGCTGAATAATGCAGGGCTGTGGTGCTCACCGTCTTAGCGGGGAATATTCTGAGTAAAGGATTAACAAAACCTTTTTTTCCTCATGTTTGGAAAAATTACTTTGGTTTAACTTTCTAGCTCTGGTCTCCCTGATATCTGATAAATGTGGGATGTCAGACACTAAGCAATGCTACTTACAGTACAAATGAACCCTGGTTGGTAAATTACCATGAACTGGGAGATCTGTGACCAGGACTATAAATAAATGATGGGGAGTCTTAGCATTGGGCCTCTGAGGTTAGACCCCTAGAAATGGAGTGTGGCCTTCTTTGCATGGCTTTGGAAGTTATATTCATAGGCCATTGCAAAAAATATTGCTCTTATGAGCATGGGCTTTTATGGTAAACTGACTGTCATACCCCCCTCCACCATATGGCTCATTCTTTACAACTGTGGTGTCACTTGGGAGGCAGTGAGACAGGGGAGGAGCAAAAAATTGTTCTGGGACTGCTGGTCACTCTTAGTGAAGATATAAACCAGATACTACCCTATTAGCACATTGTTTCTATCCTAGAAGGACAGAATAATTACCTCCGGTGGCCTAGTGAGTTCCATGAATTTGACTAACTAATGGAACCTAAGACCACTGACAGGGGCATTGCAAAGCTCATGCAAACAATCACCAAGTATTGTGGTACATGTTAAATTGAGGTTTATGTACAAGCTGTTATAAGAATTTCTGCTCCAGTTGTTCTGGTTTGGGATTGGTGTTTGTGAAAACGTACAGTATGCAATCTAAGCAGCTTCCTCCTCCTTACACCTGAACTGATTTTCCTATAATTTCACATCATAATTAAAAGAAAATTTTATAATTAGAATGCAGTAAAGCATAAAATATGAAGCGTACACCGAGTGTATATGCTAAGAGACTAGAAAAGATCTATAAAGAGAATGAAAGAAATAATGACCTGTATCAAATTATAATTTTGATTTTGGGGGACTATTTCTTTCCATATATATGTTTTTTGAAATGTACACTGAAATTGATCTCATGTAAATATTTCTGAAGTAACAAAGCAAGGGACCAGCAGGGCAGAATGGAAACAGACCACGTTTCAACTTCACCTATACTCCTGTATATAGGTAAAATCCAATTTTATGAATATTATTATAAAGACCTTCTTAACTATACCTAATGAGACTATTTCCATCTTCCGACTCATAATCAATCTATTTTTCTGAAGCATTCATTCAGTAAATATCTATCAAGTACCAACTACCTGCTAAGAATGTGATTATTCACTAAGGATTCAACAGTGAGAAAAAAAGACATGGTATGACATAGTTTCAATAAATTCTGTTGGCCAGAAAATCCTGAATCATGGACAATAATTTACAAGTCTATGTTTATGTAACAATGAATATATTTAATGGATCTGCTTTTATTAAAATATTCAAATAACGATAGCATTCAATACTTGTAAAATAGGCCAAAAATGCTTGTCTTGCTCAAAATCTGTTAATGATTGACTGATGGAGAAAGATATTATCAATGTCTGATTTCACTCTGCTCAGGGCTGTTTCCTGATCACAAGCAAACTGTGAAAACACTTCTGAAAATAGGAGCCTTCCTTCCCAGGGAGTAAGGGTTGACAATACCTGTTTGACTGAAATACAGGTAAACAATGGCCATGAAATTCTGATCCAAGGGCTCCTTGGTGTTACTAAGTTTCTTCTGCAATACACTTCAGGGTGTGAGGTGGGTGGAGCTTCGTCCCAGGGTTATTCTGCACTCTGCACTCTGCACAGGGGGTGCTGAGTACAGATAAGCAGGGCTAACACCATCTATTCACCGAGCTTTCATGTTACCATTTCAAATTAGCTACACCAAGCAACCACAGACTCGTCTGTTTACTGACAGTTATTCCTGGTTCTTTTTGCAGAGTTCATCAGGGCCATTTCCACACACATTGGGAGACTATCAGCATTATGGAAGTACTAAACCAAAAATTAAAGAATGCTTCCCCTTCAAAACATATAATTTATTATAATCCCTAATGTTCAATTCAACATTTTAGCATATACACCATATTTCATTTAGAAATAGCCTATGGGATGGGTTTTTATTATGATGGTATTTGCAAGAGCTTACGAACAGGAATCGCCAAATATTTTCTGCAATGGGCCAAGTAGTAAATATTTTAGGCTTTATGGGGACACATGCAGTCTCTGATATGTCTCCTTTTCCCTTTCTTCTTTTTTTTTTTTTTTTTTAACCCTTTGAAAACATGAAAACTGCTCTCAGGTAGAAGGTCACTGGGTAGATTTGACCCCCAGTCTGTAGTCCGCCAATCTCTAATTTCCAGGCATAAAGGATACATATGATAAAGATGATCATAGCCATTTATGTCATCTTGGGAACCAAAAACCACATGCTTCTACCTTTTCTACCTACACTCGCTAGGATTTTATATTGATACTGAGTTCTGTTTTATGTAAATCAATAAACTCAATAAATATAATGTATCATTCATATCTACTGAAATAATTTCCATTTGAAAGAATACTTAACATAATTTGCAATGTAGACATCACATCAATTAAGGTTGTAAGGATCACTTATCTTTTACTTGTCAGGCAGTTTCACTTAGGTTCTCATATTTAATTTCATTTGATCTCTCTAATAGTCTTGTATTACACGTATTTTTATCCCCACCTTATAGGTAAGAAAATGGAAATTCTTGCAGGTTAAGTGACTTTGCTAAAGTAATACAGCCATCTTACTTTGAAAGAACTTAAACCCAGATCTTCTGAAACCAAGTCCTAGAGCTTAACAGTAAATGAAAAATACATTTAAACAAGAACATGCAAACATCCTCAGGTACACACGGACTTAGTGCCAGAACAAAGTAATGATGATTTGAGATCTTTCCTGAGACAACTGCTCAGAAATCGCATCTTTGAAGCTATCCGGATCAGTGTTCACAGGTTCCTTCTAACAGGATACCATAATTATTAGGTTTCCTAAGTGAGAAAGCCAAACAAATCCATGCAAGAATGATACTGCTACTAATGAAATTAGTGCCAATTTGAGAAGCCCTCTCCTCCTTAGTGCCATGACTTTAAATCTGTACAGACATAAAATGCAAACAAACAATAAAAGTCGAATCAAGCAAATCGATTTCCTAATGAATTTTCAGGACACAGGGTTTATACAATGAATGAAAATAATATTTGAGAACAGCTTCGGTCACACTCAAAGTCATGTTGAAAGAGGATTCAGAAGTGTGAGATCAGTAAAAATGGAAGCGAGAAAATCAACAAGGATGGCAAAGTGACACTGGCTTTAAATGAGAATGATTTGTCAATAAAATGATACCAAATGGCCCTTGGAAAAACCGATAAAGATTTTTATAAACTTAGTCTGCTTACGACCCTACTAAAATTCAAATTTCATAATATTACAGAAAATCTACAACTTTAAACATGATTCATTTTTGTCTGATACAAGAATGACTATATCTGCATGCTCTATTAGGTAATAAACTACATGAATTTTCATACATTTACTTTTATTATTACAAATAAAGCACCATTTCCGAGGTTTATAACAAGACTCTGGCCTCAACTTAAACAGATTCATTTTTAATGTTTTCTCCCCACAACGCTCATTTATCCCATTAATGAGTCCCCCCTGCACTGCCTCTCCAAATTGGGCAAGTCGTAGATTAAATAAGAGAATAAGGAAATTGCTCCTCTCTCTTGAGAGGGCAGAAATGGTGACAGCGATCGAGTCACTGCCAAATGCAGAATTGGTTTGCTACCTTGACCTCTAATGTGTATTCTATGCAAGTCCCTTTCCATATCCTAAATAACTTTCTCAAGTCACTAGAAGTCACAAGCTGTTTATACCAAAATCGTTATCAAAGTGATAGTCCCCCATGAATATGATAATAGAAAATCTCAGGGTCTGAATTGCAATCTCAGCATCAGTAAGATTTCCCTTGAAGTATCCACGCAGTTTCCTAAGTTTAGAAATAAGGATCTCATTTCCTTGGTTGACCTGTTTTGGCTAGCTGTGATATCACACTTAGAGACACAGGGGCAGTCCATGGCTCGAAGCCATTATGTTTGCTTTTCTTCATTAATGTCAGACATTGGGACATACAGAAACTCCTTTTCATCCCCAAGAGAAGAAGCGTGATCACAGACAGTACTGGACGACACTTAAGAACTAGAGTTGGCCGGACGCGGTGGCTCACGCCTGTAATCCCAGCACTTTGGGAGGCCGAGGCAGGCGGATCATGAGGTCAGGAGATCGAGACCATCCTGGCTAACACAGTGAAACCCCATCTCTACTAAAAATACAAAAAATTAGACGGGAGTGGTGGCGGGCACCTGTAGTCCCAGCTACTCGGGAGGCTGAGGCAGGAGAATGTCATGAACCCGGGAGGCAGAGCTTGCAGTGAGCCGAGATCATGTACTCCAGCCTGGGTGACAGAGCGAGACTCCATCTCAAAAAAAAAAAAAAAAAAAAAAAAAAACTAGAGTTGTATTCCTTTAGTATCTAAACATCATAAAATATAAAAGAAAAAATTATGTGTTAATGCCACTAAAGTTAGCATTTGAGCATTCATATTGATTCATCTGTCCAGAGTCATAAAACAAGACAAAAGAAAACAACTGTATTAATACTTAAACATTGTATCGTAAAGCATTTATTTCTAGTATTCTTCATTCTCCTTCCTATGGAATAGTTTGGGAAAATGTAGCAGTTATGAACAATACTTGCAGAACTGGAAAACCCTCATGGCAAATTAACTAACAATCTCTCAGAAGAGAATTTGACAACCCCAGTCTATCTACCACCCCCGCCACACCCTTTATCAACAGATTATCATTCCCTCAGGTTACAGATCACTGAGATCACCAAATTGTCTCCTCCCAACATCAAAATCACTTCAGTGCCCACCACAGGGATAGCAGGTGGAGAACCAGGAAGTCCACCACAGGTCAGTTATTAATAAATCACAATGAGTTAAAGAACTTGGTGAAGGGTAGAAAAGAGATTTAAATTGATTAGTCAAGAGACATCGTTGGACTTTGTTTCGTCTGATAGTCATCTGTCAATAGCTCAGACAATCATGAAACTGTGTCCTTTTCAAAGGGAGAAAAATGAAATGACTTGGCAAAACTTTTCTTTTCCTCTCCCTCTGCCACTTTAAGATGGAAGAATTCTGAATCCTTGCTGTTAACCAAATGGCATTTACAGCTCTCAGTTGGCATGGGGTAGCTGAGAATCTAAAAGGAGGAATGCTTATTCCATTTCCATTTCCATGGAAACCAATCACCAACTGGTGAAAACAAGGTAGATCAAATTTTTGAATAAGAATGTTGAAATAATCACTGTTTTAAAACTTTTCTCTTGCATCAGGATGAGAGCATAGTCTAATCTCCAAAAACACACAGAGATGTCTGTGTGGATAAATAATTCACTGCGGCTTTATTGTTGCAACTCTTCTTCATAATCACGATAATTACTGTATCCTAGTGAGGTTTTCTGATCATTCACTGAATGACAAATTGCTATAAATCCAATAAATAAATTATATTTGAAAATGGGAAAATTCCAAACCCCTGAAATCCATTCAAAATGTATTATCATGTTCCGCTTCTACATCCTCTTAGCAAATGTATGAGGAAAGAAAGTATGATTTTCAGAGAAGGAAGAGACTGTGATCTGTTTTTGCGAAAAGGTTTGGAGGAGTATTCAATTTTTTGAAACTCTACGATGAAAATCAGACTTTAAATAGACTATTTAAATGACCAATTATTACAAAGCAGAAATAATCTTCATAGCTCTTAAAACCATTCAGCCTTTCCAAGAGAATTTGAATGGCCCCCTTCATTAAAAAAAAAAAAAAAAAAGAAAAATCCAGGTATTACTTTGACTGTTTGCACACTTAAAATACAAACATCCTAATAATTTCCCACAAAGGAGTAACAGGATGAAAAAATGCCAATAATTTATTTAGCTTGGAGCTCTCTTACTAGGCTATTACTAGGCTTTCCTGATGACCAAAACCTCTAAATTAGCTCTAATACCATGAGTTATTACAAAAGGTTGCACTGCGTACAGCATTCCAAACATTCAGAATGCATCATCTGTAATGCGCACAGAAAACTGCTGGTAGCTTTTTTTTTTCCCCCACTGTTTTACACACAGAAGATAATTAAGTCTCCCAGTGGTAATAAGACTTGCCCTAAGTTATTCCCACAACCTTTGAGCTTCTTTCCCCATATCAGACTTTCACAATCGTCCTGCACAGGCACATTTCCATGTTTCTAGCTTGTAACCCCAATTCAAAAATATCATCACATTTACTTCCCATCTCATTAATTCTAATCTCCTCATATTAGTAAAAGATAAATCAGTGTGAAATGTCTGACTTCAAATACTACCACAGATACATGCCAACTCATTTACTATTCTTATTTCCGATTTTTAAAATCTCAAGTTGTTAAAACTATAGCCAAATTCTACATCTGAAGTTGTTCTTAAGTCGGTCTCATTATATCTGATTTGTTTCCTCATTTCTGCTTATGCTACTTAAGAGGCTTAACCTTATATTTATTAACAATTATATGGTTAATAAGACTGTAATAACAAGAAAGTTGATAACATTTTTCAAGCCACCTTCTTTTATTTAAAAAAATTGTCCCTAATTATAATTAGTTAGGTGTACATGTGTGTGATGAGACACAGAGAGAGAGAGAAAGACTGACTGATTTTGGCTAAAATTCAAATATTTCAAGGGATTATTTCAAAAGTTTTATTAATCAGGCTGGGCACAGTGGCTCACACCTGTAATTCCAGCACTTTGGGAGACTGAGACAGGTGGATTGCTTGAGCCCAGGAGTTCAAGACCAGCCTTGGCAACATGGTGAAGCACTGTCTCTACTAAAAATATGAAAATTAGCCAGTCTCATAACTCAGACTCAAAATAAATACACACATAAAATAAAAAGTTTTATTAATCAATAATTACATGTGCATGGCCCATTTTCATTTTTTCATCCTAAAATTTCTTAGTGAACACATTTTGTAAAGCTTATACCACTGATTTACCTCCTATAAGCAAGGCCAGCACATGACATCTGAAAGAAAAACAAAAACCTGCAAATCAAAGGTTAATTCATAATTTCCTTTCAGATGCCTAAGAATAAGAATTAGTCAGTGTTAATGAAAACAGCCCCAGGTAACTTGCAACATTTTCTTTCCGTGAAAATTGCAGTCTTTTTTTCAGAGCCTAAATGGAAGCCTGTCTTTTAATATCTGTAAATACCTCGAAAATGCAATTTTTTTTTTTTTTTTTTTTGAGACAGAGTCTCGCTCTGTCACCCGGGCTGGAGTGCAGTGGTGCGATCTCGGCTCACTGCAAGCTCCGCCTCCCAGGTTCACGCCATTCTCCCGCCTCAGCCTCCTGAATAGCTACGACTACAGGTGCCCGCCCCCACGCCCGGCTAATGGTTTGTATTTTTAGTAGAGACCGGGTTTCACCATGTTAGCCAGGATGATCTAGATCTCCTGACCTTGTGATCCGCCCATCTCGGCCTACCAAAGTGCTGCGATTACAGACGTGAGCCACCACGCCCAGCCTGAAAATACATTTCTTTACCATCTTTTATCCTTTCCTAGTCTGCCAATCCTTTTGCAATAGAAAATCTTGGGAGATTGGTTGGGATTAAAACCTCAAACTCTTCACCTCACTAGTGTTACAGTTCAATCCCCTTTGAGAGGAGGCCCTTCATGGGAAGGAATTACAGGCTGTTGCGATGCATGTTCATCAAAAACATCTGAAAGAACATCACTATGTGATTGTGCTAATACTTTATGTAAGTTTGTACATAAGTAAATTGGAGATTTGGTGGGGGTGGAGTGCTTCTTAATTCTAGCTAAGGGAAAATACTCGCAACAAATATTCAGGCAACAAACATTCAGTCTACAGTAAAGTTTTTTCCCTTTGCTGAAACTTTTAGGTTTTTAAAGAAAGAGTCTTACTCTGTAACCCAGGCTGGCATGCAGTGGCGCGATCTCAGCTCACTGCAACCTCCACCGCCCAGGTTCAAGCGATTCTCCCACCTCAGCCTCTCTAGTAGCTGGGATTACAGGCGCATGCCAATATGCCCAGCTAATTTTTGTATTTTCAGTAGAAATGGGGTTTCGTTTACCATGTTGGTCAGGCTGGTCTTGAACTTCTGACTTCAAGTGATCTGCTCACCTTGGTCTCACAAAGTGCTGGGATTACAGGCGTGAGCCACCACGGTGCCCGGCCTGAAACTTTTAGTTAAGTCATTTAAGAGAAATAGAAATAAAAGACAAAAATGGCAGTACGGTTTTACACAAAAATTTGGAATATCAGAAAAAGACTAAAGTTCATTTAAAACTTATTTCTGCCACTGGTTTTAGGGCTTTTATCCATACAACTTGAATATTTTGCATTTCATAGCCTTTTTTCTTTCCCCTTTTTGCTCAAGAAGTGAAAAGGGGGCAATGATCTTGACACAGGACAGGGACGTAGCAAAACTCAGCTTCCAAGTAGGTTAAATCAGAATTAATCATAACACACAAGGTAACATCCTATATATAAGGATCTCCAAGCACTGTAGAATAACAACATGACCACTTATTGGGTATCTACTATTCATCAGTCTCTAGCATTCAATGAGGTATGCTATTTTCAGATAACTGTAAAAAACATTAGTTGAAACCTTAGCATATTGTAGAAAGGGTTAAGGGGTGAGGCTAAAAAGATAGTGAGCATATTATAAATTCTTTTTTTTTTTTTTTTTTTTTGAGACAGAGTCTCGCTCTGTCACCCAGGCTGGGGTGTAATGGTACAATCTCAGCTCACTGAAACCTCTGCCTCTCCAGTTCAAGTGATTATCCTGCCTCAGCCTCCCGAGTAGCTGGGACTATAGGCACATGCCACCACGCCTGGCTAATTTTTGTATTTTTAGTAGAAACAGGGTTTCAACATATTGGCCAGGATTGTCTCGATCTCTTGACCTCGTGATCCGCCTGCCTTGGCTTCCCAAAGTGCTGGAATTACAGGCATGAGCCACCATACCTGGCCATAAATTCTTTACATACATTTAAAGAGTTCGGATGTGGTCATAAGGGGTTTGAAGATAGAGGCAAAACACATTCAGATTTAAGTTTTAGATAGAGGAGAAGCTCCAGGGAAAATAAGAAATGTCTGGCTTAAGAAGAAGATACCTTTTGTTTCAAAGCTTGCAAGGAGCTCACTAATACCAGAGCACTGTCAGTCATTACAAAAGTCATCTCACGAATGGTTGCTCCCTTTGATCAGTCATTTTCCAAGACTCAGGTGAAATTACTATTGCCTCCAGAAGTCTTCTCTGAATTTAATGTAGAGTAACAACTCCTCTAAATCCTGTACCTATGGTTTATGGCCCTGGTTTACCATTGTGTATTGTATTTTACATAAAAAGAACTTTTTACTTCAAATATAATTCTAAGAGAAATTCTACCATGTAAATAAGATTTTAAAATAGATTTTGGTTTGTTTGAGGAAGAGAGAGCTACAGCCATCCACACAACCTCTTGAGCCACAGCTGGACAGCCTGTGAAATCCATCAGCAGACTCCAGGATTCCATGAAATGCTTTTGGAAAACTGATGGTCTCCAAATCACATCCTGCCTCGTGGTTTGTTTTAACTGCACTGTGTTAGTTAAGTGATGGATCAATACTAAATTTCTACGTACTATAAGTATATCACTAGCAGATTTTTAATGAATAATCCAAACACTGCTATGTTTCTACTAGGTATTCAGAAATCCTTTCTAAATGAAATGATATACCATAAAATAAACACTAAATTTTCATAAATTAACTACAATTGTTTCCATGAATTAAACATTGTCTACTGCTTATAAACACTATGTTCAGAAAAAGCATCTCGGATCCTGCCTCAAATTAGAGTGTATTATGTGATATAAAGAGCATGGGTTTGGAGGTCAGACTCACTTTCATAAGCTATGTGAGCCTGCCTTAAATTTTACTTTCTTTCTCTGCAAAGAGAGGGCACTGGTAATGACATTTAATCCCTGGTTCTTTGCTGTAACTTACTGAGTTAAGCAGAAAAGTAGTTTGTTAAAGGGACCTTGGAAAGCTCAGAATTGTTGGGAGCACTGATTAACCAGGGTAGAAGCTAAGGATCAAGAAAAAGACACAGCTAATCTACGAGAAAAGACCTGTTGAGAGAGACAGAGAGAGACAGAGAACACATCCAAGGGAGTGAGACCTTACTTGACTTATGCTCTTAATAGCAGGTGCAATTGATTTTTACAATCTAGATCACTGGCCTGTGCCCTACAGTACATGAAGTGAGGAGTGTTAGGCATTTCAGCTGCCATACTACCAAGCAGTCTTTGTCCTCAACCAGGACTTAAGACAGAAGATTCCTTATACATAAAAAAGAATTCAGAAACTGGGGGACAAAAACAAAAATCTACCCGACCTATCTGACACGAATGTTTATAAGTGATGTGAGCATAAATGTAAAAGGACTTTGTGAACTATAAAATTCTAGATAAATTATTATTTTTAGTTGATGGCTCCTCCTTGCTTGACAAGGTGAGATCCCAGACAGTTTGGAGGGGCTAATGTCATTCAAGGGAACCTGAGATATGTTCTTTTTTTCTCAATCTGTCATGAAAAACACATAATATCCCTGCTGAACTCTATTTAGTCTTTACTGAGTTTATAGCCCAAGGCAAAAGCAGCCAAAGTTTTTTTGGAAGACAAAGTTATTCTTCGTTTACCCACCCAAATCATACATCAAGCTTCTCAAAGCTGTAGAATGGCTCACAGGAAGACCAAATAAGCAGTTCTTGTATACTGCATTTTAAAAATTATTGTAACAACATGACAATAACTTTTCAAGTACAAACATGTAGTGTTTGTCCATGGCTCAGCATAGGCATGCTTTTATAGGTTATTGCTTAGTACATTCTCTTAGCATATAATAGAATTATTAAGTTTTATTAAACAATTTACCTAGCAGTTACTTGGGCCTCCCTTCCTCATACACATTTTCCTGTTCTCCTCCAAATACATGTCTTAGAAATCTATGAGTACGTACTATCCATATGTATTTCAGAAATCTATAACTTTGTTAAGAAAAACATTTTGTGGCCGGGTGTGGTGGCTCACCCTGTAATCCCAGCACTTTGGGAGGCTGAGGCAGGTGGATCACCTGAGATCGGGAATTCGAGACCAGCCTGACCAACATGGAGAAACCCTGTCTCTACTAAAAATACAAAATTAGCCAGGTGTGGTGGCACATGCCTGTAATCTCAGCTACTCAGGAGGCTGAGGCAAGAGAATTGCTTGAACCTGGGAGGTGGAGGTTGAGGTGAGCTGAGATCGCGCCATTGCACTCCAGCCTGGGTGACAAGAGTAAAACTCTGTCTAAAAAAAATAAATAAATAAAAGGAAAAAAAATCATTTTGTGAATATAAGATATGGGTAGCATCCTTAACTAAGTACTTTGTTAGTATGACATCTCCCTAACCAAAGACAAGGGAAAAAAAAACCTGACATCACAGATATAAAGAAGTTCTGGGTATTTTTTTTTGTTTCAACCACGATGTATTAAACATGTGTTAGTATACCCGATAACTGAAGTAAGTTTTACAGTGGGGATTCTAACAGAAGCTTATAAAAACACAATGAGAAAATGGGATGAACATAAATGGAATGAACTGATGTAAGAACAGTATCTGAAAACATGAAATATAAAAGAACAGAAATATAATTTGCAATTGCTTACCTCAATACCTCCTCATATTTGCATTCGGCCTACAAAGATTTCAACAAATGTGAACACACCTCCAAATATAACAGTGAAATTGGTATTGTTCCTGCACTCCATGTTATGGAATGTGGTTCTACTAAAACAAAGCCACTAGTATTTCTCCCTGCAAAGGGCTGAGCAATTTGATATGAAAATCAACCCATGGAAGAATTGAACCCCAGTTGCTGTGGCATCTCCGTACTGGAAAAACCCAGTCGCAATGATGGGGCTCCTACTGTCCCAGGAATGGCATCATTCAATGTATGGGTGATAAAGTGAAAGCATGGTTGTCAGTGGAGCTGCATCTAAGATTGTTTCTGACTTTGGGGATTTCCCTTCCCTCTTTACGAATTAAATTTCAACAAAGCCAAGTATCATAACTCTTTGATCTCTTCAATTCAAACTGCAGTTCCCCTTGGATGCTCCACTGTCCAACCTATCCCATTACTTCTTATGTGATACACGAGATGGGTGGATAAGAGAAGAAAACAATCAAGTGTTTTTGTTTCAAGTATAACAACACCTATTTCCCACTCCTTTGGAAAACATTAAAGGGATTTGTCATTCTTCAGGAAAAATAAATTTTATGAAAGAGTATGACATTCAATGAAATTAACGACACAGGTCACAATTAAGACCGCTGACCAATGTGAATTCAAATCAGATCACCTAGCATAAATTAAAATGAACCGGTCCCAAGACAGAGGCAACTGCTAGAGACAAACGTGTCCCTCTGACTCTGCAGAGTAACAACATAATACTAGAGCCTATGGGAAGATCAGGGTATCAGGATAGTGGAAAAAGAAAGGGATATGTGACAACCTGATACTTGGGGCAGGGGAGCTGAAGGGCTGGAGAGAAAATGAGAGTCTATGTATGGTAATTGGGACAGGCATGGGAGGGGGTGTGATCCTTTGAGAATGAACCTCAGAAGGAGGGAATACCAACCAAGAGCAAAAAGGTCATACAAAAATGTTAGCAGTCAGCTCATCTCAGCTCAGGATGTCACCACAAGGGATTTTATCTGCAATTTATGCAAATTCAAATGCATTTACTAGCATATGTAAATTACATGCAGCTGGTGCGTGGATGTCTAAAAATAGGAAGTGGTGAACTGTTAACAAAGGTCACTGTTTTCTAAAATTCATGAGATGGCAGCTTCGGATGAGAGTGGAGAAAGAGGGGATTCAGGAGAATTGGCAGGGATTCCACAGGTACCCTACTGCTCTTCTTAATTCCTTGGAGCTATTTTAGGTGTTGTATAGGCAAGAGAATTCATCACAATTCCCCACATAGGACATATCCTCACTATCCCATCCCCTTCTTAGGGTAAAAGGAGGTTTCCGATTTTCACAGGCTCTTCTTTGGCTCAGTCTTTTCCTCCTACAGAGAATCTTTCTTCCACAGCCCACATTTCCGGAGGGACTCACAAAGGTTGTCGCTGAAGTGCAAAAACATTGCAAAAGTGTCTTTTATTTTATGTGATTCCAACCTCAAAGAATCCATATCTCCAAATAGAGAAATACGAAAACTAACCACCTGCCCTCTGAGAATTAGACTAAAACCTTATCTCTGCTTACTGTCACCTGTAACAATATTAACAACATCTGTACCTGTGGTACTTCTATATAGTTTCCAAAAACCTTTTGTTTATATTATCACCAGCCGGAACTCATTCAAGTTTAATTAAACAAACAAACAAACAAACATGTCAATATATCTGAGTAGAACTGTTTGAGAACAAAGAGACCCAAACTCCAGCTTCTCCAAGACATTCTCCAACAGACCAAATGTGAAGTTTTCCCTTTCCTTTGTTTGGCTTTTTTCCCCTCACTATAAAGCTTTCCCAGTCCTGTGTCTGCTTTTGAGTCTCTCTGCAAGTGATGGTGGCTGACTCCTTGCTATTCCAAGCTCTGAACAGTGTCTTGTCTCATTTGGGTGGCCTTCAGTTACTTCCACAAAATGAATACCACTGTGGAGTCAAATTTATATAATCATTTACTGTAAAAAATAATCTTTGTTACTTGTTCAAAGTTACGCATACACATGGTATTAGGAAACGACGCAGACCAATCCCTTCTCTCTGGAGAAACAGGGACCTGAGTACCAGCACTTGGTACAGCCAAGTTATTAAGTGCTTACTGAACACAATGCTGAAAATTCTGGTGATTCTAGTTCTCCATTGATAGTAAACTTACTGAAGCTTGTGCTCTGCACAAGAATTGATTTCTCATCTACTCATCTACTTGACCACCGATTAATTTAGTTACGCAGGTAATCAGACAGTGTGAGAACAAACAAGCTCAAATTCCGATTCCGCCATTCAGTGATGTTAGGCACGTTATTTAACCTCTCTAGATTTTCACTCCGAATGTGGGTTGTTGTGAGTAGTAAATGAGACAACATGAAGATGTACTAATTTTGTTAGCAGTTGTTTACATTGCACTCAAATAGAATCAAATAGCAACCCCAGACATTTGTAGGTGTTTTGGTTGTTTAATTGGAACAGGAACATGGAGAAACTGATATGGTGAGGAAGGTTCTGAGAAGAATGCTTCTCCAAGGTCACAGACATAGTCAATAAAAAGGCTGGGGCTGGTACCTAGGTCTCCTCTAAAAGCAGAATATTTTTTCCTCTATCACCCTGCCTTCTTTGGTGAAGTATTTTATGAGAATCAAATATGTTGTAATCTAAAGGACATATTTTCTTCCTTTCCACTTTTATTTAAATAGCCTACAGACCCAATGTTATTCACCTTTTATTAAGGATTATAAAATGCATACCTATCATTGGTATTAAACACACATACACATAAACAAATACTTAAATACACTGGAACAGAAAGCTTGCATTGTAATTAACTAAATTGCTAGAATATAAAAATTATAACCTTTCTTTTAGCTTATAAAAATAAAATTCTAACTTTAGTTCTTTAACTGAGAAGCTGTATGATATGAATAGTAGGGTAACCAATACCTAAACAATATTTTGGTAATGCTAAAATGAATAATCTATAAGCTTGAGGTTTATTTATTTTTTCAGCATGGTCTTCTGGTAGCTGTACAGGGAGAGAAAAAAAATAAAATAAGGCTTTTTTCTCCTCCTTGTTCAGCAACTAACCTGAGTATTCACTGGCTGATGAGATCTGAAAATTCTTAGATGTCTTCTCCAATGTTTAGTAATGAAATAAACAAAAAACTGCTATTGTTGACCTCTCAAGGGCCTCAGTCTCCACATCTTACAGATTTCTACACATAAGGAAAAAAGAAAATATAAAGATGCAAGAGAAGGTTAGAAGGGAAGATTAAAAGAGAAAGCTAATTAAATACACCTGTCTGGAAAACCTGTTTAAATGCTTAATCCATTATTTAAAAAGGATACTTATCTCTTTCCTTTACTGCAATTTCCATCTGCTTTAGAGGCCCCAGGAATTTGTAAGTCTGTTTTTTAAATAAGAAATTTAAATTCAAGCAACTATCAAGTATTCATGTCAATAATACACTGAGTTAGCATAAATTACACTCATACTTCATTTGAACCTATAACATCAATCAGACCCTTTATCAAAACTGAAGTTCCCAAATCCGGAGAACATACTAAAATTGGCAAAGAGAAAAATAAGCAGTTCCGAAGAATGCATCATCATGATTATGAGCCTGGGAGTAATTAATGCATTGTTTTACAAAGATGAATATTTACACTGTAGGTAACAGGTATATAGGAATTTGAGGTTAGATAATCATTTTCTATATTTACTTGGCTTTCATTAAAGAATAAACAGGTATTTAGACAACTGCCATGAATTTAGTTCATTCTCAGTGGTATTTAAACATTTTTCCTTTTATTCTACCAAAGATACCAGGATAAAGAACATACTCACGTCAGTCAAGGGCCTATCAGGAAAACACTGGGCTCTTTTACAATGGGAACCCTGAGAAGAATTTATTCAAGGGGCTTGAATTTATTGACTCGAATTTAGTCAAGGGACTTCCCAAATCCAATGGGAAGACAGAGGGCAAGACAGACAATTAATGCGGTCCCTCAAAGTCAGCCTTCTGGGATACAGAGCAGAAATGGAAGGTCAGAAAAAAAGATATCTAGCACAAAGGACCACTTTATATAACACCATTTAATAGGTCAGCAACTTCAATTCGGACACATTTTGCTCATTCATCTAGATGAACCGATCAAGGTCAGTACTCTTATAATTATTCTAAGAAAGAACAAATAGACATTTTATATCCCAAACTAAACTGAAAATCAACTTAGTATATGTTCTTGCCTTTCTATTTCCTACTCTGACAAATGTGACCCCATCTAAGATTTTAAAAAAGTTTTATAAAAGAAATAGTAAGTTCACAGGTGCTGAGAAACTGATTGGAGGGATAACCAGCTCATACCATGGGGGGTGAGAGAAGGTACCACTAGGAAAGTGACATGCATTAGAGGTAGAGGAGGAATTCTCCAAGTGTAGATGGTGGAAGGATGAACAGTTGGAGCACATTAGAGGAATGACACGAATCCTGTAGGGCTGACGAATGGAGGAGGAGGAAGAAGAGGAAGAGGAGGAGGGGATAGATAGAGTAAAATAGAATAAGGAAGGGAATGGATCCTGAAGAGTCTTGTATTTTTAATACATGTCAAGATATTAAAGGAGTTTAATGTTCTTATTTTGGTTCAGAAATATCACTCAGACAGCAGGATGGGGGAAAACCAGAAACAAGAAAATGACTTAATGGACTCTTACAAGGATATAGGTAAGAGAAGGGGAATAAACATAGTGGCTAGTGTGGGTGGCTGGGGGTTTGTGTCTAAGGCTTTTGAGAGCTACTACAGAGGAGGAATTAAATGGTATGAATTGTCAGGACTTACTGACTAACAGTTGTTGAGATGAAGGGGAAGGGATGGCTGGCTTCTGGTCTGAAAGAAGTCTTTTCCTGTTACACACTGCAATTTTCCATGGGAGGCCACTTCCCAGAACCTACATAATGATCAAAGATGTTACTTACTTCAGTGTAATGTATCATGAACTTGTATGTATAGAAATGAATTTTCTAAAATATTTGCTGTAGATTCTTTCATGAATAGAACATCTACAGCTATTACTATGATCTGAATGTTTGTGTCCCTCCAAAATTCATGTGTTAAACTCTAATCCCCAACATGCTGGTGTTAAGAGGTGGGCCTTTGGGCAGTGGTGACTAGGTCATGAAGGTGGAGCCCTAGGGAATGGGATTAGTGCCCTTTTAAAGAGGCCTGAGGGGCTTGTTTGCCCCTTCTACCATGTGAGGACACAGCAAGAAGGCACCATTTCATGAGGAACGAGCCCTCAGCAGACAACAAAATGGCTGGTGCCGTGATCCCAGGTTCCAGAACTGAGCATTACATTTCTATTACTTATACATTACCCAGTCTATTTTGTTATAGCAGCCTCAGCTAAGACAGCTGTGTATGGAAAGTGTCAGATTTTTTTTTTCCACAATTGCATGTTTGGTATACATTAAGGCTCTAGTAATGTACACTTCTAGTCCATGTTATCTAAATTCATTTGATAATCATTGATCAAGTATCTACTATGTAGTATATTGTAGATGTTATTTTGCAAAAGTATTAGAGAAAAAAATTTGAAAATATTTGAAAATCAAATCAGCCTCTGATACTGACCCTCATTTTCTTTAAGTTTTGTCTGACCTACTAAGCTATACTATAACTTTATCTTAACATATTTGGCCAAATCCTTGGTCTGAAGAAAAAATGTGTGTACTTGTTAAGGCCACAGACCTATAGTGTGTGTGTGTTTTTTTTTCTCTAGTACTATTATAATAAGTTAACATATTTCCCCCATATGTGGAAAATGCTGACTATACCTATTGGCTTTGCTTTGGAACACTATTTCCTCACAACAGTCCTTGTCTACAGAAATGGGAAAGAGAAGGACACACTTTGGTTTCTGCAACATGGCAACACTCGTAAAAGAAATGATGTGTGAAAAGAAACTAAAGAACCAGAAGAGATTTACTTCCATTCACCCTGGTTAAATCTTCCTTGAAACAGAGATAAGAAACAAAATGAAAAATCTATTCCTTTTAGAAAATGAGTCTTTAACCCAGAGGTTGGTTTATTTTGAAAAGGAATTAGACTCTGGGCCCAAATATACCACTCTTTCAAAATATAATGCCGTGGTTTCAGCTCCTACTAAATGTTGCTATGACTTTTAAGCAGAGAACTTCTAAGAGGAAGTAACCTAGGGAAGGGCTGATCTAACTCAGACATCAATAATTCATTTTATTGGAAATAGGAGTAGTAGTATGAAATGCCAGCAGACTGTTTCATTTGTAGGGAGGCATTTTCTATTTTAAGCCTAGAACAATGCAGTCAGCTTTATTTGGCAAGCTAATATGAATGGAGGCAAAGCTGAATCAAAGGATGGATTTTTATGGTCTCTTCTAATCACACTATTTCTTTAGCATCAGTTATTTAAATCTGACATGCCACCATTTGGGAACTTGTAAAAGTGACGAGAAAGGGATTTTTATAACTTTTGTACTTCAGAGGTGATTTCCCTCACTCCAAAGCCTTGGCACTAGAAATGTAATCATGCAAGTCTAAGAGAGACAATTTGCATAGTTTTGAGGCTAGATCCTCTATTAGTATTAAAAACCCTTCAGGCATTAGAGTTTCTTACTACATTTTCTCCCAATTCAGCCCATTAATAATCTATATTATTTCATCATTGATTCCCTAGGTATTTAGCATAGAGCCACTTGCCAAGCAGTGTCTTAATGAATACTGCTTGAATGAATAAACAAATGCAGGCAAGTATGACATAATTCCAAATATGTTCTGAAGTCTACTGGTCTGATTGTACAGTGAGGAGGCACTTGCATAGCACATGCCTCAACTTCCTTATTCTGATGATAATTACAAATTCCTCACCTTCACTATTTTGTATCAAATTCAAGGACTCATGTTTTACCAAGGGAGATGGGAAAATGGAATTAAAGAAAAACAGACTTACTGTAGACGGAAGAGTCACAACTCCCAGCCCCAAGGAAGCAGACAAACCTGTCTCAACTTCTAACCCTGGAAATAAACCCTAAATCTTAATTTAAATTTGAAGTGTTCATAAGCACACATATTTTGAGATAACTGTAATTTTTAACTAGTTATCAAGAATTAGATATATGAATAGAACACACAATTACAACAATAACAGCTGTAATTATGTAGTATCTATTATGTAGTAAACTTGGTATTTTACACATTTTATTGATAATCTTTAGAGGTATTTATTTTATTTTATTATTTTTATTATTTTATGAGACAGGGTCTTGCTCTGACACCCAGTCTGGAGTGCAGTGGCACAATCTTGGCTCACTGCAACCTTGACCTCCTAGGCTCCAACCTTGACCTCCTAGGCTCAAGCAATCCTTCCACCTCAGCCTCCCAAGTATCTGGGACCACTGCTGCGTGCCATCACATCTGGCTATTTATTTATTTATTTAGTAGAAACAGGGTCTCCCTATGTTGCTCAGGCTGGTCTCAATCTCCTGGACTCAAGTGATCCTCCTGCCTTGGTATCCCAAAGTACTGGGATACAAGTGTGAGCCACTGTGCCCAGCCTAGAAGGAAGTATTATTATGCCCATTCTAGAGACTTTCTAAAAAGTACTGAAAGCTCAGAGTTGTTAGCTCAAAAGACCACAAGATAATCAAGGAGAGCCAGAGCTAAAAGTCAACTCCTCCAAACCACAAAGCTACTCATTTCCTAACTCTAGGTGACCGCTATCCAAACAGAGTTATTTATCTGTGGATCCATGCTTAAAGATAGATCCACTGATCATATCCATTATTACGGTCTAAGGAGCAAAGAGGGCATTTTAATCCTAAATGCCTGACTACATGCTCTTGGTCAGCTGAGGGAAAAAAAAATCAGGCAGAACTACTGAGAGGAGCTAATGGTACATCTATACCCTCAGGGCACTGCTGACTTCCATAAAACAGAGGTAGGGAGTTATACCTTGAAAATTCCATATTTCACTGTCAAGATGGCAAACCTAAGCACACATTGGGAACAATGTCTGTGTCCTCCAACAATCAATCCCCCACTGTACTCAATGAACCATGACCAGTGCTTAGGACGGGTTAAAGCGGGACACACTAGAATACCCCAGATGAACATGACTGTCATGATTCTTCTTGAACAAGGGTCTTGGGAAGTGGCCAAGTTTAAAAGAAATCCTTAGGAAAAAAAAAAAACAAAACAGTTTTAAAAGGATAGACTATAAAAAGCCATCAAAGCAAATATTCAAAGAATTGTCTTTACATATAGACATTATAATTCAGACTACAACACATATTCGGCTTACTTAATGTATTAAAATCATGCAGGAAACACTGTTAAGTATAAAATGGTTTTTAACTTTCTTTTGGTTATACTCATATAAATTTGTTATTAGTATGTGTTACAAAATTGTGTAAGATTCCTATAATTCTGGTATGTCTCAATACATGTCATCAGTAATAATTATAATTGTTACGTTGAATTATCGTGTGTCACATAGTTAACAAATTTCCTTGTCAATTGTGTCTTTGACTGTGGCTTCCCTAAAATATTTTTGTCATCCATAGATAACTGTTGTCTTGATTTGGTCCTCTTTAGAAGATGGTTTTATAATCGGCTATAAAACTTTAATAGGTGCTCTTGAATGCAAGTTTCTGATAACTTTGGATATTATGACATTAGAATAAAGGAAAAAAAAACTTTCAGGACTCTCGCAGAGAGCTAAAATGTTTATGAATATCCAGCAGAACAGGAGTTAACTAAATGGACTGAACTAACAGAAAACTGAAGTAAATATTTTAGATTTTTTTTTTTTTTTGCTTAAAGTGTTGCTGATCCTTTTTGTTTTTCAGAGACAAAAACACTTTTCTTTTGAGCTATTTCCAGCTTTTAACAATTGAGTAAAGTATACTCCTGTGGACAAAATTTAGAGCATATTTGATTCTCTCTACCTAATTTCTCCAGAATTTAGAAACTATCTGTGAGTATTCTTAACTTATGGCAATACAGTTATTTGCATAAGTGCAATAAGAATGTTTTCTTTTGAACAGGACACAGTTGAAGAAACTGGTTATTTTACCAAGGCTTTGACTGGAATGGTATGCTTTCCTTTAAGGAATCAAACTTGACTTGTAAAGTCAATAATAGCCCCTTAGGAAAACTTGCCTCAAACCTTGCCTACATAGTTCCTTTACAGGGTGCCTGACCTGTGGTAAGTAAAGAATGCCACTTTCTGACAGGCCCAGGAGCCCTAAGTTACCTTGGGACCTCAAGAGGACAGAAATTTACCCAACTGACAGGTATTAGAGGGTAAAAACCCATGGCTGGGCTTGGCTTTAAAAAATTCTTATGTGAGATTCCTTATGGAACACAGTTCCATCAAAGCCAATTTAAAAAGCCTATGTAAAAAATAATTACTCTTGCTGCACCTTATGCAAATAATCAGGCCAAGCATAAAAAAACTAAAGTTTATTTGTAAATAAATCAGTCCTATCATGATTTGTTTTAATAAAAATAAGGACTGGAAAGAGAAAAATTATGTTCCCAAAACTACAGTACACCTGTTGTTAGTTGTTTTTGAGATTTCATTTTTATTTTTCTTCAATTTAAACTAAATCCTAAATTTTTGGTGGACTTTAAGTCCCCAAACTAATGCTTTCAAATCTTTACTTTTAAAACTGGGAATTGCACTCCTTATCCTAAAACTCATTATTTACCTTATAGTACACTGTCTGCTTAAATGCTGTACTAAAACTATAGATGAGAATACTAACATCTTTGTCATGGAAGCCTTGGAACCCCAGCCTGGCCTGAGTGAGTACGGTCAGATAGCTCAGACAGCAGCAAAGCAGTTCCACTCCTCTCACCTTGGGGTCAACACCTACCCCACTATGCCCCTATCAGCAAGAAGAAGTCAGAGTGATCGATGGTCTTTTCCCGTCTTCATAGGCCACACTTTAAGAATAAGGTGCTATGAAACCCAAAGGGAGGGATTGGAATCACCTTTGCAAAAATTATAACTGAGAAAATTATCAACAGTGAAAGAGATCAGACCCAACCGACTTCTCCATCTTGCTTCTAACCTTTAAGCTGTCCTTGTTGATTCCTGGGTGTGGGCCAAACTAAATTTGGGAAGAAATTCAGTTCATGGTTTAACCCTGAAACAAAACTGATAATAGCCCTCTCCTGAAAAGACTCCCTTCTTGGCTGGGGACCAGTCTGCCTTTGCAGGACTAACAATTTAGCTACAAGACTAGAAATGACAGTTTAGGGGTCATGCAGCCTCTGGCTCTGAGAGTGTGAAACTCCCCAAATTGCTCCTGGGGATAACATCACTGTTGTAAAACCTAAGATCAAGGCTTGAGGTATTTTGCAGACCCTGCACTCGATGGATCAGCTGACACCACCCAGACCGATAATCTGGCTCAACCATTTCTGCCGTCCCACCCAGGAACAGAAGATGGCAAGAAAACCTCACTTCAGCCCCCTGTGATTCCATCTCCAACCTGACGAATCAGCAGTCCCCACTTCCTAAGTCCCTACCCACCAAATTGTCTTTAAAAACTCGGATCCCCATATGCTTGGTGGAGGCTGATTTGAGTAATAATAAAACTCCGGTCTCCAGCACAGGCAGATCTATGTGAATTACTCTTTCTCCATTGAAATTCCCCTGTCTTGATAAATTGGCTCTGTCTAAGCTGTGGACAAGGTGAACCCACTGGGCAGTCACAGTAAATCTGAAAGAAAACTATCCAGTTTAACGTAGGTCTCTGTTTGCTTGGAAAGTTCTGGAAAATTCTACCTATAGCAATTCGTGTATTAATGCTTTCACCACTGAATCTGATCTAGAAGATTTACTTGGTTGTTCATGTCAACCAGCAGCATGTTTCTAGTTATTTTGTTAAGCTTTGTTTGCCGACAGTAAAGAAAAACCACATAGGTACAGTGACAATTTTCTAGGTCATATGGTTTTATCTAAACTTACTGACTTAATCAAATAAACCTAGTTAAGAAATTTTTCCCTAAAGAAAAAAGCAGATCAGAAATAACAAAATAAATGGGCTAAACAGTTCTCTTTGCAACTTCTGTGTATGTAATGTAAATAAAACATGTAAATAAAAATTCACATGAAAGTATCTAAATTACAGCATTATCCTGAGGAGCTTCATAGTAAAAGGGAAAAAAATTAATTAATGTGATTTAGAGATTAGAAATATCTACTAATAATGTAAGGAATCTGGGTCATTACGTAAGCAAGAAAAACCATTCTCTCTTACTTGCCTGAGGAATGTTAAAATATTCTGTTATCAAATGGATGTGAATGTTGATTTGCATTCACCAAAAACCACAGCAGTAAACAGAAAGCATAACTGTGGTTAACCAGGTTTCTGTGCCTCTTGCCTGGGCGGGGGGAGAATAAGAAAGGTAATGCCTTCTTCAATTGGCGATAATCCTTCCAGGTATTTCAGGTATATTAGTGAAAAACACAATAACTACAGAGGAGAGAGGAGCAAAGGAGAAGTAAAATAAACTCTCAGGTGGGGACCTCAAAGGCAGTATTCAATCATGTGTTGAATTTAACAGAACAAAGAATTCTTTTGGGAGGTACTTTGCTTGGCCTCTCCCTTCACCACCTCTGTCCCTAAACAAATGGGTCACAGGGCAATTACCATGTGAGGGGTCATCTCTTAGTCCCAGTCTCAAGATTTGGAAATGCTGAGCCATTCCTCAGGGCTCTCTCTGCAACCATTCTTTCTATATGGAGCATCCCTTTTTTCTTACTCAGAGGCTTCAGTGGAAAGACACTTGTTTATCTTGGAGCAAATTAAGAATCATATTGTTAGGCAGGAATCTAGACCTAACATGGCGGCGCTACCCGGCGTAGCAGGCCTTTTGTTAAAGACTCCCTTCACCCTTGTACACACCCGCAGACTTACATGCGTCAGAGTTCCCGCTGGGCAACCACGCTCCCCCATGACCTGCAGCTCACCTGCATTCCACAAGTTTGTAAACAGCAGTTTCGGTTGACAGTTTCCAAAGACCCCTTCCTCATGACCCTTACTCAACTCCTGCCCTAGTAGTTTCAAGACCCCCCAGGCCCTGTTTGCACAATCAGCTTCCCTACCTCTCAGGCTGTGAGAAGGCCCTACCCTCCTCCCTCAGCGCGACTTCCTCGGCCCATGCCTTTGGATAGAGGAACCTCGCCTGCAAGCCCTAATAAAAGGCTATTCTCACTGCCATTTGCCTTGTGTCTTCGTTCCCGGTTCGGCTCCAGCCTCAGTTTACCTTTACACATGTTATCAAGGATTTTGAAGAAAATACTTCCCTCAGCATGAGCAGAAAACAAAGCTCCTTGCCAGCCACATGACAGCCACCCCTCACTTGGGCCTTACTTGTTCTCGTTGCTTGCATCATAACGAGGCATTGGGTCCAAGTCATTCCCATTCACGTCGCAACTTGCCAGAGCATCCTATAGCCACAGAGGAGAGAGCAAGGGAAAAGAAATGGACATTCATTAATTAGCCATTGACCCACAGGCTCATGCATTTTTAAATACATTTCTGCCAGAAAGTAATTAGGTTAACTAATACGCTCACAGTTCAGTGGTGTCAGGCCTTAGGGAGGGAGTGCTCATTCAGTGATAATTAGTGCTGTATTTTTCCCCCTTAAGGTGAAGAAGAACTCTACACAGACCAAAGAATTGCCTGGTTCATTCTTGCCAGCACTTTTCCCCCTCATACCTAGAATGACCCAGTTCATGAAATGTATATCTTTCAAAGACATCCTCATTACTACCTTTTCTCTCCTTGACTACCTAGGCACAAAGTGATTTATTCTCCATAGACTCTCTCCCTACTCCTTACTTGATTTCTTGAGTTTGCAACTTCCTTATCATAATATAGATTTCAGAAGACAAAAATCATTCACGTATCATTGGCAAGCCAATTAACAATCAATATCAGATCTTTATTATGTCAGGTATCTTGGCACCGCTATTAGACAACCCTCGTCTATTAGATACAAACCAGATATTGTATCTACTATAAAGGAGTCCATGATTTAGACATTCTACTAATACCCATTGGCTTTTGGACCAACCAAAATGATGAACAGTTTTCCTACATTAAGATTTCAAAATAAGGAAATAGTATCTCCAAAACCAAAGTTGGATTTGCTTGTTTGCTTTTAAAAATGATTGTGAAAAATATCTGCAATACTGAAAAAAAAATTACTAGACTGTTACCATTTATCAAATTTATGTCACTGTAGCCAGCCTAATTTAACATGCTTTGAATTTTCTTTGATTGATTAATTGAAATAGGGTCTTCCTCTGTCACCCAGGCTGGAGCGCAGTGGCGCGATCACGGCTGGGCTCACTGCAGCCTTGATCTCCCACGCTCAAGCAATCTTCCTGCCTCACCTCCTGAGTAGGTGAGACTATAGGCAGGTGCCACCACGCCCAGCTATTTTTTTTTTAACTTTTAGAAAGATACAAAAATATAAGGAGGGAAAAGAAGCGCTCAGAGGGAATACAAGAGATTAAGACCACAAGTGTATGGGGTCACTAGAATAATTTGGCAGAAGTTTCTTTCTATGTAGGTTAGTTGGCTATAAGAAACGTATCTTACTATCAAATGAAAAATGGGCTGCTTCCACCTTCTAGCCTGGAATAATGTGGTATTATTGGGACCCCTTCTCTGGAGTATAATCTGGCTTATTTTCAGTTCTGGTGGTCTTCTGTTGAGTGGCTTGGTCTCTCTCTTTCTCTCTCCTCATTTTTTTTACTTTTATTAGAGGTAAAGTCTCGCTGTTTTCCAGGCTGGTCTCAAACTACTGAGCTCAAGCAATCCTCCTGCTGCAGCCTCCCCAAATGCTTGAATTACAGGTGTGAGCCAGTGCACCTAGCCTGAATGTTCTTATACTTTATTATTATTCCTAATTTCAATGTTAGTGAAAGTAAACACTATCTTGATTTTCTGTCTTTATCAAAGGCTCTTCTTTCTGAAAATAACTTTTAGAACATAAAGACTGAAATGTTTGGGGAAATCAAGCAAAATATATATTGTATATACAGGTGGTAAGTTCCTGCTTCCTGTGCAAAAGAGGCTCGACGGACCTGCTTAGTGTCCTTTAGAGCACGAAGGCTTCAGAGTGTATCTAATGTATCTTACTAATTTTACTGGTAAGGAAAAAGAGGCCTGAAACAGAGGACCAACCAAAATGATAAACAAAGTTTTCCTACACCAAGATTTCAATATGAAGAAACAGTATCGCCAAAACCAAAGTTGGATCTGCTTGTTTGCCTTTAAAAGTGATTAAACAAATCCAGACTGGAAGGAACCCAAGTCTTTGACATGTTACCCAACGTGCTTTCTCTACTCCCCACCAGGTCCAGCATAAAGAAGAAGCAAGAGGGCGCCAATCATGCTAATTGCACAGATTAATTCTAGAGAATTTTTTCTCAAGAGGAGAAAAATGAAAAAGATAAAAGACTGCACTCCCAATTACATGAATGCTATTTGTATTTAGTCAAATACATTCATATGCAGTGGGGAAGAGCAGCATGCTGTAAAACCCTCTTTGCGTGTGACAAGAAGGATATCTCCGCTGGCGCACAGAGAGCCATAGTTTCTGTTCTTCTATCTGACCATGGATAACTCCCTTCTGTCTTCAGGCTACAATTTATTCTCCTATCAAATAAGGAGAGTAACCTGAAGTTCCTTTTTAGCTTTAAAATTCTATTCTGTAAAGAGACACAGTTTGTCTGGGTGCACTTGGATGCAGCAACTCAACCATTTTGTTCAAATGAGAACTAAATGAATTTGTGGCTTCTTCTTAAGAAAGGAATTGATTCCTACAGACCACTGGGAGGCCGATCATTACTGTCCTTTAAAAAAAAAAGAAGAGGCAGAGAGAGAAAGAAGACCATCAGATAACTGGAGAAAAGTTTGAAGTACATTTTTCTCCATAAAAGAAACAAAGAGTACTGCCTGGTTGGTTGGATAAAGTGTTGAGAACAGCGAATGTTGCTGGTAGCAGATGGTGTTGGTGGTGAGGTTTCTGCTACCTTATTGCTTTCTTTTTGTAAGTCAGAACATCAGAGTCACTGGAAAGTTGAAAGGGTTATCTCATGCTTCCTGTATTCAGAGAACTCATCTTTTACCAGAGAAAAACAAAACACAATACCTTATTGTATGCTGCTACATTTTTCAGTAGCTATCCACCTTATTGATAACCCTAACATGAGTTTCCCTGTTTCCCAGAAGGAAAGACCTTCCAACCACAGCATACACTCACGTAGTTTTGCATCAGATCTGGATGGGTTCTCTCAATTCCGTCATCCAGAATAGTGACCACAATGTTCTTTCCCGTGTAGCCTCTCTTCCAGGCTCCTTCGATATTCATGTCAGACTGGCAGGGATGCGTATTGTCACTGCAGTGCTGAAATAAGAAAAGCATGCTGCAAGATTACTAAATAGTGAGGAAATTGAAGAATTACCTATTTATTTATTTATTTATTTATTTATTTATTTATTTTTCTTTTTTGCTTTACTGCCCGGGCTGGAGTGTAGTAGTGTGATGAGCTTACTGTAACCTCGAACTCCTGGGCTTACGGGATCCTCTCGCCTCAGCCTCCTCAGTAGCTGAGACTACAAATGCACACCACCGTGCCCAGCTACCTTTTAAATTTTGGGCAGAAACAAGGTCTTGCTTTGTTGCTGAGGCTGGTCTTAAACTCCTGGCCTCAAGGGATCCTCCCACCTCGCCTCCCAAAGTGCGGGGATTACAAGCGTGAGCCATTGTGCCTGGCTCTACTTCTCAAGATAATGCATTAAATTAACAGTAATTTGGCACATTGTCTACTAGTGTAGAAACACAGATCTCCAGCATGAACAGGGGAAGACAGGAAAGAAAGATGTGGGAAAAGCAAGCGAAATAGAAATCTCTCCGCCACCAGCTCTGACCTGTTCTGATACCGTAAGTCTTTTGGAAAAGCATAAAATAAAGTGTTATCTCAACAGCAGAAAAATGGATGTATCATTTTATTGTTAACATGTTTTAATGACATACAAATAGGCATCATAGTATTTCATTTATAAATCCAAACCATGTCACTGAAGAACATATACTTTATAATTTCTTAACCAAGCGCCTAGAAGCCAATCCAGCTACAAATGGAACCACTCAGGCAGCTTCTGTACAGCAGCCAGATATGCGCTCCTGTGAAAAACCCATGGGCAAGAAAAAATAACAGGTTGTCCACATTTCTTTCACTAAATTAACAATGGCTATTGTACTATAATTTGTAGGCAGTAGACAAATTCATCCAGCACTATTTCTTCAAGAAGGCAAAGAAGAATAGTGCCAAGTCCAGAAAGGTGCCCTACACAGGACAATGTGTGTGAAGGCTTCGAGGGGCAGGCTGTAAAACATGGAACCCGAGCTCATTATGTATAGTAATTTCATTCTGCAATGGCTACAACATACAAACATACTGAAAAACAAATTAAGGCAGCAGCTTTTCCTGACATAATTTACGAGCATTCATCTAACCCACACAATTGTTCCTTTAAAGTCCATCTCTTTGAAATATCCCTCTGTGTGATGTTTTCTAGGTTCTTAAGACTCAGGACAGGAACAAAAGAGAAGAGCTGTGCTGCTATATAATTCCATAGCAACACGAGCCACCCCAGATCTTTCCCCATTCATTACTTTCTTCCTGCTTTGTAACAAACACTTCAGCATATTGGGAATGGAGGAGAACAGAAGCTTACTATGCCCTAAATACAATGCAGACTTCACTGCTATGGATTCACTTAACACACACTTCACTGAGTACCTACTATAATTAAGAAATTATAAAGCATATGTTCCTCAGTTACCCGGTTTGAATTTATATGCTAGGGTGTGGCTGTGCACAAAGCAGAGGAGGTCCCTGTCCTAAAGGCGAGACACAGAAGATAAACTACCAAATAAACAAGACCATTCAGTGAGCTCCCTGTGTTTTAAAGGCTCCTTGTGTTTTAAACACTGTGATATGATGGTGCATGCTGAGGGATCTGAGCACACCACTTTAGATGAGATGGTCAGAAAAAAGATTCCAGTCTCTGCAAATGTGAAATGTGAGAAGGAGTTGGTCTGCCCAAGAGCCTAGGGACAAGTGTCCTGGTAGAGGACACAGCACATGCAAAGATGGCAAGGCAGGAAAGAGTTCAGCATATCAGAGGATGGGTATTGCTGGAGCTTAGTGAAGAGGGAGAGAATGGCACAGAGGCAGAAAGTTAGAAGCAGAGGCATGTCAGATCATTCAGGGCGTTGTAGGCCACAACTCAGCTTTTATTCCAACTACATCCTAAGCGGAAGCTCCTTTCCAAACCTCATCCCTTACAGGTGCTTCCAATGCCTCCAAAATAAATTTGTTAATTAATGTATTCCCCAAATGAGACTGCCTTTTGTTGAGTGTTATAAATACACTCGAGTAGTTTCAAGGATTCATTCTAAGAAAGGGTGCACCCATGTTTTCATGACAGACAACATTGATTTCCTACAGAATAGGAGCTTCTAATTTTGTAAGAACATTTGTATCTTTTCCCCCACCTTCCTGACTTCTTTCTGGCACTTGAGGCCCTGAACACACACACTCTACTATTCTACTCTACTAATCCGAATTCTCCCTCCCTCGTGCCTTCAGTTTTTGGGCCCCAGCTTTGGACCTACCTCTTAACACACAGCCTTTCTCAGCCTACTTGTCTTTTTCCCTTCTCTGAACTTAAAAATACACCCCACCCCCTCTTCCCCACCCCACACACACTTTCTCTCCCTCTCTCTCTCTGTTCTATGCAATCCAACACCGACTCAGTGAATTCTGCCCAACTGTTGTTGACTGTTGAATCCTGGGTGTGAATTTTGTCTCCCTGACTATAAGCCCCTAGAAGACCATGTAATAAACTAAGTCTGACCTAGGATTTCAAAAATATTGGCTAATTATATCCCATAAATGAGGGTATATTCTCAACTTTATTTCCAGTATGTGTACTGCTCTGACCTCTTCCAAGATACACAGCCAGCTAACACTTAGTTAACAAAGATTGATTAAAAAAATAGTGTAGATTTCTGAAATGCCTCCATTTGTCAGAAGCCTCATTCTGGCCAAGAGTTTGGGCCTCTCCTCACCAAATATTTTAATTTAACCCAAAGCAACCTTGACAGGTTTTTATTCCATTCTCCTTTCAAAACCTGCTGTGGCCACCTGCGGTATCGATTGTGACATGAAGTCATGTTAATGTGGCCAAGAGGTGGGCCGGAGGAAGGAAATGCACAGGAAATGGGTAACCCACAAATGGGATAACCAGCCTGGAGTGGAGGGATGCTGCCTGAAATTGTAATTACGAAAACTGAAGAAAACCAGCCATCTACGGAAAACATGTGTTAAAAGTGAAGCAACTAGGTTCCTTTCTTCCACCTCTGCTTCTATTGAATCTGACTTTACCATTAAATATTCTTGTACCACCTTTTTGCTTGTTTTCTTTATATACATCACCATGGTAGGAGGTGAAGAAGAAGAAATATCCAACTGATGCTTTCATTTGGATAATCTAATATAGCAAGCCACCAAAATACAAAAGACAAAAAGGAATGTTAAAGCCTAGGGTGTCTTTTGCAAATGTTAGTAATAAGGTCAGAGGGCATTTAAATTAGAACCCTAAACCCTGAATGTGGATCTTTGACTTTTAATACATTTCAAGTGGCCTAGGCTTCCAAATGTGTTTCTAACATAGTTGTTTCCTGTACCTCAAGAATCCAGAGACCAAAGGCTATGGGAAATACTGATGTCACCCAACACTGACCAGAGATGAAAATGAGTTCATTTCCTTAACCACCTAGTTGAGATAGTCTTTAAACTAGGCCCTGTTTACTTGCCAGGAATCTATGTTACCGCAGCACCCAGAGGCAAAAGGAACACAGCCGTGATCCCCTCATACATCATCAACCATGGTGAGAAGGTCTCTGCCAGAGCGGGAACTAAAGAAGAGTGTCTGGAATTGTTACCACACATGCAGCCCGCAGCCTGGTGTTCACCAAAGGGGCCGGTCAGAAATTTCCAGCATATTTGAAGCTATTGAAAACCACATATGGGCACAGTATATGCAAGATAAATATTTACAGTAAATGTAGGTACTTTCAGTTCTGAATAATGCACTGTATTTCAGTGATGGTTCTATTAAGTATTTAGAAATGACACTGGACACATAAAACGGAAAATATCCTGAAGAAACAACCATTACCACAAAGTTCCCCACTTTCTTATCCATATGAGCTTGTGCCTTTTTAGGAATGAAATTTCAAAGACATTGTCCTGTGAGTTCAAGAAATGGCCTTTTCCACACCAGGGTTATGAGCTATTCTGCCTATAAACCACTCTGGGTGTGTCCATTTCTCTTAGGTCTTCATAAACATCTCACACTTCAATTAAAGATAGTTTCTACCCCAAATAAACACCTTTGTTATGTTCTCATGATCATTGTTTTTAAGACTGAGGTGGGAGGTGCTGGCGGAGTTTATTGGGGGGGGCGCCTTTTGGTATTATATTTTTAAAATTTCTCTAAGTTCTGAGGGTCTCCAATGAACTGCTAATTTAAATGCTGTCAATAATCTGCTAACAATGAAAACAACTGTTGTTCACTATTATTGATACAGTGGCTTAATAAGACTTCATCTCCGACTATACAACATTAACAAGAAAATAAAATTAAATATACAAAAACCTGCTTTACAGACAAATGAAGACACACATCTAGTCAACTAGGTAAAGGGTACATATACTTGAAATTATGTGTAAAACTTGGAGTTCAGGAGTGGTTAGAAGTTTAAGAAAAAAAAAAAGAATTGATATTCCTTAAATGAAAATATAACTACCGTTTACTAGGTCCTTACCATGGCCAAGCATTTTACTAATCACTTTATCTGGATTACCATTATTTAAAATTTAGAACAACTATTTGCAAGAGGTACTATTGTCATTTGCTTTCAACAGATAAAGAAAAAGAGACTTAATCAGCCTAGGTAACCTTCCAGAATTCAAACAGCTGGCCAATGTGAAATCAGGATTCAAACCCAAGCAGTCTGACACCAGAGCATTGGACTATGTAACTCTTGTGTTAAAACTAAAACAGAAAGGGCTTAGAGCAGGGTCAAAAACAAGCAAATTCAGATAAGGGTAGATAAGGAGGAGATAAGGCATGGATGTTGGAGAAAGGTTCCTGTAAAGAAACTCAAATAACAGAAATCACTCTGGCCTTAGCACTCTGATGAGTACATTCAAGTGATAAAGTGGAATATAGTTGTTTAAGACCTTAGAGACCTAATTTTCCTTTATTCCATTTATTGCATCACATCTTTCTGGAAACACCAAGTTTATACTTGAAAATTTTCAGCAACGGGAAGTTCACTTCTTTATTAAATAGGCAATAAAGTGCTGGTAAATCAGTTCTTTAAAACAGTGGTCCCCAACCTTTTTGACACCAGGAACTGGTTTCGTGGAAGACAATTTTTCCACAGATGTGGGGTGGTTTCAGGATGAAACTGTTCCACCTCAGATCACTGGGCATTGCTTAGATTCTCATAAGGAGCATGCAACCTAGATCCCTCGCATGCGCAGTTCACAATAGGGTTCGTGCTCCTCTGAGAATCTAGAGGCGCTGCTGATCTGACAGGAGGCGGAGTTTAGGCGGTCATGCGCACCCACCACTCACCTCCTGCTGTGCAGCCTGGCTCCTAACAAGCCAGTATCAGTACTGGTCCGCAGCCCAGGGCTTGGTGACCCCTGCTTTAAAAAACAGCCCTTACGTGTTCGTGTTTCCCAATTTCCACAGTGTAAATACTCACATCATGGCTAGTTTTAAACTACCACAACTGCAAATTTCTAAATGTGCAACAATCAATGTTCATGACTTATAGAAGGTGGATCCAGGGTACCACTGGAAACAGCCCGCCATGGTTAGTCTTGCTCCATTTCTGATTAAGTCATGCCTTCCAAGGTGTCCAAAATCTGCTTCTCAGTACTTGGGAACTACCCAAGACTCCATTCTTCCCTTTGTAGTTTCAGACAATAGTTTCACTCCCTCTTGCATGTTTTTTTTTTTTTTTTTGGAGACCTAAGATCATTTCTCAGTTAGAAATGTTAATAGCACCTGACGTAATGCCAAGGGAACATCAGAAAACAGTGGAGGTTGGGAGAAGAAGGCTGTGATGTACAAGATATGCTTATAGAGAGGAAAGCAGAATAAATCCAGTTCCAAAATTCTACTCATAATTGAGGATTAAGAAATCAAAGCATAGCAGTCGAAGTATAACTAGATGGCCTTTAGATTTAGTTAAGTGGATGGCATTTCTCATTTGTACATTTTGTGGCCCTCTTTGAATCTTTCCAAACCTGACCCATCTTACATTAGAAACTTCCAGCCTTAAAATCATTTAACAAAATAAAAAACGATAAACCAACAAACACATCTTGTGTCACCTTTAAGGAATCTTTACAAGCCTCACATTAGTGTTTGGAGACCTGGTTTCCACTATATTACCTGGCCTTGGTGCTAAACCATGTTTTATGCTTCTAAAACTTAGCGGGCATTTCTGAGGCACCAAGAACAAGCTTATCTGTTATATGTATAGCTCTCTGGAGCTGCCAGGGTTCACACCAACCTCAAGTACCTCAGTTCAAAAAGCTGAGTCAGGCTTCAGAAATCCAGGTCTGAAACCATTGCCTCCATCTCTATTGTCATTTCTCCTTCTCACTTAGTACATTCCAGTCACCATACTGGCCATGATACTGTCCCTATTGTTAGGTCCTGGAAGTCTAGTCCACGCAACAGACAAGCAATTGCAAAATAACTGTTCATTAGTTACAGGTGGATCCAGTGTACCACTGGAAACAGCCCACTATGGTTGGTCCACACCTTTACCAAGATGGTACATATCCTTTCCATCCCCTGCTTGCCCTTTGGCAATACATGTTAGGCATCATTAACACAGTTTGTCAGGATACTGTGGGAACATGGAACCCAGTCAGGGGGAAGTACAGGAAGGCTAAGAGCACTTTCTTGAGAAAATAACATTTAAACTGAGCCCCTAATACAAGCTGACTAGCCAAAGGGCAAGTTGGGGATGAAGAGGATATGTTCCATCTTGGTAAAAGTATAAAATAATCATAGAGAGACTGGACTCTTAAAGGAACTTAAGAAAGTCAGTATAGCTGGAGAATACAGGTTACAAAAGGTGAGGTGGGAGATGAGAAAAACAGAAGAATTGAGGCTGGAGAGGTGAGCAGGGTGTGGTTTGCTACAGAGCAAAAGCTCATTAATGTTCAAGATTATCAATCTAAGGGAAGTTGGCCAAACCAGAAGGGTAGGAGAAAATCCGTGTATCAAGTTGAAGCCACTTCTCTGAGCGTTGGCTGTATAATTGGGGAAGAAATGCAATGAGAACACCTAAATTTGTCCGGTATATGATTCTAAAGCAAATTCTAAGATGCCTGGGCATTCCGTTGAACATTCTTTTCAACGAAAGCCCGGTGTTTTTCTGCTCACGCATCCACCACTCTTCATATTAGTCATCTTTGGTTATATATGTGTTTTATCTTCCTAGTGAAATTACAAGCCACTTGTGCTATATTATTATTATATCTTTATAATCTTTAAAGTTCATAATAAAAATACTCAATAATTCATAAATCAATATGTTTTGAGAGGGTGTGATGGTTAATTTTATGTGTTACTTGACTAGGTTAAGGAGTGCCCAGATAGCTAGTAAATACTATTTCTGGATATGTCTGTGCACGTGCTTCCAGAAGGGATTAGCATTTGAATAGATAGAGCTAGTAAAAGAAAACTGTCCACACAATGTGGGTGGGCATCATCTGATCTGTTGAGGGCCGGAATACAACAAAAAGTCAGAGGAAGAGTGAATTTGCTTTCTCTGGTAGAGCTGAGACATCCATCTTCTCTTGTCCTTGGGCACTGTTGCTCCTGTTTCTCCTGTCTTCGGATTCAGACTGGGCCTTACACCCTTGGCTCTCCTGGTTCTCCAGCTTTCTGAGCTTCACTAGAACGACTGGCTTTCCTAGGCTTCCATCTTGCAGATATCAGATCATAGGACTTCTCAGCCTCCATTATTACATGAACCAATCCTTCATGATAAATCTCTCTCTCTCCCTCTCCCTCTCTTTCTCTCTCTTTCTCCATATATATAATATATATTATATATATGTAATACAGGTAATATAATACAGATAATACATACAATACAGGTAATAAAGAAGGTATAAATAAGATCTAGAAATCTCCATCTTCTGCACATTGACTCTCATAATGGGGCACTGCCAATGTAAAGGTCTAAGACAGAACTTAAGGAATGTGCAGGGACTGAAGCCTTCACAGGGAATTCTATGAGAAGAGAAGACATTCATTTGGGGTTGCTGATTATTCTAATATTTCACTAACAATGTTCAATCCTTCCGGCAGAAGAAGTCAGAAGAGCGGTAACATAGCAACAGGTGGGTTTATAGGTCTGGTGGGAAATTTCTGCTGTCAGGGGAGGAGCTCAGGGATGCAGAAGTTTGTTTGGAATAACACAAGGCAAGACAGAAGCGAATATTGTTCAACTCTCCTCTGGTTTCAGTATATGATTCAATTGGAATATTATTTCCCTTTTTAGGTCACGCAGAAATTCTACCATAAGTTGAGGAGAAATTTAGTTTTGCCAAATGACTTTCTTCCTGGCTGACTATGAATCAAAAATCAAATATTTCTTAACGCATTACCCTCTCACACAAATTGTGCAATTAGTATATTAGTTAATCGTGTTCGCTTATGGATGATCTCAACTAAAATGTTTTCCTTAAGTGCTTATATGCCAAGAAACAATTCCTACGCTGGAGCTCATAAAAATGAATTTTAGAAGCAACTGAACTGCATTATTTAATAATTATGGGAACATGAGCAGTAAGCAGCTCTCATTCTTTTCTAAAATGTAATTTTTTTGGTTTCTATTATTTGCAAAATTCTGCCTGCATAGAACTCTTCACCCTCTCGGTCCCCTCTGAGCATAAATTTGCTCAGAAACCTCTGCTTCCTCTCTATTCACTGAGGTCTCAGGAAGCAGTGCTCATAGAATGGAGTACTTTTTCCTTTTTAAAAAATGAGTAGACTGTGGTGTGGCTTGGATAAGCACAACCAACAGGCTTCAGTTCCCACTACTTTTATTTCTTCAAAGTCACACACAAAAAAAAAGTTGAGAAAAAAATAAGGGAAGTAATTGTTTTTCTAATGTTGGAGACATATAGGGTCAAGGAGAGGGAATTTAAATGTCATTTGAAAATATTGAAAAACAACTTTATTAATATGTCATCTTCATTTATATTGCTTCATAAATGACAATAATCTCATGAAATATGATGGCAGCTATTTTTTAGGTGAGAAAATAATCCATTTTTCAGTTGAACAAATCAAGCAGCACAGGGGTCTATTTATATAATATCTCCCAAAGCCTTCATTCACTCTGCAATCAGCTTTTGACAACATAATCATTAGCTTTTCAATGAATGGGTGAATGCACGAATGAACAGACAGACAGAAAGACAAATAAATAGAAGAGCAATACATAATTTACTCTCCAAGTCCTATCACATTTCAATTTCTCACAAATTTTTACCAATAGGTACACCTCTTTCCAGGACCCTGCAGAACACCTGAACAGTAAAAGCCACTTCAGCTTCCTTAAATCAACCCCTAGAACTCCCATAGATAAGATGCTTTCAAGGGATGTTTTCAAAGCCAAGTCACACAGGTGGCATATATATGAAAAGAAGAGGACATAGAGGGATGAAGAGGAAGACAGGATCAAATGCACAAAACAATGAAGCTGTGCACATTTAAGTGATGGACATGTGATCATTAAATAGTCTTGGCCACTCCAAGAATAAGAACTACTTGATATTTCCTAGTAAAATACAAGTTTAACCTGTTTAAACTCAACAGAGCAGCAGACATTTGGTATTAAATATTAACAGTGGTCCCCTAATTTCTGTCTCAAATTAAGGCACTAAGGTAGATACCTTAAAAGACAAAAAAGACTTAGTGTATTGAAATTATATCTAAAAATAGGGGATGCAGAATTTCAAATAGATCTTTCCAGATTTTTTTGACTCTGCTCCTCTCTAGATCTATGAGATTACTGGCTCCACTTTTTGAATATTCTAACAGTTCTAAAGGATTTTTGCCATGCCCTCTAATAAGTTATTACCCAAAATATATTTATTTCTATAAGAAATCTGACGCAATTGTGGCATGGAAGTTCAGAAAACAGGGAGTAATGTAAACTCAAGCAACCATATCAAAGAGGCAGGGTTTCTTAAGACCCGCATGAACCATAAGTAGTTGGAGACAAAATCTGAATTCGACTTTGCTTTCTTGCCAACACACTAGCCCACTGTGACCCTCACAAATCTTTTCTTTTTCCTAGTAACATGACTTCTTCAGGTATAAACTCATCATTATGTTTTTATATAATCAAAGAGTATGTCTAATACACACAATCACCTCAATAAAGGTGTGCTGCTTAGAAAAGGAGAATAACGTAATATCAATAGTTAAAGTCTATATTGCCAAATTTTTGTTTTTCCCATATTGCACAAGCCAGCTATCCCAAAACATAATGGCCGGAAGCAATAATTTATTATTACCACTCACAGTTCTACAGGTTGAGTAGGATCAGCTGTGTGGCTTTCACTTGGGGCCTCCCATACTTTGCAGTCAGATGTCCACTGGGGATAAAGCCATTTGAAGGCTTGACTGACATGGCAGTTAATATGGCCTTTTCATTCATGTGAACACGAAGAAAATTTTCAACCTGATGTGTAGGATTTAGTTATTAATGTGTGTTTGTCATAGTTGAGTTATCTGAAAGTTCTTCTGAAGGACATATATCTATTGCATAATGATTTATCCCATAATAGCTAGAGCAATAGCAGTTACATTACAGTTATACTACATCTGTAAACTGTCAAAACATGTACTCATTTGCTTCTGCATGTGTTTGTTTTTTAAAATTTCCAACCATACTTATTAAATGCCTTTTAGACACTAAGTCTACATTGGGGAATGAGAAAACACACGATCTAGTCTTCATAAAGGTGATATTCAAATTTGGGCAGATGGATAATAAATAAGTAGTCAAATAAGACAAACTATAATTAGAGATCATGGTAATAGTTATGAAGGAAACAAAAAGACCTTGCATGACATTAAGGGAAATGTGTTATTAAATGTATACCCTGAGTTCTTTACAGTTTTTCTGTTACTGAGCTGACATTTATTCAATAAACCCTGAAACTTCAGTTTGGAAAGAGGCTTTTATAGGCATCAGGCAATAAACTCAGGCCATGGAAGAGCAAGTCAGAGCAAAATTGAGGTTCCCAACCTATTGGCATTTAAAATTTAAAAACAAAACAGAGCACTTTTCCACATTTCAAATAAAAATTTAAAAACAAGAAAATTGACAAAAACAATCCACACTGTGGTATGTGTGATGTTTAAAGAGCATGATAATATGCTATGCTATGATATATCCACAGAAAAATAAACCTACTTACAGGGCAAAGGAAAAACCATCTCACTTCTGACTATCAGCAAAATCAATTCTGATAGCTACTAAAAGACTGCTTTAATATCATTCCTTTTAGGCTGAGTAAAAACAATTGTCCAACTCTACCTGACATCTTTGCTTTTATTGTCCACTTGAAGATGTAAGCTAGTATAAAATCTACAAAGTTGCTTGCAAGGAAAATCAAACATTTTGCCTGGACAGGCCAATCATATGCCCAGGGCTTCTTGCACAGTGGTAAGTAGCGGAGGCTTCAGAAAAGATGAAGGATCCCATAATGCATTTGATTAGCCACTCAATAAAGGAACCTACAGAGAAGACTGCCTCTTCGACATGGTGAGATTCTCTCCAGACCCTGGAGTATAATGAGCAAGAAAACAAACTCATTTTTATCCTCCACTAGCAAGCGTAATTGCAAATGTTTTTCTTATTAATAAAAAATGTTGAATCCTTTCAAGAATCTAACCAAGCAACTTGCTTTAATAGCATCCAACAGAATTTCTTGTTAGAGAAAAACAGTAATTCCAGAAAAGTCACTATCCAAACTCAGTGACACATCTTCATGTATAGAGCAAGGACACTGAACTCTATAGTAACTTCTAACCTGTTACAGTGGCGTATTCAAGGTAAACTGGAATACTGTTCCTGTAACCTAACCCACATTTTTTCCATTCATTAATGAAAGGAATAATGTTAACACAATTAAATTCAACACTAGGGTAGCAGCTTTCCACAGCCCCATTCAGCAGCCCACATACATATTTTAGAACATTGTTTTCCAAGCATGTCGTCTTTTCTATCTAATTAGTAAGCTCTTCATGGGTAACTAACATAAACACCTTACAGATAGAGTCCAAAACATCCTCACATCTGACAGTGGTATGTTTTCACTGATGATTTATAATAGGGCTTTCCAAAGTGGAAAAAGTGGAGAAAGATGTTGAAAGATGTTAAATTGGAGTTACAGAGATCCAAAAAGCTGCTCAGTTGACACAGCAGAAAAATGCAGCCCTTTCCACTTTATTCTCCAACACCTTATTTTTCATTAAAAGGGAAGAAAGGGCACAGTGAACAACAAAGTGATAGATCACAGTCCTCCAAAGATTCTAAGACAAACAAAAAATAAAACTTCCTTTAAAAGGATGTGTTTAACCTATCAATTCCTGAAGTTACTTTCTAGTGAGAAGTTTGTACCATTAATAGTTTGGAATGTTTTTAGCTGCAAGGAAAAAAAGCCCCAATTAACCATCATCAGAAAAAGCATTTAATTATCATCCAGTTAATCTGAAAGCTGGTGGTTTCAAGTTAATGACATCATTATGGAACAGGACTATTTTCTCAGTCACCAGACTTAGCTGTTGGCCCTTTGTCCTCTGAAAGTGCCTCCTGATTTGAAGATAACTACCATAGCTCCTTGTATGATATCCCTCATCAGTATCCCAAGCAGAAAGAAAGACATCACAAAAGGCTTTCTCTCCTAAGAGAAAGAAATTCTTCCGTATCAACTTCATCAGTAGTTGTTATTTGGCTAAAACTGAGTCACTGGAATACCTCTTTCTTCATCCCTGGTGCAGCGCACATGAATCCCATGACTGGCTTGGAGCACTCGTGATTTATTCCCTAGGGCTAGGAGACAGTTTGCCTTCTCTGAGATTAGGTAATTTCCACCAGAGCTACATAAACATAAACCTAGGGATATAAAGCAGGTATTAATGAAGTACGATTATAGGGTAGAAAAAGACACTGTCTGAAATATGGTTATTCCTTAGCTTTTGTGATTGCTCCATGTATCTGTCCATCTAGCTTTCATGACACTTATCTAGCTATATATGATCTATGTCTCATATATAAATATATATAAACTCCACCTTGTGACAGTTTAAGGTAGTAGGATTTTTCTTCTTTTTTTTCTTTTTTTAACTTGAGACGGAGTCTCACTCTGTCGCCAGGCTGGTGTGCAGTGGCACGATCTCGGCTCACTAAAACCTCCGCCTCCCGGGTTCAAGCGATTCTCCTGCCTCAGCCTCCCGAGTAGCTGAGACTACAGGCATGTGCCACCATGCCCAGCTAATATTTTTTTTAATTTTTAGTAGAGATGGTATTTCACCATGTTGACCAAGTTGGTCTTGATCTGACTTCATGATCCTCCCACCTTTGCTTCCCAAAGTGGGTAGTAGGATTTTTAAAGGTTATTTGAAAAATCACACATGAAGAAAACCATTAAGAAGAACATCAATTCATATAACTGGAAAAAATAAATGTTTTAGTCCAACTGAAATTGAGATTGAATAGAACTGAACTGAACTTTTTTTTTTTATCCTCACATTTCATTAGGAAATAACATATTATGATCACTAAGGTTGTTATTAAATTAAATTTGCATCTTTAATTCAACAAATATTTTGCACATGCTGTTTGCTCAGCACCATCCCAGGTATCATTCTAGGTACCACGTGGACTATGAAAAATAGTAACAAACATTTCTTTCCCTAAAGAAGAGCTGCTAGATAAAATACAAGAGCCCCAGTTAAATTTGAATTTCAGATAAACAAGAAAAACTTTTTTAGTATAAGTAGATCCCATATATTGTATGGGACATACTTACATTAAAAAGTTATTCATTGCTTATCTGAAATTCAAATTAATATCTATTTTCACTTTCTACATCTGCCAACCCTCAGTGCCACCAGTCTAAGGGAGGGTAACTTTACAGCATAATACTAATTTGTCCTATGACATCTCCAACTTTAATTAACGGCATCTATCTTTCTTAAGGAAGAATTAAGATGCCTGTAGTAAGAATGCAAAGCTCACACCTGTAATCCCAGCACTTTGGGAGGCTGAGGCAGGCAGATCACGAGGTCAGGAAATCGAGACCATCCTGGGCAACACAGTGAAACCCTGTCTCTACTAAAAAGACAGAAACTAGCTGGGTGTGGTGGTGCACGCCTGTAGTCCCAGCTACTCAGAAGGCTGGGGCAGAAGAATCACTTGAAGCCAGGAGGCAGAGGTTGCAGTGAGCCAAGATCGTGCCACTGCACTCCAGCCTGGGTGACAGAGTGAGACTCCATCTCAGAAAAAAAAAAAAAAAAAAGGCAAAAAGAAGGAAATATGCAGTGTTCTATTTGCTTCCTACCCAGAATAGGATCTAAAGAATCTAATCCTGGCTTCAACAGGATAATGAAAGCCATCTAAATCTTAATCTCCCCATGCATCCTTCAAAAACAACATAAAGATAAAACAAGCAGAAACTATGAAATTTTTTTATCATAACTAGGAAAAAGGGAACACAACAACCTCAAATTACACATAAGCAGGAGAAAAATACTCAAATCCAGCAGCACCTGCTCTTGAGATCACTCCAGAGCGGAAAGTTAGATAGAGACAGCAGAAAAGTAGAAGGAAGCAAAAGCCCAGTAATGGTGAGACACAAATAGAACCATCCTACAGAGAAAACTCCTCGTCAGTAGGGAAATACGGTGAACAGATCTGAGAGCTGCACAGAGCTCAGAGTGCAAAGGAGCAGAGATGGAAATTATAGAGAGGCACCAGTTCTGGGAGTGAAGGAGCAAATTAGAAGTGGAACCCCTTGAAGACATGATGGAGAAAGAGACAAGAAAGTGATGAAAATCACTTTATCTCAGGAGTTTGAGACTAGCCTGGGCAACATGGCTAAACCATGTTGTACTTTTTTGTGTCTACAAAAAATAGAAGCTGAGGTGGGAGAATCACTTGAACCCAGGAGGTCGAGGCCGCCGTGAGCCATAATCACGCCACAGCACTCCAGCCTGGGCAAGAGTGAGACCCAGTCTCAAAAAAACGAAAGTGATGAAAAGCACAAGTCATATTAAAGCGACGGAGAATCACTAAATCAGAAGGCCATCTACCCTCCTCTCACTCCTTCCAAGTACATTGATAAAATCAAATGATTCTTACTGTTTCAAAATATTATTGTTCTTTTGAACTAGGAGACTTAATAAGTCATTCAAATTCCCACCTCTTTCTACACAGAATTGCTACTAATGATCTAAGAAAATAAAACATCTCAAAATGAATGGAGACTAGCAGACAAATATCTACCTAATGTTCTATAACAAAGAAGTATAAAAAGAGAATCAAAATATTGCAGTTGATTAAAATTCTACTCAAAAATTTGCAACAGCACAAAAATGAAACACATCTGAACCTAAGTGAAACACACTGAAATAGTGAAACAGTGAAACACACTGAAGATATGGAAATATGGCTCAAAGAAATATTTTTAAAATATATGGACACAACAAAAACCAGAAAGATGTAAAACCAAAGTTGATTAAACCCTGGAAATAAACTGAACACTAAATTATATTAGAAATAAAAACTAATTACAAGGTGTCCAAGAGAGCAGTGATTCAACTGAAAATACCAGGAGCATTGAGGAAAGGCATAAATACGGGAAAGAGAACAAAAAGCAACATAGAGGTCAAAAGTATTCAAGAAAAAATAACTAATAAAGAAAACTGGCGAATAAGACCTAATATGCTTGTACCTGTGTCTAATTTTTAACAGGACACTTTAAGAAAAAAAATCTCCTGGACCTCCACACCAAAAATAAATAAATAAATAAATAAATAAATAAATAAAAAATAAAGGGTTACCTGCAGGGGAAAAAACTATCAGTGAAGCTATCCTTCAAATATCAATCCTCTAGAAAACATCTTATACAATTAAGAAACCAGGGTATACTGCACTTACAAACCCTTTCTAGGTAATCTAGCAGATGCGTTTCGTCCAATCAAGATATGACTGGCAAAAGAACTGATGGCGCATGAAAGACATTTATTTGCAAATCTAAGATAAAAGCAAAGGAGGGAACCAGGGTGCAAGAAGAGTAAGGAGGCCGGGCGCGGTGGCTCAAGCCTGTAATCCCAGCACTTTGGGAGGCCGAGACGGGCGGATCACGAGGTCAGGAGATCGAGACCATCCTGGCTAACACAGTGAAACCCCGTCTCTACTAAAAAATACAAAAAACTAGCCGGGCAAGGTGGCGGGCGCCTGTAGTCCCAGCTACTCAGGAGGCTGAGGCAGGAGAATGGCGCAAACCCGGGAGGCGGAGCTTGCAGTGAGCTGAGATCCGGCCACTGCACTCCAGCCTGGGCGACAGAGCGAGACTCCGTCTCAAAAAAAAAAAAATAAAATAAAATAAAATAAGAAGAGTAAGGAAACATATGTTATGTGTTCGGACAAAATAGAAACAATGAACTTAGAAGGAGAAAAGAGACAGAAACAGTAAAATAGGATAAGCTAATGAATTGTTCCATAGGTAGACTCAACGGATCTGATTTAAAGCTGGCAAACCAAATATAGATTAAGTGAAGGAAAAAGGAATGAAGGGCATATAAAGGTTACGTTTAATAATCACTAAAATAATAATACAACTTTCCCCATAACTAAAATTAGTTATTTCAAAAGAACAAGGAATGGGCCACATATAAAACATAATAACAATATAAACTATATATACATAAAATCTAAAATAATATGACAGATGAGATTAAACATATTGGTCATATTTATAAATGTAAATGAGCTTAAAAATCTCTATTAAATAAAAATACATTAAAACTGTCTCACAAAGCAAAATCTAACACCTAAAATAGAGTACTTCAAATGCCTAAGAATAAAGAGTTGGGGCAAAGCAGGGTTGTGATTCTGATATCAGATAAAACACACAGAGATACCATTTCTCACCCATCAAACAAGCCAAAAGTAGCCTTGGAAAGATGGGAGACTTGTCCTCTAGAAAAATATTTTTTAAAAGAAATGGGTGTGGTGGTGTGCTCCTAGCCACTTGGGAGGCTCTAGTCCCAGCCACTTGGAGCCTAAGATGGGAGGATCCCTTGAGCCCAGGAATCTGAGGCAGCAGTGAGCTACGATTGTGCCACTGCACTCCAGCCTGAGTGACAAAGCAAGACCCTGACTCTTAAAAAGAAAAATTTCAAAAATTGACAACAGAGCCAGGTGAGGGGAAGAAAACATCCAAACATGGTTGATGAGAATGTAAACTATCCTAGCCCTTAATGAGGGAGATTGAGCAATATCTAATAATGCTATATTCCCTTCTACCTTTGGAATGAGCAATCTACTGCCAGGAACTTATCCTGAAAATACATCTATAAAAACAACCACAAGGTTATTCAGTTTGGAGTTATCTGTAGAAACACATGGAGACAAACTACCTGCACACTCATTGGTAGCTAGTTAAATAAATTATGGTATCTCTACCAGAACACCACTGCAAAAAAGGATAAAGATCTCTATGACCTAATACATAGTGATTTCCAAGAATAGAATAAGTGATAAAAGCAAAATGTAAAGAAGTGTGTATATAGTGTTCTATGTATTTTACTTTGAACCATATGTTTCACATATTTTAACATAAATTTAATAATAAAATTAAATATATAAAGATGAGAGACAGAGCTCTAAAACTGAACAGAACAGAGAAAAATTAACCTAACTATATATCAAATTAGTGACATAGTCATAGAAAAAAAAATTTATTCAAGCAACTTTGGAACCAAAGAGTCTGACTCTAAGGACTTTGTCCTTAGAATATATTCCTCAGGGAATATATTTTTTAGAGACAAGTGAGAACTTGTCTCTAAAAAAATAAATAAATAAAAGAGAGATGGAATAAATAATGGCAATGTATGACCCTTTGTTCTGGAATCAAAAGGGACAATCTATTAAAAAAACATTGTGGACAACTGAATATGGATAGTAATTTCAATAAAATCACCATTAACTTTCTTAGAAGTGAGGGTGGTACTTTTGTTATATAGGACAATGTTGTTCTTAGGAGATGCAATCTGCAATAATTTGGACTGTATCCCTGAGGAATATATTCTAAGGACAAAGAGAAATCTTAAATTGCACATAAGTTTGCGGTTGGTAGTAGTGGTGGTTTGGTAATTCCAACAGTATTTTGCATGTACTGTAGTAAATTTACAGATATGGTTAACAACTATGATTCTCACTGTGAAAGGAAGGGAAAGAAATCTGAAATTTGTCAGGAAAAGGAAGAACCTGTGGTATGGAATTGCATTTGGAGGTAACCACTATAACCTCCAGATACATCTTCTTAGCTCTGTCGGCTGAAAAAGGACGTTAGAACCAATGATACCCTTCTCACCGATATCTTGATTTTTAGACACCATTCCTAAACAAGATAAACCACCTATTTGAGAAATAGCTATTTGTAGGTCTGGAGCAGAGAAGATACAAGGTGAACATTCTGTTGTGCTATAAAGGAAGAAGTACTGAAAAACTGATGGGAACTTCTGAAAAGGACACAGAAGTCAACTTGAACGGTTTCCCACTCATCAAACGAGGGCCAATTTCAGAACCAAAAAAGAAAGTCAGTAATGTCAGTAATGAATCATTACTGCTGGATGGAATCCATGAGTTAATAATGATATTTTTAAAAAACAGCAGAGTAAAGAAGGGATTCCAGAATTAGAAAACCAACACCTTGCAAGCAGTGATGTAATGATTTATTTAGGTAGGGGTCATCAATAAATGCTAAAATCCTGGGGAAAAATTAACAGGGAATAGGATACGCACATGCTGTGAAATATCATCCCTCAGATATCCTGTTAATTACAAAGACAAACTGTATCTTTACAATAGAGAAATCAAGCAGGTGTCATCTCAATCCACCAAGTGAACAAAGTTAACGTTATACCACCTGACAGGAAGCCGTGAAAAGGATGCAGTCTTACCCTAGGTAGTTTTTATGCTAAAAATATTTAACCCCTCAACTACTCCTGGAAAAAAAAAAATCAAATAAATCCAAAGTGAGATTTGTTTTACAAACCATAAGCCTGACCTCATCAAAATCATCAACATGAAAGACCACTTCCTACCCTCCCCACTTTCCCATTTCTCCAGTAAGGCAGAGGAGCTCTTCTAGATTAGTAGTTAAAAGAGATGGCACAAGCTGGACATGGTGTTTCATGCCTATAACCCCAGCACTTTGAGAGGCCAAGAAAGGAGGATCACTTGAGGCCAGGAGTTTGAGAACAACCTGTGGAACATGAAACCCTGCTCTACAAAAAATAAAAATAAAAAAATGGCCAGCTGTGGTGGTGCACACCTGCAGTTCTAGCTATTCCGGAGGACTGCTTGAGCTCAGGAGTTTTTTGCTGCAGTGAGCCGTGATCATACCACTGTACTCCAGCCTGGGTGACAGAGTGAGAACTTGTCTCTAAAAAAGTAAATAAATAAAAGACAGAGAGATGGAATAAATAATGGCAATGTATAACCCTTTGTTCTGGAATCAAAAGGGATAATCTATTTAAAAAAACATTATGACAACTGAATATGGACAGTAATTTTGATAAAATCACCATTAACTTTCTTAGAAGTGAGGGTGGTACTTTGGTTATATAGGAGAATGTTGTTCTTAGGAGATGCAATCTGCAATATTTTGGACTGTATTTTCACAATGTCTGGAATTTACTTTCAGAGTTCAGAGAAAACATTCTACGTGTGTATAGAGACAGAAAAGAATATTAACTTTTTGGTAAATCCAGGTGAATGGAAGGTATTAATATGTGTTCATTATACTACTCTTTCAACTTGTTTGTACTTTTCAAATTTATTAAAACAAACTATTGGAAGGAAAAAAACCATCACAGACACTATTTTATTTTTATTTCTTTGAGACAGGGTCTCACTCTGTTGCCCAGGCTGGAGTGCAGACGCACGATCACAGCTCACTGAAACCTCAGCTTCCCAGGTTCAAGTGATACTCCCACCTCAGCCTGCCAGCTGTCTCTTCTTGAAAGCTGTCAAGTGAGGGCTTTTCATCAAGAGCTGCCTTTAAGATGGAACACATGTGATAAGAATGTCTGCCCATGTCCCAGGATTTCTACTGGGGTGGGATGACCTCCTTTCCCTAGCCTCGCAGTCCTCTCCAGATTCTTGCTATCTCTTACATGCTACTCTCCCTCTAAATCACTTTGTCCCAAAGGCATCCAACAAGGTACTCACGGCTTAGTCGCCAGAAAACAACAACAGACCTCAGAAAGAGGTAAGGAGAGATGGAAAGGAGAGTGTGCACCCGTGAGAATTTTTCTTGGCATACCAAGGCAAAGGCTCTCACTTTTTTCCTATTACACTTGAACTGAGTACTCCTGACAGTTACCTTGCAACGATGTGCAGAAGACTTGTTTGAGATCAGGGCTATACTGAGTGGTGGAAAGAACTGAGTTCCTGGAGCCCTGCTTTACCTCTGAGATCAAGTGAGGCATGCCAGAGTTCAAGAAGCCAATAAATTCCCTCCTTTCACTTTTTTCCCTTCCACCAGTTTGGATCGAGTTTTCTGATCACTTACAACCCAATCTCAATGGACACAATGTTTTGCTGTAAAAATGCACCCTCTGGACAAACTGAAAAATAGATCAGGGAAACAAATACTGCCTATTTACATCTCTTCTGTCAATTCACACAGCATATTAGGATAATAAAGTCTATGAGAATTCCCACAGTAAATAAATCTTACGTTTGTTCATATCGGTATGATTTACATTTGGAGATGTCTATTAAGAATCCTTAGAAGTAGTCTTCCAAGGGAGGCAATTTTTGCAGTAATTGTGTGAAACTTGTTCATTTGCATGCAAAGAAATCCTCTCCTGTTTCACATAATTTTGACATCTGACATATGTCTGTTCTCACATTAGGAACCTGAGGCCCATGTAATCAAACTAAAGATCCTAACAAGATTGAAATGCTTGAGTATGTTTGTAAGGGTCTCACGGTACTTCATGCATGCCTGCACTGTACTATTAGATATTACAAAAAGTTAGCTATTTCCCAGTGTGACTATGACCTGCTAGTGAGCAGGGTATATAACCTTTTCATACTTGTTATCCCTAGCAGGTTGAATTACACCTGATACATAGGAGAAATTCAATACATGTTGCTGAATGAATAAAATCAGTACCAATTTACTTTTCTTCTATGGGAATTACATGTCTTGTTTCTTTCCTTCATTTTCCCTTCTGTTACACATTAAATTAATGCCTTTATTGAGCAGCCGGTAGTAACTCCTAGTTCTTAGTCCTGGGAGGATAGAACGAATTCAATGCTCATTAGTGTGTACAACTAGTTTAAATGATTTGTTCACTGCACATTCCCTTTCGCTTGTCCAGAATGAATCAGGTTTGATTATTACGGATCTCTTCAATCTTTCATTTTCTTGGACAAAATTCTACAAATGAGAAATGTTTCCAGCCCTGCTTTACCTCATCTTTCAGACTAATAAAGAAGGGCAAGTTTAACACACTCCTTTCTGAAACAGGCACATTAAGGGAAATAATTATATGCCACTGTGCAAGACCTCATAGAGTTAATGTCATCCCTTCAAGATAGAATATTTATTTCCAGGGCATCAGGTTGCTGGAACAGATGGTTTTGCTACCTTCCACTTACTATTGCCTGTGCAAGCTAGAGTAATGCATATCGTTGTAATATTTTCTAACCTTCCAATGACAGTAGAAAGAGCATAAACTAAACTATGTTGGTAAAAAAAAAAAAAAAAAAAAAAAGCTATGATGGTACAGCAGACTTGAAATCATGTAATAAATAACAAAGATTTTTTTCTGGAGGACTAAAGATAGCTCATCTTGAGAAGATTCTGGGCAGCATAAGAGTCATTTCAAAATACTTGCAGAGAGAGAAATATTTCAATCAATTTTGAACAAATAACTTGACCACATGACATGTGTGGTATACATTTTTAAAGATAAAAAGAACTATATAAAATTTAAATTATTGGCAGCTATCACAGCGCTGATGGTAGTTCTGTCATTCTAAGAGAGTGTTGTATATAGCATGAGATAAAATTAAAGAGTAATTATACTGGTGACACAGAACAGAATTTTCAACATGGGGAAAAGATGCAGATGTAAAATTGGTGAGAGTAAAACTGAATGGGTTTTAAATTGAAAATATCTGTATAAACGCATGGGCTATATTATAAGTAAAAAAAATTGCTCAACTCTGCTCACTGGAAACTCCTAAATATTAATCCAACAGTAATGAGAATCGCAACACTCATATTGTGGTCTCTAAATAGGAATTTCAAAAAAAAAAAAAAAAGGAACAAAGGGTCTCAGAGAAAAGGTTGATTCCAGGCCCGGAACACAAAATATACAAGATAATAATGGAAGTATTTATTATACCCGAAAAAGAATGTACTGGGGTCACATTAAAGGACCTAGAAGTCAACTTGAATAGGCTCTCTCTAGCCAAAGATGGGGCAATTCAAGCAAGAATAGGTTTACAACTTCAATGAAATAAAACACATCAAATATGTTTAAGTTCATGAATTTGTAATGAAACTAGGAAAATATCTCATTGATGCCCTTTAGTGAACACTAGGGAAATAGCCCCGATACAGAAAATGAAAGAACTGAGGATTAATCTCACCTTTCCTACAAAAACTGTATCTCACTGTGACAAATAATTGATGAGAAGTTTCTCTTTATAAAAATATTCTAGCCAGTAAATGAAGAAGAAATCACAGAAGGAGTATCATTATCTAGCAAACCTCAATGAACACTTATAAGAATCTAGGTGATGGCAGCTGCTATTATCACAGGGAGGGACAAGCAGACATTTTGTACCTACAGATGGAAATGCACACCATCACTGGGAAGCAGTCTTCCCTCACCTTCTCAAAAATAAAATTAAACTTGAATTTGAGCCTTTTGGTCTTACTACCTACCAATTTATTGATATCAGGATCCCTGATTCCCATTGATATCAGAACTTGCAAAATGACCCCATGAGATTGCAGCCAGCAAAATCCAGATCACATGAAGCCTGAAATAACCTAGATTCTTCAACCAAAAATTTTCAAAGGAGAAAAAAATGGAGAGGAGTCTGTAAAATTAAGGAGATTTAAGAGACATATCATCCTTCACCCACTTGTTGATGAGGTTGTTTGTTTCTTGTAAATCTAAGTTCTTTGTAGATTCTGGATATTAGCCCTTTGTCAGATGGACAGATTGCAAAAATTTTCTCCCATTCTATAGGTTGCCTGTTCACTCTGATGATAGTTTCTTTTGCTGTGCAGAAGCTCTTTAGTTTAATTAGATCCCATTCGTCAATTTTGGCTTTTGTTGCCATTGCTTTTGGTGTTTTAGACATGAAGTCTTTGCCCATGCCTATGTCCTGAACGGTATTGCACAGGTTTTCTTCTAGGGATTTTATGGTTTTAGGTCTGGGAGTTGAACAATGAGAACACATGGACACAGGGAGGGGAACATCACACACCGAGGCCTGTCAGGGGCTGGAAGGCTGGGGGAGGGATATACCTAATTAGGAGATATACCTAATGTAGGTGATGGGTTGATGGGTGCAGCAAACCACCATGGCACGGGTATACCTATGTAACAAACCTGCATGTTCTGCACATGTATCTCAGAACTTAAAGTATAATAACAAATAAATAAATAAATAAATAAATAGGAGACATATCATTAATCAATCACAATGTATAAGCCTTATTTGGAGTCTGACTCAAAAACAAATGACACAGAAAAATTTTAAGATAGGGAAATTTGAAAACTGGCTGGATATTTGATAATATAAATAAATTAATTTTTTACATGATAATAATATGGTTTTATGAAAAGTAGTTCCTATCTTAAAGAGATAGATACTAGGCTATTCAGTGATGAATGAGGTATGCTATTTGTTTTAAGATAATCGGGGGGCAATAAATGAAAGAATACTGGACTTGAGTTGATAATTATTGAAGTTGGTAATGGAGATGTGGATGTTCATGATATATTAGTCTCCTGACTTTTGCTTTTAAATTTTCCAAAAGATTTCTATAATATTTACAGTGAAAGCATGTAAACTTGATCAAATATGTAATCCCCAGCCTGGAATTTAGACCAAGCGTCGTTAAGTTTCTGATAAAGTACAAGGAAGTGTTTTTGAGTGGAATCACCCATTATAGAAAGAGCCATCTGAGCATATTTCTAGTTATTGAAAACATACTAGATTGGTATTGAGCATGAGCTGAGGGCTTCAATTATGATTTAGACCCATTCTAATTTGGTGGTCTGTGAGCCCTTTTTCAGTATCTTCTTAAAGACCACCTGATTCAAAGTAAGCACTAATTGCAAAAACATGCACAGTGTTTGTTTTTGCGTGCTTGTGTAAATGCACAAACGTTAAGTAGAAGGGCCTGGGACAGAGTACAGTAATGAAAGAAAAGTCAGAATTAGCATTTAAAACATTTCAGCAGACCAGGAATGAGCTGAAAAAAAAAAAATTATGTGGGCCTGCTATGCTTAACTTACTGTGACTGAGAATACTGCTGAATTTCTATGAGTTCTCTAAAAGATAAAAATGATTTCTCTATCACTAGGTAACATACCAAAAGACCAAGTTTTAAAGGCACTAATTTAACTAAGTTTCAGGACACCATGCAACGAGACTATTAGAAGAACACAGTCCTGTGCTACCTGACCATAGTTTGTTTGACTTTGCTTCAGACACACTAATTTTGAATGTCTGGATCAGAACTTCTATACCAGTAGGATTTTTATAAGGGTCAAATTCAACTCACCAGGAAACTAAAAGAGAAAAAATGTAGAACAAAAGCTAGACTTCTTCCAAATAGTCATTTAAGATTATTCTTTAACTCTTGTACCAAATATTTGAATAGACACCATCCAGACAAACTGACTGACTTTTTTTTTAGCATAAAGAAAGAAATTAGGTTTCTCATCAGGGTTTTCCTCTTTTTAATCATGGAAACAATAAGTGGTGGATGCATTTTTGACTGTCCATATCATCTACCATCAAAAAATAACACCTCTGCATTCTGAACCCAATTTCAATTCCAACCTATGCAATTAAGCAATCAAATCCTGTTTCAGTAATTAATAGTTTTCTTCTGCAGGTCTCCCTGTAATTTCACTTCATCTGCTGTGGAGAAGCTCTTTCAGCTTGAATCATCTGCATTTTGAGCTATCCACCACCAGTCTACAATCTCAACCTTAGGCTGAGGCAGCCTACCAAGGATCTCCTTACACTGAAGAAATTGGAAAAATCATATTGATGTGCATGAGAATTCTACTTGAAGATGGTTAATACTTTCTCCCCAGGCGATTTAGGCATTTTTCTTCTTTCCAATTCTTTTCATCACTGGATTGCTAAAAATCATTTCTTTTACTCCATTAATTTCCTAGCCAAGTCCACTGCCAACCAAAATTAAGAAAAAGAAGCATTCCAGATGCCTCTATCTCAGATAATTTTAGAACGTGAATCTCAACACAGGACATCTGAAGGCATAATCACCTTTTAGAAATAGCCAAATTTACTTCTGTGAATTTGTAAATGAAGAAATCTAAATGACCGGCTCTCTCCTCATGTTATATCCACAGACATTTATTGAGCAATTACTAAAAGAACCCTAGTTATTGGCAGAGAGATAGGTTACAGTAAGCCAGAAAAATGTGCCTTGATCACGACAACTAATCTCAATACGGAGTGAAAAGTAAATGAGCAATGAGGTACCAGAGCAGCTGTTTGATAAAAGAACTTGAATCAACATGTTCAGGAAGACAACCACAGATTAAGACAGGTCAAGGGTCAATCCTATCTGCTCTCCAAAAGAGAATGAGTTACTAATTAAAGAAAAATCTTAGCTAAAATCTTGATTTAAAAAAAAAAACCTGGCCGGGCGCGGTGGCTCAAGCCTGTAATCCCAGCACTTTGGGAGGCCGAGACGGGCGGATCACGAGGTCAGGAGATCGAGACCATCCTGGCTAACACGGTGAAACCCCGTCTCTATTAAGAAATACAAAAAACTAGCCGGGTGAGGTGGCGGGCGCCTGTAGTCCCAGCTACTCGGGAGGCTGAGGCCGGAGAATGGCGTAAACCCGGGAGGCGGAGCTTGCAGTGAGCTGAGATCCGGCCACTGCACTCCAGCCTGGGTGACAGAGCGAGACTCCGTCTCAAAAAAAAAAAAAATAAAAAAAAAAATAAAAATAAAAATAAAAATAAAAAAAAAAACCTTTGCTTCTGTTAACAGAACCATCATGGTAGAGAGGGGCCCAGAGGGCAAGACTACTCACGAATTTTTTACTCTTTGAAAGCAAAGCTGAGAAAATAAATTACCAGTATGAAATAAGTTGTACCTTGTGCAAGGAAATTCTTAAAAGGTTGTAATAATTTGCACTTGCAGAAATAGATGTTATCAAAATGGTTTTTCTCAGTGGACCATTAATTACTGGCATCTTCTGGAAGCACTTTGGGTAGCTACTTATAGGTTAATTTAACATTCTTTTTTTTCTTGTTGCTGTTTTGTTTTTTGAGATGGAGTCTCGCTCTGTCACCCAGGCTGGAGTGCAATGGTGCTATCTCGGTTCACTGCAAACTCCGCCTCCCGGGTTCACGCCATTCTCCTGCCTCAGCCTCCCGAGTAGCTGGGACTACAGGTGCCCGCCACCATGGCCAGCTAATTTCTTGTATTTTTAGTAGAGACGGGGTTTCACCATGTTAGCCAGGATGGTCTCGATCTCCTGACCTCGTGATCTGCCTGCCTCGGCCTCCCAAAGTGCTGGGATTACAGGTGTGAGCCACCGTGCCCTGCCAATTTAACATTCTTAATATAGCCACTTCCATCACAACCATCATGTGGGACAATGAAATCACAGTTATCATAATTATCATAACTTAATTAACAAGTACCCAATTATAGTTCTGCCAAGTCCCAGTAGGCCAGCATCAACTGATTAGGCAAAAGGATAAAAATTACCCAAATCCCTACCCATAAAATGCTCCCCTTAAGCTTCATTGAAGAAGGCAACATGGTCATTGCATTTACTATTTTATCCTTGGCATCAGGAATAATATAAGTTCTTGGAAAAAATAAATCTTTGCCAAATATAAATGAATGAATAAATAAATGCATTAATAAAAGTCTTCTTCATAGGAACTTTGATTCAGTTGGGATTCCCTAAGCTGTAGAACAAATACAGACCACACCTGAGATACAAGTTTGCTTTTTCTTGGAATTATTAATTATGAAAATTTTTATTTTGTGTTATTGATTTAATGACTACAAAGTTGGTTGTTTTTTTTTTTTTTTTTTTTAAGGAGGTGCTATTATTCCAGCTCAGTCATTCACATGTTTGGCTCCCTAAATAGCCTTGGCCCAGTATTTGGAAGTCTCACAGGTCTAAACTCATCAAGGAAATGAGAGATTTTCAAAATGCCATAGTAGAAATAGATCTTCACAAACTACCACAGAAAATTATGATTACTACCCACAATGAAAGAAATACTGGGTAGGAAACAAATGGTAAAGAAATATTATTGACTTTTTCTTCCTATTGAAGTCATCATTATTGGGAAGAGAACAAGATCAGAGAGGGGTGTGGGTGTGTGGGTGTGTGTGTGTATGAATGAATCCTGTTAAAAGTATTGTCAACATTTGCAACTATTAACAGACTGGACCTCCATCTAGCCCACAGACCTAAGTGAAATAAATAGTCCTCCGTGACTAGAAGCCAAGTAGGAAAGTTGTAAATGCACCAGATATGAGGGCCAAATCACAAGAATACCTCAAGAACACAACACTCAATTCAAGACATCAGAAAAAGCACTCCCAGATAAAATCACAAAGATATAACTTCTTCCAAAACATCCCCCCAAAATCATAAAACACCCATTTCTCCTTTTACTGGCAGTTTATTGAAGTTAAAGTAAACTAGAAATATAGTACAGTATAAACATTAGCACAAATAATGTTTTATTTATTCATGCTTTATTAATCCATTCATTCATTCAACACATATTTATAGAGGCCTATTTTATATCAGGAACTATGGGAGTCACTAAGGTTTCCATGATGATTTTTATGGTTTCTTCCTCCATAGAATGTATCTAATGGGAAAGATAGTTATCACACGATCACACACACAGATGGAAAATTATAACTGCATTAAATACACAAAAAGAGGTGTGCATGGTGACATAGCAAATGGAGTGGGTGACCTGGCTACTCAAGATTATGGGAATCTCAAGGGAGCACTGGAATTAACCCAACAGAGGGACACGGGAGAAGCATCCAGGCAGAGACCATGTGTACAGGATCTGTGAAGGGAAGGAATTTGGTATGTTCTATGAAGAAAAATAAGGCCTATGGGCTGAAAGCAGAAAGTGAAGTAGAAAGTACTGCAAGATGTTTGGAGAGGTGAGCAGAGAACAAATCACGTGAGGCCTTAAAGGCAATGGCATGGATTTGGGTTTTTATTCCTAAAACAGGGGGAAGTCTTTTCAGAAGTGTTAAGCAAAGGGAAGTGACTAAATGGGGAGGTGTTTTCTTTGGTTGGTTGGTTTGGGGTTTTAATAATCACTCTGGCTACTGTATGAGGAAAAGACCGGAAGAGTTCAGAAGTAGAAACTGGGAGGTGGGGGCGGGTGTGGTGGCTCACATCTGTAATCCCAGCACTTTGGAAGGCTGAGGCGGGTGGATCACAAGGTCAGGAGATCAAGACCATGCTGGTTAACATGGTGAAACCCCATCTCTACTAAAAATATAAAAAATTCGCTGGGCGTGGTGGCACGTGCCTGTAGTCCCTGCTACTTGAGAGGCTGAGGCAGGAGAATTGCATGAACCCGGGAGATGGAGGTTGCAGTGAGCTGAGATTGTGCCACTGCATTCTAGCCTGGGCAACAGAGTAAGACTCCATCTCACAAAAAAAAAAAAAGAAAAAAAAAAAGAAAGAGAGAGAAAAGAAAAAAAAAAAGAAACTGGGAGGTGGATAACTAGCTGTTGCTGTTGTAGTAGTCTAGTTAAGAGGCGATGGCTTAGACTAAATGGTGGTGGTGGGGAAGGGAAGATGGCAACTGACTCAAGAGGTAAAACAGCTTTGACTTGGTGGTAGATTGGTTTTAAGGGTAGAGTGAAGGATGACATCCAGGTTTCTCTCTACTCGCTAAGAGCAAAAACAGTGGAAGCAGGTAAATCTGGGGGGTAAGATCACGAATTTGGTTTGGAAAAGTGCAGAGGAGTTGACATAGCAGACCTGAGACTGGTGGACTTTGAAAGTCCTGTGTGCAAGGTTGGGCTGGTTGGTATCTGGGAACTTCGGTTTCAGGAGGGTTCCTGCCATTCCCCAGTTAGAATTGCTCACTGCACTTAAACCATTTATACAAATGATAGGGTTTATTGTGAACACCTGCTTTTCTTCTGTGAATGTGGAATTTTGGTACATGGTGGGCAAGGGATGCCTATGAGACCATCTCCTAATACTGGGCACTGAGTCTCTAATGAGCTTCCCTGGTAGACAGCATTTCACCTGTGTGGTCACAATTCAGTGCTAGAGGAACTAAGTGCTTTCTGTGTGATCTACTAAAGTAAGTCTCTTGGAAGCTTGATTCTGGTTTCCTCCAGACTTCACCCCATGTGCTTTTTCTTTCTGCTGATTGTGCTTTGTACCCTTTTTAGGAAATAAATCATAGCCATGAGTATGACTACATGATGAGTCATGTAAGTCTTCCTAGTGATTTACCAAATTTGTAGGTGGTCTTGGGATCTCCGAAACAAGGTACATATTGACTTTGAATTAGTAATGTCATGAAAGCATGGTATACATCTCATGGGGTAGCTCTTGGCTGGAGATCAAGACATGGGCCCATTGATGGTACGTGATCGCTCTAGGCTCAATATGCAGTACAACTAGCCGTGTAGAACTAGATGTTCAAGCAGGAATTATCTTAAGAAAGTATCTAGTCCAGATTCCTCAGTTTTTCAACTGAACTAAGGTTGAGAGAGGTAAATACCTTTCTAGAGGTCACAGAGCTAGGACCAGTACAATAAAACTACATCTCAACTCTTACGAGTTCCTACCAGTTCATTATTTACTGCCTAGCTGGCATCTGTCCTTTCTCAGGAGGTCTCCTGCTTGCATTAGAATGTGCCACATGGTTGCAGATGTCTACCATGTTGCATTTTCAATTAAAACAGCTAAATAGGGTGTCTTAAAAGGACGCTTTCCAAGCTGCCAGGACAATAATGCCACAAACTCCACCAGATTTTATGAGTCAAATGACAGTATAAATCATTAGAAAAATGTGTGCCAACCGCAGAGACAGTGATGTCTCAAACTCATGGAGTACTGAACACCATCCAGTTGGCTGAGAAAAAGCCATGGGGCTTAAAATCATTTTTCACAATTACTATCCTAGCTAGTTCATAGCTTTTGGCAGATATGCCCCACACACATAACCGAATTCAGCTAATTTTCACTCTGCTGATCGACAAATATGAATTGTTTTCCCCCTCAGAAAAACCACCCAGAGAGCATTCATGAAATCTGAGGTAGTGCATCAAAAATGAATCCATTTATTACAGTCTGCCTTTAAATAATGCATATTAAATAGGCCACCCAAAATTCATCACAAAAAGTTCTACTGTGCTAACTAGGATGATGAGTCAGGAGTACCAGACATGAATTACTAGAGGTTGAGAGTCAAATAGAAACACTTTTGAGTCCTTCTGTGAGGCAGAAAAAAAATTGTGTGTGTGTGTGTGTGTATTTACAGTTATTTACTACGGGCTTCTCCAAAATCATTATTGGCTAACAGTTAAACTTGAAATACCATAAATGCGACATCAATTTCCTTAAACAATGAAATATTTACATAACTAAAGGAATAAAAGATCTTTTCTATTAAACTCACATTTTCAGCCAAGTGTCATTTCTAAGTTGTCATCTTGGGACTATGCAATAGCCCAGCTGTTGAATTCCATGTACGAATGTGTATTTTACGTTGATTTCAGAAACACACATCTATTGTAAATTGAATAAGCCCTCCTACAAAGGGAAGCCTCCCACCAACAAGGGAGAACCCTCACAATGTATTTCGAATTCAGTGCAAGTAGACTGCAGACGATGAAGACATGCTACTAAAATAGAGATCACAAAGGACTTCAATTATACAGATGATACTCCATTCCTTAGTTTGGGGGTGGGTGGACAGCCATTTCAATATTTATTTATTTGTGATTTTTAGAGATGGGGTCTTGCTCTGTCTCCCAGGTCAGAGCATAATGGTGCAATCATAGCTCACTGGAGCCTCGACCTCCTAGACTCAAGTGATCTTCCTGCCTCAGCCTCCCAAGTAGCAGGAAGTACTGGTACATGCCACCACGCTTAGCTGATTTTTTAATTATTATTTTACTTTTTTTTTTAGAGAGGGGATCTCACTCTGTTGCCTAGGCTGTCTTGAACATCCTAAATATTTTATAATTTTAAAAATATTTAACTCCTTGGACTTTCTCAATTGATAGTCCCAGATTCTTGGGGAAGAGTCTTACTTCACCTTGCTCTCTCTAGAGTCAAACTGAGTTTTCTTTAGTCATGAAAATATGGCTCATTATATCAGTTAGGTACCTTAAAACCAATTCTATTACACTGAGTTCCCAAAGATGTGGCCAAATCCTCATGACCTTTCCTATCAGATATCCTTTGTCTCTGGAGAAGCTTGAAAGAATATATAAGCCAAGGGTATTTTCAATCAGTGAAGGTAAAGTGAAAATATCTTCTCATATTAGAGCTGCCAGCTTTCCAAATAGAAAATTGTGTCAGTAAGAGGAAAGTATAAGATCCAGAAAAAGTTAAATTGACCAAGTGCTTTAAAATGCCCCATAATTTTAAAAGACTTTCTTTCCCCATTTGATAACTGGGAGGCTGTGCTCACACAAACTTGGGTTTAAATACGGTAGGAAAGTGGTGTCTCAAAGGGGTTTTGAGACCCCAGCATCAGTATCAATTGGAAACTTGCTAGAAATACAAATTCCCAGATTCTGTGCTGGGGGTTGGAGGGTAGGCAAGTTTTAAGAAGACCTCCAGGTGATTCTAATGCCTGTCCTTTATCGAGCATGATGTAGAATTATGTTACAAGTAAATGACTGAGTTTGAACACCAGGGTCAGTCCCTGGTAAATGGTGTGACTTTGGGCAGGTGACTTAACTTTGCTTTCATTTCCTCATCTATAACATGAAGATAATAACGGTGGTTATTAACTCACTGGAATACTGGCGATAAGATAATACACATGAAAGTGTGGCAAAATGCTTGACACACACTAAGCGTCCTCTACCATGGAAATGACACAGGTTTGCTTTTATTATAGAGTTTGCTCATCTATTTATTCAATCAGAATTTTTTGAGCATTTACCACATACTACACGTTAGAATCACCTGGGGAATTCTGATGACATCCCACTGCCTTAGCCCCACTCCACACCAAAACCTAAAGGAAGGCCCAAGCTTGGATTTGTTTAACAGTTCTGCAGGAGCTTCTAATGGAAGAAACAAATCTGCAAGCAAAAATTAAGGGCCAATGTCCAGGCAGCAGAGGCTAAATGTATGCACATGATCCCAGAGAAACTTTTAGCAGGGAGATGCTTGCCCAGTCAAGTTTTCTTTGATGCTTTATTAATCTTAGGAGGCACAAACGATGTTTTTCTAAACTCTCAGCACTTAGCACCATGTCTAACAAATAATAGATGCAGGAGAAGTTTGTCAATGCAACCAGAAGTGAGTTGAATTTCTAGGATTAACCCTCCAACTCCTAGAAATCTCAACACAGTATGTCAGGATAGAGCAGTAATTATACAGCTATCATATCCATAACAAACTCATAAAAGCACTTTTCCCTGAATATGTTGCCCAAGCCTCAAGGCTAGACATAATGATTTTGCACACCAGTTTCCAAGGGGAGGAGCGACATGGGAAAAACTTTCAAGTTAATTAAAAGAGACACTCAGGCACACTTCATGCCATTCTTTAATCTCCATTCTCCTGTGATAAATATTGAATGACAGAAACGGGCCCAGGCTAACAAGCTGGAGGCAGGACCCTACGGAGGTCAGATACACAGCAGCAGCTCCAGGGCTCAGGAAAAGGAAGAAGGATATCAGCACCCTGCCTGGGTTATGTCAGTGATGTGCTGCCAAACAGTACTCCAAAGGATGCCCACTGGACACGGGCTCTCACCCTTCTTTGACTAATTTAAGTAAAAGGTAAAAAGGAACTACCATGTATTGCAATTAAGAAGTCAGAGAATAATAACAATTATGATTGACTGAGGGTTTTCTGGTGTCAGGTACTGTGTTAAAGCCTTCTCATTAAAAATTTCATTAATTGTGGTAGCCGGCCTCCAGGATGGCTCCCAACACTCCTCACCTCCTAGTACATCACCCATACATGTTCCCTGTTACACTGAATCAGCGTTGACTCCTGTGACCAATAGAAAACTACAGAAATAAGGGTCTGTGACGTCTAAGGTTAGATGTCATAAAAGACATCACCACTTCCAACATGACCTCTTGGACCACCTGCCTGGGAAGCCAGTACCATGGCAAGTGGACACTCACACAGCCCTGTGGTGAGGCCCACATAGCGAGGAACCCATGTGCCAGCTTTGTGACTGGGCCACCTTGAAGTCTATCCTCCCACTCTCACCAAGACTTTGCGTCTTCCAGCTGAAGCCCCAGACATCCCAGAACAGAGGAAAGTCATTGTCCCTGGGCTCCATCTGAATTCCTGACCCTCAGAATCTATGAGATAATTGTTTTGTTTTTTTTAATTTGAGAGTGGGTCTCATTCTATCACCCAGGCTGGAGTGCAGTGGTGCAATCATGGCTCACTGCAACCTCTGCCTCCCAGGTTTCAAGGCATCTTCCCATCTCAGCCTCCCAGGTAGCTGGGACCACAGGAGCACGCCACTTCGCCCAGCTAAATTTTGTATTTCTGGTACAGATGGGGCTTCATCGTGTTGCCCAGGCTGGGAGATAATTGTTTTAAAAACTAAGTTCTAACAAAACTAAGTTTTGTTATGCAGCAAAACACCACTCATACATAAGAGCTAGACACTTTTATGTTACAGTTGAGGAGAGTTGGACCAATTCAATCATGGAGATTCTAAGTGAAGCAATGGGGATGGGCATCCAGCTTTGCAGATCTGAGAGTCTTGCCTCTCGTTCTGTCCTAACAGAGAAGCATAAGGTATGGAACCTGCTTCCCATCCCTTTTATTAAAGGAAAGTAGTCATTTAACAGGAATCTGTAAAGCACTTTGGTTGTCCTCAAGATACTTTGTTCATCCTACAGGGGACCCACCATTCTGTCATGTGTGTTTCAGTCATTTCTCTCTGGATAGATCAGAGGCTTCCTCACAGCACCTGTAAATAGCAGAAGGGTGGAGACAGGATGCTGTGCTAATCCCGTGGACTCTGCATCAACCTGCCTGCCTTGGCATCTCCACCACGTTCAGGCTTGGTGATCTTAGGTAAGTTAACTAAATTTCATAAGCCTCACAGATTTCTCATTTTTAAATTAGGGCCAATTTTAACACACGCATTTGTTCCAGCTGCATTAGAAAAATATTCATGGCCAGGCACAGTGGCTCACACATGTAATCCCAATACTTTGGAGGCTAAGTGGGAGGATCATTTGAGCCCAGGAGTTCAAGACCAGTCTGAGCAATACAGTGAGACCGTGTCTCTACAAAAAGTTTAAAAATTAACCAAGGAGGGTGGCATGCACCTGTGGTCCCAGCTATTTAGGAGGCTAAGGTGGGAGGATCACTTGAGTCTAGGAGGTCAAGATCAGCCTGGGCAACACGGTGAAACCCCTCTTCTACAAAAACTACAGAAATTAACCAAGCATGGTAGTGCGCACTTGTTGTCCCAGTTATTTGGGAGGCAGAGATGCGAGGATTGCTTGAGCCCAGGAGGTCAAGGCTGCAGTGAGCCGAGACCACATCACTGTACTGCAGCCTGACACAGCGAGACTCTCTCCAAAAAGAAAAACAAAACAAAACAAAACAAAAAAACCTCATAAAGACTTAGCACATTGCCTGGCGCATAGTAAGTGCTCAATAAATGTTACCTATTTGTAATATTATCATCAAATATGTATTGTAAAACACCCAACATGTTAAATGGCCAATCAAAAGCTCTTCTCTCAGTCTTTCCTCATGTCAGAAAGACATGAAATAATAGTGGTTCTTCAGAGTGACAAGATCTCACTATGCAGGCACTGAAACCTTCAGCCACCAGGCTAGCCAAAGGGCTAAAGCCTTGGTCATGGCTCCTGCTAGAGTTCAGTCTGCCCTGCTGGGGTGAAGAGAGGATCAGGGAAAGCTGCCAGATAGTTCTACTGTCCAGTGGATCATGCACAGACAGCAATTTGGCTCTTTCCTATGAGAACAAGCAAAGAGGGTCTCTCTCAACCTGGTCTTATAAACAGGGGTGTAGAGGCAGCTTTGTTTCCTCCTATATCTCAATCCCATTACATTCTTATCATTTTGTCAGTGCAGACAAAGCTCCTTAGCTCCTGCCAGTGCTCCCTCCAATGCCTTCCCTTGGGGTTCACTCTCTGCGGGTGTTGGGGCTAATAACCTGCCACCTATCTTCCTGTCCCTCAGGGGATTCCCACCGAAATGATGCTCAGATTCCCACCTCCCCTGGAACTTAGCTTTAAGGTTCCTCCCTTTTTTCCCCTTAAACATGAGAAAGATTTCTCTGTAAAATTCTGTTTGGAGTCCAAAATATTTCCATAACCTTTCATTTCTGGGTAAGACCAAGAAAAGGGAAATTAAGAGAAATACTAGCCACATTCAGCCATCTCAAAATAAGCACAAATTCCCAGCCTTACAAAGTGCTGGGTTAGGTTTCTGGGGAGATATAAAAAGGGATCAAGATGCAGAGCTTGCCGTCAAGTGACCCCCCAAGTCCAACGGGGAAGGTTAAAAAACAATATGAATAACTACAGTGTAAAGTGCCATGATGGATGCCATGAGCAGCGGGGAGAGGGTCCAAGAGATGAGAGGAGGGAAAATGATAAAAGACAGGAACATAGGGAAGGTCTTCCAGAGCAGTCAGCCTCAGGTGTGGACTCTGAGGACAGGGGATCCTGCCCCAAGGAGGTGGGGAAGGGCAGTGAACGTACTCCAGGCAGAAGGAATGGGAGGCAGGGAGCCAGGAAAGCATGAGGCAGCTATGGGAATGCCATGGATTCATGTCCTTCTTTCAGTTTGGAGACATTTTGTAAAAAAAGCAAGAACAGGAATACAAAAACTAAAACAGGAATACAACAGCTAAAGTAGTATAGTGAATAATATGCTGGCAAAGTTTAGCAATAAAAACTTTCAAGACAGAAAAAAGTAAAGGGTGATTTACACATTACAGAGTAAATTGGTGACATGTGGATTTCATGAGTAAGAGTACATAACATATTCAAATTCATTTCTCAGTGATCACGACCTCAAATCCCTAAGAGATTAGAGATGTATGTTTTCAAAGGAGGCCATGCCAAGTGAACTGGTGGATTACTCTTCCCAACATGTTAAGTAAGTTTCCTTCACTGAAAAATCTTTTGCTTGAACCATGAACTACCAAACCGAACACTTTCCAACTATTTCTTTTCCTGGTCTACTTTTACAAAGTTATTACCTAAAGTGAGAGGATACATATTAGATGACATAAGTTTGGGGTCTGTTACTTACCAGCAGAGTCATTTCAATGATGTTCAAGAATCAGTATGCATTAGCCAGACTAGTTTCAAGGTGGAGTAAATGTGTATCAGAGGTGAACATGATTATTGATAGGTCTAAGGGTGTGTGCACCTTTGCATATTTTTCTATCCTCTGGCCCAAACTTAGAAAGCTACTGCATAAAGTAAGCTCTCAAGCAGAATTTCTGTGAATCGGAGCTCCCTTCTTTTTCTCTTTATTATAATCAACAAGCTATGTTAGAAAGAAAATCCAGACAGCATCATAGGCCATTAACCAATCTCAAATGGTGGGTATTAAGATAGGAAATGATCCCTGGTCAGTATTTCTGTGTCCTCCCAAGTCTGGTAGATTCTCTGCATATAATACAAAACTGGATGACATGGCCCTAGGCCAGGCTTCCTTAGCAAGCTTACCATATACCACATGCTGGGCCACTTGGGATCATTGAAATAGGTAGACTGGGCACGACTGAAGTCATAATCCCTCTTTGTCCGCTTTTTTACCACTTGCTGTTGGATCCATTCCACCTGCCAAGAAGGACATTTGGTGAGTATTCATGTTCCATCAGGGTTAGCACAACATAAATGACAGTCTGAGGCATTTCCCATCTTATTAAATAGTCAATGCTATTTAAGTCACAGGTTTCATTGTGGCAACTAAAATCTCTGAGTCTAAGTGCTCAGAGATTCCTTAGAAACCCAGGGTTTTTTGTGTTTGTTTGTTTAATGAAAGTAGGGATTTTAGTTTTTTTATGTATAGATTATTTTGTTTTTTTGTTTTGTTTTTGTTTTTTGAGACGGAGTCTCGCTCTGTCACCCGGGCTGGAGTGCAGTGGCCGGATCTCAGCTCACTGCAAGCTCCGCCTCCCGGGTTTATGCCATTCTCCTGCCTCAGCCTCCCGAGTAGCTGGGACTACAGGCGCCCGCCACCTCGCCCGGCTAGTTTTTTTGTATTTTTTAGTAGAGACGGGGTTTCACCATGTTAGCCAGGATGGTCTCGATCTCCTGACCTTGTGATCCGCCCGTCTCGGCCTCCCAAAGTGCTGGGATGTATAGATTATTTATATCTCTCAACAACAAGCTAACCTTTTTGCTTTCTCAGAAATCCTATTTACTTCCAATTTACTAAAAATTGGTAATGTTAACTTTTAAGGTAATTTTTCATCCTTACTTTATGCTAAGGGCTAGTCAACTTTTTCTATAAAGGTCCAAAAAATAAATATTTTAGGCTTTGCAGGTCACATGGTCTCTGATGCAATCACTCATTTTGCCATTGCAGCACCGTAGATGATATATAAATGAATGGATGCGAATGTGTTCCAATAAAACTTTATATACAAAACCAGGCTGGATTTTGTTCCACATGCCACAGTTTATAATTCCTGACTTCAAGTATGCATCAATTTTTTAAAACTTTCTGGGAGCAAAATGCTCCAGGATCACAATTTTTTAAAAATGGCTTTCTACAACACCGTGCGGTGGAAAAGCACTATGTGGAGAATTAGAAAAACCAAATCAAATCCCTAGTCCTATCTCTGGCACAGAATTGGAGAAGCCACTCAATTTCCTGAGCCACAGGCTCCCTGCCAGCTCTAAAATTCAAACAGGCCCTATTTGAGAAAAGTCTCAATATTTAGTTATAAACTTGTTTAAACAAAGTAACCAGAACCCTTGAGTCTAATGCAGAATGTATAACCTAGTGGTAGGGGTATGTATGCGAACACTTTCTTTAACACAGATTATCCTTATGGCAACGCAAAAATAAGCAGTTGCAGTTTTAGTGGGATGTCTCGAATGCAGAAACAGCCCTGGTGGCGTTCTTCAATTTGTGCCCAAATGCTCCTTTGTTTGATTTCTTCTGGTGATAGCTCATTGAGTCACAATGCTCTGGAATGTTTTATTCCACCATTTATCCCTCCTCTCTACAACGGAATTAAAAAATGAGTGGGGAGGAAGCGGGCTTTGTAGTCCACTGCTGTAATTCCATATCCAGCCATTCAGTGAACATTTTAAAACCTCTCTCACCTACTCAATTAAAAGATTACCGGAGGAGAAGGGATCCTAAGGCATCCTTCTCAATCAAAGTAGAGCAGCAATGATGGGTGTGCATGTACATTTTCTATTTCCAGGAAACATTTTAACCTCTTCATTTCAAAAAATCTTTTTTTTTTTTTTTTTTTTTTTGAGACGGAGTCTCGCTCTGTAGCCCGGGCTGGAGTGCAGTGGCCGGATCTCAGCTCACTGCAAGCTCCGCCTCCCGGGTTTACGCCATTCTCCTGCCTCAGCCTCCGGAGTAGCTGGGACTACAGGCGCCCGCCACCTCGCCCGGCTAGTTTTTTGTATTTTTAGTAGAGACGGGGTTTCACGGTGTTAGCCAGGATGGTCTCGATCTCCTGACCTCGTGATCCGCCCGTCTCGGCCTCCCAAAGTGCTGGGATTACAGGCTTGAGCCACCGCGCCCGGCCCATTTCAAAAAATCTAAGGAATGCAGTTCATTCACTCATTCATTCATTCAACAAACAAGTGCTAGGTACTGTGTTAGAAATACGAAGATGAGCAAGAATTGCTTTTAACTGTGAAGGACTTACACTTTATCAAGGAAATGTAACAAGTATTCCACAATTCGCCACTTCATAAAAATATCTTTACCTCCACGAATGACATCTGACGCAGGCCCTATCACTGTATTACTTAGACTATTTATGATGATTTTGACTATGCAACTTGTAATCCTTATATTACTATCTGTAAGTCTTATCCCAATAAAGTTAACAAGTTCATATTTGCATGCTTGGTAAAAGAAGGCTGCTTAGACAACTCTTTTCAAAACAAATCCTATATTGGCAGTGGCCTTTCCTAATGAAGCATTCATAAATTCCACACTGCCAACCTATATATGTGCATAAACCAGAAAGTATCATGCCTCCCCCAGTGTGGACTCATTAAAGAGACTGCTAGAGATCAGGAAAGTCTATCCTGGGGTGGGAGTGGATAACTGTTCCTTAGAAAGACACTATAAATACTCACTTCTCCCTGTGCACACATTCAAACAGACAAATGAAGTAAGTATGTGAGAAAACCAAGTGACAGCCATTTTCCTAGATGAACTATAGGTACCAAAATAGAACAAAATATCTTACCCAACAGCATCCCTTCTATAATTTTACCAAACAAAAATGCTTAGTTACAGGACTTACTGGCTAGAAGGTGACACAGCAACTTGGCATCTAGATTTGACTACAAGTCACTCTGTCTGATCACAGGGCTGCAATACTCAAGAAAAGTTCAGTGGGTTTTTTTTTAGCGTCAAATACCATGTATTTTGCCTTGGTGCCTTATGGGTATGTGTATATAGCCCTGTATTTTTTGGAAAGTGGGAAAAGCACCTCTTGGATCGGAAGGTTTCTATGACTGGAAAGACCATATTTATATTTTTAAGCTATTATCCATATGTCTATCCTTGAGCTCTTTAAGGAAAAAGCCAGAGGTAATGCATTATACAGATTTTATTTCTTGCCAAGAAGCCTCATGCAAAGAAAAGATACTTAAAAATTCATTTTCATAAAACTATGGTCAGCCTAGGAGAAGGGAATTATTGTGTGTTTTGCCTCACTGGCTTAACTTCTGAAAGTTCTATTTCCAACACATTAAGGAACTACAGTTAATCCAGAGTGTAAAAGCTACAGGACCTTTGAAATCGTCAGTCTATCCTTTGTTAATTTAAACATACATGTGCCATATGATTTCAGGGACACTCCCTCCCTCTATTCACAGTACTCTCTTCCCTTTGGACCTTGGTCCAAGTAAACATTGTGCATTTGCTGCTTAAGAACCTTTGTCTAAAGATGTCCTCCTTTATAAGATCCAAAACACATTAATTGACAATTATGGGAAGCCCGGCCTCATAATCTCAGCTGAACTTGTATCTCATTATTTTGGAATTTACCAGCTTTCTGATACTACACATGGGGAAAGCAACAGGAGGAGAAAAAATGTGATCATATGAGTATAAATCATGTAAGTTATTACGTAAATATAAATGGGAAACAAATTATGCTGTTGCTTTAAAAATGCATCCTGCAGTGATAGGGAATCAGCCCTTTAGATATTAAAAAGTATTATGCTAATAATTAAAACACATACTAGTAGCAAATGTCTACAGATATACCAGTGTAATAGCATAGCAAGTCAAGAAATTGACTCAAAACATGTAAGAATACAGTATATGATAATGGGATTATTCTAAACAAGTAGGGAAAAAAATTACTTCATAAATGTTTTGGAACACGTTGGTTGGAACCACCACCAACTGGAAAAAAAAAAATAAAGCTGAAGGCATTTCTCACGTCTTAGATCAGAATCAATTTCAAATGAATCAAATATTTAAATGTAAAGGTACTATAAGAAATATGAGAGATGTTTAAAACTAATCTCAGAGTGGAAGATTGTATCTAAGTATAACACAAACCAAAAAGATGATTTAGAAACACTGATTAATTTAACTACATAAAAATAATGTGAATGACATGGCCAAAAAAAAACCACACACACACAACACACACACAAAACATCACAGGGAAGGTAAAAGACAAACTGGGCAAAAGTGCATAGCTCCTACTATGAACAAAAGACTATCTCCCTAATACAGAGAGAGTTTCAACAATTAATAAGAGAACAATTCAACAGGAAAAGCAGCCAAAGATACGGGTAGAGAAACCTCTGAAAAGGTAAATCAGATTCTTATATAAAATACACTTAGCCTCATGCATATTAAGACAAAAGCAAGTAAAACCAAACTGAGATACCCGTTTTCACCTTTCAGATACAAACAAGCTAAAGGTTGATAACATACCGTTAGTGGGGGAATGGGAAAAGGTTCATTGTCACATAATGGTGAGGGGAATGGAAACGTGTACAACTCTGGAGGTTAATTAAACAATTCCTTTAAAAGGGTGAAAGAAGTAATTTTATTTTTAGGAGTTTATCCTACCTATGTACACATGTGGATGTGCGAGTTTATTTACTCAAATACTGCCATTAAGAACCAAAAACTGTTCGCAACCTAAATATATGTGTCAATAGAGATTAATATAATAAATGATAACATATCTGCATGATGGAGTAAAGTACAATACAACCATAAAAGAGAATTAAATGGTCTTAATGTACTGGCAGAGAATCATCTCCATGATACAGCTGAAGTGGAAAAAAAACATAAGTTACAAATGGTTTAAAGGGATACTATATTTCTGGCATCTCTCTAAAGTGATTATACACAAAAAACCTGATAAACTGGTTGCTTTCTGGGCAGAAAACTAGTGACTGGATACAGGGATAAGAGGGAGACCTTCTACTGTATGCCCCTTTAAATCTTGTTACTTTTGATCCATGGGAATATGTTACCTATACACACTATCATACAATCAAAAACCAATTTCAAATATGACTAAGCCTGGGCCCAGTGGCTCACACCTATAATCTCAGCACTTTGGGAGGCTGAGGCAGGAGAATGGTTTATGCCCAGGAGTTCAAGACCAGCCTGGACAACATAGCAAGACTCTCATCTTTAGAAACAAACAAACAAAAATGTTTAAAAAAGTAGCCAGGTGTGGGGACATGAGCCTGTAGTCCCAGCTACTGAGGAAGCTGAGGTGGGAGGATAACTTGAGCCCAGGAGTTTGAGGCTGCAGTGAGCCATGATCAAGGCACTGTCCTCCTGCCTGGGTGGCGGAGTGAGATCCTGTTGCTAAAAAAAAAAGACTACATGTCTAAATCACAGCGTATTTCTTTGAAAAGCAGTTAATGAGAAAAAAAGATACATAAAAAGTGCCTTAGATGATTTTATATTATATTCCAACACAACTTAAATATTAAGAAAAGTTGGGTAAAGTAAGAAAAAGGAGTTGGATTTGGAAGAGCTTGGTCATTATCTTAGATTAGCCACCAGTCACCTTTGTGATCTTGCAAAAATCTTTGTGGGCCTCTTTTATCTGTAAAATGAGGGAAGGTAGACTAAATGTGCCCTCTACTCTCTTTCTTCCAGCTTTGAAATTTTATCTAGAGAGTCTAATTCTCTGGTTTGACTAGGAATAAACATTTTGTTAAAAACAACAGACAGGTGAGGTCGATGTTCTAGTTGATCAATGATCTTAACTCATTCTGTGAAAATGTGAGATTAATATTCATAAATGAGTGTAGTAAATTATATGTTACTCTATGATTTGAATGAAACAGTTGCCAGGAAATAAAATAGGTGGTATTCCATATTTTGTATCTTTTTTGAACTAACTAGCTTTGACCAATTTAGGGAAAAGAACATAAAAATACTTCCCCTCTATTTTCTTCTTTGATTTTGAAAACGAAATAGGGCACTTTGGGTTTTGTTTTTAAGTATGAGTTAGGTGGATAATGGACATACACACTTTTGCTATGGAAAGCAAGGGCTGAAGAAAACATTTTAGTACTGACATGCGGTTCCAAGAAGTTCTAAAGTCCAAAGGCAATAGATCCTAGAAATTTTCGAAAAACTCTGATCAAAACATCAAAGCTTACAATCCCACCAACAGTGTAAAAGTGTTCCTATTTCTCCACATCCTCTCCAGACTAGTTCAACCACTATGGAAAACAGTATGGCGATTCCTCAAGGATCTAGAACTAGAAGTACCATATGACCCAGCCATCCCATTACTGGGTATATACCCAAAGGATTATAAATCATGCTGCTATAAAGACACATGCACACATACGTTTATCGCGGCATTATTCACAATAGCAAAGACTTGGAATCAACTCAAATGTCCATCAGTGACAGACTGGATTAAGAAAATGTGGCACATATACACCATGGAATACTATGCAGCCATAAAAAAGGATGAGTTTGTGTCCTTTGTAGGGATATGGATGCAGCTGGAAACCATCATTCTCAGCAAACTATCGCAAGAACAGAAAACCAAACACTGCATGTTCTCACTCATAGGTGGGAACTGAACAATGAGATCACTTGGACTCGGGAAGGCGAACATCACACACCGGGGCCTATCATGGGGAGGGGGGAGGGGGGAGGGATTGCATTGGGAGTTATACCTGATGTAAATGACGAGTTGATGGGTGCTGACGAGTTGATGGGTGCAGCACGCCAACACGGCACAAGTATACATATGTAACAAACCTGCACGTTATGCACATGTACCCTAGAACTTAAAGTATAATAATAATAATAATAAAACAAAAACAAACAAACAAAAAAAACACATCAAAGCTAACCAGTGAGGGGAAAAAAAAAAAAATCAGAGAATTTAGTAAAAGTATTTGTTAGACAAGGATATTCCATACTTTAAATTGTGGTCCATCTAGCAACTTATCATTAATTAGTTTTTAAATACTGGCATTGTCATTTTGTCACCTTTTTAAAGAAAAAAATTATGAAGATTGTTTAAATTCTGTTTATTTCATAAAGCTACTTGTGAACCAAATAAAGCCTTACTTTTGATGTGATGGAGAATTCTACTTGATTTACTTGAAACAGGCGTTTTGAATCTTATTTGATGACTGCAAACATCAGATGCTTCTATTAGAGAAAACATCTGGTCATGAACGTGAAAAATCATATAATTTTTGAAAGGTCATTCAGAGGGAAGTTGTGAAATAAACACTGCATGTACATTCAGAACAGTGTTATCGAAGAAAATACAGGCCAAACTGAAAAACTGGACTGTGCTGTAAAATTTTATGTTTAGTTGGCTTTCTCTAAGGAAGCCAAAATTTTAGAAACGTATGTTATCAATTTAATCTCGCTATATTTTGTTTATAGAAAAACTCATAGTGTTACTATTCTAATTACATTACTCACTTTCAAAGAATTAACATCACATTTCTCCCCTTAAGCTAGTCCCCTATTATGTACCTACTTCTAAAAATCTGATTTTCCAGTTTGTTGCTTATTTCTTTCCCCCAGTTTTGATAAGATGAAATGTGAATGTGAAAAAGAAATGGTTATATCCCATCAAAGCAGTAAAATGTGCTTTCTACCCTCAAGACCCTTTCATTTATTTTTGTTCATGGTAAAAATATTTATTGAGTAGCTCCTAAGTGGGAGGCACTCTCCAGATAATGGCAGTGAACAAAACAGCCAACTGACTTTCACAGTTATTGATGAAAATGTTAAATGATGCAAAAAGTAAATAATGTAAGGAGGTAGAAAGTGATTACGGAGGAAGGGGCTATTTCAAGTAAGGTGGTCAAGAAAGTCCTCTTTGAAAGATGTGATCTTTTAATAGAATTTTGAATAGCGAGAAACCATCTGTGCAGATTTCTCAAAGAAGATATTACAGGCAATGTGACCAGCTAATGAGAAAGCCGTCTAGAATGACTGTATACCTTCGTATTTTTGTTTGCAGTTCACTATTGTAATCTCTCAGGCCTACCAGTATTGCATTCGCCCTCCAGTGGACAGACAAAGGAAGAAGTTCACTCAGATCATGGAAGCAGAACCCCAGCCATCTGGTCAACCTACTCTAGGATCCTAAGTACCTGGAATATAATCTAGAAGGGGGTACAGGCTCACGCTGCACTTGTCCCCACAACTCCACCAACTTCTCAGCTAATGGTGATAAACTCAGCTGAAAGAGGGATCAAGCAAGGCCCTCTAAAGCATGAGGTCCTAGGCAAAAACCCTCTTGCCTAGATCTGGAGGTAGTACCCTTATGATGCTAGCCAGTATGAACTGTTTTGTTTGTTTGTTTTTTTAAGAGGGTTTTGATGAACATCTGTCTTTTCAACTAAATTATGGAGTAAAAATCACAGATTCAATCAATGCTGCCCTCTAAATAGCAGAGAAATTATAAAATAATCTCTATGATAAAAAGTGTCCCAGGGCAGAAGCGGTGGCTCACACCTGTAATCCCAGCACTTTGGGAGGCCAAGGTGGGCTGATCACCTGAGGTTGGGAGTTCGAGACCAGTCTGACCAACATGGAGAAACCCCGTCTCTACTAAAAATACAAAATTAGCCGGGAGTGGTGGCACATGCCTGTAATCCCAGCTACTTGGGAGGCTGAGGCAGGAGAATCGCTTGAACCCGGGAGGCAGAGATTGCAGTGAGCCAAGATTGTGCCATTGCACTCCAGCCTGGGCAACAAGAGCGAAATTCCATCTCAGAAAAAAAAAAAAGGAAACATTCAAACGAAGCCTAGAATTCAACTTAGTGCACCACCAGATGTAGACCATTCCTCTACTAGGAATCAGAAGACACAGTGAATTAATCCTTTGATTTTGGATATTAACACCTCTGAAACTCTATGAAAAAAGAAATAATATCAGTTGTTGGATGAATCTTGCTAAACAATTTAACATTAAATTAGGTTTTATAAGAATAAAGTAATTCTTTCTGGAGCTATTAAAATATCTAAAAACATCCTGTGTGTGATCTTCACACCTACCATAGCAGCATGATTCCGTCTGTGCCCAGAGCTAGGCTAGACTCTGCCACAGATGGGCAGTGTAGAACAAATTGGGAAAACATTTTACTCAAGTTCTTGGTAGAGAACTACCAATCACTAGTCCGGCCACTTGGGCAAATCACATAAATTCTTGGTATTCTATAGTCTCATTTGTAAAATGGAATTACCTGTATTGTTAACAGGGACTCACTTATAATGTGCTTCACAAATGCAAGCTCCCATAGTACTTAGTAACTTGTGTTTTTATTGCATGTTTCTACCACTGGCCTGGGGCAAAAGAAACTACGTTTTAGTATCCCTAGTACCAAAGGCAATGCTTGACAACAGGCCCTCAAGAAATAGGTAAGGTGAATGGATATTTTTACCTGGTAAATACATTTCTTGGTAGGGATGTCTAAATGTTCTCCTTATTAAAAGAAAAACTGCGAAATTTTAAATAGAAGGGAGTGAAAAAAAAGGAGCCAAAAATTTAGGCTTAATCCTATCAAGTTACAAAATGTTTCATATTTCAACAACAGATAGATGGTAGCACAAGGATGATTACGTTACTAGCAATGAACAGCATGTAAAAATATTAATGAAGGATATAATCTTTCTTTATATAATTCTATGTTTTTAATGTTTCATTGACCCCTTCTCTGTTTGACACCCACATGAAACCCACTCTTGGCTGGGCGCGGTAGCTCAAGCCTGTAATCCCAGCACTTTGGGAGGCTGAGGTGGGTGGATCACCTGAGGTCAGGAGCTCGAGACCAGCCTGGCCAACATGGCAAAAACCCATCTCTACTAAAAATATAAAGAATTAGCCAGGTGTGGTGGCAGGCACCTGTAATCCCAGCTACTTGGGAGGATGAGGCAGGAGAATCGCTTGAACCCAGGACGCGGAGGTTGCAGTGAGCTGAGATCACACCACTGCACTCCTACCTGGGTCACAGAGCAAGACTCTGTCTTAGAAAACAACAACAACAACAAAGAAACCCACTCTTGTACATATTTTTATCTTTTGAGAAGGAGTCACTTCCTCCACCTTACCTGTTTTACTGGTAAGACTGGAGGAAATGGCTCCATCTCAAGAGACAAAATCTCAGAAGGAAAGAGATAAAATCTCAGCAGCAAAAAAGACAGTGGGTACAATTAAAACAGATAAACACAGAAGAACAAAGTAGGTGCTGACACAGGTCAAGAACCTGGAATATGTGGCGGGTTGGGGGAGGGAGAGTATCAAGAAGAAGAGTGAATGGATGCTGGATTTAACACCAAGATGAAAGGACGATCTGTGCAGCAAACCAACATGGATGGCACACGTTCACCTTCGTAAGAGACTGCACCTCCTGCACAAGTACCTCTGAACTTAAAATAATAGTTACAAAAAAATTTCATTGTATGTATGCTTATCCATCCACCCATTAAAAAAGTTTGGTTTATTCCAATTTTTGACAATTACAAATAAAGCAGTTATAAACAAACATATGAACCTGGAAATAGATAAGAGCTGTTGTTTCATAAACTGCAAAGGCCTAGGGTTGAATCAAGTCAATGAAACCTATGATGTTAAGTGATGCATTCTCCCAGACTAATAAAAGACATCTCCAGCATTTCGATGGTCAGTGCCTAGTCCATAATCAAAGCACACAGCAAAAGAAGTATGAATTTAAAAGTACTTACATCGGGGAAAATATAAAGAGCATAGAAATGACTGTCAATCAACTCTCATAGCTAAGTGGAAAAAAAGGTGCCAAACTGATAAATTAGGGGATATTTCTTTAACATTTAATTATTAAGTATGATTAAACATTTGAATTTTAATATTTTTATATTAAATATTAATATTTAATAAAAATATTAATATTATGGCATGACATAAATATTGAATAAAGTATTTAATATTTTAAACATTTAAGTTTAAGACTACCAATCTTGGCTGCTAGTAGTAATACCCACAAGCAACTGGTTTTTCACAACATGTAAGGACAATTTTTTTTTTTTTTGCTTTACTTTATCTTTCCAGGAAAGATAATTTCAAAGACTTCGGGCTCATTTTTCCATTGACGCTGCCGCTCTCAAAACTTGCTTAAAATCCCTCAAAGGCAAGACACTTATTTTATATTTGGCTCAAGTATATTTGTTCTTTGGGACAAGTTAATTTGTCCTCTGGGGGAGAAAAAAAAGGATAGCTCCTTTATTCCTAGTCATGCCAAGATGCCTTCCAGAGGGTAAAAAGCACTTAATTTATGTGAAAAGAGAGAGAAGGGGAGAAAAGAGAGAAAAAGATGTGTGTGTGTGTGTGTGTGTGTGTGTGTGTGTGTGTGTGTGTGTGGTGTCTGGGTGTATGTGCCCAACATGAAGCAGGGGGTTGGAAAAGCCAGTGATGAGAACTCATTAAATACTTGTTGAATGGAAAGATTATACCCCCAAACCTTCCATTTTCTAACTTGTATTTCAGGTTCTTACATTTTAAACTTTATGACATGTCATGTAATCAATAAGAGGAAATTTGAAAACAATTTCAATTGCTCATGTATTAAAAGGAAACAAATTCTAAAGTATCTAAAACAAATTCTACTGTCTGAATGCCACCTGGGGTTAAATTCACACCATTTGATTAAACGTAGTCTTAATTCAGAGATTGAACTGGGCAACACAGAATTCCCTCCAGCTTCACTCTAGGATCAAAATCATCACTGCATTAAAAACACAGTGGCATGACTTCATTCTACATTTATTTGTCTTTTGAATAATCATCCTCTAAGCAATTTGAAAGCCAGGGCAATGTAATTAATAAAATCTATTCAACATTTAAAGTAAATATATGTTACATCACTCTGCTCTTAGTATTGCTGAAGTTTTAGATAACTGCAAGAATGATAATTTTACCTTAAAACAAAGCATTAATCACTTAATGGGTTTTTGTTCTTTGACCAATCCCACAAGTCTGTGCCTAAATCATTTCAGATATTCCCAGATCTGTATTTGCAAAAATTGGATGCCCTCAAGTTGTATATCAAGTGAATACAAAGAGGAGCTTTATTTTGTACAGAGTAGAGAAATTGTTCAATTCAGCTGAGATTAGTATAAAAAAGAGGCAAATGCTGGCAAAGGAAAGGGCGCTCTCATTATTTCTCCAAGCAGAGGACATAGGGTGATCTGCTAAATATCAAAAAGCATGTCAGCATCTTGCTTCTCAATATAACATACCACTTAATTCCATAACTCATAAGCAATGGTCATGAAAGTTATATTTCTATGGAGAGAAACACTCTTCCCTTGTGACTAATTCAGCTCCATTGCACATACTGTCTTCTCCTAGCTATTTAAATATAAATGGCAATGGCTATTGTTTCTAAATTTCCATGGCTCCTACTGCTATGGTTTTGATCACAGTGGGAAAACTGAGGGAGGGGGAATGGTATGAGCGTGTAAGTTCAGAGCCGGGTACCAGGAGTTTTCATTTCATCCATTTTGCGCTTTCTCTTTTTAAATAAGAGGCATTCTCAATACTCTGGGAGCTTCAGTTTTATGTTTTTAAAATCTTTCCAGCACCTTTCAATCTCTTCATTGTCAAGATTTAAAATCTTAGAAGTCAAGGGGTGACCAATTGTTATGCTGGCAAGCTCTAGCCTTATGAATCAAAGGGAGATGGGTAAAAATTAGTCTTTTCTTTCTGTTTTTACAGGATAAATATGCAACTTTTACGGAAATGTGTGAAGTCTGCATAAGTGTACTCTGTCCCCTTGAGGTTAACCTACGTTTGTAAATCCTAAAATGAGTTCAAAATACATAAATTAAAAAGTAGCATGAAGTCATTGGTGAGGAGGAATGTGAATGAAGACCCCCAACATGGGCCCCCCCCCACACACAACAGAGATAAATGATAAGGGACTGCCTTGGGGGAAGGTCTCTGACTTGGGGTTTTCATTATAGTTTCCTTTTTCCTGAACTCTAACCTTACACTTGGCAGAAAGGGCAGGGGTGTTTTGCAACCAAAAACACTGGAATTGTGGCAGCTCTTAAACACCATCATCACCCTCTGAAATATTTAGCAAACAGCTACTTTGGTCAGGGTGGGGGAAAGCATGCCTTTCGGCCTCAGGGAAAAATGCTGTCCAAAATCCCTGGGTAAAGGGAAAGGGATTGGCATTTTCTCCCCTAAATCCAGTTGCCTGAGGCAAACCGAATGTTTTCTCAATTTGAGTGCTATTCCCTCACCTCAGAAACCACTGTAGGGGCTTCCAGCGAGGTGGTGCTTGACAAAACTTGCAGGTCATAGCACATAAAAATTTGGAAGAAGGCCTGATAAATGAGTGCATCGGCTGGAGCTCCTGTCGGTCCTAAGCCAGCCCTACCGGAAGGGGAGCAGCGCCCCAGCTCCCAGCTTCCTGGCAGTCTCCATGTGCGTCGCGGAAAGTAGTGCCAAGTCACTTCACTGGGCCTCCCTCACCCTGAGCACGTAATCCATGCCCACCACAGTCAATTAGAGGAGCCCTGGGGCTGAGGCTCAGAGAAGGAGAGAGAAAACACATTTTCATCACTGTCATCAAACCTGACACTTTCTCAGTCTGAAGACCCAGGAGCAGCGAATCTCCCCCACCAAGCTTCCTTCTTTCACGCTGTGTGTTTTGGATGGCTCACCCTGGAGTCTGTTGTGTCAATGTTCACAGAAATGTGATGTGTTTACCGGACCCAAGGGGGGTGCCTATCACCAGTTCTCTCTATCCACTCCTCGGCCCTCCACCCCCAAAAGGGTTCCACCCTGGCACATTTGGGCCCTCAGCACTAAAATGAGAGCTGGCCTTGACCACAGTTCCCAACAACCCTACTGAGCATTAGTGACTTGAGGAAGGGCTGTCAAATTTTTAGCACCTGTATTACTCTTTAAACATTTTGTTCAGTATAATATTAAATATTCAGCAGCTCAGTTTCAGAGTGAAGGAAAGTAGAGGATAAAGACTGAGACTATAGGCTAGTGGGAGGCTGAGGATTCTAACTAGATTTACTGGAGATCCAGGAGGCCAAGGCCGGGTCTCCAAGTTTCTCTAGTCCGCACAGTGGCTATGCTAGCGCCTTGCCCAGAGTAGGTGCTCCGGAGGGATTTACAGAATGAATGACTGTATTCACTGCTCTTTGAGTCAAAGAATAATTGGTGGTCCCGTTGTTTTGCAGGGCCTAAACACCTAGGAGAAAGCAGAAAAGCAAGCTCTACTTCAAAAGTTCTCAGTCTGGAAAGAGGAAGAAAATAATCCTATGTCATTTACAGTTAGGAGCATCTGGACCTAGGTTCATGACAGATCAATGAAGTTTTGTCACAAAGCCAAGGCGTAAATAATGTAGGTAGTGATGGTTGTTTTTCAGGTACTCTGACTTCCAGTGGGTAGAGAAATCACTGGTTATAATAATCTTTAAAGTATAACTATTTAATTTTTTCATGTTTTATGCAAAATAAAGTATTTCTACCTATTGTTTCCTTAATGCCACCAAACTGTGCCATGGAAGAATCATCCATTTTTTACCAGGGAGACTGAGGCATAGTGGGGTTAGGTGACTTAACCCAGTCACATGATTGTAAAGGACCTGAAACAAGAACCCTGATGACGTAAATCCATACCCATGGATTTCCACAGAGCACAGGGACTCCCTTCTGAAATATCTTTTCAGCTGATGGCACAGGTTGGAGCACATCTTTTTTCTCTCTCTTTGGGTTATCACAACATTTCAAAGCCTGGAGATTAATTGAAGCCAATCAAACACTTTACTAAAAGTTGTACAGTTGAAAGCTGGGGGAAGGAGGAAAGAAAATAGGAGAGAGATAGTCCAAAAGCTTCTTAAGCTGATAAGCAACTTCAACAAAGTCTGAAGATACAAAATCAATATGTAAAAATCACAAGTGTTCCTATACACAACAATAGACAAGCAGAGAGCCAAATCATTAATGAACTCCCATTCACAATTGCTACAAAGAGAATAAAATACCTAGGAATATAGCTAACAAGGGAAGTAAAGGATCTCTTCAAGAAGAACTACAAACCACTGCTCAAGAAAATCAGAGAGGACATAAACAAACAGAAAAACTTTCTATGCTTATGGATAGGAAAATCAATATCATGAAAATGGCCATACTGCCAAAAGTAATTTATAGATTCAATGCTATTCCCATTAAACTATCATGGACATTCTTCACAGAATTAGAAAACACTTCTTTAAAATTCATATGGAACCATAAAAGAGCTCATATAGCCAAGACAATCCTAAGCAAAAAGAACAAAGCTGGAGGCATCATGCTACCTGACTTCAAACAATACTACAAGGCTACAGTAACCAAAACAGCATGATAGTGGTACAAAAACAGGCACATAGACCAATGGAACAGAGCAGAGATCTCAGAAATAGGACCACATATCTACAACCATCTGATCTTCAACAAACCTGACAAAAGCAAGCAATGGGGAAAGTATTCCCTATTTAATAAATGATGCTGGGAGAACTGGCTAGCCATATGCAGAAAATTGGAACTGGTCCCCTTCCTTACACCTTATATGAAAATTAACTCAAGATGGATTAAAGACTTAAATGTAAAACCCAAAACTATAAAAGCCGTAGAAGAAAATCTAGGCAATACCATTCAGGACATAGGCATGGGCAAAGATTTCATGATGAAAACGTCAAAAGCAATCACAACAAAAGCAAAAATTGACAAATGGGCTATAATTAAACTAAAGAGCTTCTACACAACAAAAGAAACTATCATCAGAGTAAACAGGCAACCTACAGAATGAGAGAAAATTTTTGCAATCTATCCATCTGACAAAGGGCTAATATTCAGAATCTATAAGGAATAAGGAACTTAAACAAATTTACAAGAAAAAAACCAAACAATCCCATTAAAAAGTGGGCAAAGGACATGAACAGGTACTTCTCAAAAGAAGACACTTATGCTGCCAACAAACATGAAAAACAGTTCATCATCGCTGATCACTATAGAAATGCAAATCAAAACCACAATGAGATACCATTTCATGCCAGTTACAATGGTGATCATTAAAAAGTCAAGAAACAACAGATGCTGGTGAGACTGTGGAGAAACAGGAACACTTTTACAGTGTTGGTGGGAATGCAGATTAGTTCAACCATTGTGGAAGACAGTATAGCAATTCCTCAAAGACCTACAATCAGATATAACATTTGACCCAGCAATCTCATTACTGGGTATATACTCAAAGAAATATAAATCATTCTATTCTAAAGATACACACCTGTGTATGTTCACTACAGCACTATTCCCAATAGAAAAGACATGGAATCAACCCAAATGCCCATCAATGATAGACTGGATAAAGAAAATGTGGTACATATACACCATGGAATACTATGCAGCCATAAAAAAGAACAAGATCATAACCTTTGTAGGGACATGGATGCACCTGGAAGCCATTATCCTCAGCAAACTAACACAGGAACAGAAAACCAAACACTGCATGTTTTCACTTATAAGTGGGAGCTGAACAATGAGAACATATGGACACAGGGAGAGGAACAACATATACTGAGACCTGTTGTTGGGGTGGGTGGTGGTGGGAGCGGAAGGGAGCACCAGGATAAATAGCTAATGCATGGGGGGCTTAAAACCTAGGTGATGGATTGATAGGTGCAGTAAACCACCATAGCACACATTTATCTATTAACAAACCTGCACGTCCTGCACATGTATCCTGGAACTTAAAATAAAATTAAGCTGTACAGGTGTGGTGTCTCATGCCTGTAATCCCAGCACTTTGGGAGGCCAAGGGGGCAGACTGCCTGAGCTCAGGAGTTCAAGACCAGCCTGGGCAACACACTACTAAAATACAAAAAAAGGAACCAGGCGTGGCAGTGTGTACCTGTAGTCCCAGCTACTCAGGAGGCTGAGGCAGGAGAATTGTTTGAACCTAGGAGGTGGAGGTTGCAGTCGGCTGAGATCAACCACCGCACTCCAGCCTGGGCGACAGAGCGGGACTCCGTCTCCAAAAAAATAAATAAATAAATAAAATAAAATAAAATAAAGACAAAAAAGAAAGAAAATAGGAGAGAGAATGGCATAATTCTAGAGCCTTTACGGTCCACACAAGGAATTTTGGGAGGTCCTCAATTACTTAACTGGAAGCATTTTAAAATGGTTGAGATTCGTTTAGTCTGCAAATGACAGGAGAACTGTCTGATGAGCAGAGAATAAAAACCTAAACAGGCAAAAGAATTCTTAGGCACAGCCTTGGCAGTGATGATAGAAATCCTTTTTCCCTCCAGGGCACCTTCTGACTTATAATTTAAGAGCACATAAAGTTCAAGGCCTGAAAATTGCCCAAATTTTGAAAAAGAAAGAGAAAAACCTGTAACTAAAATCCTTAGTTATCCAGCTGCTCTGAATTAGATTGAAATAACAAGAGATTGAATTAACAAGATGAGGCAAAAAAGATATGATGATTACTGATTAAGAATTGGGTTTCTGTGGCTGGGCACAGTGGCTCACACCTGTAATGTCAGCACTTTGGGTGGCCGCGGTGGGTGGATCAACTGAGGTCAGGAGTTCAACAGCAGCCTGGCCAACATGGTGAAACCCCATCACTACTAAAAATACAAAATTAGCCAGGCGTGGTGGTGCACAACTGTAATCCCAGCCACTTGGGAGGCTGAGACCTGACAATTGCTTGAACCTAGGAAGCAGAGGTTGAAGTGAGTCGAGAATGCACCATTGGAACTCCAGCCTGGGTGACAGTGCGAGACTCCATCTCAAAAAAAAAAAAAAAAAAAGGATTTCTGGAGTCCAAGGAACTTGTGTTTGAGAATTCTTGTTTGCCCAGTGCAAAGCAGGGTGACCTCAGGCAAGTTAACCTCTGATGTAAAATGGCGAAGATCACTGAATCTAAATAGTAAATGAGCTGATTCATGTCACATACTCAACACAGTCCTTGGCACAGGAATATCCACCATGCAACCATGGTGATGCGTTCATGAGCCAAGCTACACCCACCAACGAGCTTGCTTCTTTTATTGGCCTAAGAACTGCAAGCTTGAGTTTAGACTCGATTGGCCAGAGGATGATACCGAAGGTAGAAGTTTCATAAAGAAAGTATAAAGCTGGAGACCTATACTATCCAGCCCTGTTACTTCTTTGTTTCAATTTCCCTAGGTATAAGCTTAAGGGGTTGAGTGAAGTCAGTGATTTGACTCTACGGGTCCAGGGAAGTGCCTCCAAGACCCAGGGAGTGAAGTTAAGCAGTAAGGCCAATCAATGTTCTGGCCCCCTCCTCCCTACTCTCCAAAGTAGGTCATCTCTTGAATGAAATGTTCTGCTTCAAACAAAAGAAGACAATCGCCAAAGTTCTCAGATTCTGTGTAGTTAGTAAAAGTCTACTGAGTCTCTGAAACTTGTAGACCTACTTTTGTCTAGCATTAGGACCATCACATTAACCTCTGAGAACTGGCATCCAGATCACTTATAAAAAATTATAGCTATGTTAAGTTGATTCGTTGCTGTTTGTAACAATTTTTCCAACTATTTTTTCTTATGGAGTAATTAGCAGTAGCCTTAGAATGAAGACTAGAACCATCCTCAGCTGTGTTGATGCCAGAACCTGCCTCCCTCCCCACAGAGGGCAGGCCATGACATTTTCCCATTGAAGCTGACTTCCAGACCTTCTCTATAGCAATTCCAGTGAACACAAATGTCTCCGAGGACAGCAAAGCCATATTTAGAAAAGCAAGTGGGTAATGTACACAACGACGTCTATGATGATAAGTAATCAAGTCTATAATAAAGCAGGTCACACGAAGTTTTCACACACCTTATCAAATGGTCCCTACCACTGACTATGGAGAATTTTTGAGTCTTTATGAGATGAATCAGATCTGACCATTTTTCCGCATTCCCATAGACATAACCCTAACTTAGACGCTCATTTTCTCCATCTTGCTCACTGAAATCCCTAACAACCTGGATGGATTTCTATAAAGTCTTGCCCTCAGGTATTTCATCTTCCAAGCTCTTGCAGTGGACTTCAGTAGGCAAATTCTTTCACCCTTGCACCTTCTAGGTGAGGGCATCTTCCTTTCCATGGTGCTTCCAGAGCACACTATGTTTATCTCTGCCACAACCACTATGAACAGCAGTTTAACCGTCTGTCGGACTTTTTCATGAAGCATGTTCCTCTGGAAGGAAGAGGCTATATTTTTCATATCTGTGTCCCTGGCATCTGGCAGATTACTTGGCTGATAACAGATGTGCAATACGCGTTTGCTGAATAAATTTACCTGTTAACGCATGAGCAATACAACAGGACTCTGTGATATACTCAGACTAGCAGTCAAGACCATGCATCAGTTGAGCTAGTTCCTGAGACTGACCCCTCAACACTTGTCAGACACAGTTGTTCCTGGCTAAGCTTTCAAGTCAATTTGATTCAACACACGTTTACTAAGCACAATCAGGTGCCAGGCACTGTGCTAGGCACTAGTGTTGTATCAGTGAATCCAACAGCATCTCTCTGACTCCCTGGATCAGTGAAGATGACTTATTAATTGCTGGCAGTTAACTATAAAAGGCTGGGCACTGGCCGGGCAGGGTGGCTCATGCCTGTAATCCCAACACTTTGGGAGGCTGAGGTGGGCGGATCACCTGAGGTCAGGAGTTTGAAACCAGCCTGGCCAACATGGAGAAACCCCATCTCTACTAAAAATACAAAATTAGCTGGGCGTGGTGGCGCACGCCTGTAATCCCAGCTACTCAGGAGGCTGAGGCAGGAGAATCGCTTGAACCTAGGAGGTGGAGGTTGCAGTGAGCGAGATCACACCATTGCATTCCAGCCTGGGCAACAAGAGTGAAACCCCATCTCAAAAAAAAACAAAACAAAAAAGACTGGGCCCTGCCCTGGAGACGCTCACAGCCCAGTGGAGGAGTTGTTATAATACCAAATGACATGTCTTTAGCAACAGAGGAATCCCCTTGGTCCTTTCATGTTCTAAAATGTTCTATCACGCAACCTTTTGAAAACTTCAGCATGCTCTTACCACTAAACTGCATTGTATGAAATGGGTCAACAACACAGAAAATAGGCACCCAAGCTTAATCCTCAAGGACTGTTTGTGAAAGCTGTTCCCTTAAGGTACATAATAGCCGCTTCCAGGCTCTGCATTATAAAAGGTTGCTCTCTACATATATGCCAAGGAATACTATAAAGCCACAAAAAAGAATGAAATCATGTCCTTTGCAGCAACACGGATGCAGCTGGAGAACATTATCCTACGGAAATTAATGCAGGAACAGAAAACCAAATGCTGCTATGTTCTCACTTAAAAGTGGGAGCTAAACACTGGGTACTCATGGGCATAAAGAAGGCAACAGCAGATACTGGGGACTACTAGAGGGCGGAAAAAGTAACTGTTGGGTACTATGCTCACTACCTGGGTAATGGGATCAATTATACCCCAAGCTTCAGTATCAGAAAATATACCTATGTAACAAACCTGCACATTCACTCCCTGAACCGAAAGTAAAATAAAAGTTGATATTATTTTAAAAAAGAAAAAAAAAGAAAGAAAGAAATGTTCCTTCCTCTTGAGGAAGACTCAAGAGGAAATGGATTACCTCCTTCCCCTTGGAGACTATTTACTAAGGCTACCTGTGACCCATATCAAGAGGACTAAAAGCCAGGCCGGGCACAGTGACTCACACCTGTAATCCTCCCAGCACTTTGGGAGGCTGAGGCGGGCGAATCACGAGGTCAGGAGATCAAGACCATCCTGGCTAATACCGTGAAACCCCGTCTCTACTAAAAATACAAAAAATAAAATTAGCTGGGCGTGGTGGTGGGTGCCTGTAGTCCCAGCTACTCGGGAGGCTGAGGCAGGAGAATGGCGTGAACCCAGGAGGGGGAGCTTGCAGTGAGCCGAGATCGCGCCACTGCACTCCAGCCTGGGCAACAGAGGAAGACTCCATCTCCAAAAAAAAAAAAAAAAAAAAGGACTAAAAGCCATATAGAGGCAGAACTAGTTTTCCTTTATGTTAAAGATATAACTTAGAGTGCTTAAGGCTTTTCACAACATAGGCTGTGGTAGAAATAGGATGGACAAAACTAGATGGTTCTAGATTTAATTCTAGGAAGCAATACATACTATGTGACCCTGCCCAAGTGACTGAACTTATCTAATTTATTTGTTTTTCTCATTCTGTTGTGAGCTGAAGTGCAGGGCACATAATAGGTATTTAGTAGAAAATAGTTCTCTTCCAATCCCACTACTACCTTTGCTACAAAATTGTCACATATGTTTAATGACAGGTCAAGTGGACACCCTGGAAGTGAAAACATGGGTAGGTTCACCTGCCATTCATTAAATTTCATTGAAATCTGTAAAACCACTAAAAGAGAGCTACCCGATAGCAAGAAGAGAGACTTTTTGCAAGAGCACATTCCCATGAGATTGGGATGACAAGTTGCTCTTCTTATGGGCAATGTATCCAATAAATAACCTACTTGTAAGTAGAACTTAAAAAGTTATTGTTGAGGGGAGACACTTCAGCTGACAACCATGATGTCATGTTCCAATTTGATGCTGCTGCACACTGTTCAAAATACAGTTATCAGAGGTGTTGTTTCACGGTCACCATTGTAAGAAATATCCGACAGGCATTTGGGCCAGTCCCCACCAATACACAATCTGTGAAGACTGACTTCTGAAGAGACTGTTCCTTTTTGTGACATACCTCCAGGGTGGGGTATTGAGTACTGTTTCTAGCCCTGCCTCAGTATAGATTAGTATGTACCCAAAGTGTTAACCTCGGAGTGATTCCCAGAAACACTGGTTGACACAAGGGCTCAGGGCCAAGAGAGGTCAACACAGCATCTAAGAGCAACACACCTTGAAGTGTGTTGATCCTTGCAAGGAACTTGTCTACCTTACAATACCTTTCATCCACCCTCTGGTATATCTGTCTATAATATGTCCCTGATAGCTCACATGCTGCTGAACTTAGTCCATGTTCCCTATTACAAACCACTTCACTGCTAGTAATCTGTAGCCCTCGGGTGGCGGTTGCAGAGTTTAGGATATTGTTCTTCCCAAGAATCCCCTCTTATTTTGGAATCAGTGACTGAAAAAGCAAACAACTGGCTTTCTACATTCATTAATTTTTACTTCATAGATCTAAGAATGGGGGAAATAGCCTTACCAAAAAAGACACCAATAGGCAGTGTGATAATTAATTTTATGTGCCCACTTGACTAGGCCACAGGGTGCCCGGATTAAATACTCTCTTTGGGTATAACTGTGAGGGTGTTTCTGGATAGGATCAGCATCAAATTGGTGGGCTCAGTAAAATGAATTGCCATCCCCAATGTGGGTTGGCATCACTCAATCCACTGATGGCCTGAATAAAACAAAAAGCAGAGGAAGGGAGGATGCATTCCCTTTCTGCCTGCCTGCATGAGCTGGGGCACTGGTCTTCTGTCCTAGGGCTGGGATTTCCATCCGTGGCTCCCCTGGTTCTCAGACCTTTGGATTCAGACTGGAATTATACCACTGGCTTTCCTGGGTCTCTGACTTGCAGAGGCAAATCATGGGACCCCTCAGCTTCTGTAATCAATCCTCATAATTAGTATCTCTTTCTCTCTCTCTCTCTATATATATATACACACTCACAAACATAAACACATACACATATATAGGATATAAACAGCAGATGTATATCTCCTATTAGTCCTGGGTCCCTGCAGAACCCTAATACAGCGTGTACTAAAGGCCTACAAATTGCTTCACTTGGCTGCCTCTTGTGTCCTCCCACAGGTGCTTTGCCTTTGGGGCTGGATCTAAGAGATCTTCCAGTTCAAACCCTTCATTTTACAAGTAAAGAACATGAATCCAAGTGGGATCACAACTTATTTGTGATAGGAAAGGTCTATTCCCTCTCAGGCCTGCCTCTGGACCACTATTCCACCACCATTTCACGGTCTAATCCTTGATGCTTGGCTTTGACATGGAATTGAACCAATATGGATTAATGCCCCCAACCCCCGCCATCGGCAAGAAGAGGTAAGATGCTATTTCAAACAAACTTTTGGCTTCCTAAACAAATTGCTGATTTGGAATATGGGCCTACAAGGAAACAGCCTTGTTACACCTACACAGTAGATATGCAGTGAGCACATAATTAATACATGAAGTTGAAATGGACCATGAATTAATAATGGCATTCATCAAACCAAAATTCTACTGCTATTAGTCATGCACTGGCATTTATGGGTTTTATTCCCTCACCCATACATAAACATACACACACCTAGTAACCATCAAGTATCAAGGACAAACATCCCAGGTGCAAAGCACAGACTATCGGCTTACGGAAGGCAGGTGGGGTGGTGCTAGCTGCCCCATAACTCACTGTGTTGTTGGCATGTTTTTTTCAACTGTGTCCTAAACACAAGTTTTATTTTATTGCTTTTATCTCGAGGTGTGGTTAAATATTTGAAAACATTAAGATAATGTCAGAAAGAGGGTTCTAGAATACTTTCAATGTAAGCACACTAGTCAAGCAATTAAATATTCACTGTCTTGAGTGGGGAAAAAAATGTAAAAAGAAAAACATTATAAGACAAGACATTTTTAGAGCCCTGACTTGGTGTTCAGGCCAAAGGACTTTCACCCAGTTATGATCTGAGCTACCTAAGTATGGAATTTAGATTTTCCTGGTATTCTGGCCAGTGATTTCTCAAACCCATATATACAATTCAGCATGTTCTCTTGAGGAAAATAAAAAAAAAAGATACAGCAGAAAGTATCATCAAATGTGCTCACCAAGAGATACTCTCCTTACATAGCTTCTAATCTTCTCAACAAAAGAAGCGGTTGGATGTTATTTCCATTTTCCAGGTAGAGAAACTGAGATTCAAAAAGGTTAAGCAAAGTGTCCAAGGCCACATAAAATGTGCAGAGCTGGGATGTGAACCCACTCCTAAGCCTCTGCTTTTTCCACTACATGGTATACGGTGATTGAATTATTTTTCTTTTATTTATTTATTTTTTTCGAGATGAAGTCTTGCTTAGTCACCCAGGCTGGAGTGCAATGGCACAATCTCGGCTCACTCCAACCTCTGCCTCCTGGGTTCAAGCGATTCTCCTGCCCCAGCCTCCCAAATAGCTGGGATTACAGGTGCATGCCACCACACCCAGCTAATTTTTGTATTTCTAGTAGAGACAGGGTTTCACTATGTTGGTCAGGCTGATCTCAAACTCCTAACCTTGTGATCTGCCTGCCTTGGCCTCCCAAAGTGCTGGGATTACAGGTGTGAGCCACCGTGCCCGGCCAACTGAATTATTTTTTAACCAAAAGTAAAAATGAACTCAAACAAATGCTCTAACACTACCCCAACCCACATCTGGCACGAAGTCTACACCTCTTTAAGTTGGCTAAAAACCACAGGAAAACTAAATGTCAAGAGGCTCTATGTGGCAGACACTGTCAACAAAATGATTCAGGTGAAGACGCCGCTCTATAATTCTTACTCTTCCAAGTTGCTTATTTTAAACACAAAAGTTCCTTAGATTTTCGCCATAAATTGTTAGAATTGAAAATGTGAGAATAATTTTAGAGGAAAGCTGTGATTTCCATGGGTCTGCCAAAGCCTGCAGCCCAGAAGAGCCAAGATTATGTTATTTTTCCCCAGAGTGGTATGTTAGTAGAGCCATCTCTCTCTCTTGTTGGATAAAGTATCCCCACATGCTAACCTCTGAGCCGTGGCCCAATCTGATCTTTTAACTTTGCTTTTATATGGTAATTAAAAAGAGAAAGAAAAAGGAGAATAAAAAATATGTTAATAAGAATAATAGCTATAATTTATCCATACAACAGTATTAGGAGTATGGTTGGCAACGTGTAAATGACATTATTATGGATGAGGAAACTGGACTCAGGTTTCGTTCTTTGCCCATGTTCCCACAGCTAGTGATTGGCAAAGCAGAATTCAGACAAGATCTGACTCCAGAACCCATGCGATTAACCAACACAGTGTCTTATGAAGCAAGAGGGGACCAGCTCTGGGTGCGTGGAGAGGTCCATTCGGGGCTGTGCCGCCACTCAACGCTTCTGTGGGTCCCATTTCAATTTCCACCAGCCACTCGGGTGTGATGTCTTCCCAGCTCCCTGACATTCACTGATGTGGCCACTCTGTACAGATGGGCCAAATTATGTGTACCCATTACAAATGCTGGTTCTCGGTCTGCTTCCAAATCTCCGCTGAGAGCTCCGTGAGCAGATGACAATGAGTGTCTACTTCAGTCTGTCTCTTTCCAAGGTTAGGCTGCACAGTGGAGCCAGGCTCACACTCCAGCACCACAATTTAAAACCTACTATCTGTTCTGCTGTGAATACCCAGTTGTCAAAATGCAAGAGTTTTGATTCTTATGAAAGAGCCACTCTACCGCATTCCTAGCCCTCAACATCCAGCTGGCTCCAGATGAATCTGCCAAGACTCTCACCCCATGTGCTCGCTGATTGCCTGGCCCCTGGCCCAGCTGGATCTGCACCTGCCGAGTTGCCAGGCCTGGTCTGAAGCCAAGCGCTTTCTCCACATCCTCCTTTTGACCCAGGAGCCGAAGACGTCTTTCTGAATGAGCTAAAGGAAGAACGACATATCCACCCTTCAGGGCCCACATCAAAGGCCTCCTCTTCTGAGAAACCACCCATGCTCCTTCCCAGCTCCTCCCAATCCTCAACTCCACTCAGAGAGGTCTTCCCTGACCACACTCTCTCAACGTGGCCTCCCTCCCCCAGTTACTTGAGCACCACCCTGCAGACGCGCCTCCTAGTGCTCACCACAATCCCAATCCATGCTGGTTATTTATGTTTATCTGTTTATTTTCCATCCCCGCACAGGAACCCCGAGCTCTGCCTGCGCAGTAACCTCACAGCCTCCATCCCTGCTGCCCTTGGTGAGCACAGCGCCAGGGACATAGCAGATAATCAATACCAGAATTAGTGCTATTCAACAAAAGGAGAATGTAAGACGTGCTGGTTTAAATTTGCTAGTGTCCACACTGAAGATGCAAAAAGAAACAGTTGAGATGATTTTTTAACAATATGCTTTATTTACCCAGCATATCCAAAATATTATCACTTAATCATGTAGGTGATATAAAAATTACTACTGAGCTATTTAACGTTCTCTTCTCTGATACTAAGTCCTTAAAATCAGCTGTGTCTTCACTTACAGCACATCTCAGTTTGGATGCCAAGTTTTCACTAGAGATATTTGATCTGCACTTAGATCTCATAAAATTGACAGCTGAAATAGGTTCACATACCCAAATCGTATCAAACATACTTAAACATGTTCTAATAACTCAGTCGTCAGTTTTAAAATTTGAATTTAAAGTTAATAAAATTTAATTAAGTGAAATTAAAAATCCAGTTCCTCAGATGCACTAGCCACATGCCAAGCACACAATGGCCCCACTGGTTAGCGGCTGCCATATTCAGGAGTCAGATTTGAATGACTAAATGAGAGAACAAATTTATAATACATTTTACAATATTGGTCATGAGAAGACAAATTTATAATACATTTTACAATATCGGTCATTTCACCAATTAAGTGTAAGGGAAGTACTGTTGGCACCAACTGACTGAAAAGCCTTAAACTTCATAGATTTCCTCGGGAGCTTAAATCACTTTGTAGCAAGTGAGGGGCATTTTGTATCACTCCCATGTAGGGGTGCACCAGCCCCGTGGGCTGGGCCACCAGGCAGAGGCGAAGCTACATAAGAGGAACCTGATGCAGTGGACTGGACTTCAGGCTCAGCTTGATCACAAGGACTCAGTTCAGTAGCAGCAGTAACTGGTAGAATCAGGGACACGGCTAAGTTACACTGCTCTTTTGTTTGATTAGCAAGAAGCCATCCTTCTTCCAGGCAGATGTTACTTGATGCCATTCCTTTGCTACTCTACCCCTTTCCACTTTTCATTCTAACTAATTGTGAACATCATTTCAATTTCCCTTATAGAGGAGACATCCACTTGGTTGCTGGAGAGAGCCTTCTTCATTACTGAACAGGGTGGCCAGATGTGCCCATTTGACCAGGACGACTGGAACTCAAGCCTGTTGCGCTGGTGTCATCTGCACCCCTTTTCCCTCTCAAATTCTGGAAGAGTATAATTTATGGCAGAGCCTCTCAGGAACTGAGCTCCTGGCAGGCACTCGGGAAACAGCTGTCGAATGTTAATGAGTAGAGCATGGCCGGAGCACGAAGGAGAGCCGATGCTCATCTCTGGCCTTCTCTTCCACGAATATAAATTTAGGGAATAATAAATGCAATCCTGTGATATAGAAAAAGCGTAAACTGGCCTTTATAGCAATAAGGTTTAATTTACAATCTTTGGCATCTTAAATTTCCTTTTGTTCTTCAGCTGTTTTTCTTTATTCATGCCCTTTCACATGATCACATTCCCTCTGTTTTCCCAGAATATTAAAATTAGTTTTTTCTCTGATAGTCTCTCTCTCGTCTTGCTTCTTCCCCAGCCCCTATTTCCTTTCAAGGATTAACTGCCCACAGAGTTTTGGATTTCTCACTCCTTCAGAAGTCCACACTATTGAGCTGCCCTGACCTCTGGTTGTTTCAAACTAATCCTATTCCTTCCAAGTCTTTCATTTGTTTCCCCTTCAGTTCTCCAGCTTGTAAGAATATGACAATTGCTCTGAGTCTTCTGACCTATAATTTAACAAAGGTAGGCAGAAGAAGAAAGAACTGTCTGTTTTATTTTTATTTCACAGTTGAAAAAACACCTAAAATCTATACTATGTTGCTTCTTCAATCTCCTTCACTCTCCAAGTCTTCACCCTACATACAGTTAGTTACACTTCTGTTTCCATCATCGAACACAGGTAGGATTACAAACATGGACTTTGGTGTTGGGCACATGAGTTTGAATCCTAGGTCCTCCACAAACTAGTGTGCAAAATTGCTGCTTCTGCCCTACATAGAATGGGAATTACAATATCTACCTCAGAGGGCTTTGCAACATTTGAGTGGAACCACCACAGACCCACAGTGACCACTCAACAGGCAGCTATTGTCTTTACCATAAAGCTTTAACCATCCCTTACTCATTCCTATTTCTCCCCTGCACTAAGCACCGTGCTGTGCGCAGCACATGGTGAGTATCCAGTAAAGTCTTTTCAGATGAATGTTGATTGCTGCAAATGAAACCAATGGAACTTGGTTCCCATAAGGATTCTTAAGTTTCACCGGCAAATGTCTCCATTTGTGCCATCACCACAGAGTCGGCCCCAAGCCCAGCCACACCGGAATGTGTACAACTGCTGGACATGGGGCATTCGGTAAGAAGTTAACTGGGTTCATACAAATGCTTCTCCAATCTGGGTAGGGAGCAGGGGGGATCATCGAATTACATGAGCACCTCACAGTGGTTCAATAGCATCCTCTTTCAGTAAGAGCATGACATCCTATGGTCTCGTGTGTACATGAAACCCATGAAACCTTAACCCATGCAAGGTGAAGTCCAAGCTTGTCAACATGGAACAAGCAGCCCTCTGTGACATGGTTCTTAGGGTATCTACCTTATCAGCCTGGCCCTCCTCACCCCACTTGCTCCATATTCACACACCTTAGCTTGAGGAACAATGAAATGTGGCCTAAACAATGCCACTCTCTGTCATGCATCTGAAGTTTCCCCAGTCTTCTTCCTTAGAATGTCCTTGAGCCACTTCAATGTTTTTGTCCACTGGCAAACTTCTTCTTAAAGATTGGCTCAAGAGTCTTCCCTTCTCTGGAAAGATATTCTAGATTCTCTGAACAATTTTGTGTGCTCTTTCCTCAAAGTTCCCTACATGTCATGGGCACACTTTCTTCAGAGATCACCAATGATCACTACCCTCCTATGAATTTCCCCCCTCCCAGGCCTAAAAAAATGTCATTTGTAATATTTTGTCCCCTCAGTTTCTATTTCTGCCAAATTGCAAGGTTAGACCTTTGAAGGAAGGCCAGTGTGCCACAATGTCGGCTTTTGTGTCTATCTGCCCTGTAGATTACCAGCTCCTTGTTAGGCTGCACAGGGGATATGTAGTGTTGATGGAGTGAATGGATAAATACACTGCTTTCAAGACTACAATGTGCTTTTTGCACGAATTAACCTCTCTAACCTTCACACTACTCTGAGTTCTTATTATTGCCATTTCTATTTTATACAAAAGGAAACTTTCACTCATAGAGCTAAATCATTTGCCCAAATGTTCACTGTCAATGAAAGACAGAGACAGAACTAGTTCTTCTGACTCCAAATCAAGGGGCCAGAATCTTCCACGGGGAGAAAAAAGAAAAATCCCAGTGCATTATCTCACAGAGAGTCTCAAGCTCATGAATCTTAGATGGGTAATGGCCTGGGTCCTCGAGACAGGTTTTAGCCTCTAAAGCTCATACCCTTCCCCTGAACCAAGCTGCCTCCAAGCTACACAATCCATGGATACACATGGGTACCCAGAAAACAGAATTCCATCTGTTGTTTATAGTCAGGTTGTGTAAATCACTGTTAAGCATACAGAGTAAAACATCCTAATAAACTCATTTTGTTCTCCTCCCTTGAATTACGCTCTATTCCAACTCGGACAGGAGCTAAGAGAGGTCAGGTCTTGAACACTATTGAGCCTGGATTGGGTCAAAGGCTGAGTTCATTCTAGGCCTGTTACAGGGGATTGTTCTCACCCAGGCATCATTTAAAGCTAAGTAGGCTTGCCCCAACTTAGACCTTAAATCTTACAACTGTGAATGCATTACGTTTTGATTACTTTTTGCATAATCTTTTCAAGTTTACAAAGCGGTTTTAAATCTTATTTGAGCTTCACAGCAACCCAGTTAGATAGATAGGGCAGACATTGTTCCTAATGAATAACTGGCTGGAACAAACAAATCTCAGGTTTCTGAGAGCTGAGATTTAAGGCTCAAACTCATGGTTCGTTCCTCTGTTTCATAAACCATCATTCTCAGGTAAGAAAGGAGGATCCATTTGCCCGCTCTTAGAACCTCGGTGAAACACTAAATGTTAACAGAATCTCTCAAAATAGAATTACCTGAAAGAAAACAGTCGCGCCATACAACCACTGCAAAGCAACTGCTCTCTGTACCTACATCATTGTTCCAAACGTTTTCATTTTTTCTTCTTGCCTAAGAGGAAATGTTGATATTAATACTGCAGTGTCTTCCAACAGCATATTTTAGATTTTAAAAATGAGATGTGTAACACATTAGATTAGAAAACAAAACAGCTAGACACATAGGTTAGAACTTTTGGTGCAGATACTAACAAGCCAGCTGTATATAATTAGGAGACAGCCAGATCCTACTACAGTCACCATTTCAGCCTTCCACAGAGAGGCAGGACTGTGCTCCTCAACAGATGGTAGCCAAAATCCTAAAATTCTGTTTTTGTCAGAAAATTGGAGGAAGGTTTTTTTTTTTTTTCCTAGTGACAACTTCTGATTCTTTGCTACACCCACAAGTCATCAACTGTAGGAAATTTAAGCTAGAGTCACTAATTTGCTATTTATTGTAACAACACTGCTTGGTGTTTATACAGCACATTCCATTCTGTGATCTCCAAGAATGTTACGATCTTTTTCTACTAAAACAGATGGAGAAACTAAGGCACACTAGACCACCCACATAGTCACCCTGAGAAGCTAAGAGCAGAAGCCATCTGATGGATCACTTGGCCCGAAACGCCCTGCCAGGACTGAGTCAAAATTCAGTTTAATAAAAAGACACAATACCGAGAAGGTGGGCTTCCCTTAGCACAGAAGCTCAGCTGTTGAAAAAGGTGGGCATACAGCAAATCTCATGACACCAACACTCATTAATTTGACTTATAACTCGCTGATGGGTAAGCCTACAGACAGCAGCCCTCTGTGTAGGATGCCAGGGACTTGGTAAGGCCCTCCTATGAATTTTCCCTCTCCCAGGCCTAAAAAAACGTCATTCGTAATATTTTGTCCCCTAAGCTTTGATTTCTGCCAAATTGCAAATCTGCTGGGGAGAAATAATACTTTAAGCTAGTATTGGTCTTTCACAATTTGTGAATTATGCCCATGAGAATCAGTCTGAGAAGTGCTGAGGAAGAGAAAACGAGGAATTCCTATAGGAGAATAAGAACAAAAAGAGGTGGAAATAGAGGAAAGAAGACTTCAACGAGAGGCAGACCACCAAGAAAATAAGGGATCTATTTTGCAATCTTGTCCAAGTTCCAAGATATTTCCTCTTCCTTTCTAATTAATGTGCAGGCAGTAGTGCCTTTTAGTCAGCATTCCAGTATTTCTATGTAGTTTATATCTTAAATCTTATATCTATAAATGTCTTAGATTTCAGAGAGGGTAATTCTGAGTCACTCTACTTTTGCCTTCAAATCTAGGATTATTTCAAAGAAAACTTTAAATGATATTAATATATTTTCAAATGTGTAATGAGATATTGGAAGTCTACCCAGAAGTTGCCATGGAAGATTATCTGGGAAGTGACCAAGGATAGGCATGGGCTTTGGAATCTAACCAATCAGGATTGCTTGCCTAGTTTAGTAGTTGACCTGCCCTATGGCCTTGGGCAGGTTTCCTAACCACCCAGCACCTCCCTGATTTATCAGTAGAATTATGGTAATAACACCTACTCACTCTACAGGTTATCAAGAGGATTAAACTAGATAAAAGAGTGACAAGCTTAGTAAAGGACTGAGACAGAGTATGTGCTCATGCTAAGCATTGCAAAGTATGCCAAGGCCAAAACTTCAAACCAGAAGGTAACAAACAGGGCAATTCTAATAGACTTGATTATATTAATTAAAGATGGCTGTGAGATATAAAATGTGTTTGCAGAGAGGCTGCAGCCAGCAGGAATGACTAAAGAGTTAGAGGCAATATAGTGTAGTGTTTACAAGAGTACAGCCTGGACGCTGTAGCTGTTTATTAAATATGCTTTGAGCGACTTAATCTCGTAGGGTCTTTTTTTCTCATTTGTACCATAGGGTGACTACTAACAGTGCCAAACTCTTAGGGTAGTCAAGAGCACTAAATGATTTGAGTTAGTACATGTATTCTCAACAGGGGTGATAGCACATTGGAGGGTAAAAACAATCTTAGGTATTAGAATGGTTTATGACCCTCTAAAGCTCAACCCTGTCTGATAAAAACTTATTCCTTTGTATTTAATTTTTCTCATTATGGATAAATTAAATTTAATTCAAATTCAAATTAACACAGTTAATTTAAATTAAACCTAAATTTAATTTAATTTTTCTCCTCAAGGGGACAATAATAGGAAAAAAAAAAAAAGGCTGAGAAACACTGAGTTAGTATATACAAAGCACTTATAACAGGGCCTGACCTATAAGAAGTATCTAAGAAGTATTTATTGTGGTAATTTTTCTTCCTGTTTTTAGTAGTAGAGGTAGCATCCCGGCCTCAATTAAGTATGTTACAATTGAATTAATTTGAGGCTACAGTTTAAAACTAAAGTTTAAATGTTTTAAGCTCTTTAAAATTAATTAAATCATTAAAAAAAATGACTACAAAGCATGTGGGTTGGTGAGAGGGGGTTTAAAGAGTAGGAGAAGGGAAGCTGATTTTCCAGCCATGTCTGTGAATTCCAGTGTAAATAATGCTCATCTTTCTTCATTGCTCCTTTCCCGCTTCCCGCTCTGTATTTTTGTCAGAAAGAAAAACAAATGCCGGCGATAGCCCGGCATAGTGAAAACAGCAATATTTGGCTAAGGAACCGGGCCTCTCCAAGTCTGTTTCCTAGGAAGAGGTACACTTTCCCCAAAGTTTATTGAAAGCATCGATTGACAGAAGATTTATGAATGCACAGCACTTGCCCAGCACCTATTAGGTGCTTGACAAATACTAGGTGTCCCTTCATATAGGCAGTCCGAATTAATGTGAACCACAGATTTTTCCTTAGGACGCAGTCAATACTCAGTGTAGAACCTAAAAGATTTCCAAATCATTTTTAAAGGAAGATGTCTACTTTAAAAAGAGATATTTCATGGTTCGGAGAGAATGTGCAAATAGATAGCATTTCAGAGACGTACAGGCAAGCACTACACAATGAAATTTTAGTGTGCTTTCTCATAATTTTCCTTTCTCCTTGGCAAGGACAGCACAGAACTGGTCTCCTGTTGAGAAAGCTCTAGAGTAAAAGGATAGGACAGATTTTCAGGCCATGCTCCCAGTATGCTGGCTTGGTTTGGCTGTTGGAGGCTTCCACCGGGTATGTGTGTATCTCCCTTTGGTTTTCCTGATGTCTCAATCCACTTGATCCATGTAGCCAAATTCCCACTTCAGTCTCCTTAATAGGGATGTTCTGGAGAGCCAAGCATTTTAAGTTTAACAAATTGCCATTGTAACAGCTACAATTATGAGTAAATTTGATCTTAAAAGAAGCCAAGGCGCAGTAACTCAATAACTTTGTGACACAGCCATCATTATAGTAATGATAAAGTACCACAGCGTTTTCCTGGGTGCCTCATCAGTTTCCTCTAATACTAGGAGTGGGAGGGGGGATATTCGAGGGTATACTTTCCCTCCCACCCAGGATGTTCATTAACCAGCTTGTGTGCTTGTAAATTCATTAGCACCATGAAGGTTTACAAACACAAAGACAGACTATTGATGTGCTTTGAGTGTTAAAGTTATTGATGAGTGTAATCTGAACAATAGTGTTCCAATAAAGAAAAACATATCCTGATGATAATCTCAGAAGCCATGTACAGATTCTACCAGGAGGAAAAAAAAATAGGCCTGTTTCTACAGACAAAATGTCCAGCATGTTCACAAAATCACTTGGTTTTCTATACTCCCATGTACTGTTTAGCCACATAGTTACAGATTATTAACCTATTCAGATGGCTTACAGTGTCCTTTTATTCTTATTTGAAGTTTATTGGCTTAACACCTTCCAGTGTGAATGTGAACACAAAGGTTACTATAAGACCTTTCTCATCTTGATTCTTAGCTCCAAGTCCAAATTACTGCTAATTTAAGGTGCAAAGAGAGAGGGAGGCTTTCCCCCACAGGACTTCACTGGGGCTCATAAGTAAAATGCCATCTCTACTCAAATCTTACAATAGTGACAAAACCACATACTCACTTTTTGTTTGTTTTACTAAGGTCTAATTACTCTTAGTTTCAAAAGTGCGGGAATTTGATAGGTGCTTAAAACACGTCTGTCGAATAACTGAGTAAATGAATAAAGCAAATACGATATTTTGCTATCTCTAACTCCACTGTAAATCTGCACACGTTAACACAACACACACACACACACACACACACACACACGCATGCCAATAAAACTACCAAATTGTTTCTGCTTTCACAGAAAATGCAAGAAGGAAGAACAAGCATGTTTCCTTCCAGTAGGCACGCGGCAGCAGGTTCTCACATTTGGTACCAGATTCCTGGCCAAAACAAAAGGACAATCTCATGGTGAAATCCATCCCCTCACCAGTCTCTCAGCTCACTTTAAACCCTGCATCAACCTGACTTACTGTTAAGCAACTTGACTTGGTGTAACCATTGCCACATAGCAACACAATAAAATATTTATTGGTGGTGGCTGCTCTTCCTGGAAACCCTCCCCTCCTCCCTATCTCTTTTCCCTAATCTCACTTCTTCTGCTTCCTCACCATTAAATCTTTACTCTTGGTGCTCAGAGTACAAGGGTGGATTACACATACTCGCTTCTGAGATGAGACTGGAAAAGTAAAACATTTGCCCCGCCCAGGAAAGAAAAATGCTCCCAAGTCCATTTGAAAAAAGTTTCAAATGAGACAGTCATTTTAGACTTTGAAATCCCAGCAATTAAGGATATTTTTTCATGTTCCCAAAGTCAAAATACATAATGTAATGGAATACATATTGTCAAGCAGGTGTTAGAAGCTACAGATTTCAAGTGAAATAACTGAACAATTTTCTCCAAATCATAGAGTTCATACTCCTGGAAACTCCTGACTGTGCAGTTGTCTTGTATATGGTAATAGATTAAAGTTACAAATAAACACCAAAAGGTGGATAGTGCAAACCCCCAATGTCCTTCAACTGGTGAATGGATCAACAAGCCATGATACATTCATGTAACAGAATACTACTCAGCAACAAAAACGAACAAGCTTTGACACACACTGCTTCATGGATGAAATCTCAAAGGCATTATGCTAAGTGCAAAAATCCAGACTCAAAAGACTACATACCAAATTATTCCATTTTTTATGCCATTCTAGAACATGCAAAACGACAGGTCCAGAAAACAGATCAATGGTGGCAGGAAGCTAGGGGCAGGGAAAGGAGCTGAATACAAAGGAACCCAGGATAATTTTTGGTGGGGGGTAGTGGGGACTGTTCTTTGTCTTGACTGTGGTAGTAGTTACACAACCATATACATTTGTCAAAATTCAACAGAACTGTCCAATAAACAGGATGCATTTACTATATATAAATTAAACCTGATTTAAATTTTCAAAAAGTATGCCATTCAAAACTAACTGATAGTGGAAAAAAACCAAACAAACAAGGATGGCTTCAGTATAGAGATGACGGAGTAGAACGGGGCTTAAGGGAAGCTTGTGGGATGAAGTGACAGTCTGTATCTTGACAGGGATATAGACTTTGGTTCTAACTCAAAGACTGTATGCTTAAGACTTGTAATTTCACTGTACGTAAATTTTACATTAAAAGAAGAAAAAGCATAAACAAATATTGAATTATAGTTAATGACATGCATGCTGAAGTATTCAGGGGGAAGTGGATGGATGTCTGCATTTTACTTTGAAATACATTGAAAAATTAGCTGGATTAATGGATGGATAAAGATAGGTGCACAGATGTGATAAAAGAAGTGTGTAGAATGCTAATGGTAGAATCTAGGTGGTAAGTATAGTGATGTTCACTTTAAATTCTTTCAAAACTTTACTGTATGGTTGAAATTTGTTATAATGAAATGTTGGCGGGGACATCAGTTCTAAAGAATTAAAATACAGTCATCCCTCGGTATTTGTGAGAATACTAAAATCCACAGCTGTTCAAGTCCCTGATATAAGATGGAGGAGTATTTGTATATGGCTTATATACTTTTAGCCATCTCTAGATTACTTATAATACCTAATACAATGTAAATGTCATGTAAATAGTTGTTATACTGTACTTTCAGTTTTTAATTTTATTGTTATTTATTTTATTATTATTTTATTGTATTATTTTTACTGTTTTTTCCCAAGTATTTTCCATACATAGTTGGTTGAATCTGTGGGAATCTGTGGATAAGGAGGTCTGATTGTATGCATTAATACATAAAGCAAAAGATTTTAAAGGATGTAAGAGTTAATATGCCATAAACTGTTAAAAAGCTGCAGGGTATCATTTTTCTGTGTCTATCCTTTTGAAGCATCTAACATATTATTCAGATTCAAAGTTTATAAATCATGCCACAAATGCAGAACCGTTCACATTTCTTTACACAGTTTGCTCAACTACACGCTTGAATTGGACACATGAGGCTGAACTATTTATCCATTGATTGTAAGAGAAAACCGACTCTTTCAGAATGCCTTCATAATTCCCTGCCCCTGTATCAACTCACAGTGCAGGCGCTGATGCTGGTCCACTGGGGAAAACTGTCTCTAAGTTTCATTCCCAGTGATGTAACCCCAATGTCCCCCAAAGTCTAAGCTGTGCAGTCATTAAACTGGAAAAGACCAGCATTGTCTATACCGGCGACTCATTCTGTTATCTTCATATAGGTCTACCTGTGAAGCCTTTGCCCTCTCAGGGTAATTCAGCAATCTCAGATTCAGTGCCAGTTTGGACTCTCAACCCTGTTTCCAGCAGTTAATACTAACTACTGGTGAGGACTTCTGCCTACCAAGTGGAAACGTTCTCCTCTGAAGGAACAGTGCTACAACTACACCGCTTACAAAATTTCCAAAATCTACAAATCTTTCAACGGTTGCTTTGCCTATAATCATACAATCTGAAAGACAACAGCTGATCAGAAAGCAACTAAATAGATGCATTCATTTAAAAGGCCCTTGTTGTGGCAGCTCTGAGAAGGTTAGCTGTAGCAGTTCCCCACCTGAACACACACACACACGCACATAACTGTGTCTCACTATAAAGGTTTAAGGGTCAGGTATACAGAAGGACAGTTTGTAAAGTATCTTAAAAGGTGCAGAATGAGTTTGTCTTTCTACTAAACTACAAAGAAACAACCACTATGGGGTGGAGAGACTTTACTTGTTGGATTACAGATACTGTTATAAACAGGGAAACCAATCTTAATGTCCCAACATAGCTGGATACCCCATTCTCCATGACGTGATTATTATGCACTGCATGCCTGTATCAAACATCTTGTGTACCCCATAAATACAGACACCTATTATGTACCCACAAAAATTAAAAGTTAGGCCTGGCGCAGTGGTTCACGCCTATAATCCCAGCATTTTGGGAGGCTGAGGTAGGCGGATCACGAAGTCAAGAGATTGAGACCATTCTGGCCAACATGGTGAAACCCTGTCTCTACTAAAAATATAAAAGTTAGCTGGGCATGGTGGTGTGTGCCTGTAGTCCCAGCTACTTGGGAGGCTGGGGCAGGGGAATTGCTTCAACCCAGGAGGCGGAGATTGCAGTGAGCTGAGATCGTGCCACTGTACTCCAGCCTGGCAACAGAGCGAGACTCCATCTCAAAAAAATAACTAAATAAAAAATAAAAAATTTAATAAATATTTGTCCCAACATAAATATTGGCAAAAGAAACGATGGTTATACAATGCATGTTCCTTTATGATGAGGATTTCAAGGAAAACTTCATGACATGGAAAAATAGGAAATCCCCTGACTTACTGATGTCAGGGGATAGTGGGATTTTGGTCAGTCCTTACACCTCAAATCCTTTCAAATGCTCCAAGCCCATTTGAAAAAAAATTTATGCCTCAGTACTTACACCAATGTCGCAGTACTGGTATTCTTAATCCTAATCTTAAAATTGTTTAGGTATAAATTAGGGTTACCCAAATAATAACAAAGGATGCTGAGTTAAATTTCAGATAAGCAACAAATAAATACTTCAATATAGATATGTCCCTTGACATATCTAAGACATACTCATATTAAAAATTTGTTATTTTATCTAGTATCCCTAGATACAAATATAAACTTGAGATGTGTTAGTGAAAACTTTTCTTAAAACATATTCATTAGTAACTTCAAAAGCAGTTTTTTGGTTTTTGATCTAAAATCAGGCCCAGATCTTACATTTGATAAGATAGGAAGTGCTATGAGGGCAGTGACTAGGTTTGCTTTTCTAGTTTTATATCTGATGTCTAGCTCAGTGCCTTGTACACAATGAGCTCTCAAAGTATCTGTGGTGAGTTAGAATGGCAATCATTAAAAAGTCAGGAAACAACAGGTGCTGGAGAGGATGTGGAGAAATAGGAAAGCTTTTACACTGTTGGTGGGAGTGGAAATTAGTTCAACTATTGTAGAAGACAGTGTGGCAATTCCTCAAGGATCTAGAACCAGAAATACCATTTGATCCAGCCATCCCATTACTGGTTATATACCCAAAGGATTACAAATCATGCTACTATAAAGACACATGCACACATATGTTTATTGTGGCACTATTCACAATAGCAAAGACTTGGAACCAACCCAAATGTCCATCAACGATAGACTGGATTAAAAAAATGTGGCACATATACACCATGGAATACTATGCAGCCATAAAAAAGGATGAGTTCGTGTCCTTTGTAGGGACATGGATGAAGCTGGAAACCATCATCCTCAGCAAACTATCACAAGAACAGAAAACCAAGCACGTTCTCACTCATAGGTGGGAGTTCAACAGTGAGAACACATGGACATAGGGCGGGGAACATCACACACTGGGGCCTGTCGAGAGGTGGGGGGCGAGGGGAGGGATAGCATTAGGGGAAATACCTAATGTAAATGATGAGTTGTTGGGGGCAACAAACCAACATGGCACATGTATACACATACGTAACAAACCTGCATGTTGTGCACATGTACCCTAGAATTTAAAGTATTTTATATATATCTATATATCTATATATCTATATCTATATATATCTATATATATATGTGTGTGGGGAAGCCAGGCATGATGGCTCATGCCTATAATTCCAACACGTTGGGAGACTGAGGCAGGAGGATTGCTTCGGGCCAAGAGTTTGAGACCAGCCTAGCCAACATAGTGAGATCCTGTCTCTACAAAAAATTAAAAAAAAAAAAAAAAAAATTAAGTGGGCATGGTGGTATGTGCCTGTGGTCCCAGCTCCTCAAGAGGCTGAGGGGGTAGGATCACTTGAGCCCAGGAGTTTGAGGCCACAGTGAGCTGTGATTGTACCACTGCACTTCAGCCTGGGTGACAGAATGAGGCCCTGTCTCTAAAATATCCATGGAGAAAGCAAATGTGTGAATGGTTAGTAAAACTCTGGATATCTCTCTCATGCTACCTCATTCCTGGGAGACTTCAGTTTTCTCCATGTAAGGAGCAACCTCATTTTTCCCAAAGTTTCTATCTTCTTTTCTCTCTGTACAAATGTGAGTTGAAGAAGGGAATCCCATGAGTCCCAGGAGTAAGTCTGAAAAGTGTGTCCATAGCCTAAGGGACATTATTGGAACATTCCATTTAGAGCAAAACCTGCCTTTGAGTTGGGGCCTAGCAAATCTGTCCTAAGGACACAGTCCTGTTTCTTACCTACTTGCTCTGTTAGTCTTTTGCACTTTTGTTGGTTCTTTTTTTTTTTTTTTTTTTTCAATTTTTCTTGGAATGGCAGCCTAGGCTTGCCAACTCATGTATGAAAATGCTTACTTAGCTCTGCGAAAGGATTAAAAAGTAATCTACATAGCTACCAACAATTTTCATTAACTGCATCCACCCTCGTTCTATCTGACTTTATTTTTGGTTTCTTCTATTTTCTATCCTGACCCTATCACCACTGGCCTCCTAATATATTTCTAATTCTAATTTTCATGGCTTCGTAAAATTTGCTCTACTGCCATTGTCATTTTAGAAGGTATGCTATTTCTTCAAAAGCCACATAAAGTTTTTAACTCCTTAGAAGAACCTCTGTTAACTACAATGTTTTGCTATTTGGAAGTACCTTCTTCTGGAACTTCCTGAATGCCAGCAATAACACTTAATTATTATTATTCTCATCATCATTCTCCTATATTGTAAGAAACACGTACTACAGGAGCAAAGAAGCAGTTACTTGTTCCTCATTTATTACATGCATAGCTGAATAGATAACATCTGTATTTGTCTCAAGACTAACCAAGTTAATCTCAAGTCTAACTGCAAAATTAGCCTTTTAAGGCAAAACAGTGTCTGGGGAAGAGCTCAGAGTGCTAAGAAATATTTAAATATTGGCCGGGCGTGGTGGCTCACGCCTGTAATCCCAGCACTTTGGGAGGCCGAGGCGGGCGGATCACAAGGTCAGGAGATCGAGACCATCCTGGCTAACACTGTGAAACCCCGTCTCTACTAAAAATGCAAAAAATTAGCCGGGCGAGGCGGCGGGCGCCTGTAGTCCCAGCTACTCGGGAGGCTGAGGCAGGAGAATGGCGTGAACCTGGGAGGCGGAGCTTGCAGTGAGCCGAGATCGCGCCACTGCACTCCAGCCTGGGCGACTAAGCGAGACTCTGTCTCAAAAAAAAAAAAAAAAAGAAATATTTAAATATTGGCCAGGCGCGGTGGCTTATGCTTGTAATGCCAGCACTTTGGGAGGCCGAGGTGGGTGGATCACGAGGTCAGGAGTTCAAGACCAGCCTGGCTAACATAGTGAAACCCCATCTCTACTAAAAATACAAAAAATTAGCCAGGCATGGTGGCGGGCGCCTGTAGTCCCAGCTACTTGGGAGGCTGAGGCAGGAGAATCACTTGAACCTGAGAGACGGAGGTTGCAGTGAGCGGAGATTGCACTACTGCACTCCAGCCTGGGCGACAGAGTGAGACTCCAACTCAAAAAAAGAAGTATTCTAAATAATTATTGAGGAAAAAGGCAGAAGGAGAACGTTTGGAAAGAAACTAAAACAGAGAATATGAAAAAAGCGATATGATGGCAACGTGAACTAATAGTAAAATCACAAGTGACACTGATTCAAGATGGTAATTAATGGATCAGAATGAACATTAGAAAGCAGCTCATCTGCTCCATGATTTTACAAGTGAAATAAGCTCAATGAGGAGTGGCATGCTAATAGCCACTCTGAGCTAGTAGTAAAGCTGAGATCAGAATCCAAATATCCTAAATGCAACTGATGCACTTTCATTTTATAACAGTGTCTCTCCAACTAGCTGCTCTAATGTCTATACTTAAAAGAGACAGTACTGTGTATGTCACCATAAAATGATGTCAGTACTAGGAGAATAAAGAAAAAAATTACAGCTCCAAGCTTTATTATTGCCTCTATCACTTATCTTCTAAAATTAATTTCAAATGTCATTTATTCATTCTTTTATTCTTCTATTGAAGGTTTTCTACGTGCTGGATATTGTTCCAGGCCATGGGAATATCACAGTTAACAAGATGCATGGCCTCTATTGAATCTATACCCTAGAATGAGAAAACCAACAGTTACCAAATATATAGAGAGAGAGTTTTGGATTCAGATAGATACCAAAGAGGAAATTAACATGCTGAAGGCAGACAGGAGTTGGGCAGGTGAGATTAAAGATCTACTTTAGCAAGGATACTGGGGGAAGTCTTTCAAAGGAAGTGACATGAAGGCTGAGAAGACATCCATCATACAAAGACCAAAGGAAGCATATTCCAGGCAAAGGGAACAAGGGGAAGGGCTTGAGACAGAAAGAGAGATAGAGATATGGCCAAGTGTGATGAGCAAAAAGGAGGTGTGTCAAAGACTAGCTCAGAGAGGTAGAAAGAGGCTAGATCATAATGGCCTTTGTAGATAACTTTAAAAAAATGGATTTTACTTCAGAATCAATAGAAAGTCATTAAAAAAAATCTCTTTTGAACTCTGGAAATTTACTGTCTGTGGCGAATGACTGTAGAAGAACAGCAGTGGAAGTAGAGGCAATTGCTGTGAACCAGGTCAACACTGATGGTGGGATTAACCAGGATGGTGGCAGTGCAGGGGGAGAAAGTCCACAGATTCAGAGCTGCAAGATAAATTTTAGTGGTGGGGCCAACAATATCTCTTGATGACTCAATGAGGAGAAACGAGGGAAACGGAGAGAATCAAGAATGATTCTGTTCCATTTCTGGCTTCGGCAAAAATGGATAAATCATGGTGCTATTTATTGGGAAAGAAAAGGCTTGGGCACTATGGTGATGGAAAATGTAAAATTTTTTTTATGGTGATAGAAATGTAAAAGTTCCATGTATGTTATTTTTATTATTATATTTTATGTTATATTTTATTATATATGTATAACATATATCTTATATGTTATTCTTATATTATTATATTTTTATATGTTTTATTTTATTTATTTACTTATATTTTTTGAGATGGAATTTCACTCTTGTTGCCCAGGTTAGAGTGCAATGGCATGATCTCAGTTCACGGCAACCTCCACCTCCCGAGTTCAAGCAATTCTCCTGCTTCAGCCTCCCGAGTAGCTGGGATTACAGGCATGCACCACCATGCCCAGCTAATTTTGTATTTTTAGTAGAGACAGGGTTTCTCCATGTTGGTCGGGCTGGTCTTGAACTCCCGACCTCAGGTGATCCGCCCGCCTCGGCCTCCCAAAGTGCTGGGATTACAGGCATGAGCCACTGCGCCTGGACATCTTATTTTTATTATGACATTTTAGGTGCTTATTAACTATCTAGTTGGGGATGTCAGGAAAGTAAACAGTGATAGAAATTTGAGGCAAGGACACCAGCATGATGGTGATTTAAAGCAATGGAAATGAATGAATTCCTCTAGGGAAAGAACAGAGCTGACTGAGCCCTGGGCTCTCCAAACTTTACACATGAGGTAGAAAAGTGCCCTCAACAAAGACAGAAGGTGCAAGGGGAAAGACAGAAAGAAAACTCGGGGAATGTGCTCTCAAGAAAACAAGTCAACTTTTTCAAGAAGGAGCAAATGATCAACCATGATGTTAAGAGCATGGTAGAGTCAGATAAGAACAGAAATATATCCATTAGTTTTGAAATAGCAAAGCACTGTTGCTTTGATATTTCAACAAAAGCAATTTTACTATCGTTTTTAAAAATCAGGCACTGTGGAAAGGTTAAGAGTTATTTTTATGCATATGTGCATCCTTCCAAACCTATCCTGCATAAAATGATAGCCACACACACACAGGTCTTTTTTGTTTAAATGTAAAACATAAATGGGAACACATCTTCATCTTCTACTCTCTTCATATACTGCTTTTTAAAACTTTATATATATATACGTGTGTGTGCATATATGTGTGTAGGTATATACGTATGTGTGTGTGTATGTGTGTGTGTGTGTGTGTGTGTGTGTGTGTGTGTGTGTATATATATATATATTTTTTTTTTTGAGATAGGGTCTCACTCTGTCACTCAGGCTGGAGTGCAGTGCTGTAATCTCAGATCACTGCAGCCTCAACCTTCCTGGCTTAAGTGGTCTTCCCATTTCAGCCTCCCAAGCACCTGGGACTAAATGCCCCTGCCACCACGCCCAGTTGATTTTTTTATTTTTTGTTGAGACGGGGTCTCACTATGTTGCCTAGGCTGGTCTCAAACTCATAGATTTAAGTCATCCTCCCCTGCCTCAGCTTCCCAAAGTGCTGGGATTATAGGCATGAGTCACCACACTCGGCCTACATATTATTTTGGAGATCATTCCTTACCTGAATGTATAAATTTATGACATTATTTTAATGGCAACTTACTATTTTGTTATAAGGATTTAACCTACACTTCTTATCTTTTCTTATACGCACAATTCATTATATTGCATTATACTGTGTACTTCTCTAAGTATATGTATGAAAACTGGAAGTCTTCAAGTGACGGAAGATTGATAGGTACAGCTCATCCTATAGGAATGGGAGTAAGAACTAAAACACAAAGGTTCTTTCCACTGCGTCATATTGCCTCCTTTTGTATTGTAAGAATTGATTGATATTTGGAAGAACTCAGCACACAAATAAAATTTGCAAGCATTTAATTAACAAATAACGACCTTTCAATGGCGGTGTTTTAATTGGATTTCTTATTTACTCTTGCATTCATTAAAATAAAGACATGAATTAGTACAATTTCCCTTCAAAGCCAGACAATTAAAATGACTTTGAGTTTTTTGTTGTTGCTGGATTTTTGTTTGTTTGTTTGCTGTTTCCACTTCCTAGATTTGCTTATTTTATCTTAATTTGGCCAAGATTTCAACAGAAACTATAGGTTCAAAATTCCCTTCTTAGTACCTATCTAGAAATTTAGAATGCTATCATTACATTTTCTAGTTTCAACAGCTACCTTTTTAGAATCTGACATCTTAGGAATATCACATAGGCTGGGCATGGTGGCTCATGCCTGTAATCCCAGCACTTTGGGAAGCACAGGCAGGTGGATCACCTGAGGTCAGGAGTTTGAGACCAGCCTGGCCAACATGGCGAAACCCCATCTCTACTAAAAATACAAAAATTAGCCTGGTGTGGTGGCGTGCGCCTGTAGTCCCAGCTACCCAGGAGGCTGAAGCAGGAGAATCACTGGAACCGGGAGGCAGAGGCTGCAGTGAGCCAAGATTGCACCACTGCTCTCCAGCGTGGGTGACAGAGCAAGACTCCATCTCGAAAAAAAAAAAAAAAGAAAAGAAAAGAAATACCACATCAACTAGAAAAAGTAAAGATTTTACAGTTAGTATCTTTCCTTCAAGTGGCTAAAGAGATTATGCAAAATCCATAACCTGCCTCCCCTGGTCATACTCTTCTTCCTGTTTTTATGGCCATCACTTCTATTTCCTATTTGTTCTTTGCTTTAACTTATGGCGCTTCCTCAAACAAGTCTGTTAAGCCTGTCTCCCAGGGCAGTCATAGATGTCAGTGAAAAACCGGAGGAAGCAGAAGAGAACTAGAATAAGCCCTCCACCTTCTGCCACCATCACTGGCACCCTTCGCGCCACAACTTGCAAGACCTGAGCCTGTTATGTTTTGCGTGATACTCATATTTCAATCTGGAGACTAAAAAGGCACAGAGGAAACCATGTTGGAGCCATCACCGTGGTACATAACTGACACAACTAATATTGTGTGTCCATGTGAGCATCAGACCAAAGCGAAATTATCAAAGTGATGAGATCTGTCGTTTATGCCTTTCTCCCTTTCTTCCAACACAGCCAACCCAAGGGGTCACAAACTGTGATGCCCCAAAGATGTGTTTCCTTTGGTCCGTACAAATATTTTTAAACTTTTGAACTAGTTGCCAGCGTTTAAAAATGGAAAACGATACGTAAAACTCAAGACTTGCAGGTCCTTTTAAATTGGCAACACCAAGCCAGCTCCGCGGCCTGAGGACAATGGGCCGCAGCTGAGTAGCAGCTGCTCCGTGCAGGCAAAGAGGGCGCTACGCTTTGGCGCATGCCCAGTGAGCTTCTGCCTGGCCCTTCTCACTCACTCATGTTACCTGCACTCCCACTTGAGGCATGTGAGTTTACGACCTTTCGAAGTGAAGTACTGCCAAGTACTTTCTAATAAAGATTTGGCAGCGCTGCCAAAATAGCTGAGAAATCATTTTTTAAATAATTTACTTCTGCCTATAAGAGATTGGGTCTTTGATCTAAACGTTCCCATCAGATATTCCAGCAGCGTACAAACTGACCCTCTGGTTTCTGACCATCCAGACACCTAGGAGACCTGGAAACAAAACAGATAGGACAGGGAGGTGGAGAACACAGTGGACCCGGCAACCACATGCTTCTTGAGGTCTCTTCCACCCTCGTCGTCATCGTGTCACCATAAATGGATCAAAGGGCTAACCTAAAAGGCTGAAAGGCTTCTCCCGAGAGTGTATGCATTCTAGTGGGATTTGCAAAGACTCAGAAATGCTATCAAATGCTAAAAACAGGGATTTGCTATAATGATTCGCATTCATAGCTGGTGAAAACATGGCAAAAAAGGTAGCCAGAAACGAGAAAGATGCCCTAAGTCCCTCTTGATCAGCACGTCCGCAGTCTCTCTGCTTGTCATTGGATCCAAGCCCATGCTATTTCCAGAATATAGTGTATTCTCAGGATATTTAGTAACCATTTTTACTTTACCAGTAAGATGAGGAGAGGCAAACGTGAAATCATCATTCCTAAGCAACCACACAAAGCCTCAGGTACCTACCCGAAGAAAACACAGCCACCCTCGTTGTGCAGGAACACAAGGCCAAAGCCACAGATCTCAACACACCCTGGATCAGCCCACACAGCTGGATGAGCACAAACCCTGGATTGTTATATTACACTTACAAAACTGCACTGCACAAAAGAAAGCCCAAACATTAAGTCATTATCGCATTTAAAACTGAAGAGCAGCATGTTAACCTGCCAAAGAAAACACCCAGGAGTGCTCTCTGGAAGGAGGGCAGGCTGGGAGAGAGGCAATGCAGCAGTGGCCTGCACAGGAAGCATTTGAACTCCAGGTGAAACTCATTTTGAAGCTATGCTAGACCCCATGAAATATTATTTGTGAAAAGGTATGGCCACAATTAATGAAGAGGCATGGTAGCAATGTAAGCCATGTAAGATTGACCTCACACACTTCTGAATACTTATTTTTAACCAAATAAGGTTCTTTAACTCCAAAGTTCACCTAGTAGATCAACTGTACGTAAAAAGCTCGCAAATGGTTTCGTCTCCAAGTTCAGGAAAGAGATAGCAAATGTGATGGTTGCCTCCACGGATCAATTGCAGATCAATTAGTAGTAAAGAAAAAATACTTCTGAAATTATAAATTGAATCCATGGGGAAATAGAATTCGACTGATAAGGAGTAGATGCGCACAGCCTCTCCATTATGTACAGGGAAGTACTCCTGTACTGCAGTTACTCCATCACACCTATTTTACTCTTGAGGCAAAAAGAGAAACCCCAGGCACCTGAAAATCTAATCCTGAGCACAACAGGCACCAACCTGAATGAGTAGGAAACTTGAACTTGCTTTTCTTCTTTCACAGGTCTGATTTCATCTAATTCTGCCAGCTACATCCAATCACTTCATTTCTCCCTTCCTGTCCTTTTCCTATGTCCTTTCTTCATTGCACAATGCTTGAATGCTCTGCTTTAAATTCTCTTCAGAGGAAATGGCTACGGATAAATGTAACAAATGGGAAGCTAAAGCCTTGAACTTGATGCTGGGCCACACTTATAAGGAGACAATTGCTTTTCCAAGAGAATAAACAAAGGGCTTCAACTATTTAAAGAGCTATTATGAAGAAATGGATTTAACACTATATAGAATTCTGGAAGGCAAAAGTAGACTCAATGGATAAATGTTACAGGCAAGCAGATTATAACTAACAAGTTAAACCTCTTAAAATATAGAAATGTTTGCCCTGTCTGATGGTGAAACCTCTTTCATTGGAAATGTTCAAACAGATCTGAAAAAAATTCCTTTTAGAAATACAATGGATGGAGGTGGCAGGCGCCTGTAGTCCCAGCTACTCGGGAGGCTGAGGCAGGAGAATGGCGTAAACTCGGGAGGCGGAGCTTGCAGTGAGCCGAGATCTGGCCACTGCACTCCAGCCTGGGTGACAGAGCGAGACTCCGTCTCAAAAAAAAAAAAAAAAAAAAAAAAAAAGAAATACAATGGATGGTATGGCAGCATTGGATAAAGTGATAAGACTAAATCAACTCTAATTCTAAGGAGTCTGTGATTCCACAATAAGTAATGTTATATGAATAACTTTTCCAAGTGAGAAACGCAGCCACACACAACCACGTGAAGAGGCAGGCTGGCTGAGGTGAACATAGGGAGCAACAAGATGGGAGATGCCCATCGCTGACATATCAGAGGGGGTAACACTGTCCTAGTCTTGGGATAAAAACTGACCCATAATAGACTGGAGGACAGAAAAAGGATTGGAAAAGATAAAAGATTGATAGGCTAGAACCTTTGAGATAAAATCTAACGGGGGGGGGGGGGGAAGGGGAAGCCATGCTTATGTAATTAACTACATATGCATAGGGCATGGGTGTCTAACTTAATGGCAGTTTATGGTTTTACTTTTAAAAGTCAAAAATGCCCTACCCTACTAGAAAAGTCAGGATTTTAGTTTTTCTGGTTTTGGATAAGGGGAAGGAAAATGAAAGAAAACAATCTTCTTCTCTTCACTCCCTCTCTCACACTCTTCCAACTCCGTGAGCAACTAAAGAGCTTCCATCCAATATTCTCCTACAGATAACACTGTCCTTGACCCAAATGTCTGTGGCTGGCCAAAATTTATAGACAGACTAGTAAGAGGCTTTGAGGATGTGAACTCAGACTATTGTTTCTAAAATTTAGCTTAGATCTCTCGGAGAAATGTTGGTAAGTCAACAAGAAAGATGTGGACAAGAAGAATGAAAGCCTTATTGGGCAGACTGCTTTAAAATATAACAGCACTTTCTGCAAAACTGTGTTATTATTGCCCTAGTGCTTCTATGTTAGTATGTTAGAAGTCTGTGAATCTCTGTCATTTAAAAAGTTAATCATAACATAATGTTAACACACATTATATGTGTGAGTCAAGGCTATTCTTATTCTCTGGGCTCATGTGCCCAAACTGACCACATCATTTTCTTAGCACCAAGAGGGTTGTTCTTACAATGTGGCTACTTTTGCATTTCCTTCTTTGAAGCCTTGTAAGTAAAGAATAAAAGGAGGGGAAAAAAGGAGTGTGCAATTTACTATAGTAAGTAAAAGCCAGGATCTGTTTAGCGTGTGTATCCCCTACGATTCACTCATGTGTTTTTCCTTTCTTGAGAAGGTGGTGATCAAAATTAACTTTAAGGTTGCATCACCGATTTTCCACGAAGCCATTTCACATGGTCCAAACCCACAAATGTACCTCCACTCCGGCACACAAATCACCCACCCTATCCACACCCAAGATCAAAGAAAAGGAGACCTGCCCAAGAAACCAAGTCACACCAACACTTGCCTTATATGCCCAATGAAGCCAGCTGGGAGTAAAAAAATCAAAAATGAGCTTGTAGAAATTTGCAGTCTCTAAGTATTTTTTCCCCACAAAAGACTTATTAATTGGGAAAGGGGAAATACAGGTGTACTTTGTTTTATTGCACTTCTATTTATTGCACTTTGCAGATACTGCACTTTTTACAAATTGAAGACTTGTGGCAATCCTGTACCAAGCAAGCCGGTTGGTGCCATTTTTCCAACAGCGTGTGCTCGCTTCGTGTGTCTGTGTCACATTTTGGTAATTATTGCAATATTTCAGACTTTTTCATTGTTATCATATCTGTTGTGGTGATCTGTGATCAGTGATCTTTGATGTACTATAATTGTTTTAGGGTGCCACAAACCACACCCATATGACAGTGAACTTAATCAATAAATGTTGCGTTTGTTCTGACTGCTCTAGACTGACTGGCCATTCACCATCTCTCTCTCCCTCTCCCCAGGCCTCCTTATTTCCTAAGACACAACTATATTGAAATTGGGCCAATTAATAACCCTACAATAGCCTCTAAGTGTTCAAACGAAGAGTCACTCTGGTCTCACTTCAATCAAAAGCTAGAAATGATTACACTTGGTGAGAAAGGCATGTCGAAAGCAAGCATAAGCAGAAACCCAGGCCTCTTAGTTAGCCAAGTTTGTGACTGCAAAGGAAAAGTTCTTAAAAGAAATTAAAAAGTGCTACTCTCATGAACACACAAATGATAAGAAAGGGAAACAGCGTTATTGCTGATAGGGAGAAAGTTGTAGCGGTCTGGAGAGAAGATCAAACAAGCCACAACATTTCCTTAAGCCAAAGCCTAATCCAGAGCAATGCTGTAACTCTCCAATTCTAAGCAGGCTGAGAGAGGTGAGGAAGCTGCAGAAGCAAAGTATGAAGCTAGCAGGGATTGGTTCATGAGGTTTAGGGAAAGAAGCTGTCTCTGTAAGTTAAAAGTGCAAGGTGAAGCAGCAAGGGCTGATGAGAAGCGGCAGCAAGTGATCCTGAAGATCCAGCTAAGATCACTGATGAAGACAGCTACACTAAACAACAGATTGTCAAGGTAGATGAAATAAAACAGCCTTCTGTTGAAAGAAGATGCCACCTATGACTTTCATGCTAGAAAGAAGCAGGTGCCTGGCTTCAAAGCTTCAAAGGATAGTCAGGGGCTAATGGAGCTGGTGACTTCAAATTGAAGCCAACGCTCATTTGCCATTCTAAAAAATCCTAGGACCCTTAAGAATTATGCTAAATGGGGGGCTGGGTGTGGTGACTCACAGCTGTAATCCCAGCACTTTGGGAGGCCAAGGCAGGCGGATCACCTGATGTCAGGAGTTCGAGACCAGCCTGACTAACATGGTGAAACCTCGTCTCTACTAAAAATACAAACATTAGCTAGGCATAGTGGTGGATGCCTATAATCCCAGTTACTCAGGAGGCTGAGGCAGGAGAATCGCCTGAACCCGGGAGGCAGAGGTTGCAATGAGCTGAAATCATGCTATTGCACTCCAGCCTGGGTGACAGAGCAAGACTCTGTTTAAAAAAAAAAAAAAAAAAAAAGAGTTACACTAAATCTACTCTGCCTGTGCTCCATAAGTGGAACAACAAAGCCTGGATGACAACACAACTGTTTACAGCATAGTTTACTGAATATTTTCAGTGAACTGTTGAGACCTATCACTAAAAAAAGGTTCCTTTCAAACTATTACTGATCACTGACAATGTACCCAGCCACTCAAGAGCGTGGACAGAATTTACAAGGAGATTACTGTTCTCATGCCTGCTAACACGATATCATTCTGCAGTCCATGGATTAAGGAGTAATTTCTACTTTCAAATGTGTTTAAGAAATAGATTTTATAAGACTACCGCTCTGATAGATAGTGTTTCCTCTATTGGATCTGGAAAAGTAAACTGAAAACTTTCTGGAAAGCATTCACCATTCTAGATGCTATTAAGAATGTTCTTGATTCATAAGGGGAGGTCAAAATAGCAATATTAGCAGGCGTTTGGAGGAAGTTTATTCCAACCTTCATGGATGACTTTAAGGAATGCAAGACTTCAGTGGAGAAAGTCACTACAGATGTGATATGTGATAGAAACACCAAGAGAATTAGAATTAGAAGTGGAGCCTGAAGATGTGACTGAATTGCTACAATCTCATGATAAAACGTGAACAGGTAAGGAATTGCTTCCTATGGTTGAGCAAAGAAAGTGGAATCTACTGGTGAAGGTGCTGTGAACATTGTTGAAATGACAACAGAGAATTTGGAATATGACATAAACTTAGTTGATAAAGCAGTGGCAGTGTTTCAGAAGATTGACTCCAATTTTGAAAGAAGTTCTACTGTGGGTAAAATGCTATCAAACAGCATTGCACGCTACAGGGAAATCTTTTGTGATTTCCCCGTAGTTACGGGGAAATCAACTGTGTTTGCAAACACAGAGTCAACTGACATGGTAAATTTCATTATTGTTGGATTTTAGGAAGTTGCCACAGCCACCCCAACCTTCAGCAACACCACCCTGAGCAGTCAGCAGCCATCAACACTGAGGCAAAACCCTCCACCAGCAGAAAGATCATGGCTCACTGAAGACTCACAAGATCATTAGGATATTTCAGCAATAAAATATTTTTTAATTAAGGTATACACATTTTTCAGACATAATGCTATTACACACTTAATAGACTATAGGATAGTATAACTTTTATATGCTTTGGAAAACAATTTGTGTGACTTGCTTTATTACAATATTTGCTTTATTGAGGAGGTCTGGAACCAAACTGCTCTGTCTCTGAGGTATGCCGGTAGTAATGTTAAAGTAGAGAAACTGGCAGATACGATACTTACCATGTGTTCAAAGTTAACACCACCAGTAATGAAACAAAGCAGTATCCCATGCCTCTCAATCTGATACACTGAGAAGAACACATCGCTTCTCTGATATTCTTGCCAAAAATGTTTTTGCCAAACCTCAATCTAATCATGAGGAAACAGACAAACACAACTTCAGAAATATTCTACAAAATAGCCGGCTTGTACTCTTTAAATGATTTCTAGCTTATGAAAGAAAAAAAAAAGAAAGCCGAAGAAATATGACAGAGCAAAGAGGACCTGGGAAACATGACAACTAAATGTGATCCTGGCCCCAGAGGCAATCAAAAAATTTGGATAAAGTCTGTAGATAATATTAAATTAATATTAATAGCCAGATATTTATTGTTATACTTACGGTTATAAAACAGAATGTCCCTATTTTAAATAACTACACAGTGAAGTATTTAGAATTGAAGGTGCATCATATCTGTAACTTGATCCCAAATGTTCAGAAAATTTATATATATGCATACATTACATACATATATGTGTGTATATCAGCCGGGTACAGTGGCTAACTCCTGTAATCCCAGCACTTTGGGAGGCCGAGGTAGGTGGATCACGAGGACAAGAGATCAAGACCGTACTGGCTAACACAGTGAAACCCCGTCTCTACTAAAAATGCAAAAAATTGCCAGGCATGGTGGCACACACCTGTAGTCTCAGCTACTCAGGAGGCTGAGATAAGAGAATTGCTTGAACCCAGGAGATGGAGGTTGCAGTGAGCCAAGATTGTGCCACTGCACTCCAGCCTAGGTGACAGAGCGAGACTCCATCTCAAAAATAAAATAAAATAAAAATAAAAAATATGTGTGTATATGTGTGTGTAGATAGAATGATCAACTAATTGTAGTAAAATGTAAAGCATTAACATTTGGGGGATCTAGGAAGAGTATATAAAAATTCTTTGTAACATTTTCATGTTTGCACATTCTCTGTAAACAAAAAGTTTCTTAAAATTAAAGCAAACAGGCCGGGCACGGTGGCTCAAGCCTGTAATCCCAGCACTTTGGGAGGCCGAGACGGGCGGATCACGAGGTCAGGAGATCGAGACCATCCTGGCTAACACGGTGAAACCCCGTCTCTACTAAAAAATACAAAAAAAAAAACTAGCCAGGCGAGCTGGCGGGCGCCTGTAGTCCCAGCTACTCGGGAGGCTGAGGCAGGAGAATGGTCTAAACCCGGGAGGCGGAGCTTGCAGTGAGCTGAGATCCGGCCACTGCACCCCAGCCTGGGCGACAGAGCAAGACTCTGTCTCAAAAAAAAAAAAAAAAAAAAAAAAAAAATTAAAGCAAACAAACAAAAAACACAAGGCCAGGCACGGTGGCTCACGGCTGTAATCCCAGCACTTTGGGAGGCTGAGGTGGGCAGATCGCTGGAGGTCAGGAGTTCAAGATCAACCTGGCCAACATGGTGAAACCCCATCTCTACTAAAAATACAAAACTTAGCCAGGGGTAGTGGTGGGTACCTGTAATCCCAGCTACTCAGGAGGCTGAGGCAAGAGAATCACTTGAACCTGGGAGTTGGAGGTTGCAGTGAGCTGAGATTGCGCCATTGCACTCCAGCCTAGGCAGTAAGAGTGAGACTCCGTCTCAAAAAAAAAAAAGCAGGAACTCCCAATGTCCTTTGCTCCCCCCACCCCCAACACTGAGAAGCACTGCAATGCTTTGGGTGGTCTTCCCTGAAAGCATCAAGTTCCCTTCGGGCATTAGTGTATCTCCAAACCCCAGAGCCTAACACAGGGCCTGACATCTGCTAGGGGCTCGCAAAAGGGCCAATGAATAAATGAACTACAAGAAAGATCCAAAAGAGTGGGCAATCCCCAATTTGTGGCTCTCCCTCTGCAGAGCTGGTAGGAACCCTGGCTGTCTTGTGTAAATGTTAGCCGGGAATGATGAGCAGACGGCATTGGAATGGAGAGTAAGTTGTGGCTCTACTCTAAGGGATTATTTTTGTTGAGGAGGCAGGGGAGTGCAGCATGTACTCTTGGGCTGGCCTGCAATGGCCCCGCTCTCCTGAAATAGGAGTGCATTCCAGGTACCACATGTCCTACCATACAAGGTCTCTGTCAGATCACGCATAAGCCATGTGATGCACTGAGATAAGAAGAAATAAACACCAAGATGCACCAAGATAACAAGAAGGATCGAAATAGTTTCACGTTCAGTAAATCCTTTATCATGAAAATAATGCCTCATGACATTTTACTTCCCAAACCACGAGTACTTAGTTTATCAAATTCACATTGATTTTGTACATGAGGTCTGAAATTAGCATCATTTTAATTATCAAAGTTCAAGAAAAACTTCAAAAAAGTTTAAGAGTTGAAAAATAAGACTTTGCTTTGAAAATGCAGCTAATTCATGAATGTCCCAAACTGATTGCCTCTCCAGAAAACTTCAATTCTGAATAGTGACAAAGGAAAAAACATGTAATCCACAGACCATGAAAATGTATTAGGGGATGTTCCTATAACCCACAGAAAATAGGGACACAGAAGAGATGTGCTTTTTCTAGCCAAGTTACAATTTCACAATCACGAACACTGTGTCATAATATTCCAGAAAAAAATTAAACAAGGCTAACTACAGCACATAACTGAGGGCAAGACGCAATATTGCAAACCTCATTTGCATATTAATTCCAGGGGCCTTTTTGCTTTATAAGGAATATAATTTTCGAGGATATCTAGATGAGATTGCTATGCACACTGGTAGGGACTTATCTACCAGTTTATTTGAAAATGAGTTCTTAGGGCAAACCCAAATCATAAGGAGGGGAAAAAAGCAACACCACCCTACAATCAGGAATACACAATCAGGAGCCCACTGAGGAACTAGGGCAAGTTGGTACAGCTGCGCCCTCTTCCCCTTTACTTGACACGTCAGAGAGGCCAATTAGTTCTCAGTCAAAACTCCATTCCTTCCTCCAACTTAATGAATAAGGGCAGATACTTAACTCGACCTCAGAGTCTTAGTTGTCGGCTATTAGTTTGTCCCTAACAACCCTCAGCTTCCCATCTCCCATTTCAATGCTGCCCCACTTCTCTAAAATGGGAGAACCTATGCATAGCATGCTTGCTTCTAGGCTCTCCCAGGGCTATGTTGTCTGCAAAACCCAAAAGGACTTGGCGCAAGAAAGATACCTGATGAGGCCCCAAGAGCAGGAGTCAGCTTCTCTCCTTTCTGGGCTCAGTATCCCACCTGTTCCAGACACAGTCTAGTCCTGAAGCTGCCAATGGTGTGGGTCTATCAATGCCAAGTAAAATCACGAGGATTCACGGTGATCTGTACCCCTGACCTAAGGATTCTGGAAGAAAACCCTCCTTTTGTGGAGCTCATACAACCTCAGATCTGTATGCAAATAGGCAGACAGCATGGTATTGTTACAGTTCAGCTGTTCTCAATCAAACTGTCTTCCCCAGTCCCTAGGCCCTCTCACTTCTCTGTGAGAACCCGTAGCTATGGATACCCCTGGGCTGCTCTACAACTGGGATTTCAATAAAAATCAAGCCACTGCCTATTTTTGTCTAAAGAGGAAGCAAAGACACTAGACCAAAGGATAATATGACAGTTCTAGAAATCTGAGTCTTCATGCTGGTCATCAGCTCCTAGTGTGTTATCACCAATGAAAAATGCAGAAGCTTTGCTTCTTGGTCCCCACCCAACTGGTTCTTCTTACCTTTGGTTCCATTGAAATGAAACTGTGGTTCCCTCTGCTTGAGATAACTGACCTTTTAATCGTCCTGCTATGGTAGAAGTGGTAGTAGTCCTTCAGGGCCCCTATCTGCAAAGGAAGGGTGGGAAGGAAAGAACAAAAGAAAGACATTAATGCATGAAAAACATCTTCTGTTTTCCTGTTTTTCATTTAAAAAGGAACACAAAATGAAAAAGGTCCATAAATTATGCAGCTGCTGGCTGTGCTTAAATGTTACCTGAACCTTGGTGATCACTTTTCTAAAGAAGGACATGTGATATGAAATGGAGTGTCCTTGAGGCAGTGACTGCGGAACTAAAGATTATAATGGGGCAGCTTAGCCTCTCCAATCTCCTTTTAATGTTTAATTTATATGCAGCATTTTAAGTAATTCTATATCAATCTATACCCAAATGTGGGAAAGAGGGGGAAAAAAATCAAATAGCTATCTAGTTATAAAAACACATTGCATTTTGTTTGCTCTGAGAAATGTACAATGAAGGACCTTGTTAGATTATTTATATAGCTAATTTGAAATATGTCTTAAGCAATTGATCATTCACAAAGATAACATGACTCGGTTTGTTTCTGACTTCTGTAGAGAGTATAAATATAGAGCTCTTATTCATTTATTGCAAAACTAAAAGTAAAATCGCAATTTCTAAAACGAGACAAAAATCATACACCCTACCAATCAGCTAAGTTTCCTGTATAAAGACAGTTGGTTCTACTTTATCTTACCCATTTCTTCAACATTCCAGTCCTCCCATTTACATACACCTTTCCTCAGGTAGCTCTGTTTAGGATGGCTTTGAAAATGAGCCCCTGTCCACTTTGAAAAAGCAAACGAGCAAAACCTCAACCAACCATATTTTCTCAGCAAATTATAAAATGTAGATCACAGAATGAAAACTGAACCACGCATTGAAGACAGAAGAGCTCGGTTCTAATTCCAGCTGACACTCACCAGAGCTAAACAACATACACTAAGTCTCTGTTTCCTGTTCTATAAAATTGGACTTTGGGCTAGTTAATTTCCAAGACCACTGCAGCGCCCAGATTCCATTCTTTGACGCTCACATGCTTTGGGCAAATACTATAGTAGCTGTTTCTCCAGGACATCCATGGCTCTGCCCTAAAATAATGACTATCATCAGGAAGTTTTCCAATTGGGACAAGTCAAAAGTTCAACTTTCCTAATTTAAAAAAAAAAAAAAAAAAAAGTCTTGGCCCAGGTTAATTTTTCCAGATAAAAGCTTCATTTCTCATTCCCTTCTTTGCATCACGTTCTCAACCATCATCCCACTCGATTTCTGTGCTATTTAGAAATCATGTCCTCACTAGGGCTTTACACAGTAATTAAATGTCTCATCATTAAGATTTGAAAGAAAGTCTAAGTCTCACATTTTTTATTCAAGTGGAAACTGCTCTGACCTACACAGATGAAATCCTGGACTCTGAAAACAAGTGGGGAATGCAGGCGGGGAAGCTTCTCATCTCAATGATCCTGGACTCTGAAACCGCAGTGAACAATGAGGAAGAGGGCACAGATGCCAGCCCCAGCCTCCAGAAGTGTTTTAAGGAGGGATTTACAGGCCCATTTTAAGATTCCAGAGGACTAAGGGTAGAATTCAGGAGTGGTTGCATAATCCTTTACAAGAAAACCTTAAAATCCCAAGAAGCTTAGAGTTTTCATCGCCTGTAACTTTTGTCAAGAGCTCTCTTTGGTAAATACAGTAGTTCTCATGGAAAGAAACAGAATCTCCATGAGGAAGATAGATCCTCACAGAACAACCCCCTCTCATATGTTTTCTACACAGTAGCTGGAATGAAGCTTTCAAAATACAAATCCGGCTGTGTTCTATATCCTACCCCTGCCTAAAATCCTTTAGTGGATTCCCTTTGCCCTTAAAATAAATAGTATCAGTCAACAATTAATAATATTTCATAATATAGTTTTAAAAAGTAAATCAGAATAATAATATTGTATTAAACTTTTATTCACACTGTGCCAGGAACTATTCCATACGCTTCATCTAACTCACTGAATAGACCATTCTCCTCCTCTGACCTAGGGGCCTGCGTGGTCTGGCCCAGCCTCTCTCTGGCCTCACCTCAAATCACACTTACCAGCATTCTCTCTGTACTCTGGCTGATATTGTTTGGCTGCGTCCCCACCCAAATCTCATCTTGAATTGTAGCTCCCATAAATTCCGCATGTTGTGGGAGGGACCCAGTGGGAGATAATTGAATCATGGGGTGGGTTCCCCCATACTGTTCTCATGGTAGTTAATAAGTCTCAAGAGATCAGCTGGCATGGTGGCTCATACCTATAATCCCAGCACTTTGGGAGACCAAAATAGGCGGATCACTCGAGGTCAGAAGTTCGAGACCAGCCTGCCCAACATGGTGAAACCCTGTTTCTGCTAAAAATACAAAAATTAGTTGGGCATGGTAGCACATGCCTGTAATTCCAGCTACCCAGGAGGCTGAGGCAGAAGAATCACTTGAACCTGGGAGGTAGAGGTTGCAGTGAGCCAAGATCGTGCCACTGCACTCCAGCCTGGGCAACAGAGCGAGACTCTGACGGGAAAAAAAAAAAAAGAGCTGACGGTTTTATAAGGGGAAACCCCTTTCGCTTGGCCCTCATTCTCTTCTCTTGTCTGCTGCCATGTGAGACATGCCTTTCACCTTCCTCTATGATTGTGGGGCCTCCCCAGCCACATGGAACTGTAAGTCCATTAAACCTCTTTCCTTGGTAAATTGCCGAGTCTTGGGTATGTCTTTATTGGCACCATGAAAATGGACTAATACACTGGCTATGCTGGACTTCCTTCCATTCCTTGACTGTGTCACGCTCATTGCTCCCTCCACCTGTAGCACCTCCCCTACTTCCACCCTCTCCGACTGAACTCCTCTTCCTCATACTTTGAGTCTCATCTCAAGTAGGAAGTCTTCCAAAACTCCCCAGGCGAGGTCAGCGTCATTAATTATACCATCTCATATTAATAGAATCAAAAGAATATGCACCTCTAGTTATACCTTAATTAGTACAATTACTGGTTTAATGCCTGTGTCCCCATCAACCCATATGTTCTATTGAGACAGGAGCACATCTGTTTGCTCAACCATTTTATTCCCAGCTCCTAGTGCATGGCTCAACATAGGATAGAATCTCACTAAAGACTGCTGAATGAATGGCCCAAAAATCAGAATCCAGCCGAGTGCGGTGGCTCACGCCTGTAATCCCAGCACTTTGGGAGGCTGAGGTGGGGGGATTATGAGGTGAAGAGATCAAGACCATCCTGGCCAACATGGTGAAACTCCATCTCTACTAAAACTACAAAAATTAGCTGGGCATGGTGGCACACGCCTGTAGTCCCAGCTACTCGGGAGGCTGAGGCAGGAGAATTGCTTGAACCAGGGAGGCAGAGGTTGCAGTGAGCCGAGATCATGTCACTGCACTCCAGCCTGGCGACAGAGCAAGAGTCTGTCTCAAAAATAAATAAATAAAATAAATACATAAATAAATAAATATCAGAATACTTAAATTACTAAAACCACATACAGTAGAGCTACATGCAGCTCAAAATCTCTAGTATGAGTATCAAAGAATTATCACATCAAGGCTGATTTCAGCAAAAATGGTTTAGTTCTACCTTAACTGCAGTACCAACTCTTCCAATGTTCTGAAGGTTGTGGGTTGAGACATCTCTACCCTTTATTTTGTTTCATTTTGCTTGCAAGACAACAGTTAAAGAGTAAAGTGCCTTAGTTCAATTATTCTGCCCCATCTAAACAAAATAATCTATCACCTTCTAGGAATATATATATATAAAAGCATGTTTATGTCTCTCATCTATTAATATGCATGTTCCTTATTGACGAGAATTATCTTTTGTATTCTTTCAACAGCACCAAGCATACTATTGGGCATTTAATAAATATTAAGAAGCAAAATGTCACAACACGTTGGAAGTTATTCAATAGAAAGGCAGTGTATGAAAAAAGAGCAGTGATATTATCTATAAGCAGGCATTCCATCTAGCTTCTCCAGGGTAATGTAAAACAAAAGCTGATCGTGGTTACGTTATTCAATAGCAGCAAGGACTAAAACAAGAAGCAATATATAACTAACATGGGGATATCTTATAAATAAATCAGAAACAACAGGAGTATATGAAGTATAAAATCAATAGCAAATAGTGCAAAGCCCAACCTTTTCCTTAACGCTAGCTACATAAAGGAAAGAGAGAATAATTTCTTCACTCTTAGCCCTCTAAAGCTCCTCTTCTATACAGTCACACACTAACACAACTCTATACACAACTCTAAGTCAATGAATTTCATCTCTTGTTCCTGATTCTGTCAAGTTTTTGTGCTTTTTCTTCCTGAGTGGTAGCCCGTCACCCTTGCACCGAGAATTCTCCTATCTCTATCCTTTCTAGAACCAAAATGTGTTCTTAGGAAAGGCGTTGTAAAGTATTTTATACTAATAAATGACCGGTAGACTCAGTGTTTCAGTTCTTTCAGGGACAACTGCATTTGATGAGAAAATTAAAACTTGAGCCAAATGAATGCGTTCACAGAGCCTGTTATTTTGAAAAAATAACCATTGAAGTTTTGGGTTTACTTTTTTTTCTAGCAGCAGGAGGGCACCTTCCCAATGTTCCTACATTTTCGTATCACAAGCAAGCTGATGACTTTTGAACAGAGAGCTGAGACCCATGCGTTACACTGGCTTTGCCCCTGAGGAGCTGTGTGGCCTTTTAGAAATCATTCACCACTGGCGGCTTCACCTGAGCATGCAGCGAAACCCCTCACCAGTCTAATGACACAGAGTTTGCAGCTTCCTTGTACATAGTTCTGAAAGGTGACCAACTGACCCCCACAGAGAGTTTACCCAAGACTAAGGAATTTCCTGGGACACAGGATTTTTCAGTGCTGAAATAGGGACAGTTGGTCACCTAGTTATGAAGCACTGGGGTCACCAGCACTGTGGCCCCCTTGAAGAACCAGTCACTTCTCTCGGGCTGCTTCTCTGCTTGGTTTTCCCTCCTGCCTTCCTCAATTTATAGATTCCTCCAAATTCTGTACCTCCTTTTTGAAAAGTAGTTTACCTTCATTCTACACACAAATTAACCACAGGGGCAAAAGCTGGAATGGACATTTCACGAAAGAAGATATACAAATGGCCAGGTGTGGTGGCTCACGCCTGTAATCCCAGCACTTTGGGAGGCCAAGGTGGGTGGATCACGAGGTCAGGAGATCGAGACCATCCTGACTAAGACCATGAAACCCCATCTCTACTAAAAATACAAAAAAATTAGCCGGGTGTGGTGGCGGGCACCTGTAGTCCCAGCTGCTGGGGAGGCCGAGGCAGGAGAATGGCGTGAACCCGGGAGGCGGAGCTTGCAGTAAACCGAGATCGCACCACTGCACTCCAGCCTGGGTGACACAGCAAGACTTTGTCTCAAAAAAAAAAAAAAAAAAAAAAAAAAGAGAAAAAAAAGAAGGTTTACAAATGGCCAATACACACATGAAAGAATGCTCGAATGCAAATTAAAATCATAATAGCACTGCACACACACTACAACAGCTAACATTAACAAGACAGGCAATGCCAAGTTTTAATGAGATTGTCGGGCATGAGAATTCTCATATATTGCTAATAGGAGCATAAAATTGTTCAACATCTTTGCAAAACCATTTGGCCATTTATGAAACACACACTCTCTTCATGATCTAGACATTTTGTCTCTAGGTATTTACCCAAAAGAAATTAAAACATTATTTCTAGACAAAACTCATACACAAATGTTCATAGAATTGTCTTAATAGTAGCCCCAAACTGGAAACAATGCAAATGTCCATCAATAAGTGAATGAAAAAATATATGTACCATAACTTATTTTTATAAAGTATAAAATAGAATATAATAGGATAAAAAAAATCATATGGCATATAATAGAATTATACCCAGTAATGGAAAACAAGAGGAACAGTCAATCATGAATACATTTCAAAATATGTTAACACAAAAAAGTGCATACTATATGGTTCCATTAACATAAAATTCTAAGACAGATAAACCTACTGTATAGTGAATGAAAACAGATCAGTGATAGCCTGGGTGTGGAGTGGGAACAGGACGGGAGATGCCTGGAGCCCCACGCTGAGAATGTTTTGCATTTTGATTATGATGGTGATCCCATTGGTAATAAGTGCAAAGGTGTGTGCTGGAAACAGCTCCTCCTCATCGGCTTCCAACATCCAAACACATCTTTTCCCAGCACCCTATTCAGTGACAGCAGGTTGATGACTTAACATCAACAAGGATAGAAGTATTTACATTACAAAAAACTGGCGGAAGGTCACAAATTAGGGCCTTCTTTTCTCCAAGAAGAGCCAGTTAACTATTTACCAGCACACCACTGGGTATATACATTTGTCAACACTCAGCCAACTATATACAGGAATATACATCTATATACAGGAATATATACAACTATATACAGGAATATATACATCTGGGATATGTAAATTATACCTCAATAACCAGTGATTTCAAAAAAGTTATAAATTCCCCTTTTCTGAATTCTGGTTATCTCTTTGCAATCCACAGAGTGACTTAGAGATTGGGAAATGAAAGAATCCACGATGTGGAGCTGGAATGTGTCCTCCAGCTCACACCTACCTGTTCCTACCTGTTCAGGTGAGATGGGGAAGAACCAAGTCATCAAGACCATTGTTCTTGTTGACCAACCTCTTTCCAATACTCAAAACTGAAAAGTCTGAAACTTCTAGTTGTTAAACTCATTTCTGATTTAGACAGAAAGTTACCGAGGCAGTGCATGAGATACTGTTTTCATTAAAATTTAAGTGTGATGCTTCCTTAGCACTTGGCTAAATGTGAGAATGTTAAAATAACTGTAACTACTTGCCCTCTGTGTTCTAAACTCCGTAATATTCAAAGGAGAATCCATGAGAAGGAGGCCACGATTGCTTTCCTTCGTCACCAAGAGCATTCCCAACCTTGGGGCCCTTGCACCTCCTTCCTTCCGGCTGAAATGCTCCTCCAGAAATCTCTAGAACTCACTTCCTCACTTCTCAAAGACCACCTTCTTAGGGAGGCTTTCTGTGACCATCCAGTTTAAAGTTACTGTTGCCCCTCTGGCATACCCCATACCCTGATTTATTTTTCTCCATAACACTTATCCCCATATAACATATATATTTATCTTTATGTGACCCATTTATTGTTGTCTTTCCCCACTAGAATGTTAGCCCCATAAGGGCAGAAATTTTTGTTTTATTCACTGCTGGATTAGTCTCAGCTCCTATTAACAGCACCAGGCACACTCAATAAATGAGTAGAATAAAATGAATGAATAGCCCCTGGCATTGAAGAACTCAAAATAACAGTGGGCATGTCTCTAAACTTTAGGGAAAGTTTCTTGCTCATTCTTTTATAGCCCTTTTTGGGTAAATCATTGACATATAATGTAGCATATGCTCTATGCTTAGTAAATAAATGGTGAATGAATAAAAAATATATCTGAAATTAAGAATATATCACCAATAACTATATAATCATCAAAGTCTGTCTTTATATTTCTCAGTCCCCTCCCTCATCCCATCACACTTGACTTCTTCAAATCACTAAACAAAAATCATACTTATAACAAGGCTATTGAATTAATTTTAAAATAGTAAGTCAGAAGTCAAGGGAATGCAGCAATCTGATGAACTGCTAATATTTATGAAGTACAAGCCAGCTATTACTTCACTGCGGACTCACAACAGTATCAGCAGGCTATCATCATCCCCGGTCTACACACGAGACAGCAGAGGCTCACAGAGTGTAAGAACCTGCCCAGGGCCACACAGTTAAAGGATGAAGCTAAGATTGACGGTGGGCAGCCTAATTCCAGAGCAGATGCTCCTCACTACCCTAAAAGATGTTTGAAATACAAAGCTTCTAAGGATGAACTTAAAACTACAGCTACCCAGAGATCTCAACCGCTGTCCAGCAAGCTGTATTTCTAAGAGTTGTATAGAGAGGGGATATTTTCTAGGAATATTTCCATCTACTTTGAGCAGATGCAAAAAGAGATTGCCAAGTATCTCCAAGAGTAAGAGAGAGCTCATTCCTTTTCTCTGGGGGCGGGGGATGGGGGCAAGAATCCTGGCCTTCATACCTGGTTATACCGCTGACCCCAGAGAACTTACATTAGTGTTTCCATGTCGGCAATAAAGTATTTTTAAGGCATACCTTCACCTCAAAGTGTCCAAGCCAGGATTTGAAACCATGCCAGCCTAACTCCAAAACAAGCACAGCATCCTGACACCCAAGATTTGTAAATGCTATTGCAACAGGCAGTAGAATGCCACACAATGACACAAAAGCTATTTTTCTTAGACTTTAGGTTTAAGTCAGTCATTCAGAGAATCCTTGATTCCTTCCTAAATTCCTTCAGGTTGAGACTCAGCTTTGAGCTTTTCAGAGAACGGCATTGGAGGGCATGAATTCAGAGCAAAATCACTACAGTATAGTTATTTTTAAATCAGGGTGCTCAAGGAAAGATATATAATCTCTATAATTTCAGATGTCTAATCTCTATGAAATGCAGGTATGTGGTCGGCTGATTAGTGCTCCCCATCAAATGTCTACATCCTAACCTCCAAAACCTATGAATATGTTACCTTTATGGCAAAAGAGACTTTGCAGGTGTGATTAAGTTAGGATCTTGAGATGGGGTTTAATAACATCACAAGGGTCCTTATAAAGAAAAGAGGAGGCAGCAATTAGAGAAAGAGATGTGATAACCAAAGCAGAAGTCAGAAAGAAGGAGATGGAAGCAGAGACTGGAGAAAGATTTGGAAATGCTATGCTGCTGGCTCTGAAGATGGTGGAAGGGGCCAACAAGCCAAGGAATGCAGACAACCTCTGGAAGCTGGAAAAAGCAAGGAAACGAAGTCTCCTCTAGAATCTCCTGAAGGAGCACAGCTCTGCCAGTATCTCAAGTTTTGGTTAGGACTTCTAGCCTCCAGAATTGCAAGATAATAAATTTGCATTGTTTCAAGACATTGAGAGTGTAGTAATTTGTTACAGCAGCAATAGGAACCTAACACAAGGTAGAAGTGTCACCTCAGGAGACGCCCATAGGAAAATGAAATGACCATTGGAATTTGGTGCCTTTTTATTCTTCGTAATTTTCAGGAATCCTCAGGTATTTGGTTATCAGCTTCCAAATAGTTATACCAATATAGCTATAGCAATATAGGTACTCTGCTAAGCACTTTTTTTCACATAATCTTGATCTTGTTTAATCCTCAAAATAAACTGAAGTCCAAAATGAAGCAATTTACCTAGAAAAATAGAACTAGTAAATGGCTTATCTATTCAAAGCCACTGTGTAATTAACATGACTACCAATAAACATTCCCACTTCCTGAATGCTTTCCCTATATTATGTCTAACCTTCCCAACAACCCTCCAAAGGAGGGAGAATTACTCTAATTTTATGCACAAGGAAACAGACTCTAAACCTAAAAGAAGTTAAGTAATATGCCCAAGTGAAGAAGTGTCCAGGCCAGGATTTGAAACCAGGTCAGCCTGACTCCAAAAATCTATGCTTTTTCCAGGTACAACACCTTGATTTTATTTAAAACTTACTCAAAGGGTTTTGTAGAGTCACATTCAATTGCATAGGTATGCTAACATAGTATCCCCAACCTGTCTCACCTCCTTGCCCTCACTAATATGAAGCCTCATTATTTTACTCTAAAGCCACCTGAATAGAGTACAGAAGAATTTAAGTCCTCATAGTTTACCTTACTAGCAAGTAATCAAAAACATCTTGATTACGAATCCTGAGCAGGTAAGAAACAGATACAACACTTTCACCAAGGAAACTTAAGACACAGCAAATTGAATAAGCACCAGATTTTCCCAGGTTCATGTGAAAATCTGATGGTCTGTCCATCTATTCACAAGGGACATGAGATTTGCCTCAAAGCAAATCACAGAATCTCAGAGCTGGAAAACACCTTCATAAGATTTTAGTCTGCCCTTCCCCACTGGATGCAGAAATCCTTCCTTCCAATTGGCTAGGGTGCTGCATTTTCTGGGGCAGCCCATTTGTTAGAAAGTTTTTCCCAATAATTAGCCTAGGTCCACTGACTACTCAAGGCAACAACCCAACAGCATCATCCCTCTTCTACATGGCAGACAGCCAACAGATCCCTACTGGGTCTTCCTTGTTTCTGGCCAAACCTCAAAGTTCCTCCATTTTTTCTCATGTAGCAAGCTTTTGCAGGTTACTTCCCCTAGACAAGCCATCTGTAATGTCTCCCCAGAAAACTTGGAGCCCAGAACATAACACATCTCAACTCCAGGTAAGGGGGAGCCGGGATGGACTCCATAACACCATGACCTCCCATGGCAATGTACTTCTAATAAAGTAGTTTAAAATTAGAATACTTTAGCAGAATAAATAATCCTTGGGAACTCTTTTTAACTTGGTTCTCCTCCAGTCTGTACTTTAATTTTTTTAATGTACATGTAAATGATAGAAATCTATATTTCTGTCAAAGGTTGAATTTCATTTTCTGTACCCTACCAATGCTTTTACAGGCTATCAGACATTCATCCATTAACTGAGTGTGTACTATGTGCCAAGCAATGATCCAAAGACACTGCAGATAGAGTGAACAAAACACAGTCCCTGTTGATATGAAGATAATGTCCTGACTTGATTCTGCCAACCCCATGGTGTCAACTGTGAGTTTGAAATATATGTCTTCTACTGAATTAGAACATTTCTCCCAAGAGTACTCAAATAAATTTTCATATTAGCACACTACAGATAAGGACTGGGTTCAACATTCAACCTACAGTACATTTATAACAGTTATTTAAGAATGACCTGGCAATGACATTACACTGTTATTTTCTTCAATCCATTTTTGTCCAAAATGAGTAATTATATCCTTAATATAAAATAACCCATGTACTCCAGTCCTCAGATAAGAGCATTTATTACTGCTATTTATAGTCAGCTATTCTTATGAAAATTTCTTCAAAACCCATCTGTAAGTAATTTCTGGAGAAACTTACAGAAATTATTGTTTAATATTTAAGCTATCCCACCTGTTTTTAAGACACACATTTCCCATACACACACACACATGCATACACACACACACACAAATGAAACAGAGAGCCCAAGAGAGGCTGAGAGAAAGAACACATGTCTGAAAATGGGGTCTGCACTCCTTTCTGTAGCATCATCTCAGGAACCTGAAGCATTGCCACATAGATGGAAACAAACAGAAAATAGTACATATTTTTACAGGTGAAAACATTGCTAGAATTACCGCCTAGAACAGTATATGTTCACTTTAGGTTCAGTGATGCTCAACGCTGTCCATGCATTAGAATTATATGGGGACTTTAAAAAGTACTCATGCCAAAGGACCGACCCCCTGACCCCCGCATACCTGCCCCAGAGATTCTGATTCTGACTTAAGGGTCTGAGTTAAGGCCAGGGCATCGGTACTTTTCTCTTTGAAAACCGACTAGGTGATTCTAATATGCAGTCAAGGTGAAGAACTACTGTTTCAATTCATCCATCTCATTCAGCAGAAATAGAAACATTTACCCTGAATCCTGCAATCTCCATTTAAATATTCCTACCTAGTTAATTAAAATAAGCTTAAATGAAAAAAATCTCTAATCACCTTTTTATTTTAAAACTAATGTAACTGGCATGTTTCATTCTTTACGCCTTCTATTAATGATCCCAAAAGCTCTCTCTCCCCTCAAAAAAAAATTTAGAAAATATGTATTTGAATGTGTATGGTATAATCAGATTCAGAATTGCCAACATTTTTTCCATACTGGTAAACAGAGGCTATTTTGAACTCTATAGCTTTTTTTTTTTATTTTGTTGTTGTTGTTATTGTTGTTGTTGTTGTTTTGGAGGGAGAGTCTCACTCTGTCATCCAGGCTGGAATGCAGTGGTGTGATCTCGGCTCACTGCAACCTCTGCTTTCCAGGTTCAAGCTATTCTCATGCCTCAGCCTCCAGAGTAACTGGGATTACAGGTGTGTGCCACCATGCCCAACTAATTTTTGTATTTTTAGTAGAGACAGGGTTTTGTCGTGTTGCCCAGGCTGTTCTCGAACTCTTGAGCTCAGGCAAACCACCCAGCTTGGCCTCCCAAAGTGCTGGGACTACAGGCATGAGCCATCGCACCCGGCCTTGAGCTCTATAGCATTTTAAATAACCCATTTTATTCTTAAAGGAGAAGATTCAGAGTGGACAAGATGTGAGCATTAAATTAAAAACATGTGATAGATTCTAGCACTTTGGGAGGCCGAGGTAGGAGGATCGCTTGAGCCCAGGAGTTTGAGGCTGCAATGAGCTCTCATCACCACAGCACTCCAGCCTGGGTGATAGAGAGAGACCCCACCTCTTTTTTTTTTTTATTATTATACTTTAAGTTCTAGGGTACATGTGCACAATGCGCAGGTTTCTTACATATGTATGTATACATGTGCCATGTTAGTGTGCTGCATCCATTAACTCGTCATTTATATTACGTATATCTCCTAATACTATCCCTCCCCCCTACCCCCTCCCCACAAGAGGACCCGGTGTGTGATGCTCCCCTGCCTGTGTCCAAGTGATCTCATTGTTCAGTTCCCACCTATGAGTGAGAACATGCGGTGTTTGGTTTTCTGCTCTTGTGATAGTTTGCTGAGAATGATGGTTTCCAGCTGCATCCATGTCCCTACAAAGGACACGAACTCATCCTTTTTTATGGCTGCATAGTATTCCATGGTGTATATGTGCCACCTTTTCTTAATCCAGTCTGTCACTGATGGACATTTGGGTTGATTCTAAGTCTTTGCTATTGTGAATAGTGCTGCAATAAACATACGTGTGCATGTGTCTTTATAGCAGCATGATTTATAATCCTTTGGGTATATCCCCAGTAATGGGATGGCTGGGTCAAATGGTATTTCTAGTTCTAGATCCTTGAGGAATCGCCATACTGTTTTCCACAATGGTTGAACCAATTTACAGTCCCACCAACAGTGTAAAAATGTTCCTGTTTCTCCACATCCTCTCCAGCACCTGTTGTTTCCTGATTTTTTAGTGATTGCCATTCTAACTGGTATGAGATGGTATCTCATTGTGGTTTTGATTGGCATTTCTCCGATGGCGAGTGATGATGAGCATTTTTTCATGTGTCTGTTGGCTGTATGAATGTCTTCTTTTGAGAAATGTCTGTTCATATCCTTTGCCCACTTTTTGATGGGGTTGTTTGTTTTTTTCTTATAAATTTGATTGAGTTCCTTATAGGTTCTGGATATTAGCCCTTTGTCAAATGAGTAGATTGCAAAAATTTTCTCCCATTCTGTAGGTTGCCCATTCACTCTGATGGTAGTTTCTTTTGCTGTGCAGAAGCTCTTTAGTTTAATTAGATCTCATTTGTCGATTTTGGCTTTTGTTGCCGTTGCTTTTGGTATTTTAGACATTTAGTCCTTGCCCATGCCTATGTCCTGAATGGTATTACCTAGGTTTTCTTCTAGGGTTTTTATGGTTTTAGGTCTAACATTTAAGTCTCTAATCCATCTTGAACTAATTTTCATATAAGGAGTAAGTCACCATCATCAGAGACCCCACCTCTTAAAAAACAAAACAAAACAAAAAACATGTGATAGAGTCTAGCTTGGGACAGCTTATGGCCCTGTCACTCCAAGTTTAAAAACCCTATTAGGAGGAGAAGCTCCCCCTATATCTTTGCTAATGGCTGTTCAGTTCAGAGAGGTTTCTTTTTTTGTGTCTGTGTGTGACGGAGTCTCACTCTATCTCTAAGGCTGGAGTGCAGTGGTTTACTGCAACCTTTGCCTCCCGCGTTCAAGTGATTCTCCTCCCCCAGCCTCCTGAGTGGTTGGGAATACAGGCATGTGCCACCATACTCAGCTAGTTTTTGTATTTTTTGGTAGAGACGGGGTTTCACCAGGTTGGCTAGGCTGGTCTCAAACTCATGACCTCAGGTGATCCACCCACCTCGGCTTCCCAAAGTGCTGGGATTACAGGCGTCAGCCACCACCCCCAGCCCAGAGATGCTTTTTGTTCACTTGTTCTCATCTGAGTCCTTCTAAGGATTGGTAGAGTTAGCACCTGCACCGTGGTGACCACAAAAGTGGGCCCAGAGTAGGGGAAGAGCAGCAGCATCTGTGGATAATGGCAGAGGGGAAGTGGGCGAGGCTTTTAATCAGATGTGAAGTTCTGCATCTAGGCAGATGTGAGGATGGGTCCTCTTTTTACAGTTCCTGAGGTTCAGACACTGTTGGCAGCCATTGGCTTGTTATATTAATTAAAGACATTACAGATACATACCTATCAAAACAGATAAAAATAAAAGGAAAAAATGGAATATCAAACGACGGTGAGGATATGGAGTAAGCGGAATACTCATACGTTGTTGTTGGGAATACTTGGAAAACAGTTTGGCAGTTTCACATAAAATTAAATACTCACTTAACATACAACGCAGAAATCCTACTCCTAAGTATATTCCCCCAAGAAAAATAAAAACTCAACGTTCACTCAAAAACTTGTACATGACTGTTAGAGCAGCTTTAGTCATAATCACCAAACACTGGAAACCACCCAATGCCCTACAGCTGGTGAACAGATAAACCGGTACATCCATACAATGTAATACTGCTCATCAATAAAAAGGAGCAAACTATTGATTAATTAATCAAGGATGAATCTCAGATGCATTACAACAAACGAAAAAGCAAAACTCAGAGGGCTGCCTACTGTATTATTCCAGTTATATGACCTTCTGGAAAAGAAAAGGTACACCAGAACACACATTAGCAGCTGCCAGGGGTGAGAGGTGAGAGGTAAGGCAAAAGGCTGACCACACAGCAGCACTAAGGAATTTTTCGAGGCAAAGGAATTTTTCTATATCTTTCTTATAGTGGTGGCTATACAACCATATGCATTTGTCAAAACGTACAGAATTGTACAGTGAATTTCATTGCATGCAAATGATACCTCAATAAACCTGATTTTTTTAACTCTATAGAGAAAAGCCCTGTCATCAAGAGAGCTGGTTGAAAAGGTAATGCAAAAGGAAAGGCAAAACATTAAGAAGTTATTTGTTTAGATTAAAATATATGATCAAATTGATGTTATTCAATTGAAGAACTTCCCTAAAGCCATAGCAACCACATCAACATTTGGAACTACACAGTGCAAAAAGCAACCTTGAGAATCATTTACATATGTAAAGCCTCCCTTTTATGAAAGAAATGAAATATTTCAGCATTTCCAGTAAAGTGCTGCTTTCCACTAACATGACCATCTTAGTCACAACAAAATATAAACGATTATGCTACATGATGGAGTCATTTGGAACTACTGTAAACTGAAAAAAAAAAAAAACACACACACAGCTGGCAATTTTGAAACAAAGATGAGAAGCTGTGTATAGTTTGATGTCTCCTAAGTGCTATCAGCCATACAACACCTAATATAAATGTCTTGAAATCAGTAATAAAAATCTATACATCAGTGGCTCTCAAAGTGTGGCCCTGGGGCCAGAAGCATTGGACCAGCAGCATTGGCATCTATGAGCTTGGCAGAAATGCATGTTAATCAGCCCCACCCTAACTGAATCAGAATCTAGTCATCACCTGCTCAGCCAGCTCAGTCTACGAGGTGAGAAGGAGGTCACCAAGCATGTTGATGAAGCAACATTCAACAAAGGGTGCAGGTGCAAGCACATTATCGTCCTTCCTGACCTGTGCAGTCAAGATGAAGCACCAATACACGCTGCATATACCCACCCAATCTATATTAATTTTCATTATTTTACAATGCTAAGGGCCCAACCTATGTTTAAAATAAAATGGGATTTCAAGAAGAGTTTTATCCAAACTCAACTCTAGAAGATAATGAAAAAACATTAATAATGTTCACAGTATTAGAAGTATAGTTACCTATGAGAAACTATCTTGAGGAAAACTCAGTTCGCCTCATAACCAAGTGAGTAAAATTTCAGAACTAAAAATTCCCAGGTGACATGCATACTAATAATTGTAACTATTAAAAGTTAAAAGTTTGTCTTCCCATAACCATTAGGTCCTGCCATATTCTACTTTAGGTTAATGCTCTTCTTAGCTTCTACTTCCTAAATGGAAGGACCAATAATAATCTCTAAATTTTCCTTCCTCTTTTCAAGTAAAATGTTTAGATATCTCAACAGATATCTTAGTAGAAAAATGTTATTCTTATCAGGCTTCACAGGAGTTCATCAAACACAAGCAAGATGAATAAAGTAATCCCAAATATCTTTACAATTATATCAGCAGATATGTGCAATGTGTAAAGCCAGGCTTTATTTGCATCAAATTATCAATGTCTCCTCTTGGTGTTCTGTTTTACTGATACTATCTGCCCATGATATCCATGAACTATAAATCCTGATTCTGCATAAATGAACCATCTACTCTTTGAGCTGCCTCGGGGCAAATATTGAATCTGATGCTAGCTCCCAGGTGACACATGGTTCTTCAGCAGATCATGCTCAAAGCAACAAAAATTTGAGTATCAGCCTAATTAAAATATTACCAAGATAGATCTGCTGCCTCTCACTTCACACACACTTGTTCCCAAAACACACACAAAAAAGCCAAGTGTTTTGGATTATCTGTGTGTTTCAGCATCGTACGTGATTGTCCACTTCAACAGTTTTACAACCTTGTAAACAGAATAAATAACTTATCAGGCCACGTGTCTTTGTCTTACTGTCTTATCCTATGTAACACCAATATTAACTGCTTATATTCATATGCTTTTCCCATCTTTTTTCTTTCTTTTTTTTTTTTATCTGAGACAGAGTCTGCCTCCGTCACCCAGGATGGAGTGCAGTGGCGCAATCTCAGCTCACTGCAGCCTCTCAATTCACTGCTCACTGCAACCTCTCAGCTCACTGCAAGCCTCCTGGGTTCAAGCAATTCTCCTGCCTCAGCCTCCTGAATAGCTGGGATTACAGGCACGTGCCACCATGCCCAGCTAATTTTCGTATTTTTAGTAGAGACAGGGTTTCACCATGTTGGTCAGGCTAGTCTCAAACTCCTGACCTCATGATCCACCCGCCTCGGCCTCCCAAAGTGCTGAGATTACAGGCGTGAGCCACCTCACCCGGCCCTGCTTTTCCCATCTTTAAAGAGCTTTCCCTTACATTGTTTTGTGTAAGGTAACATCACCCCTTTGGGAAACTTGTCAATAACTTCCTGTTACTTTTATAATAAGATCAAAAATGCCTTTACTGGACCCAAGGGGCTATCCTATCTGGCTCCCATTTACCTAATATCATCCCCTAACACCTCTCCCTAACCCTCACTCACTATGCAGCAACCCACTGGCCTTCCTTCCAGCCTCAGAACTCTTGCACTTGCTGTCCCATCTGCCTGGAATTCTCTTTTTTTCAATCTCTTGCTTCTTACTTCCTTCTCGTTTTTTAGATCTTAGCTCAAATATCACTTCTTCAGAAGTCAAAGTCTTCTTTGACCTCTCTGCTAAATTGCCTTCCCCAGTTACTCTCTATCTGGTCAAGCAGTTTATTTCCTTTTTAAACACACCGCTATATTGCCAGCACCTATCACAGTGGGTGGGATAAGACTGGTTGCCAAGTAAACATTTACAGAATGAATAAGTTATAATCTCCATTTTTGAAATAATAACACCGAGGCTCCGCAAAATTCAGTCATTTACCCAAGTTTATCCTAATAGCAAGAGACAGAAACAAGATTTTTCTGACACCAAGCTCAGTGCTATTTTCACCATACTATATTAAACCTAAATAGGCTAAATGGTACAGTATATCATAATTGGTGCTTGGAGTCATATTTTCAATTTTTATTAAAGTTTGAACCCTGACCTGATTAACTTTAAGATTAATATCTTTATCTCAACAATTCCTGAGCCTGGTTTTAAAGTGCCAAGCTTTTAATTTTCTTTCTTAACATAAAAAGTCCACTGACCTTTATCTCGGCAGTTTGCTTAGTCTTAAATATATGTCAAATAAACCCAAAAAAGAGTTTAAATAACCATTATGCCTACCAAGTAAATGTTTATATCCATAAAACAGAAAGTTAGAAGTGATGTTTAAGAACATGTAACTTCCCGCACTAGATTGACTTTTAAGTATCTCTCTTCCATCATTCTAAGTACTTACTGTTGATGTAAAAGATAAACTCAATACAGTGTTTTACCAAAAGAATCACTGCAACATTTATAGATTTTTGTAGTAACTCAAGACTTATACTTATCTGGACAATTCCTCATATCTGCATAAGTGAAGAAAAAGTACATTTAATATATATTAAGCTTCCATCAGAGGTTTCTACACAACTGAAAATTAATCCATGAACTACCTTAATATTCCAAACACCGGATATTGCCTGACTGTTTTATTTGCATTGTTCAAATACATGCAGGTAATTTAGTGGAAGAACAGGGCTTCACAAGTTTTCCTCCCTCTTGGTTCTAACATGCCAACAGTCTGTCACTAAGTTGTGAAATAGGTTTAAAGCCCCAAGAAATTAAAGTGATAAAGACCAAGAGTGGGGAATGGTTCCCACAGCCACAAGCACTTTCTCCTACTTCAAATGTATCATGTTAATTTTGATTCTTAACAGTGACTACATTAGATATGCAGATAATGTCTCTATTCTATTGATTTGGTTACTGTATAACTTCTACAGACCCCAAAACAGAACAGGCTGCTCAACATGATAGAGGCAGCAACTTACTCCTCATCACACAATTTCACAAACTATATAATACAGTCAGGGTCAGCCAAAGAAAGCCAAGGTTAGCTTGCCGGCCCTGAGCACTGCAGTCATGGGTAAAGGCATCCCCATTATAACACGGTCAGATTCCTACTTGGAAAAGCCATCACTATGCATGCCTCCCCAAAATGAGCCTTCTAACTTCCCCTAGGAAAGAGTTCTCTGGTTCCAAGGGACAGACCAAGATGGGCATGCTTTAGCCATTCAATCAATCATTTACCTTATTCTTAAACAGTCACCAAGGTAGAACTGTAAGCTATTCCTCACACCTTTTGCTGTATCAAAGTGTGGAATATTTATCGTTTCTTATCAAGGCAGTTTAATGAAAGGAGTGGAAAAAGCCAGATTTTCACAGAACTAGGGAAAAAAATACTATCTCTAAAACTGAATTATTTGCTTATATGCCATATACCTATACATACTAACTCCCTTGACCAATTTTCCCCACACATGTATCTCCTAAAGAAACACAGGCCCTGATAAATACAAAAATTATTAGCAAGAATTATTAAGGAAATATATACATCCTACTGAGGATCCTGAGAAATAGAAAAGCTTCACTATGCTATTAATGAGGCAACTCTCAGGAGTTGCTTTCGTAATCAGAACTTGAAGATACTGGGACTCAGGTCACTAAATACCAGTTCAGTGTTCTCTCCATACTGAAAGGAGACTTAGTTTTTTCATTTTTGCAATGAGGGTGTCAGGTGACATTCTTGCTCCCAACTCTAAAACCCAATCATCATTGGGTTTTAGGCCATTAGGTCCTCCAAAACTACCTAAAGGTCATTTATATTTTAGGAGACAAGTATTAGGGCTCCTCTAAAGCCATGGACTGTTGGAAGTGGCATTTCTTTCAAGACAAATATTAATTTAAACACACTCTTCCTAATAGTAAGTAAAAACTAAATCTGACATGGTGCTGTGGGGGCAAAAGGCAGTGCCTTAAGGGAACACTGAATTCAACAAGATTCAAGCAATAAATTTTATGGAACTTTGTCATACTCTCACATCTCAGAGCCCTTTACGATAACACTCAACTAAATCCATCTGGTTGAGTTAATAATTAGTTTAAATCTGTTACAAGTTAATGATGCACAGCCAAGTCATTCCAGGTACATGATGATACAGCGAATCTGTGACACGATTTGTAGATAACATTTTGCACTGCCTTTCATTTTCCTTTATTTCCTCCAATGATTAGAAAACTATAAATCATTTAAGAACAAACTGGACCTATAAATAAGACCTATATACATATAGGCTGGATTAAAATGGGAGAAAAAAGCATTATCTTAAGGAATAACATAGGGTTTCAGAAGGGCCTTGAAAAGTTTGAGATAGAGCCCAGGCTACTTCTATATACATATTTTGGCATTCCTTTTTTTGTAATACAGTAGGAATTACTGTATTACTATATTAGGTTCCTACTGTATTACAAAAAAAAAGGAATGCCAAAATCTGTAGCTTATTTATTTCAATATTTACATGTAACCTCCAAATACAACTATGCTATTCACCAGATAGTTCTGGAATGCACAATGTGTATTAGCTCCTAGTGTACTAGAAGCAGTGAGATGTGGTAATGAGACATGAGATGAAAGTTTTCAAATGGACATTATATTTCAATCCAGCCAGGGCAAAAAACTGTATCTAAAAACTCATTGAAAGGTATCTCATAAGTATGCAGCCTGGAGCCAAATGATTTTCTAGCCCATGTTCCCAGTATCCCCTGAGTAAGACCCTGAAGTTTACTTAGAGATTTGTTATATGTTATATTCTCTACAGAATCGATTACATTTTAAAAGCACAAATATGTGACACTAAACATCAACAAATATTTAAATACTCATATATGTATAGCTATGTAAAGATCATCCCCTATCTCAAGTGCAAATGATTGTAATTAACCAAAATCTGACACATCAAAATGCAATAGGGTTGAAAATAAGCTAATGATTCATGTGCTTTGATGGTAATGAAATGAGAAAAGACTGAGACCAGAGTGGAGGGAGAGTGGACTCCTCTGGGAAAGAGAAGCTCTGAGCTCTGTGGGAACAGCCAGCATACCAGGTGCTGAGGAAGAATGTGCCCAGTCATTGTTCTGAATCCAGGCTGCATAGTTAAGATCCCACCCAAACCCAATTAACTGGTCTCTCTGAAGGTGTCTCTTAAGGCTCCTAGTTGTTTGAAACAAGTAGCCAGGATTGAGAGCCACCTGAGTCAGGGAGCTAAGGATCAGAGAAATAAAAGCCTAAGAAGAGTTCCAAAAAATCAGGATTTGAGCGACTGCAAGGAGAGAGAGTAGGTTCATTCTAGAAAGGATCTGGTATGAGAGTGGGGTGGGGAGGTGTCCAGAGCTAGGTTCCTTTGTCATTTACCAAAAGAACAGAGAAAAATAACTTTCTGTAGAGGAAATGATATTCAGATGACTGAAACTACAGCAAGCTGAACAGATAATGTTCTCCATACTACAGACTGTAGTCATTCCTTATACTATATGTATGTATGTACACATTCTCAACAATTACCTTTTGTTATCATGTAGTAGAGAATGGGTTACGTGTCTGCTCAAAGCTGTCTAACGCTTCCCTCCTCACTCAGAAAATTCAAAGTACTGCCTGTGCATGCAAGTCTGCAAAGACCTATAGGCTTCCTCCTCAAAGCATTGTTTCAGGGCCACAAGCAGCAGTAGCAGCAGTAACAACTGAGAGCTTGTCAGAAGTGCTGAATCTCCAGCCCCATCTCAGATCTACTAAACCAGAATCCACATTTTAACAGGATCCCCAGGTGCACATGAAAGTGTGAAAAGCACCAGCCTTCAAGATTGAACCCATCTCTCCAGCCCACTCCCACTGCCTCTCCAGCCCATCTTCTACCACTCTCTTGTTCACTCCGAATCACCAGGCTTCTTGCCATGCCTCCAACATAGTAGGGTTCTCTCCTGTCCACGGCCTTTGCACTGGCTGTTCCCTCAACCAGAACGTGCTTCCTCCAGGCATCTTTAAGGCTCATTTCTTTCCTTCACCTTCTTCACAAATTTGCTCATGCCACCTTCTCCATGAAGACTTTCTAAGCCTGTTTACAATCGAAAAAAAAAAATTTCCAGTCTCTGTTCCCCTCTTCCCTTTTTTTGTTGTTCTTTTTTCTTCTTCTTCTTTTCTCCTTTCCTGTTCTCTATCCATAGCACTTACCACTATCTGACTTACCTTTTGTTTCTTATTCATTTGATTATTAGAAATCTCCTTTGATAGACTGCAAAATATGACCACAAATTCTACGCAACTCCTTCTATCAAGAGATGAAATATATATCTCTACCTCTTGACGCTAGACTTGGTCATATGACTTGGTTTGACCTATGGGATATTAAGACACAGGAAGAAACTGGAAAAGCACTTTGCACATTGAGGCTACTCTCTCAAGCTGCTGGGATACCTTCTTGTCACTATGGGAAGATACCCACCACTTCCCATAACCCAAGCCAGCACCAGCAACCAGCACCAACCACCAGATACGTGGGTGAAGCCATCCTAGACCAGCCAGGCCCCAGGTGACCCAGCAGTCAACTCAAGAACCTACCAGTCAACTCACAGCTTCAGAAGCAACAATGACTGTGGTATTAAACCACTGAGTTTCGGGTGATTTATTTCGAAGCAAGTTGGCACACTCTTCTGATGAGCACATAAGTTCCACGAACGCAGGGATCATTATGCACTGCTGCATCTTCAGGGCTTAGCACAGTGCTCAGCATAGTGTGGGCATTCTCAAATATTTGCAATGAATGTTGAAGGACAGAACGATGGCAAAGAGAAATCTCACAAGTGAAAGAAACGAATAAATGCCAGCCATGACTTCCATAGGTGAGAGACTAGAAAGTGGGAGAACAACTTCCTGGGTTCACTATAACCTTTGCCTTTTCAGAAATAGGTTGAACAAAATAAGATTTTTAACTACTTTGGCAATAGAATATCATAGCAAAAAAAAAGAAAAAGCTTACATTTTCACATGCAATATATCAATTATTTCAAAATAGTTCTTGTTTCATGATGCTTAATTTGCCTAAGACTTTACAACCAGGTGACCTTTAGAATATTTTTCACATTACGCAGGCTTTACTCTCCCCCATTTTTAAGCTACTCAGATTTTTAACAGATCCCAAACCGGCAAACCAAATCACTGCATGTTGCTTCAATTCTGTCTTGCCAAAGGAGAAAAATCTGCTGCTTTGGATTCATTTCAACAGTTGGAAATTCAGGCCATCACATTTTAAATCTCAGATGTTCCCCCACTGTGTCCACATCACATAAATCAGTGAGTGAACTGATACCCACATGTTTGTGAAGCCAGTTCTCTCACAACTAAAGCATAATGTCCTTTGGAATGGAAAGGCAAATTTAAGTGGGTTCTGCAGCAGTGGGTGTCATAATTCTGGAAGCACAACGTGGCCCTCAGCGAAGGCACAAGCAAGGGCTACTGGCAAGCAGAAACAGAGTTCTCTATTAAACGATTTTTTGAAGTACAAAATTAACATGCTATTTTCAACTGATGGGGAAGAATAAAAGACAACCTGCAACACATTAAGTTTCTGACTTCATGAAAAAAAAAAAAAAAAAAAAAAAACTCTGAATTTTCTAACGAAGCTTACCAGTGATGAACAGGTCTATCTGAACTCATAGAATAAGTTTCATCCAAAGAACCGGCAAGGTCAATAAATAATGTGAGGACAAAGAAGCAACTCTGAGAGCAATTAAGCTTTAGGACCTTTAGGGTTTCTTTCAGGAAATGCAAATCTCTAAACGACAGAATCACATACACACATTTGGAAATAACTAAGTGACTTCTGATTTTTTTCTTGGATATACATAATTACCAATTGAATAATCAGCAAAATGTATGCTGGGGTTCACTAAGGTCTTCCTGTTACATCACAGGGTTCTTATCCAGAGTATCACAATCTTTTTCTCTCCTTTGATCACCTATCTTAGTCTACACTGCACACAAGGCTAAGGAGAAAACTATTGAGCTTGGTCTTTCGTGTTTGTCGGGATGGACTAGGTTCCACCAGAGTGAACTGATTCCATGAGACTCGGTGACTTAAAACAAAAAAGGTTTATTTCTAGCTCATGTTAGTATCTATTGTGCACTGGGCTGGGAGTGCTGCTCATCGCGTCCCTCAAGGACTCAGACTAATGAAGCATCCACCATCTGGAGCTTTGCCAATCACAGGGCAGATGCAGCTCACCACAAATCACTCACTGACTGTAAATGAAGGGACACGTGCCACTTCTGCTCACATTTCACTGGCCCACTGAAGTCACCTGGCCATGCTCAACATCAAATATAGGGAAATTCAATCTTATAACACAGCCAAGGGAGAGAACCAGAAACATTCAGTGGACAGTACTAACAACTGCTGCGGGCTTTATTTACTCCCTGCCTGTTTTTGCCCACTCCCATTTATCCATTTTAGAAAATGTTTCTGAGGGCATTTTATTTTATTTTTTTTTTTTGAGATGGAGTCTCACTCTTATTACCCAGGCTGGAGTGCAATGGCACGATCTCAGTTCACTGCAACCTCCACCTCCCAGGTTCAAGTGATTCTCCTGCCTCAGCCTCCCGAGTAGCTGGAATTACAGTCACCCACCACCATACCCAGCTAATTTTGTATTTTTAGTACAAATTGAGTTTCTGCATGTTGGTCAGGCTGGTCTCGAACTCCTGACCTCAGGTGATTCGCCTGCCTCAGCCTCACAAAGTGCTGGGATTATAGGCATGAGGTACTGCACCCAGCTCTGAGGGCATTTTAACTACAGAAAATTCTTCTAGGTGCCTACTGGGTCACAAAGGTGAACCACACAGAAATCCTGTCATGTTTGTGTTTGTGTGTGTGTGTGTTTGTGTGTGTGTGTGTGTGTGTGTGTGTTTTTGAGATGGAGTCCCACTCTGTCACCCAGGCTGGAGTGCAGTGGCACGATCTTGGCTCACTGCAACCTCCGCCTCCTGGGTTCCAGCGATTCTCCTGCCTCAGCTTCCCAGAGTAACTGGGACTACAGGTGCGCATCACCACACCCGGCTAATTTTTGTATTTTTAGTTGAGACAGGGTTTCACCACATTGGCCAGGCTGGTCTCAAACTCCAGACCTCAGGTGATCTGCCCGCCTCGGCCTCCCAAAGTGCTGGTATTACAGGCATAAGCCATTGCACCTGGCCCAGAAATCCTATGTTTAGGGGGATTATTATCTAGCAGAGGAGAGAAAATCAGATAGATAGACAGACAGATAGATAGATCGATCGATCGATCGATCGATCAATAGATAGACGGCATGTGAGATGAAAATGCCAAGTGCCAATAAAAAGAAGCATACAAGGTTCAATGAGAGTTTAAACAAAGGAGGTTTTGGCCATAGGAAATTTCATTTGAGGAAATGACATCTGAGAAGCGCTTTGTAGAACATAGTGAGATCTGGACATGTGGATGTTCCGGCAGTGAGAATGACATGAGTAGAGGCGAAAAAGCAGGACATGCCAGTTCATGTGCACAGAATGGCAGAATAGTTAGGTTGAATGATGTTGAGAACCTTAAGGAAGGAAGAGGCGGAAAAGAGAAGAAAAAAGGAGAGGAAGAACTCAAGTCTTCTTGACCAGAGGAAAGGGGGAAATAGTGGGGACAGGGTAAGACTTGCACAAAAATCCACATAAGAGTAACAAAGGCCTTACCTACAGTAGTCCCATCACAATTGTGAGGAAGGAATAGCTCTACTCTCAAACTATATATCCTATGAGAAAGCTCAGCTTTTCCATCACTCCTTCATCTGACCTAGAAAATACAACTCACCTTTCCCTCTATCTACCCAAGCCTGAAGGCCTGGAGGTTTGCAGCTTGGATCTGATAAAAGAAAAGACGTCAAATGCGGAGACTCATCTCTATTGAGAGATTGGCTTCTGGCCATGTCACCCAACCAAGAGAATGTTCCTTTTATCATTAAAGGGAGTTAACTCCCAATAAATATTTGTTCTATTTGTCCTGAGTTTATTTCCTATCTCTAAGGATGTTTCTGAAGCCACTCCTTAAGGACTGAGCTGCAGGGCTTAATTTATTTCTGTTTGTTCTGGAGTCTGCAATCCCTCCTCGTCTCCGGATTTAATTTCAGTGTTTTGGTGCTTAAATGGCCAATCCGGCTAGGCCCTGCCATGAGCCTCTGACCATCATAAGAGTCTACAGCTTATTTTATACAGAGGACCTTTCTTTTAGTATCTTTCATGTGCATCAAACCTGCTTGTTTTTGCTACTTCCATTGCTTCTATATAAACAGTGAAATTTGCCCGTGATTGGAAATTGTTTCTTACTACTGACCAGTTCCTTCATTAGGGAACTCTGTGCTATTCTTCCCACTGCTCCAATAGACAAAAGACTTTCACTGCCACCCCAAGGAGATGGTCACAGCCGGAAGGACCCTTAGGGTTCACCAAGATCCACAGAAAAGCAATCACAGTCCTAGGATAATCTGGGACTTGGCTCTTGGAGTGCATGCTGTCACACTGTGTACTCTGACTCTCATACCAAAAATGCTCATACAAGTCAAAATCAGAAGAATGACCCTGCTAATGATGCCAAGGTCTGAAACACTAAAAGATAAGGGTTAGGCTATTTCCCAGGAAGCCTGGACTTTCAAACCCACACATAAATGACTCATCAATCCTAGATCACTGCTTTTTACCATACCCCTTTATAGAATATACAATGCACTACTGATTTCATTCTTGACTGTATAGAATTTTTTGTAATTTTTCTCCAGTGTTCATATTTATTTTACATTTTATGTACATTCCATGTCTGCAAAATACTTTAGAATTCAACCAATATTTAATGACTATATATACAGAGTGAGACACTATGCTATATGCTACAGAGTAATAATTAAGTCCCTGTCGATGGAAAAAGAAAAAGAAAAACAACTATATTTACTTCCCTGAGAGAATTTTGGGCAAGCTATTACGCAAGTCAATGAAGTTAAAAATCAGAGCAATTTTACCTATACCTATATTTTACATATACGTCCAGAGCAAAATATAGGTAAAGAGGTGATATTTGATGAGACAGGGCGCATTCAGCATAGTATGGCCATAGACAAGAGGTGACATTTGAGAGGTGCCTTCAAGAAGAGATAAAATTTCCAGAAGAGCAATGGATCAGGTGAATAGTTCAAGCAAAAAGACTGACACAGCAACAGGAAAGCATTGAGCGTAATATCTGGGGAACAATGGGAAGGTCTAGCTTTATTAAGGGAATGAGTAGGAGAAATGATGGAAAAACTATTTCAGGACAAGTAGGTACAGGCCTTTAAAAGGCCAGCGAAGGAATCCATTGTAACGCAATAGGCAAATGGGAGCTACTGGTGGCTTCTGAACAGGGAAATGACATCACCAAAATTAAGCCTTAAGATCATCCTCTCCAATCTCAAGCTCTACCTCTTCTTCCTTGTTAGTCTCCATTTACACTGTCTGACCTCTTTCTCTGAGGCCTTTGCATTTGCTATCTCCTCTACAAAGACCTCATCCAACTCCAGACTACCATGTGGTTGGTGCTTTCTTAAAATTAGGTATCTGCGGCTGGGCGCAGTGGCTCACACCTGTAATCCCAGCACTTTGGGAGGCTGAGGCGGGCAGATCACAAGGTCAGGAGTTCAAGACCAGCCTGACCAACATAGTAAACCCCATCTCTACTAAAAATACAAAACATCAGCCGAGCATGGCGGCAGGCACCTGTAATCTCAGCTACTCAGAAGGCTGAGGCAGGAGAATCGCTTGAACCCGGGAAGCGGAGGTTGCAGTGAGCCGAGATTGCACCACTGCACTACAACCTGGGCGACAGTGGGAGACTCTTGTCTCAAAAAAAAAAAAAGAAAAAGAAAATAAAAAAAAATTAGGTATCTGCTTAAGTGTTCCTCCTCAGTGGGTCTCCCTGACCAACTAAATGAGTTCTCTCACTCTTAATCACACTTTAGTCTACTAACATGTTGCTTTCCAACAGCACCTATCATAATTTGAAATTATTTTACTCATGTCATTACTGGACTATGGCTTGTCTCCTCCCACTACAATGCAAGCACCATGTAAGCAGACAAATGTAACTGTATTGTGCCCAGTAGAATGGCTGATAAAATAGGTACTCAATAACTATTTTAACAGCTTTATTGAGATATAATTCACATACCAAACAATTCACTATTTAAAGCAGTGGTCCCCAACCTTTTCGGCACCAGGGACCAGTTTCATGGAAGAAAATTTTTCCACAGACTGGGGAGGGGGCAATGGTTGTGGGTTGAAACTGTTCCATATCAGATCATCAGGCATTAGATTCTCGTAAGGAGCACGCAACCTAGATCCCTCACATGCACAGTTCACAACAGAGTTCGCCCTCCTACGAGAGTCCAATGGCACCGCAGATCTGACAGGAAGTGGAGCGGCTCACCTGCAGCTCCACTTCCTGCTGTTCAGCCTGGTTCCTAACAGGCCACAGACCGGATCAGTCCATGGCCTAGGGGTTAGGGACCCCTGCTTTCAAGCAGAGTATTACATTGTTTTTAGTATGTTCACAAAGTTGTGCACAAATCACCATAATCAGTGTTATCATTATTATTAGTTTTTGAGACAGAATCTTGCTGTCACCCAGGTTGGAATGCAGTGGCACAATTACAGCTCACTGCATCCTCAAAATTCTTGGGCTCAAGCCATCTGTCTTCCTCAGCTTGCCGAATAGCTGGGACTACAGGCTACCATGCCCTGCTAATTTTTTATTTTTATTTTTGTAGAGACCAGAGGGTCTCCCTTTATTGCCCAGGCTGGTCTTGAACTTCTAGCCTCAAGCGATTCTCCCACTTTGACCTCCCAAAGTGTTGGGATTACAGGCAAGAGCCAGTGAGCCTGGTCAACAATCAATTTTAGAACATTTCATCACCTCCCAAAAAAATCTCATACCTATTAGCAGCCACTCCCCATTTCCCACCAACCCTTCCAGCCTTACACGACCACTCATCTACCCTCTGTCTCTATAGATTTGCTAAATCTGGACATTTCATATAAACAGAATGATACAATATGTAGCCTTTTGTGACTGGTTCCTTTCACTTAGCATAATATTTTCAAGGTTCATCCACATTGTGGCACGTAGCAGAACTTCATTTCCATTGTGAATATTCCATAATATTAATATGAATACACCAAATTTTGTTTATCCATATATCCATCGATAGACAGTTGAGTTGTTTCTGCTTTTTGGCTATTGTGAATAATGCTGCCATGAACATTTATCTACAAGATTTTGTGTGGAAAAATGTTTTCATTTCTGTTGGGTATACATTTAGGAGGGAACTCTGGGTCATACAGTAGCTGTATGTTTCACCTTTTGAGGAACTGCCAGACAGTTTTCTAAAGTGATCTCACAGCTTTACATTCCCATTAGCACATTCCCATTGCAAATTGGAGAGTTGCAATTTCTCCACATTCTCGTCAACACTTGTAATGATCTGTCTTTTTTTTTATAGCCATCCTAGTGAGTGTAAGCCAGTAGCTTATTGAGGTTTGACTTACATTTCCCTGGTGACTAATGATGTTAAACATCTTTAGATGTGCTTCTTGCCTATTTGCATATGTGCTTTGAAAAAATGTCTACTCAGATATTTTCTGCCCGTTTTTAATTGAGAAACTGGTCTTTTATTATTGAGAGCAAGAATTCATTACATACTTTGGGTACAAATCTTCCTCAAATACGATTTGCAAATATTTACTCCCATTCTGTGGGTTGTGCTTTCACTTTCTTGATGGTGTCCCTCAATAACTATTTTTAAAATAAAACAATGAATAGAATTAATCTTTTATGACAAAGGAAACCTGTAACCGGCTCATAAATATGTGACAAATTCATGGCAGCGCTGGATCTAGAAAGGTGACTCAAGTCACCTGTTTTCAGCTTTGAGTTTCCTTCACTGGTTCCCAGCATTGTCCAACTAGCCCAGGAACAATGACATCATCCTGTGATGAGTCAAAGAATGCAGCATTTGGTAAATTGGTCCATGAGCACCAAATAGAAAGATGCCCCATACTTAAAAATTAAAAAAAAAAGGTTTTGCTGGAAGCTAGCCTGTAATAAATCCTAAGTGGCCTACAATTTTGTTTTCTTTGAGAAACTGAAATTGATGAATGGGGTTCCCGCCGACACACAAACATATTAGTTAAATGAAACTAGAATAGGCACAGGATGAGTAAGCAGTATCTTTCTAAATTTACATTATGGATATTTGCTTACAAAATTATAGGCCCTGGGATGATCTCCCCTCCCTGCTCTGTATTCAGACTACCCAGCTTTATTTTGGTTGAGGAACTCCCACCAGAGAAAACAAGGTACAAGCATGGGAACATGGATATGCAGAGATCTGGTATATTTTTACAGCTGTAAGAGCTTCTCAGTATAGAAAAATACCAGACCTTAAAAACTTATTACAAAAATATCATTCCTTAAGTACTTATTTTATATATATATATACACACACACACACATATACACACACACACACAGAGAGAGAGAGAATATAAACAGTTTGTCATACTGGGAAAGGCATCAAGGAAAGACTTGCTTTTAATACATCTTAACTAGGTTCAATGCTGGCATGGTATCCAAAACGTAATTTTCCCAGGATAGAATTAACCTCTTAGATAATGCACCGAAAATTAAAATAGAAACTTAAATACTTATTTTGTGATGCTAACCTCAATTAACAATCAGATTATCATACAAATGTAAACAAGATTAATCTATTATATAGAACAATCTAAAAATGTTATATGTGATAGAGCAATCTATAAATAATTTTAAAGACTCATATTTTAAAACATATCTGTATTCCTATAAGGTGGTAAAGTTTAGGCTAAGAATACATGAAAGGCATGTTCGGAACATAGCTTTGTTGTACTATATAAAATATGTATTTAAAGGGCAGAATACAGGAAATGTGAATAAATTATAGTTATAATTATCTGTTATAATACTGAGATGGAAAGTAGATTATGTGACAACCTAAGCTAAAAGTCAACCTAAAATGTGAGGTAGTATAGACCATTTAAAAAAATCATCCTTAAATATTGTGTCCTGGTTTAACATTCTCTGTTTCCACTGTTCCCTCTATATTCAGTGTTCAACACAATCTTCAGTTTTTAAACAAAATATGGGAGTTGAAAGCAATCACCCCTGTGTCTGTCTTTATCCCTTAAGTTGGTACGGGACCTGCAGTGCAAATAATAGCACACAGATGTGTAAAGCAGAGATAATACCTACATTTATCCAAAGAGAATGAAATACGGGGTAAGCTTCATGTTTATCTGCCCAGTGGATATATCAGCACAAATTACTTGGAATCCTCTTCTTCCACGCACTGATAACCCCTCAAATACTCTAGCCTCTGTTTCCTGACTCTTTCCAACCCATTAGCCTTCACCTGTTCTCTGCCTGGTTGTCTCACCTGCATCTCCATACCCTGGACCTTATCATCGAGCAGAACAACTCTAGCTAGTAGCTTACAAAAACATATAAATACTGGGTTGACTCTCATCTTTCTGCTTCTACCACTCTTATCAAATTGGCCATCCATTTTTCTTTTGTTTGTAAAGCCCCTATGACCACCCTATTCCATTGGTCCAATAGTCCTATTTTGGCCCCACCACCTTCCTCACAGACTATGGTCAACTACTTCAGAGGTGGCACCTTTTGTATTCAAGAACTGTTTGCCCCCTAGTTTCCCAGAGTCTCTCTTTTGCCTTCTCTCTTACTCTGGTAAATTCAAATTCCTTGTTTTGTCCTTTTCTTTTTTTGTTTTTTGTTTTTTTTTTTTTTTTGAGATGGTGTCTTACTCTGTCACCCAGGCTGGAATGCAGTGGCGCGATCTCGGCTCACTGCAACCTCCACCTCCCGGGTTCAAGTGATTCTCCTGCCTCAGCCTCCTGAGTGGCTAGGATTGCAGATGCTCGACACCATGCCCAGCTAATTTTTGTATTTTTACTAGAGATGGGGTTTTGCCATGTTGGCCAGGCTGGTCTCGAACTCCTGACCTCAAGTGATCCGGCTGCCTTGGCCTCCCAAAGTCCTGGCATTACAGGCGTGAGCCTCTTCACCCAGCCAAAAAATTTTTAAACTAGATACTCATTTACTGAGTATTTGTGTGTCAGATACTATTCTGGCCACTTTTAACTCATCCTCACAACAATTGTACGGGGGTGGGGATCACTCTTGTTATTATGTCCTTTTCATACACGAAGAAACCGAGGAACAGAGAGCTTAAGACATTATCTAGGGTCCCCCAGCTAGGAAGGAGCAGTATTAGGTTTCAAACCCTTTTAATTCTAAACCTATGATCCTAACTACTCCAGCACATTGGCAAGAAAGAGATGAAGGGAGGGAATGGAGGCCGGCAGGTGGATAGAAGCAGATGTGCAATGCAAAACTGTTGTGCTCCATTTCTCTACTGCCCCACAACCTGACTTCCACTCCACTATTCAATCAAGCGTTGGTGCTAAGAGCACTGGAAGCCTCCTTATCACTTAACATACATCCTCCTGGATTCTTTCTATAGCACTTCTCACTACTGCACACCATCTAAAGGAGGCACCCTTTCTTCCGGCGGCTCTCTCCATCTTCCTGACCCCTTCATCTACTCCCATTCTCCCTTGCTCCCTAAGTGGAGACATTCTTCTCTCTGCCTTCTCAGTGCCCCTCTCTTCATGCTTCATCTCTTAACAATCCTAAGCCCTTCCACAAGCTTCCTTTATACTGAGGTCGATGAATGCTAACTGATACTTCTTTCCCAATCTAAATGCTCTTCCACCTACTGGGCATTTCTATAAGCATGTCCTTCTATCTTCCAACAAAAAGAATGCTGATGATCCCACTTATATGTGGAATTTGCGGGGGGGGTGGGGAATGTTGACTACATAGAAACAGAGTGTAACAGTGACTACCAGGGGTGAGGAGAGGAAGGAGGGAGATGTAGGTCAAAGGGTACAAACTCACAGTTATATAGGATGAATTTGTCTAGAGATGGAATGTGCAGCAGGAGTACTAGGGATAAACAACATAATACTGTGTTGTTTATTGAATATTTGCTAAGAGACCAGATTTTAGGTGCTCTTACCACAAAAAGGAGAGATAACTATGGAAGATGATAAATATGTAAATTTGCTTACCTGTAATAATCATTTCACTATGTATATCAAAATATCATGTTGTATACCTTCAATATATATAATACAGATAAATCTAAAAACAAAATTAATGCTGAGCCTCTCCTTTTGTTCTCAGAAATGATCCTGCAGACTGTCCTAATTCTACACAACAGTCCACCCTTCTCCTGGTCCCAAGGCTAAAACTTTGCAGCTATCTTCACGTTCTCCTGCCTCCTCATCCCCTACTTCCATTTAGTTACCAAGCCCTATTGAATCATCCTCTACACGAACGTCCAAATCTTTCCATCGTCATGGCTCCTGTTTTCATTACCAATCATCATTGCCAACACAATAACCACTCTGCCATTATGCATTCAGTTCATTGTGCACACTGCAACAGCAGACTCTCCCAAGGCGTGACTGAACCATACTCTACCACCCAGAAGTCCATTACTATTTGTCTTACTAAATGATAATTATGGGTGAAAATGTTCTAGCGTCTCAAGAACAGAGAATGTTTTCTGATCCATATATTACATGGTAGACTTGTGTTGGTAATCAGTGGGCTGTTGTCTGTCCTTCTCAGAGATCTTCAATCTAAACTTATCCTAAATGATAAGCTTGAAACTCTCTAGCCTAGGCATTTGGGGCCTGTAAAACCTGATCTCTAGTGGGGTTTTTTTTTTTTTTCCTTATCTCACATCTCTTTTCTCGTATTCTAGTAACACCATCCCACTTTCCTTTGGGGAACTGTCTCTACCCAACTGGTGGACTGCCCATCAAAGGTCAACATCTCCCGTCGAGGGAGGACATGTGGTCCAAGCTCACCCATCAAAATACTGCTACGCTCCTAGACAAAGTGATTGGCCCACATGTGGAGATACGACCCCACCCAATGATCAGGAGTATTTTTCAGGGGTTAATTTCAATACTGGATAAGAAAGGTACTAAGAAGCATATGAACTTTGCTGCTTGCTGGGAAGCACCTTCTGAGGGAAAAGGAGAAATGGCTGACATTAGCACTACCTCTGGCTTTTCAGCTGGATGGGCCCACAGTCATTTTTTTGAAACTCTTGGATTTAAATATGTTTCAGAACTCAGAATTATTCAGGTGAGAAAAGCATAATGAGGCACATACTTGAGTATATTACACACACCTCTATCTGGATCAAGGACAACATCCCTGCAATCAAACTCAATTCATATTTCTGCAATGAAACAAATTAAGGGCCTAATTAATGTCAGTTTAAGTCAGGGTAGGTTTGGCCATGAAGAAAGTGCAGATCAGGTAAGGTCTCATTACAAAAAGGGTTCAGCTGTTTTCAGAAATGCACATAAAGGCATGTGAATCTGTTTAAACTAACACATTCCCAGTCTGCTTATCTGCTTGTTCGTTAGTTTTACTTAAGCAGTTTGGGGTTGATTTTTAACACTTGTACCTGAAAGACTCCCATCTATAGTCCTCACGGGCCTATTATGTTTCAGTTTTACTTCCCACTAGTTTTTTATACAGACTCACACCGGAGTCAAACTAAAAGACTATGTTTTGATACTTTAAATAGAAAATCTTGCCTGGGCCCAGTGGCTCACGCTTGTAATCCCAGCACTTAGGAAAGCCAAGGCAGGTGGAACACTTGAGGTCAGGAGTTGGAGACAAGCCTGGTAACACGGTGAAACCCCATCTCTACTAAAAATACAAAAATTAGCCAGGCGTGGTGGTGCGTGCCTGTAATCCCAGCTCCTCAGGAGGCTGAGGCAGGAGAATCACTTAATCCTGGGAGGCAGCGGTTGCAGTGAGCCGAGATCGTGCCACTGCTCTCCAACCTGGGTGACAAAGCGAGACTCCATTTTGGAAAAAAAAAAAAAAAGGAAAGAAAGAAAATCTTGCAAGTTCCATATTGTATATGTCTTATAGACGAGGGCTGTCCAATAGGAGATGGGAGCCTTAGCCGGCTGATTTTCTTGTCAGTTGCCCCCGCCCCTGTCCTGTCTCCATGGCTCTTGGGGGAAAAGTGTAGCTATCCCATCATCCTATGGGATAATCAGGCACAACACTTATTCAGTTTCCTTTCAGCCCCCATCATATCCCCAGGAACAATCACAAGAATCTGGAAAGTCACTGCACGTTGTTATTTTCCTTTGAGTGCCTGTGCATCTCTTCGGTGTCTTTCAAGATCATATAATGCTCCCTATGCCTTATTTTAGCTACATACACACTCATCTTCACTAACTATTAGGGCACCTGATTTTCACAGCAACTAGGAGGTGGATGGAGTAGGTATGACGGCTCCCTATCTGAAAAATGAGGAACTGAGGGTCAGGTTGGTTGATGAAAGTCAAGACTCTGGAATTTCACTCAAACCTGACTCTTAAGTCTTGTTTTCTTTCTGATCTAATTTTATTCCCAGGATGAACTCAAATTGGAGAGTTTATTGGCAGAATGTTCCTCCTTGGTACCCTTGGATGTAGAGATGGATAATTTGTTGAAACTAGTGAGAACACTACATGCGTAATTTTGCTCTAAACTATGTGCAAATTTTATTCTGGTAAAAATAAAAATTGACGTATATATGCTGTGTATATATACACATATTACACATACATATCTGTGTGTATATCATATATATGTGTGTGTGTGTGTGTGTGTGTGTGTATTCCAGCATGGATGAATGTCTATAAGCATTTATTTTTACCAGCCAGGAAGCTAAAGTCAGCTTTTTTTTGTCATTGATTACAACCTGAATTAAATGAATAGTAAAGTCCCAATGCAGAGCAATGCCTGGAGATACTTCAGCCTTGGTGAAAACCAGACACTGCTTCACATAACTTGAACCGACAACAAAAATACCCCTCCCTGCCCAGGGGATATTTCTGGGTCAGGACTCCCTCTCTCAGCCAAAGAGTCAGACATTGCTGAAAATTTTCCCACCGTACTACCCTGTTTCTCTGGCTGACCTTTAAGGTTAGGACCTCTGGACGCAAGCCCATGAAAGACAGTCATAAGGCAAAGTCAGCTGCCTTTAGGCTCACAAAAATGCAGTTTTTCACTTCAAATAGACCCCAAAATCCCCAATGACCACATACAAGCCATTCCTTATCTATGAGGTTAATGCAACAGACCTGCCATCATCAGGCCATGCACTCTGAATTGCTTTTTCCAGCAAAGGTTCCCCTACTATCCCTTCATTTGCCTCATGATAAGAAATATGCATATGAGAGTGGCTAGCAGGGGTCAGGACTGAGGTTCTTGGGCATGAAGAGCTGCCTATGCAAAGCCAGATTTATCACACCAAGACCAATCTGGGACTACAGCACCAATTAACTCTCCTGTTTACAAAATGCCTAAGAATTTATTAGGCAAGCACAATCCACTCCCATACAGCCCATCAGACTAACCACATCCCCTATTTCCAGGACTATCCATAAGCACCCAGAATTCACTGCCCACCGTCAATCAACATTTCAAGCGTCCTATAATATTCACAGCTCAAAATTAATTAGCAGGGTGGGAGGTGTTCAAGACATCTCTGAACAAAGTTCTCCCTGCGAATGTATCTCTTCCTACCTACTTGAAAAATATTTCTTCTAGCTTTACTCATACAAACTACATCCAAAATAATAAATCAAATGTAAATGCGAATATGATTTAAGAAAATTTTTCAGGTTTTTTTCTTCCCTTTTGTCCATCTGCAGTATGCTTATCTTATAACAATTCATGGCCTGTGACTGGGATCAATGAGGGAAGAGGGCCCTGCCATGGGAAATCAATCCTAATTGTTTAGAATCTAACATGAAACTCTTTCTAAACTATTAATATTTTAAATTACTCATTGAACAGGAAAATTGCACAAAGCTATGATATGGCTCTTACAATTCAATCTTCAAAAATTTATTTTCCTGATCTTCACCTTTCGCATCTCCATTTTTAAAATGTCTTCCTTTCTCCTTATCTAAAACTTTGGATCTCATTTATTTTGACCTTTCTCCTCAGATTCAGATTAAATAAACCTTTCGCTGCAAGTCTAACTATGTGCTGAGCAATGCACAGTTAACTCACTCTATTATCTAGAGATTTATCATTTTACAGATGAAGGAACAGAGGCTCCATTAAGTTCAGTGACTTTCCTGCTTTCACAGCCTCGAAAGTGGCCTCTCCAGAGTTTCCAAGTCCACATACTGTCAATGGGGGCTCTAGGTAAAATACTTCCCCAGCGTGGCTTGCATCTAGTTTTATCCTTCAGAGGTGTTACTCAAATTGTTATGTGGTTTGGGGAACGGGCTTTGCTACTGGTAATCTCAGGCTGGAATCAAGGATTATAAGTAACTGACAGAAGGATAAATACAGCTATTGCACATTGCAAACAATCTGTTTGTTCACAAGGGATCTTCTCCCTGAATTCAAATAACCAGATATTAATTCTCCTTTGTAGATTTACTCTAAATGGAGGTCCACAATTAACAATATGTCAGGTCCTATTCCTTTATATCATTTCAATTGTCTAACCAGTAGATCGTGAGCTCAAAGGGTCAGAGCACATGATTAGTGAGGGAGGACAAAGGCTTCTCCCTCCATTCCCGTGCAGGTCAATAGGCATGCACACCTCCTACCCTCGGCCAGCTCAGAAGGTGCTGCTTCCACTAGATCCTAAGAGGGCTGGTAGTCAGAACTTGTAGGTAAGAAAAGGAGAGCATTTTGCAGCTGACTCTGATACCAACCAAAAGATAATATATGCTAACATGACAACAACTAACAATGATTATGGTTAAGTATTATTATCGCAAGATTTCAAAGCACAACTATTCACAGAATATAAACATTTTGTGAAAACATATGCTAGCTCTATAAACAAAGGCAAGAAAATCCTCATTTATGTTTCCTTCTGGAAATCAAGCCCGTCCTTTTTGCTTGTTTGTTTGCTTTCTTCTTGTGTTACTCTGTACATCCCATCTTTTTTTTAACAGAAGAGGCACAACTATTGATCCCATAGAAATCCCCCGGCCCAGCCAGAAATGTTACCTCTCGTGACTTTTAAATGCTAAGATGCTACACAAAACATTACATTGATATTCTGAGTAAACAGTCAAAACTGTACCTTCACTGTGGTAAAAATTCACTACCTTACTCACCTAGAATATCACACCAAAGATATAAAAAAATACTACCAGGATAGTAAATGGCTGCAGAAATAATAACAAGTTTCAGTTCCAATTTGCAACACATGAGACCCCAAGCCCAAATGGGTAAAAATTTACAGAACAATCCAGAGGTATCTGCAAATTAGTGACTGCCCTCAGCTGATTACCACAGCTGGTTTACTGATGAAAAAAAGAGTAACAAAAGGATGTCTAAAGTGTTGAAAGGTCAGAGCAGTAAAGGATGATTAAGAAATACATTTGGCCCTTACAGTGCAATGATACTGCACGTGTGAACTCAATTTACCACCCCAAAGACTTAGCATAGGCTTAAGCTCCTTTGATCTACAGAGGAAATGCTCTCCACTCTAGAAGAGCTGATCTTTTTACACTGGTTCAAGGGGTCCTCTGTAACCTCTGTAAGCACTAAATTTCCTCACTGTCGCTGTAAAAACCACAATAAATCATTCTTGGTGTTATTTGTATGTAAACTTTCTTAGTATTATTATTTTTAATGAGAAGCCATGAATCTTCATTATAAGGCCTTTTATAAAAAGTCAGGCAGAGGCTGCTGGACATTGCAATGTTTGCTTGTTCAAAAGTGGGTTGGGTGACAATTTCTCCCATCTCACTATGCCAGATTCTGTCATATACCAGTTCTGCTCAATTAATTCAGAAAGGTAACAGCTGTTTCTGCCCTTGTTCTTAACGTCAAGAAATCTAGGTTTGTTTGAACTAAGTATCTGTGAACTGAGACCAGATATTTGCTTCCAGTCTACTGAGCCATTAAATCAGAATTCAAGGAAATGGATATTTTACTTTCTTCCTCCTTCATCATGGGATGGAAGGGTTCCCTAAAAGGCAGGATCCATGGGGGGCTGGGCCTGCAACAAAGTCCCAGGTCTAAATCATGGCTTTGCCACTGTTTAGCTGGTCTCGGTTTCCTCGTCTCCTGTGTGAGGTAATATTCACCAAACAAGGTCGTTTTGAGATTTAGAAAGAAGGGTATGGTCAAGAATTTATTCCTCCAAATATGCCTGGCATGTGTGAGATGTTCAATGTTAGCAGAACCCGAGATGAGTCTCTGGAAAGATTAATAGTACTAGCTACTTTCAGTGCTAACCTCCCCAGTTCCATTCCCAGAGCATAGGCAGTGCCCAACTTTAAGTTCATGTAAAAAGACCTGAACGGACTCAGTGTTTTCTCCTAGAGAAAAAGCAGCCAGTAGAATCCCAACAAGCCTTTAGAATGGAAATCTTCCGCAGATGACAGTCACTCAAGCAACAAAATCTGGCTGGCTTCCCTTACTTCCTTACTTCCAGGGGCGGAAGGGAATACAAACCGTGCCCCTTGCCCTAGTCTCAGTTCTCCACAGGGCTGGCTTCTCTGGAATATGTCCTCCCTCTGAGCGGGCAAAGTGCAAGATCTTGTGCTCCTGCTGCTCGGAACACTCCCCGCGCTCCCCAGCTCCTTCTAGACTCGGCAACAGCAGCTCTGCCTCCTCTCCAGGTGCCGCATCCCCCAGGCGGCGGGGAGGAGGCGGGTGGGGTGTCCCCGGGTTCCTGGGCGTGGAACGCAATGGCCTCAGAAACTGTCCGTACTCTCCCACTCCTCTGGCACCAGCCAGCACCTCCCTCTCCCTTCCCCCAGGCAGAGCACGCAGGGTGCGTGCACCCCGGGCAGTCCCCAAAGCGCGCCTGCTGGAAAGGCGCCATCTATCACCCTCACCTCCCATTCTAGCGGATTCTCGCCTGAGCCCAGCCAGGACCCGCTCCTCCGGCCAGCCTCAAAGACGCTTGCGGTGTGTATGCGGAGGGAGGTACTTTTTGGAACCCAATTTCATAGCCCTCTCTACCCCCATTTCTCGCAGGGGTGTGGGGGGAAGAGAACCAGAAAGCCAAGACTACTGAACCCGTAGTACCTCCAAATCTGTTACGCTTCCAGTCATCCTCATAGCATCACCTTAGTTTATTGGCATTTCTCCCTAGCAGGGGAGCTCTGCCAAAAGCCCGCCAGCGGCACCCCACAAAAACCCAGCGCCCCTGCTGCCTGCCCAACTCTCGCCCCACGGCGCAACCTCCCGGCTCGGCACCTTCCGTCCCGGGGTAAGACTCCTAGTTTTCCCGGAGCGGAACCCAGCCAGCCGGTTTCGGAAGTTTCCCACCTCCCCATTCCAACTCCCTTCTGGGAGCCCCCACGCGGACCTCGCTTAAGGCAAGGAAGCCTAGATGTCTCCCCTAAATCTGCACTCACACCGGGTGCCGCCCCTCTTCCCTCCCCCTCCTTTTTCCTCCCTTCCAGCTCCAGTCCCCGCGCCTCCGGCGTTTCCAGCGCCAGCGGTTCCCTCGCCCAAGAAGAGGAAACTTCTTTCTGGGCTAAATTCAGGTCCGAGCAGGAAAGGCTTTCCCTTACCCGCAGGCATCAGAGGCGCGCTCATCCCCTATCCCCCAAAAGACCTCATTTCACCCTCTCCCCACGATCACCCTCTCCGAGCCTTTGCCTCAGATTACTAGTGCTACTCAACTTTTCAGGTCAAAAGGTCCAGCCGTCTCTAAAACCACCACGGGGGCACTCTGGATTTTTCCCGAGACCCTACCAGTCCCGCGTGGCCTGCAAAAGACAAGTAAACAAAACACGGACCCGGCAACTCTGGGGTGTGTGTGTGTGTGTGTGTGTGTGTGTGTGTGTGTGTGTACGCGCGCGCGCGCGCAAGAGACAGAGCATCGCCCAAGAGTTAGGGCAACAGCTGCTAGAGCACATCTGGAAGGGGGGAGGGGGTTCCACGCAGAGGGGACAAGAAGCCCTCAGTGGCTTCAGGGCCGAGGGCTGGGCCAGCCTGTAGTTCGTTACCTGTCCTATGTTGATGAATCCGTACTTGCTGGCGATACGGTTGGCCTCCGGGAAGCCCCCGGCGATTTTGACTGCCCAGTGGTTTGTGTAGACGCGCGTCCGGCACACGGGGAGCAGGCAGCCCCCGAGCAGCGCCAGCACGCACAGCAGGTCCAAACGTCCCGGGCAGCAGCAGCGGCTCCCCCAGCCCATGGTCCCGGCGCCTCGCTGCTCCCTCGCTCGCTGGCTGGCTCAGCGCACTAAGGGCGCGCACAACTAACTTCTCCGGCCTGGGCCGCCCGGCGCGCAGCCCTGGGCCGCCGCAGCTCGCAGCCCTGGGCGATCGGCAGGAGGCGGCTAGCCCCGGCAGGGAGCAGAGCAGCGAGCCTTGCGCCGGCTCCTAGACCATCCCTGGGGCTTCGGGGACCTGTGCTCCCAGCTCTCCGGCCCGCGGGGCGCTCGGCGATGCTCCCCGGCTCGGGCGCAGGAGGCGGCTGAGTGGGGCGGGCGTCCTCCGCAGTTGGGTTTCGCCCGGCTCGGCTCCCGGACTCTCCGACTCGGTCTCGCTCCTCCCGGGGCCCCGAGCGCGGCGGAGATGGCCAGCGGGAGCGGTACAGGCAGCGACCGGGCGCCCCCTCTGCTGGCCCGGGCTCCGAGCGCTCGCTTGCTCGCTCCCAGCGCTCCCTCCGGCTCTGAGCAGCGCGCGGGGATTCTGAGTGGCAATGGCAGCAGCTCCTGCTCTGCATAAATGACTTCCCCCGCCCCCCTTAACACCCCTCCTTTCCCACATCCCCCTCCTCCTCTCCCTCCTCCGCCCTCTTGAAAGCGGCCGCAGCCAGGCGCCGACCAGGTCCTAGCGCCTCCGGGTTCTCCCAGCTGTAACCTCCAGGGTTCCGGGCAGCAAAGGCAAGTCTTTCCAAAGGACTGAGAAGAGCGCTCCGAGATCGTGGTTTTACCCTCTTCTCTCCCCTCCCTGCTGGATTTGTATGAATTTACCGCCACTTCCCGAAAGACTAAAGAAATTTACACGCCGGTGCGAAGTAAGCGCCCTGAAGATTCATTCATCCTCGTTCTAAACGTCCTTAAATAACTAGGCATTTAAGGAGGTCACTTGCGTGTCAATTGCCGAACAAATAGCTCGAGATTTTCACTTCGTTAATTCTTCATGCTTTTCAGCAACTGTTTATTTTACACATTCTGCTCCCGGGAGAAGTTACCACACAGGACAGTAAGTCGCATCGACTCCTAGAGAAGCCAACCACGGTGGCTCGAAAGCCAAGTCTGTTGCCTGCTCGCTTTCGAAATCTGCGCATCTGATACTAGGCAACGCCAGGGAAGAGTAAAATTCCGGCCTTGGAAGTGAGGAAAGATGTTTCTATGAATATTTCGTATGCCAGTGGATGGACATGTTGGGCCAAGGAAATAACTCCATTCATTTGTTGGATTGCGTCTGATGAGGGCTTTTCTCCACCAAGGGAAAAGTTTTCCAACTTTTCCAAGCACAGTCCTGTAACAGTGAAAGACTTTAATATAAAAAAGACCACAGAGGAAGTTCAGATGAAATATGTGGCCCTTCATTATTCTATCATGCACTGTGACTGCAGCAGGCAGAAGGGAGCTCAAATTAACCCTCTTCTCGCTTCTCCTTTACAACCTCCCTGCCTTCCTGGAGCGGGGGTGGGGCACAGGGTGATTTATTGTGACAAGAAAAATTACCCCGTATGAAATAATTCAACTTACTTTAAAAGTATTCACTGTATCCCTAACTGTCCCCCTTTCTTTCCTCCTACCATGCCCTATTTCTTTCTTCCTGTTAGTTAAATGTGTCTGAGATTAATTAACTCATCCCACCTATAGCTTTGGTAATGGTTTTTTTTAATCTGAAACATACCTGCAGACTTAAAATTCTACTAGTACCTTTGAGCATAGCATTTGACATTTTACACGTTGTATAAGGGATGCTATATTATTTAATCTTGAAAACAAATCCACGAAATAACATCATCCCCACATTATAGCTGAAGAAATAGAAGATCAGAAGAAAACATGTGCAGAAGGGTATGTATTGTATTCATTTGACTGATTCAACACATCTGTTTTGAGCACCTAGCATGTGCTATGAATTGTGCTGTACACTGGAGAAAGGGGAAGGGGGAGACACAAAAAAATTAGTGGAATTCAGAATCTCTGAATATTCTAGAGTAAATGTGGTTTATTATTGTATGTATGTATGTATGTATGTATGTATGTATGTATGTATGTATGTATTTTTGAGACAGAGTCTTGCTCTGTCGCCCAGGCTAGAGTGCAGTGGTGTGATCTTGGCTGACTGCAGCCTTCGCCTCCCAGATTCAAGCGATTCTTCTGCCTCAGCCTCCCAGAGTAGCTGGGATTACAGGTTGGCTAATTTTTGTATTTTTAGTAGAGACAGGGTTGACTGGTCTCGAACTCCTGATCTCAAATGATCTGCCTGCCTTGGCTTTGCAAATTGCTGAGATTACAGGCATGATCCACCGTGCCTGGCCTATTATTATTAAGAGGAAAACATAAGCAGTATGCTTGTGCTTTAGAGTTTTGGTACAGTCTCCCTACTAGCCAGTCCCTGTAGACACATCTCTTTCTCCTTCCCCAGCCATGGAGTCCGAAAGTTCACAATCTATTACAACACTGTTAACTCTGATGATCTGCATCTATGCATAGGGACATTGGATTATCCCTCTTGAAGATGGTAAATTTCAGATGGGATAAGACTTCAGTCAAGGTCCACATCTCAATACACATATAAAGGACAATCTCCTTTTTTTTTTTTTTTAATTCAGAATTGTGGGCATTTCAGGTAGGAGGAAGAACCTGTCTCACACGATCCACAGAAGGGTTGCCACTACATAAGGTACTCTGTAACAAGTTTGAAGGATGCCCTACAGGTTTCTCTTTGGGACTCGGGAGCTGTTATTGTTTCGGACTACAAAGGCAGCACAAAATGCTTCTCTTTCAAAGCCGTGTTGTCTCTGGGCTTCAAATTCTGAATGAAATGGAGAAGAATCACTGCACCCGGTCTTCTGGAGCCTGGAGATTGTTTTCTTGGGGTGGAAAAATTGATCATTAATATGTTTTTCTCCATGGTGTCTTTCTTTTTCTTTCCACTAGCACCCTTTCCTTCTGTGAGCATGCCCTGGTTGGCACACACAAATGTAACATTCACTGCATTGAACATGAGAGAGAATTGGAAAATGAGGTAGGAAGTGGGCAAACCACTTTTCTGCTTTGTAAACTAATCCCTGGGCCAGCATTTAAACTTAATCAAAGGGCATATTCTTTCATTTCAATGCATATGTATTTTAAAGGGAAAACCTAGCCCTGTTTTTTTTTTAAAAAAATGAGTTGAACCCTCATTCATCTGTTAAATCAAATATATGGATGTAGACTCATTCCTCTTATTATCCATAGCTTTTGCAGTTATATCACAGTTCCATAAGTCCATTCTCAAAAATTGTGATTCTTAAACCTAAACGGTATAAAAGAAGTCCCACTTCCATTGATGAATAGGCACATTCTGCTTCCTGCTTTGGGATCTACTTTAATGAACTCATTAGCTTCCTTGGGTAGAGCCTTGTTGGCCAAGAAGGAAGCTTCCAGATAAGCACCAATTGCAACAGCAAAGAATCTGTCATATTTCATGACCTTAGGCTCTGACGGTTATGACAGTCAATTCTATTACAAATGTCTCACTAGCTAAAGGAAGGAAGAACTGATAGACTAGTAGTGGTTGATGGAAAACCATTTCTAACGTTGTAAAGAAGCTAAAATCCAAGTCTTGCATGAGTGTTTTCTTTTCGTATGCGAAGAATAGAACTGCAAGATTTGCCCCTTGACTCTAACTCTGTAACGTGCCATATGGCAGGACACCAGGCAGTTTTCAGTTTTACCCTGTCTTATACTTAGCAACATATTACTCGATAATGAGGCCCCACTAGTGTTTGGCCTGTCTGCCAAAGTCCCTTAAATCTCTAAAAGAAAACTTCACTGAAAATGCAACGAACATAAAGAAATCTAAGCAGTTTAATGGAAGGAGAAGGGGAAAATAACTCCATAAGGACCCATCTTGAAACTCTGCAAACTGGTATTATTCTGGGCAGAGTTTGCCTTATGAGACACCTTATTTCTTCCTCTGCTATATCCATTGCTAGAAATTAATCTCTAAGATCTCTTATAACCTGAGATTCTGTGAATCAATGATAAATTGGTAATGGGCTGTTTGGAACTGACCAATGGGAGGAAAAAATGCCTCTGAACATTTCGCTGCCAATCAGAAGAGTTATCAACTCTATGGTATCCTAGTATATCAGATTGAGAATTGGTGCGAAAGTTCCCCAAATTGAATAATGCTAATAATGATAAATTACTAGTTAACCCTTAAACAACTTGAATTTGAACTGCACAGGTCCATTTCTGCAGATTTCCTTCAATAAATATATTGCAAGGTTTTTTTGGAGATTGCCACAGTTTCTCTCTCAGACAAACCATGTAGCTTAGATATATTGAAAAAATTAAGAAAAAGTGCTGGGTATGGTGGCTCACGCCTGTAATCCCAGCACTTTGGGAGGCCTAGGCAGGCGGATCACCTGAGATGGGGAGTTCAAGACCAGCCTGACCAACATGGAGAAACCCCGTCTCTGCTAAAAATACAAAATTAGCCAGGCATGGTGGTGCATGCCTGTAATCCCAGCTACTCGGGAGGCTGAGGCGGGAGAATCGCTTGAACCCGGGAGGCGGAGGTTGGGGTGAGCCGAGATCATGCCATTGCAATTCTAGCCTGGACAACAAGAGCGAAACTCCCTCTCAAAAGAAAAAAGAAAGAAAGAAAAAGTTAGGTATGTTATGAGTGCATAAAGTATATGTAGATACTAGTCCATTTTATCATTAAAAATATGTATGATAAAAATTAAAATGTACTAAAACTTATACACACAAACACCTACAGACCATAAATAGCACCGTTCACAGTTGAAAGAAATGTGAATAAACATAAAGATGTAATATTAAATAACTGCATAAAATTAATTGTAGTGCATATTGTACTATGGTAATAATATCTCAGCGACCTCCTGTTGCTATTGCGGTGAGCTCAAGTGTTACAAGTATCTGATGACACTAATCGTCTCCACATGAGCAGCTAGTTTCTCCAGTAAATTGTGTATCACAGCAAAAAGCGATCTCTCATGGTTCTTGCATATGTTTCATTGTATTTAAGGCAATTCCGTAAATCTTGAATAACACCATGGGACCCATATGAAGTGCTAATAGTGATGCTGGAAGGACTCCCAAGAATTAAGAAAAATCATGATATTATGAGAAAAAGTTGAATTGCTTGATATGTAGCATAGATTGAGGTCTGCAGCTGCAGCTGCTTACCTTTTCAAGATAAATGAATCCATCCAGTATAAGAACATTGTTAAAAAAAAAAGAAAGAAAAAAGAAGAAAAGAAAATTCGTAAAGACTTCACTGTAGCTACACCAGCAGGTGAGACAACCTCGCACTGTTTTTCTCACCAGCAGGTGAGAAACATGTATTTTTATTTGGTATTGGTAGTGCAGCTTTTATATGGGAGCAGGATTGCTAAAAGAAAGGCATACCTATAGAATGTAATGTGATTCAAGAAAAAGGGAAGTTGTTATATAACAACTTAAAGCAAAAGGAAGCTGAAGAATCTAAAGCTGGAGAATTAATACTGGCAAAGGATGGTTTGATAATTTTAGAGTTTTGGCTTTAAAAAAAAAAGGGTCAAGATAGGCCAGGTGTGATCAGTGCCTGTAATCCCAGCACTTTGGGAGGCCGAGGTGAGTGGATCGCTTGAGCCCAGGAGACCAACCTAGGCCACATAGTGTGACCCAATCTCTACAAAAAATAAAAAATTAGCCAGGCAAGTTGTCAGGCACTTGTGGTCCCAGCTACTCTGGAGGCTGAGGTGGGAGGATCACTTGAGGCCAGGAGTTCAAGGCTGCACTGAGCCAGGATCATGCCATTGCACTCCAGTCTGTGCCACAGAGCAACACCCTGTCACACATAGAAAAATAAGCCAAGAAACATACAAAATATGTGTTAATCAACTGTAAGGCTTCCGGTCAACAGTAGGCTATTAGTTAAGTTTTGGAGACATCAAAAGTCACACAAGATTTTCAACTTCAGGGAGTGAGGGCACCCCTAGCCCCTGCATTGTTTAAAGGTCTACTGTAAACTATTAACTACCACTTATTAAGCACTAATTATATGCCAGGCTCTGGGCCAAGCAGGTCTTAATGTTATTCATAGAGCATCAAAGCAGAAAGAGACTAAATATATCATATAATCTAACTTCCTTATTTAATAGATAAAAATACTGAGGCCGATAGAAAGTCAGTTACGAGGACAGTAATCCTATCTGGCAAAAATAAGTTAAGAAATACATGAATAATATAAATAAAACAAAGGAAGAGCTACATGGATCAAAGATGACTGTGTGCTATGAAATAAGGATTAACAGTAATCCAATTTACTTATGTGAGTTAATAAAATAAATACAGTCAGGAGAATGGAAACTTGATTTAACATTTCAATTCTTTAGATGTTTAACCACTACTACTTAAAACCATGATCCATGACACATGAGCTTCTAGGACAAGAGTTGATTCAGGGTTTGATACTACATTTAAAGTATCGTATAATATTGATAAAATGGGACACCAAAAAGTGAGTAACAGTCTATCAATTTCAAGAAGCTTTAGCTCCTTCTTTGACCTGTTTGAAGTTGACTTAATTTGGCACAGTTGGCTTTCCTCTGTGGACATTTAAATCCTAAAATAACAAACCGGTTCCCAGAAAGCTTTTCTTTTCCTTTCTTTTTGAGATGGAGTCTCGCTCAGCCACCCAGGCTAGAGTGCAGTGGCGCAATCTCGGCTCACCACAACCACCATCTCCCGGGTTCAAGTGATTCTCATGTCTCAGCCTCCCAAGTAGCTGGGATTACAGGCGCCCGCCATCATACCCAGCTAATTTTTGTATTTTAGTAGAGACAGGGTTTCACCATGTTGGCCAGGCTGGTCTTGAACTCTTGACCTCAGGTGATACGCCTGCCTTGGCCTCCCAAAGTGCTAGGATTACAGGCGTGAGCCACCACACCTGACCGAGAAAGCTTTTCAGTTAAAACTGAAGTGTGAAGGTTGTAGGTGATTTCCTTTAGATATATATGAAGGAAGTGACACCAACTGTCTCTTACCTTCTACTTCTGGTCCCAGATCAGTGTCTTCTTCAAGATGGATATGATGAATGAAAATGGTTCCCTCCCTACCCCTGGTCCACTTTGGACTCTAGTTCAGAAAGAAAGCAGGTAGGGAAAGGATGGTAGAAATCAAAGAAATAGGCTTGAGTCTTTGAGCTTCACTCACTAAAAAGAATGGGTCCTATGCCAACGGCAGCAGCCTATCCCCAAGAGTCAAGGCTTGCTCTTTTTGTAATGTCTCTGGACTCTTTTCTCCAAACATTTTATTGGCTCTTGTATTCTTAAGATCCCCTCAAGGAATCAGGGGATTAATAAGTAATAATGTAGCAACTTCATCTTACTTAGGAAGACAAAGCTAAATGGGTTTTCATAATTAAAATCTTTTTTGAGGTCGGGCGTGGTGGCTCACACCTGTAATTCCAAGACATCGGGAGGCCGACGTGGGCGGATCACCTGAGGTCAGGAGTTTGAGATCAGCCTGGCCAACATGGTGAAACCCCATCTCTACTAAGAATACAAAAATTAGCCAGGCGTGGTGGCGCACACCTGTAGTCCCAGCTACTCCGGAGGCTGAGGCACAAGAATCACTTGAACCCAGGAGGCAGAGGTTGCAGTGAGCCAAGATTGCTCCACTTCACTCCAGCCTGGAGTGAAGCCTGGAATTCATAGATTGAATGCTATGTGGAAAGAACAGGCAATATATTCAGCATCATTAATCATTTCTTATTCTAGTCTTTGTCGTACTTTTTTGGTGTGTCCATATAGATACAAGTTGGCAAATTCATAGGATATTTGCCTGTTGACATTTTGGCAGCAAAATAAAAAATGAAAAGAATTTTGTCATAAATGTCAGCAATGAAAAATTGTGACATTCTACAGGGTGAGACTCCATCCCCAAACAACAACAACAACAACAAAAAAACTTTGTTGATTCCAAGGAGTAGATCTAATTCGTTGATTCCCAATGAGGCTTTCTAAATCAAAACATATTCAGTATGATTTTACTTGTCAATTTGAATTATAAAAAAATAAATTATAATAAAATTAGTTTGAAAATACCCTGTGTAAGCACATCCTTTACATTTATTACATTCCATTGTTTCCAGAAGCTATGTGTCTAGATCACCTACTGCTCCCTGTGTATGACATAGCTTCATTCTTCCGATGGTGTATTCAAGATGTAGTTATTACACAGCCATCGTGCAGCTATTGTTCCGGCATCGCTCTACCAATCTTCCCTATCCCTGCTTCAGATTTTTGTAATACAGATGGTTCCCAGTTTATGATGGGTTTACATCCCAATAAACCCATTGTAAGTTGAAAATGCCATAAATCAAAACTGCATTTAATACCCCTAAACTTTACAAACATCATGGCTTAGTCTAGCCTACCTTAAATCTGATCAGAACACTAACGTTAGTCTACAGTTGAGCATAATCACCTAACACAAAGCCTATTTTATAATAAAGTAGGGACTATCTCATGTAATATGTTGAATACTGTACATTATCTCAAAATTATGATGGTTTCACACACTCGTAAAGTCCAAAAACCATGAGTCAAACCATTGTAAGTCAGAGATGGTCTGTATATGAAAACAAACACACACACAGACCCCCCCACACACACACACGCAAAACAAAAAACAAAACAAAACAAAACAGACATCTTCTGTAACCCTTAACCCCTTAACCTTTCGATTCATGATAAGGGTGTTTTCAGTAAGATTTTTCAGAGCCAGACCTCACTGCAATCTTTTTCCTGGAAGAAAATGAGTTCAGGTTCAACTTATACCAATGAGCAGCAAATATCCTTTCCTATTATGTATCTAGAGTGGCAGCAATGTTCTATTTTCAAAAAGGTTACCCTACACTTACCTACACTTAGAAATAATTTATCAGTAAAATTTTATTTTTCTAAAGATTGGTGGAATGCAGCTCAGCAGAAAGCTTCTAAGGGCTTTCAGATTTAAAAAGCATAAGATTTCCCTGGCTCTGTGTTTACAAGTTCCCTGTGATGACTCAAAAACAGATACTGCATAAAGAAAAAACAGACCCCAATTTGAACTCTGGCAAATGCTACCCTTTTAAATCCTATGACTTAGTTAGCTTTTCCAGCAATTCGACAACTAAGTCTACTAAATCACTGGAGACCTTAAGGCAGGCTTCTCTTTAATTTTCTCCAAATATGCACAGGGAAAGCCTATTTTGCAGAAGTGCTAAATAATACTATAACATAAATGTGTTGTATTAATGCTAAATATTGCCTTCTCTGTGAAAGTGAGACCAAGTTCTATGAACATCCTGTGCCTCATAGTTAGGGTTTGAGTGAGGAGAACATCTTTCTCTAGTACTGTTCTTTATTTATTTAAAAATAATAAGAGCATGGTTTTGAGATCTGGCAGCATATTGAACTATGAAAGGTGAGCATAGATTGAATGCTATGTGAAAAGAACAGGCAATATATTCAGCATCATTAATCATTTCTTATTCTAGTCTTTGTCATACTTTTTTTGTGTGTCCATACAGATACAAGTTGGCAAATTCATAGGATATTTGCATGTTGACATTTTGGCAGCAAAATAAAAAATGAAAAGAATTTTGTCATAAATGTCAGCAATGAAAAACCATGACATTCTATAAAACTGGGCTATGCATTATTAGAAAATAAAATCTTAAGGGATGACAGTAGTTAAGACTTCTAGGCTCAAAGGAGCTAGATGCTAGATGCTTGATAGAAAAGAAAAGTTATACTTACAGGTAACAAGCTGACCACCTAAAGGTCAGTGATATACTTAAGGCCACAGCATTGGCTAAATGAAAATATTGATTTTACATTTAATACCCTGGACACTTTAGAAAACACTTTTTCTGCTCAAGTGTATGTGTAGGGAGCTCCAAGTTTAGTAGATTGATTCTCATGATTTGAGAGATGTGAGATTCCAGAAGTGGTTCAGTTACATGTGGAAACTAATGACTCTGAAACAAATTATCTAATCAATATTCTATTATCCAATAGCTCTTTTACTTTCATTGGGCCAAGAAATGCAGCAATTCTCCTGTGTTAGTCATGTTCTCTGCATGTTTAATGATAAACTCTCTGCTAAAGGGAGTCCGGGCGGGAACAGGCCTTTTCCTTTCTACGAATTCAAAAGTAAGTTTCCCTGAAAACATCTGGATCAAATGAAAAGAGGAAATTGATGAATCTGTGTAGGAAGGGTGAAAGTAAACCCTGTCACATTGATTGGATAAATAATGACCCAGAGTGATCTTGGTGACTAACACTGACAGAGCACTGATATAGCATTTATATAGACTTGACAAAATACCTTCAGCTTTTCATCATATTTACTTCTCACAGTGACATGCCAAATAAGTAGAGACATTGTGATTATTTTAATACTGTTGTAGCTATCAATATCATGTTGCAGATATGAGACGTCGACAGTGAAATGATTCGTTCAGCTGCACACCGGTAGTGAGTGATGGGGCTTGAACTGGAACTCAATTTTTTGAAGACTGTATTTGCACTATTCCACCATTCCAGAGTTACAACAAAGTCTCTGCAAATATAAGCCCCAGAAAATATGCACTTTTTTTTTTTTTTTGAGACGGAGTTTCACTCTATCATTCAGGCTGGAGTGCAGTGGCATGATCTTGGCTCACTGCAACCTCCGCCTCCTGGGTTGGAATGATTCTCCTGCCTCAGCCTCCTGAGTAGCTGGGATTACAGGTACACACACCACCATGCCCGGCTAATTTTTGTATTTTTAGTAGCAATGAGTTTCACCATGTTGGCCAGGCTGGTCTTGAACTCCTAGCCTCAGGTGATTCACCCACCTCTGTCTCCCAGAGTGCTGGTATTACAGGTGTGAGCCACTGCGCCTGGCTGAAAATACGTACTTTTGTTCTATCCCTGCGCATATGCCAATCATTCATTCTGGAAAGTTCTTACAGTGTCAATTGAGGAGGAAGGACTGGAGGATTCAAAGCTGAGAGCCTTTCTTCAGGGCTTCCTGGGTCTGTCAGTGAGCAGCAGTTACTTTTCACCTCCTCCTCTCATCTCTCTTCACCTCAAAGTTCAGTCATTTCTCAGCTCTGTCCCTAGATGAATATCCAAATCAACACTACCCAGACATTTGTAGGATGAAAGGGAATGTTTGATTCACTGTGTCTAAAATGCTTTTCTACTGTCCTGACTGAATTCAGAGGTTTTCTTTTCACTTGCTAATTATCCAGGTCCCACAAACTGTGGATGCAATTAATTGCAATATGCTCATTGTGATGAAATTCCAGTAGCTTTATGAGAAACAATAGCTAAGTCTGTTGGAATTCATTACAATAGACACTCTTACAAAGAATTCTCTTAAGATTCCCAGTAACATGTTTATTTTATGAGTGGTTTCTATTATCAGAGCTCTTCTTACATGATGACAAAAGGTGCATTTTAAGAATTGGATCCTCCCCACCATCACCACCACCACCACCACACACACACAAACACACACACAAACACAGGCACACACACAGGCACATCCCCAACACACATAATAGTCAGAACTTTGAGACACACAGCAAAAGGTTCATACAGACATGAATGGAAGGATTCTTCAGGTCGCAGATGCCACAAGTAAAATTCAATGTGGTTTAGAAGTTTTAACAGAATCACTTCTCTTTATGGCAAATTTAATTTCTTTCTCCTACATTAGCCCCAGTTTTCTTCCAACATTTCCCTTGCTCCAAGTTTTCTATCCATCTGTCTATTCATCACAGGTTGTCTTTCAACACCCTGATCTTCATTGGAATAAATAATAAAAAAATTAAAACAGTTTGAGAAAAGGAGAAATGTAGCGACATTTCTTTTCACTGCTGAAAGCTAACGATTTTCATATTTATGTACTCTTTTCTAGTATTGGTCTGAAAACAACCATATGTTTATTAAGTTATAAACTTACCACAAGTACACTTTTATATTCTGCATTTTTCAAGTAATATATGCTATAAATATGTCTCCATGGTCTTTGTAATTATCATTTTAATGACCATACTCCATTGGGTTGATGTATCATAATTTACTAAACTCTATTGTAAGATACGTAAATTATTTCCAATTTATTATTGTGTATATAATACGACAGAGAATGTCTTCATGAGTAAAGGTTGTGCATGTTTTAAATTTTTTTCCTTAGGATGAATTCAGAACCTTTAGGTCTCTCAGGTTCCAAAAATAAGATAATAGTTTGTAGCCTCAAACCCTAGAGAGACTAGGCAGGTAATTTAAACAGGTGAAGTGGGCCAATAAATATTATGAACTGAATCACATCTTGTCTCAGCCCTGACCACATTCCCTGAATCTACTGCCCTGTCTGCTAATCTTGCTGCCTCCATCTGTCCACCCATCCATCTGTGTATCCATCTGTCAGTCAGTCAGCCAATACTAGCTGGGTGCTATGATCAATGACTAATATAAAATTCACATTTATCACAAAGCTTTAAGCTATTTGGTGAAATCCTTGAATTGATTTTTACAGTCATGTGCCACATCAGGATGTCAACAATGGACCATATATACAACAGAGGTCCCATAAGATTAGAGTACCATATTTTTATTGTACCTTTGGTATGTTTGTGGGTTGTTTTTTTTTTTTTCTTTTTCAGAGTCTCCTTCTGTCACCCAGGCTGGAATGCAGTGGCATGATCTCGACTCACTGTAGTTTCCACTTCCCGGGTTCAAGCGATTCTCCTGATTCAGCCTCCTGAGTAGCTGGGACTACAGGCACGTGCCAATGCACCCACACATTTGTAGGATGAAAGTGAATGCTAGCTAATTAGCTAATTTTTGTATTTTTAGTAGCAATGACATTTCACCATGTTGGCCAGATTGGTCTCTAACTCCTGACCTCGTGATCCACTGGCCTCAGCCTCCCAAAGGTGCTGGGATTACAAGCGTGAGCCACTGTGTCTGGCTTTTTTTTTTTTTTTTTTTTTTTTTTTAGATGAGGTGTTGCTCTGTCACTCAGGCTGGAGTGCAGTGGTGCAAACCTGGCTCACCACAAGCTTAACCTCCTGGGCTTGCTTGAGTGATTCTCCTGCCTCAACTCCCCAAGCAGCTGCGGCTATAGGCACGTGCCACCACACCAGGCTAATTTTTATTTTATTTATGTATTTATTTATTTAGAGTCAGAGTTTCACTCTTGTTGCCCAGGCTGGAGTGCAATGGTGCGATCTCAGCTCACCACAACCTCAGCCACCCGGGTTCAAGCCATTCTCCTGCCTCAGCCTCCCGAGTAGCTGGGATTACAGGCATCTGTCACCAGGCCTGGCTAATTTTGTATTTTTAGTAAAGACGAGGTTTCTCCATGTTGGTCAGGCTGGTCTCTAACTCCTGACCTCAGGTGATCCACCCGCCTTGACCTCCCAAAGTTCTGGGATTATAGGCGTGAGCTATTGCACCCAGCTTTTTATATATATTTTTAAGAGATGAGGTTTTGCCATATTGTCCAAGCTGATCTCAAACTCCTAAGCTCAGGCAATCCGCCCACCTCAGCTTCCTATAGTGCTGGGATTACAGGCGTGAGCCACTGCACCCAGCCCTTTTTTATGTTTAGATACACAAATACACAATTGTGTTCCCAATGCCTACAGTATACAGTACAGTAACATGCTATACAGGTGTATGGCCTAGAATACCATATAACCTAGGTGTGTAGTAGGCTATACCATCTAGGTCTGTGTAAGTACACTTTATGATGTCCATGTGATGACAACATAGCCTAAAGATGCATTTTATAGACTGTATCCCTGTCATTAAGCGATGCATGACTGTATCTAATCTGTTTAATTGTTGGAGTCAAGTGCTGAAAGTAAGAGAGAGGTGAAGCAATGAAGTGCTGCTGGAGCGGTCTAGGCAATTTCATGGAGAAAATAGAGCTTGAGATAAACTTGAAAGAATGGGCTGGGAGCTGAGTTTGAATAGAGTAAAAACATCATGATTCTAATACTTGGTAGACTTCTCAGTGCCCTTTATTAAGAACCTTGAGATTTTAGGTACTTTTATACTTTTATTTTTAATTAATTTTTTTTTTTTTTTGGAGACAGGGTCTTGCTCTGTTGCCCAGGCTGGAGTGCAATGGCATGATTTTAGGCCACCACAGCCTCAGCCCCCTGGGTTCAAGCAATCCTCACCTCAGCCTCTCGAGTAGCTGGGAATACAGGCGTGTGCCACCATGCACAGCAAATTTTTGCATTTTTTGTAGAGATGGGGTTTTGCCATGTTGGCCAGGCTGGTCTTCAGCTCCTGGGCTCAAGTGATCTCCCACCTTGGCTTCCCAAAATGCTAGGACTACAAGTGTGAGCCACTGTGCCCAGCCCTTTTTATAACTTTAAACTAAAAAGTAAAACTTTAGACAAATTAAATGTAACAGAGTTTAACTGAAGAAAGAATGATTCTCACATTGGACAGTCCCCAAAACTGGAATAGATTGGAGTGGCTCCAGGACTGCCACACTGGTTGGATAGGATTTTTCTTTTTTCTTTTTTTTTTTTGGAGACGGAGTTTCACTCTTGTTGCCCAGGCTGGAGTGCAATGGTGCGATCTTGGCTCACCGCAACCTCTGCCTCCTGGGTTCAATCGATTCTCCTGCCTCAGCCTCCTGAGTAGCTGGGATTACAGGCACACTCCACCATACCCAGCTGATTTTTTGTATTTTTAGTAGAGACAGGATTTCTCCATGTTGGTCAGGCTGGCCTCGAGCCCATGACCTTAGGTGATCCGCCTGCCTCAGCCTCCCAAAGTGCTAGGATTACGGGTGTGAGCCACCAGGTCCAGCCGGTTGGATAGGATTTATAGACAGAAAAGGAAAGTGATGTATAGAAAATGGAAGTGAGGTACAGAAACAACTGGATTGCCTACAGCTCAGTGTTTGCTTTCCTTGAATAGGTCTGAAGAGTTGGCTGCTTGTGATTGACCAAAACTGGCCGCCATGACTGGCTGAGACTCAGCTACTTGTTACAAGAGTAGGTTGCAGCCTGTTTACACATTCAGTTAGGTGACAGTTCACTACGTATGGAGGAACCTTTAGTCCAAACCTAAAATATATAAGGCTGCAGAATTAGGCTAAACTTAATTTAACAAACCATTCTCCAACTCTCCAGGTTGTAAAATACCAAGGAATCCCTCTTCAACCAGAGAGAATCTTTATGACTTTGTGTTTTCCCTTAAGCTTAGAAGTCAATTCTGAGCATGGTGTGAACGTTTGGACTGTTGATTAGGGAACAGTTAAAAGGGACCTGGAGAGGGTGCTCTGTTCCCTGAGACATTTAAAATCCATTCAAAATAATCTCCTGTCGTCAATATATGCAGAAAACCAGGCTTGAGCAGGAAAATGGTATTACTATAAGCCTTCCACGCAAAGATTTTTGTCTGAGACTCAGTCTGCCAAAAGGTTCTCCAAAATGCAGCTTTAAGCTTCTATAGTAACCAGAGATCAGGAGTATGTTTCCAACAAATTTAGACATCCTGAACAATAGTTTTATAATTTAAAATTTCCTTGAAACACTGCAATCTAGTCAATAATACCAGAGGCGCTACTCAAATGAGACACTCAACAAAGATCACCAATTTCCCTTCTAACAAAGAATGGCCATTTCCCCCAACCCTTCACGTCTCATTCATGAGGTTTTTCTCTTTAAATAGGAGATGCATTTAAAGGCTTCTTGTATTTTCTCTAAAGTGTTCATTTCTTTTCTTTCACTCTTCACCTTTTTTTCTGTCTAAAGTCTTTAATACTTCTTGCCTGCCACTTTAATTATTTAATTTTTTTACTACATTATTTAAAGAAAAGACAGTTTTGAGACTGCAGTGTGCATGAAGACAGTATGACTCCATGCAAAATTGAAGAAAACTGCATAACACTGCATGACAGCAGATAATTTAGCACAGAATACATTGCAATCTCTACTCCTCTCTTATCTTAATACGTATCCTTCTGCAAATATGGACTAAATGACCATTTTACGGCCAGGCACAGTGGCTCACGCCTGTAATCCCAGCACTTTGGGAGGCCGAGGTGGGTGGATCACGAGGTCAGGAGTTCGAGACCAGCCTGGACAATATGGTGAAACCCCATCTCTACTAAAAATACAAAAATTAGCCAGGTGTGCTGGCACGTGCCTGTAGTCCCAGCTACTCAGGAAGCTGAGGCAGAACGATCACTTGAACCGGGGAGGCAGAGGCTTCAGTGAGCCGAGATCACACCACTGTACTCCAGTCTGGGTGACAGAGCGAGACTCTGTCTCAAAAAAACAAAAACAAACAAACAAAAAACCCCACTATTTTGCTTAATGGTATCAGGTATATATCAATTAAGACAAGACCTTCAGGAGCTTGAAGAAAGACAATATATGTGAAGGCATATCATTATTTTTTGTTAAAAGCATTTAGAAATGGGTCAAAGACGAGACAAGACTAGAAATGCTTATCACAGCATTTGAACACAAAATTTTCCTCCCGACCTACAAATGGAATAACAGTAGCACTGGAACACAACTACAATTTGTACAAATGCAGGATTCTTTTACACTGATGACACATTCTTCAACCAAAAATTTAATTACCCAAGAGGTAGAGATAGATGTGCTTTATTCTTCTAATTTTTTCTATAATTTTATTTATCCTAAATCTTTTTTTTATTTTTAATGCCTGTGGGTACATAGTAGGTATATATATTTATGGGGTACATGAGATGATTTGATATAGACAGGCAATGTGAAATAAGCACATCATGGAGAATGGGGTTTCCATCCCCTCAAGCACTTATCCTTTGGGTTACAAACAATCCAAGTACACTCTTTTAGTTATTTTAAAATGTAGAATTTAGTATTGATTATAGTTGCCCTGTTGTGCTATCAAATAGTACGCCTTATTTATTCTTTCTATTTTTTTTTTTTGTACCCATTGATATGGTTTGAATTTGTGTCCTCACCCAAATCTCCTATTGAATTGTAATCCCCAGTGTTGGAGGTGGGGCCTGGGTAGGGGGTGATTAGATCATGGTGGGAGATGTCTCAGGAACAGCTTAGCACTACCCTCCTTGGTACTGTCCTCCTGACAGTGATTTCTTGCAAGATCTGGTTATTTAAAACAGTGTGGCACTTCCCCCTTTGCTCTCTCTTCCTCCTGCTCTGGCCATGTCATGTGCCTGCTCCCCCTTTGCCAAGCAGGTGCCACTATGCTTTCTGTACCGCCTGCAGAACCATGAGTCAATTAAACCTCTTTGTTTATAAATTGCCCAGTCTCAGGTATCTCATTATAGCAATGTGAAAATGGACTAATATACCTATTAACCATCCCCACCTCCAGCCCCCCACTACCCTTCCCAGCCTCTGGTGACCATCCTTCTACTCTCTATGTCCATGTATTCATCTGTTTTGATTTTTAGATCCCACAAATGAGTGAAACCCTGCAATGTTTGTCTTTCTTTGCCTGACTTATTTCACTTAACATAATGACCTCCAGTTCCATCCATGTTGCTGCAAATGACTGGATCTCATTCTTTTTATGGCTGAATAGTACTCCATTGTGTTTGTGTGTAGACGTCAACCCCCATGATCTAATCACCTCCTACCCAGGCCCCACTTCCAACACTGGGGATTACAATTCAATAGGAGATTTGGATGAGGACACAAATCCAAATCCACATTTTCTTTATCCATTCATCTGTTGATGGACATGTAGGCTGTTTCCAAACGCTAGCTATTGTGAATAGTGCTGTAACAAACATAGGAGTGCAGATATCTCTTTAATATATTGTTTTCCCTTCTTTTGAGTATATACCCAGCAGTGGGATTGCTGGATCATACGGTGGCTCTATTTTTAGTGTTTTGAGGAACCTCCAAACTGCTCTTCATAGTGGGTGTACTAATTTACATTCCCACCAACAGTCTACAAAGGTTCTCTTTCTTCCACATCCTCACCAGCATTTGTTATTGCCTGTCTTTTGGATAAAAGCCATTTTAACTGAGGTAAGATGATTATCTCATTGTAGTTTTGATTTGCAGTTCTCTGAGGATCAGTGATGTTGAGTACCTTTTAATATGCCTGTTTGCCATTTGTGTCTTCTTCTGAGAAATGTCTTATCCAGATCTTTTGTCCATTTTTGATTGGATTATTCAATTTTTTTCTTATTGAGTTGTTTGAGCTCCTTAATATTCTGGTTATTAATCCTTTGTTAGAGGGGTCATTTGCAAATACTTTCTCCCATTCTATATGGTGTCTCTTCACTTTGTTGACTGTTTCCTTTGCTGTGGAGAAGCTTTTTAACTGGACGTGATCACGTTTGTCCATTTTGCTTTGGTTGCCTATGCTTGTGGGTATTGCTCAAGAAAGATAGATGTACTTTAAAAAATCATTTTCTAATTGGAACAGTAGCAGTTTATTGTAGAAAACAGTAATATAAATAAAAATATTTCATAATCTCCCAAATACCAAACCTCTACTCACCATCTTGGTGTATTTTTTTTTTAATTCTCTTTCTCTCTGTTGGCATTATACAAATTATATCTGTCTACATATTTATATGTATAAATATATAAATAAAAATATAAAATATATGAACATGCATACACATATACATGTATGTATGTACATATAGACATATATACATGCATACATAGTTTTATTCTGTTTTGATATTTTAGTTATGTTCACTTATATATTTCAAATATATTATTTCTATTTTTCTACTCATTTTTAAGTATGTGTTTTCACGGCTGCAAAAGAGTCTATCATGAATGTAGTATGCACACATACATATTCATTATATATACACATATCACTTAATGACAGTGACACATTCTGAGAAATGCATCATTAGGCAATTTGTCATTGTGTGAACATCACAGAGTGCATTTCCACAAACCTAGAGGTACAGCCTACTCTACTATGTACCTAGACACCGCCTATTGCTCCTAGGTTACAAATCTGTACAGCATGTTACTACACTGAATACTGTAGGCAATTGAAACACAATGTTTATGTATATATTTTATATTTTTATTTATAGCATTTATATATCTAAACATAGAAAAAGCAATGTATTGAGCTATGACGTTGCCAAGGCCACAATGTCACTAGGTAATAGGAATTTTTCAGCTCATTATAAGCTTATGGAACCACTGTCGTATATGTGGTCTGCTTTTGACAGAAACATCATTATGTAGTGTATGACTGTATAACCATTACTCCATTGTTGGAAATACAAGCAGCTTACAATTTGGGGTACGTATTACAGATAATGCTGTATCAACATCTAGAAAGGGCCCACTTTTTGGTCATAAGATAGCAGAGTTAAATGATTTTCACAAAGTTTCATAAAGTTCCAGAATGACTTAATAGTTTCCTGAAAGTTCCTTGTATAACTTTTGAGGTAATCCACTCTATAGGAAAATCATATTACTGTAAAAAACAATATAATGAAGGCATATTGCATAGTATTCACACCATGAACCCTGAAATAAGACTGCTAGGCTCAAATTCAAGATTAACTGCTTGTTGTGCGATCTTACGTAAATTTCTTAAATTTTTTTCTGTTCATCCCTGTTTTTAAAATGAGTATAATTGTAGGATGTACTTATAAATATATTGTGAAGATTTACAAAGTTATGAAAATGGATTTAGCATGTTACTTCATATAGTTTTGTACTAAAATTACAAGCAAATGTTATTTTTATTAATATCTTAGTGTACGAAATATTGTACACCAAAATACCTCTGAAAACCATCGAGTAACAAGTGTTACTTTACTTTCTCCACGTAAACATTCTAAAGGCTTTTAATTGGATTCCATGTTAAAAGAAAAAAGCCTCAACATTCGATTAATCCAATTGATTGTGTTAGTGTGCTATCTCTATCATTTATCTACTTTTTTATGTAATAACACAAATAGTCTAATAGATCCATTGCATAATATTGTGCAGAGACTATGGTACTGAGTTACCCTTGGTAGAACATGCCTTCTGAATTGCCCAGATTCTCATACCTATACCCCTTCTACACAGTATCTACTGAGATTTTTTCTATCTGGGCTATGAATCCAAGACATAAGAGTTGGTGCAGGCTGTCAAAGAGGTTACAGATGAGTAGACCTGCTATTACTTTGTGACTCAATTCCTTTTGGAAATTCTGTCCGGAATCAGAGTGGCTGACGGTAATTAAGCATCGGAAGTGATGCTACATGGCCCCCTTAGGACAGCTAACTGAATAGAGCAATTTCAACCAATGAGCATATGGGCATTTAACATGCTTTAGAAATTAGGAGCTTCATAGGGTTCTTCTCATTGCCTAGAATATACTTTAACCTCTACATCAACATTTGGTGATGAATCTTCAAAATTCAGCTCAGGGTATCTGCTCTGACAAAAAGTGTTTCCCAAAGCATATGCCTCCCTTGCCCACAACAGTCACAAACTGCACTGTAGCCAACTCTATGCTTTTCCTTCCTGTCTCCTTCATCTACCTACCTACCTACCTACCTACCTACCTACCTACCTACCTACCTACACACACACACACACACACACACTGAACTTAAAACTCTAGAAAACAAATACCATGTCCAATTCTATTTTCTATCCTAAGCAGCAAACATGAGTTGGGTAACTAATATCTACTTACTGAATGAATAATTCTGTAGTCTACCATTTCTGGTATGGAGTGATGGTTCATACCACTTCAATGCCAGGAAATATGCTCATCAATTAGTAATATTGACAGAGATTAAAATGCATGTGTCTTCTGAAGTATTTATGAATGGAATGATGTATCCAGGATTTCCCTCAATATATTCCAGCTTCTTTGGGGGGATAGTGACAGAAATTGTAGGTATTGATGAAAAAAATTGGCCACATATTGATAAGTGGTGAAGTTAGGTTATGAACAAGGAGGAGATAAATGTATTATTCTCTCTAAATTGCTGTATATTTGAAAACTTTCATAATACAAAGTAAATACACATACACAATCACAAAATGGAAAACAAAAACTCACAACCAAAGAACATTGACTTTATAATGTTAGCATCTTAGAAAAGGGTGGACATTGGTGGCTTTTTATAGCACAACTGTTATGTTTGGGGGCATATGATTTGAACCAGTCTTCTTGTATAGTTCGCTCTGCTATGAAAGTCTAACTACTACTGTACTTCAGCCAAAACTGGTGGGATTATAAGAGCTAGATGGATAAAAGTCTCCTTTATACAAGGATCCAAAGGCAGACATTTAACCAAAAATAAAAAGAAAGAGAAACAAACTGTGGGCTTCAGAAAGAAAAAGAAACAAACTATAAGCTTCAAACATTTAAAATCTGGCCAATAAAACTCATCTGCAAAGTCCTGGGAGATGGCAGCATGACTGAGGTGGTAGTGTATATGTTTATGTTGGCTGTTTCGTTCCCCTACACACCTTAGACATCTTTAATTAATCCCTTTGGAGCAGTGGTGGCTGGAATTCATAGCTCACGGTCTTGTCACATGCCAGCCAAATGTAATCCTCAGACACTGCACCCACATGTTAAGGGACATTATTGCCCTTCAGATTTAAGAATAACTGCTTGATTAGGCCTAGAGTGCTCGACCCTGCCTAACCATTAACATCAATTCAATCAGAAAGTAGGAACTGGGTATAGATATTTTGAAGAGTTGCCCCAAATGATTCTGCTTTGGTAGACAAATACCCTAAAAGCTGTAAGACAGCAATCTCAACCACAGAAAGATGTCATGAGTATTGAGAAATGAGAAGAGGACATTTTACAATGGGATGCTGTGGTGTGCTGGCCAGATATTCCCCCTCCACCCTTTCAGGACCAAGGCACTCATTCTTTGAGCTTCTGTGGGCTTTTTTTCACACTTGAATCCCTTCTGAGAATTGCCTCAACCCAAGAAAGCTGCCTCACTCAAGGTTGCATGCCTCCACTTGCAGTGGTCCACATCCAACAACTGTATAAGTAAAAATGCCCAACCCCCTTGCCTCAATTTGGGACACATTTTTTTTTTTTTTTTTTTGAGATGTAATTTTGCTCTTCTCCCTCAGGCTGGAGTGCAGTGATGCGATCTCAACTCCCTGCAACCTCTGCCTCCCAAGTTCAACCGATTCTCCTGCCTCAGCCTCCCAAGCAGCTGGGATTACCGGCATGCGCCACCACACCCGGTTACTTTTGTATTTTTTTTTAAGTAAAGACAAGGTTTCACCATGTTGGCCAAGCTGGTCTCGAACTCCTGACCTCAGGTGATCTGCCCAACTTGGCCTCCCAAAGTGCTGGGATTACAGGTGTGAGCCACCATGCCTGGCCTATGCAATTTGGGACACATCTCATGGGCCATCCCTGCTTCAGAGCTCCCCACGGGTTCAGTTAAGCTTCTTCTGCAACTGTATCACAGGTCAATTTTTTCTCTGCCCAGTCCTCTTGGAAGGGCCTCTGCTTCCCATTCCTTCCCAATTTGCTTACCACACATGTTTCTCCATAGCATTTCCCAGTAAACTAGCTGCCTAGAAATCTCCTCTTAGAGGCTACTTCCCAGGAAATCTAACCTAAGATAATCTCAAGGGCTTTGCTGGGATCCTGCTTAGCTTTAGTGCTTATCCACCTGCATTTCTCAAGTGGGAACAAGAAACCCCAGTATTTGTTTTGCTAAAATTGATTGTTTACACCGTCAATTCAGAACTACACTAGAGCTGCTTTTCCAATAGAGCTGTGTTTCCAAAAATCTCGTTTTTACTAATCATAAAAGATGGAAAACTTGAGGCTATCACCCGTAATTAATTAGTGTATCAAAAACATTAAGTATGAGAAACATTTATCTATATTTTCCAAATCCGTAAAAATAATTGTGAAAAATTATGACTGTTCTTTCTCTCAGATGTCTCCAGAATCATTTAGTGATATCTGGGTCTTCTTTGGGCTGTTCAACTTCCTCTTCCTCTAATGGGTATCCCTCAAGGATCTCTGATGTTGCTTTGTTCTTTTCCTAAATTGGCTCATTTCCTGGATTTTCTTTGCCTCCTGGTCAATATAGGCAAAGATGGCAGCTTTTACTGGAAGGCTTGTTGGAAGTAGGTCTTTTCGTTCATAGAAACCTAAAGAGTTATCCACGGGAGACAGTTGTGGCTGAGTGTGTCTAATGTCAATAGACTTTGATATTATTCAAGCAGAACTGATGAATGACTATCAATTCATACCCAGTCACACAACAAACAGAACTGTGACTTGTGCTTTACAATTTGGGTAGGCAGCTTACTTTGCTCTAGATCTTTGCTAGTCAATTTGTGATTTATGAATCAATAGCATTGACCTGGCCGGGCGCGGTGGCTCAAGCCTGTAATCCCAGCACTTTGGGAGGCCGAAACGGGTGGATCACGAGGTCAGGAGATCGAGACCATCCTGGCTAACACGGTGAAACCCCGTCTCTACTAAAAAATACAAAAAACTAGCCAGGCGTGGTGGCAGGCGCCTGTAGTCCCAGCTACTTGGGAGGCTGAGGCAGGAGAACGGCGTAAACCCGGGAGGCGGAGCTTGCAGTGAGCTGAGATCCGGCCACGGCACTCCAGCCTGGGCCACAGAGCGAGACTCCATCTCAAAAAAAAATAAATAAATAAATAGCATTGACCTGAGGCCGGGCACAGTGGCTTATGCCTGTAATGCCAGCGCTTTGGGAGGCCAAGGTGGGTGGATCACGAGGTAAAGAGATGGAGACCATCCTGGCCAAGATGGTGAAATCCCGTCTCTACTAAAAATGCAAAAATTAGCTGGGCGTGGTGACGCATGCCTATAGTCCCAGCTACTTGGGAGGCTGAAGCAGGAGAATCGCTTGAACCCGGGAGGCAGAGGTTGCAGTGAGCAGAGATCACACCACTACACTCCAGCCTGGGTGACAGAGCAAGACTCTGTGTCAAACAAAAAACAAAAAACAAACAAACAAAAAAACCAGCATTGACCTGAGCTCATGAGAAGTGTACAATTTTGGCTCCTGGCTCTAACCCATGGCTACTAAATCAGAATGTGCTTTCAAAAAAGATTATTTCACACTTCTAGGAGGCTCCCAGGTGATATTGATGCTGCTGATCCACAGAACACATCTCAAGAAGTAAGGCTGCAGATAGTTTTATCATATTTCTAGTAGTTGCAATGGTTACCCTTATAGGAAGCTGGGTTGTGGATGTGTCCACCTGTATCTCCCAGTGCTGTGTTTAAAGCCCTACTTATTGTCACAACAAGCCAAGTGAGTGAGAATTAGACAGAAAGCAGTACCCAAGGATGATAGATGGTGGGTGTTCCCAGAGAAATGAAGAGAGTCCTTGTTGTGTGGGTAGAACTGCTGTCTGATGTGGGGATGCCACTTAGAGACCAGCTCTGGGAAATGGCTAATTATCTCTTTGAGAAAGCCCACCAAGAAGCAGCTTTCACATGGAGGAAAATGTTGCCTGGACAGAGAATGGCCTTTCCACCAGCTCTGTTCAGAGGCAGCAGAAAGGAGAGCCTGTGACTGGAAATCACACCAGTAAGGGCATTTTTTTAATTTTGAAAATATAAGGGAAAAGCCCTTCCCTGGGAAATTGGAGACCTGGATACTGGGTCTGGCTCAATCACCAACCAGATATAAACACCAATACATTAGCTATACTCTGGGTTTCACTTATTTCATCTGTAAAATGAGAGTTTCTAAGATCTTACCCAGCTCTTTAGCATCTAAGAACTCAAAAGCCCTAGAATTGGTTGCAAAATCTGCTCTTGCCACAAGAGGGAGTCATTTTTCTGAGATAATAGAAATTCTATGCATCGTCTTAATAAAAAGATTTAGGCTAACAATAACATTTGAGCACCCAGAACTAAATGGTCTTTCGTAAATAATTTAAAAATAATTTTAAAAGGCTTATTAACTTTTTTTTACTTAGATTAAATTGTGACTAATTCCTTGCTTGAACAAAACAAAAAAAGAGAATGAGAGAGAGAGAGACGATTGAGAAAGATCAATAGAGCAAAAGAAAACATTGATTATCTACAAATAAAACAAAGAAGGTCTTGACTTTCCTCCAAAGATTCCTTAGGAATTCAAGCCTGTTCAGTGTTTCTCCTATTTTTTGCACACTGTCAAATCCTGGGGGTTTCCTGACCCTTTGGTACAAAGTTTTGTGTGTCTAAGAATTAACGTTAGACTCAAGGTGTGTCTAACTGACAACAAATAATTCTGGCAGAGAATAAACTGGTACATAAGGCAAAGGGAGGCACTGTTTATAGGATTCCAAACATCTGTATGAGAAGCGAAGCATGCCATCAAGAGTCAATATATTGCCTCCACAAAAGATGTTTTTCAGATACTGTGCCTTCATGTTAGGTGTCATGTGAGCTCAGCACTGAGCTAAGGAGCTGCAGTCTCTTCCTTTGTCCCAGATCACCCAGACTCCCTTACTGTAACTTATCTCACCATTGTTCTTTCTTCTTTCCTCTATCTTTCCATGTTGTGAAAGGGAGTTTTCCAGGCTGAGGGTGGTTGGCCTGTCTGCTGCAGGTAGAGTAAAGAAAATGGGATGTGAACTATGCGTGAAGGCTGGGAGAAGAGGAAGCACTGGTTGACTTTTGGTGGGCAACCTGAAAGAAACCTGCGAATGACATCTCTCCTCCTTGCTCTTAACTAGAGAGCGTGTCTCAGAGAACTGTGCCGTTTAAGAGCTGGAAGGCACTCTCAAGGTCACCTGGTTCAATATTTCCCAAGGAGGAGCATTTTCTGTTCATACAATAGGATATTATTTTAGCTTATGCATAGATATAGAAGCAACATTGACTTGCAGAGAGAGAATCTAATCCCTCCTAATGGCCTCAAGGAATATGCCTTCTTCTTATCCTGCAATGTTTCTAAAATCCCTCTCTCAGTTACCAATTTCTCATTTTTGACACACACACACACACACAAAAAGCTTTCACCATAAAAAAAAATCAGAGTGGTCACCAGGCAACACTATCTAGCTAGAATATAATAGTATTGCTTGATTTGTTGCATTGATTTTTATGGCTATGTGCTATTTATAACAATGATATTGGTTTCTCTATCCATAATGCCATCACATTTGCTTTTTAAGTAAAGAAGTGAATTGACTTAAAGAAAAATGTTGGGTAAGTAATAGTACAAGTGGTACACAGATAAGTCAAAAAATGTGCAGATGGTACCAGCAGGTAGAGTTATTGACAATAAGCCCATAACTCTGTCTTCTGACTTGATAAGTTTTCATACATGTTGTATATCTGGTTGTATAGTGGGATTGACCACTAATGAGTTACTTTAATCAGGCTGACACAGAAAAACAAATGTGCTCTAATCTCCTTTCAACTGGTCAAGTTTTAACTTTATTAGGTATATTAAATAGCCCATATTGCGCCTTTGGGACACACAGAAAAAGGGGGGAAATTCCTTTTGTGCCAAACAGTACAGTTCTATGTTAAATCCCATAGCAGCCCACAGGCAAATCCCATAGCTGCCAATGCCATATCAAAGAAGGTTCTCTATTTCCATATCCCCGTAGCTCAGACTTAATAGCACTGGGTTTACCTAATTACAACAAATTTTTTCCAATAATAATCCTTACAACTAGTGCTTTCTCTGGCCCTGGGCCAGTCACTCAATAAAGCAAAGACCTAACTGTTATTTCCTTTAGGCAGGAAATCCTTTCTCTATAATCTCAGACATTTCTTATAACTTTATTTGTATGTTTATCATCAATCAGTACAATCAGACTCCTTGAATTATGTGAGCTCCATGAAGGCAGGGGTCTCATCTGTTTCGTTGACCGCTGTGTTTTCAATGCTTGGAAGAGTGCCTGCTCTTCAACAAGCATTTGTTGATTAACGGACAGATTAATTAACTGCACTGGTGGGAACAAGTCTTGATTTGGGGGAATTGCTTGTTTATGTAAAGCCAACTGGAACAGCTGTTCTGTGTAGGCGCACATCACAGAAGCAGCTTTCATCTTAAAGAGGAAGATAAAGAACACGCCAGTGATGGAAGTTATGCTCAGCTTGGGTAATCACAGATTTTAAAAAGTGCCAGAGGTTATCTACTCTGTATTGAACATTGGAACCTTCCCAGCTGGTAAAATGCCTAATAATTATCCAAGGTCATCAGGAAAGTAGGTTGTTTGGCGACTCATTGTACGTGGCCAACAGGTAAGTTTTCTTCTTGGGAAATAACACAGGGTTTTCAAAGCCTCCTGAGGTTACTGTGATTTTTGGTTTTAAATAAACATTCAGTTGGTTTGATGTACACTTTGGATTTCATGTTTCTAACAAAAACAATTCATGTTAGTTCAGTGGAAAATACAAAATCAACAGGAAAATTCAGGATTATGGATAGAATTGTTAGTTTAGAAGAGACTGGTTCCTTGAGTCTTACCTGTAGCCACAACACTTCATTTTCTTAACATATTTCTTAGGTGGAAAAGCACTGGGAATACAATGTGTAATCCCTACCCTCAGGGAGTATTATCACAGCCTAAGGGGAAGACAAACAGGTGAGCCAGTAACTACAATTCACCGTAAGGACAATTCATGTGTGTCATAGGTCCTGTAAGGGAAGAAAGTGAATGTTGCCAGTGGAGCATTCAGGAGTGGCAGTAACTCAGTCTTTCTGCGCATGGTGGGGGTAGGCGGGCCAGGAAGAGCTTCTGAGAAGAGGTTACTAATCTGAAGTTAGTTAGTACTTGTAGGACATGGCCAGGTAAAGATTAAATGTTCTACCAAGAAAGAAGAAGATGCTTCCCTTATAAGGTCTAATTTTTCATGCTTAAGGATAACTTCTAATTTGCTATGCATTCTGTTTCTCTCAATAGTCTTAATGTATCATTACAAAAGAAGGAGAAGGTGATGATGAACTTCAGTCCATAACCATGTAAGAATGTCATCTGACCTGCTGCTTCTGGGCTAAGAGAGTGATAGTGCCTTCTCTGTTATTCCAGTAAAACCATCTGCTCTCTTGGTTCCCAGGCCTTGCCACTGGCTTCCCTGTTCTGCTGCTTGCAGACAGCATATCACAGGACTTCTCAGATTCCATAATCATATGAACCAATGTCTATAATAAATCCTCTTTCAGGTATATCTCTTAGTGTATGTCCTGCTGGTTCTGTTTCTCTGAAGAACCCTAATACACTGCCTTCCTAGACATGTCTGCTGTCCCTTCTTTCTCTCCCTAACCTCTACTTACCCACAGTACATATATGCTCTTTAATCCATCCAAGTTGATTTAATTTCATCCTTTCAATGAATCCTGCTATTTTACATTGCTGAAACTTAGCACATGCTGCTCCTCTGCCTCAAAGATTCTGTGATCCTTGCGGGGGCGGGGGTAAAGATTACATAGCCTTACAATTCCAATGAGGCTTGTCTTTGAGGAGTCTTCCTGGGCAAGCAATCTGAGAGAAATGCCTCTCCTCTGGTCTTTAGTAGTAGCATGTTTCTGTGTCCTAGGACTTATTGCACTCTTGGTCTATTTCCCTCACTAGGTTTGAGTTCCTTGGGGAACGAGCCACGTTTTAATTCACTTGCAATCACTATAGTTGTGTAAATGTCATCACGGAGGGAAGGTGAGTGAAGAGTATATGTGAAGCCTTTATACTATTTTTGCAGTGTCTCGTATCAAACAACTACAAATGAAAAATATTTTTAAAATGAATTTTGTTATGGGTTAAAATCCTGTATCAAATAAGTAAATCTAGGGGCAACAACAACTCCATGAAGCATTTCATTTTCTATAATTAAAAAGAAATTAAAATCAGATGTCGTATTTCCTCCCAAAGGAGAATGGATAGGGACTTCTAAGAGTCTCTTAGGGAAACTTAGAATGCATTTTGGTCATTGTCACTCAACCTTCCCCTTCACCTGCCAGGCAGAGACTTCTGTAAATTTCTTATCCAAAGACAGCCTATGATTTAAAAAAAAAAAAAAAGACTTCTCTCTCTTGTCATCTGAGAACAAGAACCAGGTTCTAGAAACACGTGCACTCTCAAAACTGAACATTGCTGTGTACCGTGGAAGCCCTTGGCAGCATTAGCTTTGATGCTGTCTAGAGGGGTGAAGCATTTGCAGGTTTTCTATTTATCACCCAGACATCCAGCCCCAGGGCTACCTCAGGGTCCTGGCCAAACTTCACTTTTTCTTTTTTTTTTTTATTATTATACTTTAAGTTCTAGGGTACATGTGCATAACGTGCAGGTTTGTTACATATGTATACTTGTGCCATGTTGGTGTGCTGCACCCATCAACTCGTCAGCACCCATCAACTCGTCATTTACATCAGGTATAACTCCCAATGCTATCCCTCCCCCCTCCCCCCTCCCCATGATAGGCCCTGGTGTGTGATGTTCCCCTTCCAGAGTCCAAGTGATCTCATTGTTCAGTTCCCACCTATGAGTGAGAACACGAGGTGTTTGGTTTTCTGTTCTTGTGATAGTTTGCTGAGAATGATGGTTTCCAGCTGCATCCATGTCCTTACAAAGGACACAAACTCATCCTTTTTTATGGCTGCGTAGTATTCCATGGTGTATATGTGCCACATTTTCTTAATCCAGTCTGTCACTGATGGACATTTGGGTTGATTCTAAGTCTTTGCTATTGTGAATAGTGCTGCAATAAACATACGTGTGCATGTGTCTTTATAGCAGCATTTATAATCCTTTGGGTATATACCCAGTAATGGGATGGCTGGGTCATATGGTACTTCTAGTTCTAGATCCTTGAGGAATCGCCATACTGTTTTCCACAATGGTTGAACCAGTTTACAATCCCACCAACAGTGTAAAAGTGTTCCTATTTCTCCACATCCTCTCCAGCACCTGTTGTTTCCTGACTTTTTAATGATCGCCATTCTAACTGGTGTGAGATGGTATCTCATTGTGGTTTTGATTTGCATTTCTCTGATGGCCAGTGATGATGAGCATTTTTTCATGTGTCTGTTGGCTGTATGAATGTCTTCTTCTGAGAACTGTCTGTTCATATCCTTTGCCCACTTTTTGATGGGGTTGTTTTTTTCTTGTAAATTTGTTTGAGTTCTTTGTAGGTTCTGGATATTAGCCCTTTGTCAGATGAGTAGATTGCAAAAATTTTCTCCCATTCTGTAGGTTGCCTGTTCACTCTGATGGTAGTTTCTTTTGCTGTGCAGAAGCTCTTTAGTTTAATTAGATCCCATTTGTCAATTTTGGCTTTTGTTGCCGTTGCTTTTGGTGTTTTAGACATGAAGTCTTTGCCCATGCCTATGTCCTGAATGGTATTACCTAGGTTTTCTTCTAGGGTTTTTATGGTATTAGGTCTAACATTTAAGTCTCTAATCCATCTTGAATTAATTTTCATATAAGGAGTAAGGAAAGGATCCAGTTTCAGCTTTCTACTTATGGCTAGCCAATTTTCCCAGCACCATTTATTAAATAGGGAATCCTTTCCCCATTTCTTGTTTTTCTGAGCTTTGTCAAAGATCAGATGGCTGTAGATGTGTGGTAGTATTTCTGAGGACTCTGTTCTAATTTATTATCGTTTGTACCTTTAAGTGCCTGGGGACAACTGCAAACTTGTTTGAGGTGAGATAAGTTTCCTGAACTTACACCAGGGGCCCTACTGGGTCTCAGGCCCAAGACATAATCAAGGTAAAGTGAATTCCCATCTTTCAATCCATTCAGTTTACTTGACAACAGTATTTAGTTGGTAATTACATATCTAGGACTGGTATTAGTGATAAAATATTCACAATTTATTGTAGTTTACACATGTAAGTATCTGGTGAGGACTGTAAAGTGGTTTGAGGAGAAACCATCAAGTAGAAGTGAGTTCTCATCCATCAATTCATTCTGTTCCTTTGACAGTAGTATCTTTAATCAAAACAACAACTGGTTGGCAATCACCTTTGTTTCCCCAGAGTCATGCACATAGTAGGCATTCATTATTTGCTAAATGAATACATGACTGCTCTGTTGGTTTCCTAGGCTATTGAAAGTTCTTCCTACCTTAATTTCTCCCTGTCCCTGGTTGACTTCCCATCTACATGAACCCTATTCCCATTTATTTTCTCTTTATTCCCAGAGCTTTGACACATGTCACTTGAGGTGACCTAACGACATCCACTTAATGTGCTTGATAGATTCTTATTCACATCCTTAGTCTGAATAGCAGGGCATACTCAGGCACCCAACATGTCCACAGAGAGAAGAGGGAGATGGTGTCACCAAAAGCAAAAGCTGCAATTGCCAGCCTATAGATGCCACCGATTACCACGCCAGAGACAAGAAACTTCACAACTCTGGACTCTGTTTTCTCATCCATAGGGGAATACAATATTAATGTTTTACAACATTTCTAGCTTTATGAAGCTAACAGGATTATTTAATATCTCTGTTCCAATAGTAGCAGAGTGCAACAAATAGTAATTTTTAAAAAGAGCACTCTCAAAGAAGTTAAAGTTTTCAACTGCATTTTGGTAAGAATTTTGGAAGATAAAACTTCTTATGATGTTATTATTAAATAATAAGGAAAGAGGAGGGGAAAAAACCTCTTGGCAACATATATGGAACATTAATTCACTCTCTTGCCACTTACAGGGTGCCTAGTGATATGGCAGCAAAATCAAGAGCTCGCTTTTCTGGAGCTTAAGTTCTGAGGATGTAAGGAGTTGAAGAGACATAAACCTTGCCAGAGGGTGCTAAGCCCTATGGGGGTAGTCACCATCATTATTATCATCCCTGTGTTTGCACCACAGCTGCAGCTTCCAAAGCACTTTCCCATTCATTATTTCATTTGTTCTTCACATAATAGGGAGGACAGACATTTTGTAGATAGGAAAATGGAATCTCAGAGAGGTCAAGCTCAGGACGCAACCTTATGCATGCAAGCAGATTGGTGGGTAAGGACAAGGTTTGGGTGTCAGAAACACTACTGCCCCAAGAAAGATCTGATAAGTAATGAAGAAGTCATTATTGCTTGTGGATTGACAAGTTGATTGCATTTCAAGTAGAGTCCAGGCCGCAGTCGAGCAATTATTTACATTTTTCTACGTACCTCAAATTGATAAGAAGGACAATGTTCACGTGGAAGGAGTTTCAGGAATGAGCAGCAGGTAAGAAGAGGATTTTTTGGGGGTGGAAAGATAATTAAACTCAAACTCGATCTTTTCTTGGGATCCTGGAGGGACACCTCCAAGAAAATCCTCTGGAGTGGGGTAGGGCCTAAGAGATCCAGAGGTGATCTTCTGACTCTATATCCTCAAACTCCCTCACTACCCTGGGAAACCCCCTGAAGAGAGCTTCTGGGTTTGGAAGAGCCCATATTCCTTCAACACAGCTTCTTCATCTCCTAATTCCTAGTGCCTGAAAGGGTATGCAATCAATGAATATTCATGGACCAGTTAGACAAGAAAATGATTTTAATAATATAAAAATTATTTTACATGAAAATCCATCACTATGCTGCCTATATTATTTCTGTATTTATTTGCAAAATTTCTGTCAATAATGTTTCACTAGAACACATTCTCTCTGTTAACAGAAGGTTTTCCTTCAGTTTTCAAAAACAAATAGAGCTTGGTGATGGCAGGAAGCCTCTTGCTACTGAATTCTGTGTGCCCAGCTGTTGGTTAAGGTAGATAATGCAACTCTTTTAACATGCTGGTGTTGGAGCTCTGCAGACCCATCTTAGTTGGCTTAAAGGTAGAACAAATAGCTATTGAAATTAAAGGCGACAACTTGTGACCCCAAGACCTGTCTGAAGTCCAGAACCAGAGATATTATGATAGCAGTATATTTTATATCCTTAAAATTTAAAAAATACATTTCACTTTAATTTAGGTAATACTTCTTGAGTCCCTCTATGTGCCAGGCTTGTTGAAAGAGCTGATTTTGTTTGGAAGTGTAATGTAGGAAACTTGTATGAGGCCTAGTTGCAGGAGAGGAGAACAAATGAAGACCCTGACATTTAGACTCCCTTTATCCTTCTTTGGATCACTCCATATTAGAAAAGTAACTCTCTGGACAGTTATTATCACTAATTTGCACGTATAAAAAAGTTTATGTTTACTGTTGCCTATGTTTTGTGCTGACTGAGTTAATAAAGAAACACAGAAAGGAAACTAAGTTGTCAATGAAATTCCAGCAAGGAGAAGTAAGGGCAATATCAGGTTAGCTGTTGTCTCTTTAATACGTAGTAGTGTCAAGAGAGAAGAAAAAAATCCCTTTTGACACATATCTATATTCATTTTTGTTGTTGCAAATATGATTATAATTAGGGCTACTTGTCTGTCTTTCCTGACATCTCTTGGGGAGATGACAGCGTGTTTTGCATAATGTTACAGTAAGTGAAACTTTAAAACATGGTTTAGCAAAATGATTTTCTCAGGGCATTGAGGCCCATGATTGAATGAATGGGTAGTGGGGTTGTTGACTTTCTAAAATTGACCCTTCCCTTCCGGCTGGCATGTTTCAGAGTGGTTGTTATCTGGGAGTGACCTAATCATGTATGAAAGGGTGAGGTCATTGGGAAGCCCCCACCCTTCCTATACTTACAATGCTGAGACCTTTTATACCAAAGTCAGATGCCAAAACCCAGCCAGGGGTGGAGTCCACCAGCCAGACTTGAACCAGGAGGTTAGTCTTAAGAAAGTTGATTTCCATGAGCAGAAAGTTGAAGACAGTATGCGGGAGACTAGCTTGGATAAGAAAAATTACAAATGTAAAGAATTTTTGAATAAATGAGAAAGTGAGGGGTCATCTGAATCAACCCAATTGTGTAGCAATGGAATAAAGTTTAAAAGGTCTATGACCTTTTTTTTTTTTTTTTTCTGTTTTAACCAATATCCAACAATGGAGAAATAAGATTGTTTTAAAGAAGCTAAAGATTAAATGCAACAATCATGAGCTTTTCATGATACAGTAATTTCCCATTTTGGCTCACAAACTTATATAACATAAGCAAGTTTTTTCCCCACTTATAATCTCCAAATTCTTATGTCCCTAGAAAAAAAAAAAGAAATTTGAGGGTATTTTTTCTCCTGCTTCTATTTAGCATTAGTAGTCCTTGATGTATCCTCAATACATATGTCTGGCACAAAGTAAGTGATCAATATGCGTTTCTGAATGAATGACTGAATGACTTAAAAAGTTGACTCCTTTGTGCTGGGCATTTGAGGGCCATGAAGATGAATTCACTAGAGTTCTTGTTTCCATTGAAGTAACAGGTTGATAGAGGTAGTAATATACCTGGATAAATTAGTGGTATGCAAAGTAGAAAGTGCTATAATAACTTAACCTCATGCTTATTTGAACATCTGTTATGTGTTATCTGCTTTATATGTAACTTGTTTATTACTAAAACCTCCCTGAAATGGCAGGAATTATCATCATCATTTTTTTAGTGACAAAACTGAGGCCTGTATAGGCGGAGTACTTTCCCTAAAGTCATGGAGCTGGACAGAAGTAAAAACAGAATTTGAATCAGATCTGTTATTTGCCAAGGATACTATGTCACCTTTCATAAACTTCTCTGGAATAAAAACATAATAATGATATTAACAGCTAATGCTTATACCACTTATAGTTTACATATATAAACCCATTTAACCTGCAAAGCAACCCAAATTGATAGATACTATTGCTATCATCCTTATTTTACAGATAGTAGCAAAAACTAACCAGGGTATATTCATGAAACCCAAGCATTTGAAGTAAACTTTAAAATATAAGTAGGCTCTGGGTATTTAGGAGTAAAATAAGTGTCAAAAATGGTGCAGAGCTTGAGATTTTACCTATCTGGAAGCTAACAAGTTAGCCTGCTCCTTTCATGTGATGTTGGAAGAAGTCATGAGACTCCTGGAAAGAAAGAAATGTTTATTGTTCACTGCAAAAGCAGTAGCTAGAGTATCAGCATTTTAAAATATTTATTCTCTGAGTTCTAATTCCCACAGGGCAAAGTAAAGAGGGCCAGATAATACCTGCACATGCAGGGGGTTTTGTTAGAGGCGAGAATTCTTGAGTTTAGGGATGCTAACTCTTTTACAAGGGGCAGTAGATGGCTTTGCTCTTGAGGAATGCACAATCTCTGTCTTCCAAGGCTTGCTATACAAATATCTTTGAAAAGACAATCTAGACTTAGAATAAAGACCAGTCAGTGCTACTGTTCACAAAACATGTGGAAACACGAGAAACCCATGGAGAAATGTGTCCCAACCATAGGCTGGGGAAAAATAATTCCCAGGAGAAAGGCCAAGATGACCAAAGAGCAGAAAGAGGAACGTATGGGGTACATATGGCAAGTGTAGGCAGTTAAGTGCCTTGAAGGATGGGGTCAAGAAAAAAAAGTGGTCAGAAATATAACTGGAGGCCAAAGAAGATATTTAAAACTTGGGAGAAAGAATCTTAAACTTTTTTTTCTTCTGCACTTGTCTTACTACTAGTGATGCCAACAAACTCATCTTTTTATTGGTAGATCTAGGCTCTGATTCACTGAGCAGGAAATCCTTCCAAAGATACCTCTCTTTTAAGGCAAAACTTACTTCCTGCTGTGAGACAGGAGACAGTTTTGAAGGATTTGAGACTGTCCTCCCCTTAATAAGAGTCATGTCTGCCTTCCATTGGACGAAAGTGTGGTTGTGAAAAATGGAAACGCGTCTTAGTGATTATAAACCCACGTACGCTTGCTTTTCTTCCCGGGTAGTGGCAGTGGGAGACATAATTCAGTCTATAGCGTTAGAATTTAATCCTCAATCAACCCCAGAGGGTCTTGATATCCTTATACAGATGAGGAAACCGGCTTAGAGAGGTTCAGTGAGCTGTGCAAAGTCATAAAGTAAAACAGTCGGAGATTGAAACCAATTTCTGGCTTCAAAGCCTGATTTATTTTCAACATCACAGGCTGCCTGGCTGTGGCCATTTGGTAAGACCTCCTACATATTGAACACTTACTGAGTGTTAACAACTTTGTCAAGGACTTTACAACATTATTTTTTTAACCCCTCAACAATGAAGAGAAGTATTTTATACTCATTTCACAGGTGAGAAGATGTGATGCAGAGAAGTTAAAGGACTTACCAAAGAGCACAGTTAGGAAATTGAATGATCAAAAATTCAAATCCAGATTAATCTTATTTCAGTGCCGATATTTTTGTTCTATTTCTCTACAGTGCATTCTTGGGATTCGTCAGTTACTTACTAATCAATAATTTAATTGGAATGCATTATAAACCAGAGTATTCAGACTTTCTGAAACCATGAAAATTTCCTAAGATGGGAAAAACATCCACAGAAGGTTGGTCAGACTGTAAAGTTTTAATATATAAAAAGGGAAATGACATCAAAATCAAACTTATGTTGGTTTGTGTCTGAAATTTCATATTAAAGGGAAGTTATTATGAATCGTAATCATATGGAAGAAATATTAAATTTGTGTGGGGCCTGCAGGGTACAAGAGTTTCAGTGAAATGTCTTTTGTTTCAAAGTTGTAACTGGTCTAGCTAAAGTTATGTTTTCTACCCAAAGGTGGCAGCACACGTATTATTGGTTTTCGGTGCGCTTTTGATTACATTTAATGTAATGGAGTCTTTGAGAGCTTCAAGGGACCTTAAACATCATCTAGAACAGCCATGTCATTTTGAATCTGGGGAAACTGAGGCTGAGAAAGATTCTGTGACCTGCCCAATATCTTACACCTTTTTAGAACCACAGCCCAAGCAGGATCTAAGTTACCTGTCTCAGATCTGTGTTTACTAAACTGAGCTCTTATTGACTTTCTAACAAATTCTCAGCTGAGAGGTGAAGATGAGAGAGTAAACTCCATTTATGAAGGAAATGAAGAAAGGAAGAAGAGGAAGAAAAGAAAAGAAAGACAGGCAATGGACTCAGGAAAAAAAAATACTTGATGTAAATATAAAGTCTTAGGAAAAAAATACTTGATGTAAATATAAAGTCTTGAAGCATGCTATAACTTCGCAGAAACTTCAAAAGCCCAACTGCAGTTGCAAAATAAATGGTGTGTTCCAGGGAGCAGTCTGGAATCCTATGCTGTACACAACATCCAATCTACTGGGGCCAGATATACCAAGTCAGCAGCATCTGGGAGCTTGTTAGAAATGTTAAGATTTCAGCCCTCTTTTCTCCAGAATTGCGGAATCAGAATCTGCATCTTATAAGATTCCAAGGAGATTGATTCATTGGCTCATTAAGATTGGAGAACCACTGGTTCAGAGTCTAGGTTCTAGACTACAGCATGGTTCTCAAAAGTGTGGTCGCTGAACTAGCAGCTTCAGAAGAATCTCCTGGGAACTTGTTAGAAATACAAATGATCAGGCCCCAACCCTGGCCAGCTCTGGGTGTGGCCCAGCAATCTATTACAGGCCCTCCAAGTGATTCTGATGCACTATAAAGCTAAAGCTGGAGAAGCACTACTCTGAACTTTCCTGACTAGTTTGCCCCAAGAAGGCTGCATCTCTGCTAAACTCTGCTAAACTTTCTCTGAATTGTTGTCTACCTCAGATGTCATCTCCCCCTTCCTCCCTTCTGCATGATTGAATGGTTTACAGCAGACCTGCTCAAATGTCTTGGCTTCTATTTGCTAACTTAATTGTACATAATACATTTGATAAGCAATCAAGTTCTTGCTAAGGCACTACTAGGAGCCATTGGCTAGTTAGGGAGAGGCCAGTGCCTGAAACAGGATCACTCACACTTTCAGAATTTACCAAGGAGGAGGTTGTGATGAGATTTCTCATCAGTTTGTTCTGGCTACAGTCCTGTTTTCACATACACAGATGGATGCATGGGTCCTTTCGTGTACACTGCAGGAGCCTGTGAGTTGACCAAAAGTCATAAGCCTTCTCTAATACAATATTTAACCTGGGCACATTGACAGAAGCATTTGAAAGAATATACCAACAGCTACTCTCCAATAGGAGAACATTGAGACAGAGAGCTTCCTCAGGGCAATCGGACCTTCACAACTTTATCCATTCTGCAAATATATTTTGGAGCACAGACAGAACTATCCCAGAAAATGGGGCCCACAACAATTTAAATGAAATAAATTCTACCTATATGATACGACCACAGGGCCTTTAGCATGGAAATTTTTATGAAGTGAAACTCTTCAAAGCCCAGCACTGGAGACCTTCAGATACTAACCAGCTTAATGGTAAAGAAGAAATAAGGGAGTAAGGCAGAGTGAGTTTTTTGTTTTTTTTTTTTCAATAACTAGGTGTTATGAAAAGACTCAAACAGATGTTGATTTTTTTAAAAAAAGTATTTTGTCTCCCAGAACATGTCACTTAATTTTTTTATTCCTTCCTTTGTGAAATGAAGCTATAATTGCCCTGCCTACATCATCCAGATGTTGATAGAATCAAGCGTTAAAAAATTGTGTAAATATGCTTTTACATATATATGTAAAATATACCAGGAAAGGTTACTTTTATTATAAAATTATCACCAAATATTATTACTGTCTGTACCTGGAAATTTTCAGAGCTTCTTTTTCTTTTTCTCTTCACAACTGAGAAGCGCAGTGGTTTTGCAGTTTAAACTAGAGCAGGCATCAGCGGTAAGTGGCAGATAGGAAACATTTTTGGCTTTGCAGGCCACACAGTTGCAACTATTCAGCTCTATTATTGTAGCCAGAAAGCAACGATGGACACTACATACACAAATAGATGTGGTTATGTTTCGGTAAAACTTTATAAAAACTGGCAGCAGGCAGAATTTGACCCTATAGTTTGCCCACTGCTGACCTAGAGTATTGGCTTTAGTTTGCATCCATTTAAGGAGCCTCAGCAGTAATTGGAAGTTCAGAAACAAATGAGAGAAAAAGTAGAGATGTTTCTTTTTTTCTTTTTCGATACAGTGTCTCATTCTGTCACACAGGCTGGAGTGCAATGGTGCAATCTTAGCTCACTGCAACCTCTGCTCCCCTCGGTTCCAGCAATTCTCCTGCCTCAGCCTCCTGAGTGGCTGGGATTACAGGCACCTGCCACCACGTCCTGCTAATTTTTGTATTTTTAATAGAGACGGGGTTTCACTATGTTGGCCAGGCTGGTCTTGAACTCCTGACGTCAAGTGATCTCCCACCTCGGCCTCCCAAAGTGCTGGGATTATGGGTGTGAGCCACTGCGCCTGGCAAGATATTTCTTAATGTGGTGTTTAGGAAGAGGGAAGGAAAGCTTTTAGCACAGATGCTCTTGAGAATTCTATTCAAATTAGCAATTTGCTGCAGTATCTACTGTGAGTCAAGCACTGGGCCAGACTGTGGGGATATAATGTTGAATAAAAGCCATTAGCCCTCAGGGCGTTTACAGTCTAGATGACAACTGAGACACCACTGCTGGGAAGACTTGCATTGGACTGAGAAAGGACGTAGTTTTAGACAATAAGCTGTGATGAAAGAATATAGTCATGTACTGCATAACAACTTTTCGGTTAATGATAACATATATGACAGTGGCCATATATATGGTCCATTATAATAGATTATAAAAGATTATAATAGAACTGAAAAATTCCTGTTACCTAGTGATGTTCTGTCCTAATAACATAGCACAATGCATTACTCAGGTGTTTGTAGTGATGCTGGTGTAAACAAACCTATTGCATCGCCAATGGTATGAAAGTCTAACACATACAATTAGGTACAGTACATAGTACTTGATAACTATAATAAATGACTATTTTACTTGTTTATGTATTTACTATTCTATACTTTTAATCATTATGTTAGAGTGTACTGCCTCTGCTTATTAAAAAAGTATGAGAAACAAACTTACCCATTCAAACCCAAAGAATGGACTTAGAGACCCGCAGAACAGCGAAAGTGAGACTTTAATGACAGTCTTGCAAGATCCGTGTTTGATGGGCAGGCGTACCCTGTACAGTTTTAGCAAGCAATGTATACTCTAGTGTGCAAGTCCCTCCCCCACTTCCTTATAGGCTGAGTACTATGGAGTCACAATCTTCCCGGACGTTGCCTATTGATTGTTGGGTAGGGGCTTTCGGTATTTTCTTTAGGGTTGTCTTGCTGCATTTTGTTGCAGCCCACAATGCATTGCGATCCTAGTCAGCTCAGGGGCTCTTTAAATATTTGACTTATGACCTAAGTAGCTGGACAGGCTGATAAGAACAGACAAAGCGAGCTATTTTGCAGGCTGGAAAGCTTTCATTTTAGACTGAAGTTTTTTGGTTCTGGTAATGGCAACTAAGGGTTGGGGGAAAGAAAGGGGAGAGGGAGGCTGACAAGCAGGCATTGGCTATCCAAGCAGTGGCCTAGTATATCTTGTTTCTTCTGTAGTTTGCTAACCTAAGTCAATTTAAGTCACTTTGTCTTGAAAATGGACCACTGTATACATTACTTCCTTCAAAAAGTTTACTGTAAAATAGCCTTAGGCAGGTCCTTTGGGAAGTTTCTAGAAGAAGGCATTGTTATCATAGGAGATGATAGCTCCATGTGTACTATTGCCCCTGAAGGCCTTCCACTGGGACAAGGTGTGGAGGTGGAAGACAGTGATATTGATGTTCCTGACCCTTTGTAGGCCTAGGCTAATACGTGTGTTTGTGTCTTCATCTTTAACAGAAAACTTTTAAAAGTTAAAAAAATAAAACTGTTTTAAAACAGAAAAGAATTTATAGAATAAGAACATTAAAAAGAAAATATTTTTCTACACCTGTATAATGTGTTTGTGTTTTAAACTGTTATTACAAAAGACTCAACAAATTAAAAAAATTAAAAGTTTATAAAGTAAAAACCTTACAGTTTTTACTTTAAGGTAATGTTAATTTACTGTTGAAGAAATAAAAAAAAATTTAATTAAATAGCGTGTAACCTAAATGTACAGTGTTTATAAAGTCCACAGTAGTGTACAGTAATGTCCTAGGCCTTTGCCTTCACTTCTCACTCACTGATACTCCCAGAGCAACTTCCAGTCCTGCACGCTTCATTCATGGTAAGTGCTTGTATTATTCTGGTCTCATACTGCTAATAAAGACATACCTGGGACTGGGTACTTTAGAAAGGAAAGAGGTTTCAATGGACTCACAGTTCCACATGGCTGGGGAGGCCTCACAATCATGGCGGAAGGCAAAGGTGGAGCAAAGTCACGTCTTACATGGTGACAGGCAAGAGGGTATGTGCAGGGAACTCCCCTTTATAAAACCATCAGATCTCATGAGACTTATTCACTATCACGAGAATAGCAGTGGAAAAACCTGCCCCCATGATTCAATTACCTCTCACCGGGTCCCTCCTCCATGGGGATTATTACAGTTCAAGGTGAGATTTGAGTGGGGACACAGAGCCAAATCATATCAGTGCTCTCTATAGGTATACCATTCTTAATCTTTTAAATACTATTTTTACTGTACCTTTTCTATATTAAGTATATTTAGATGCACAAATACTTAATGTGTTACAACTGCCTACAGTATTCATTACAGTAACATGCTGTTAAGGGTAGAAACCTGGGAACAATAGGCTACTCCTTATGCTTTAGGTATGTAAGTAGACTAGAACATCTAGTTTTGTGTGAGTACACGCTATGATGTGGGCACAACAACAAAATCGCCTAATGATGCATTTCTCAGAGCGTATCTGCTTGGTAAGTGACACATGACTGGAGATCAGCTTTGACCACTTACTGCATATTTTTGACTGTGCTGGTTACGATAGAATGAGACACGGTCTTCCCACCCAAGGAGCTTACTGTCTACTGGGATTGATACAGCAAGGCAGACCAAATATTGAAGACAGTGTACAAGGACTAAATTGAGTGTGGGACTTGATTGTGCTTACTATAGAAAAGGCTTCATGAAGGAGGTAGGGATAAAGCTAAAGGATCTGGAAAGGCTCAGTGAGACCCCTTTACAACAGCTGGCAACTTGGGGGTGGAATGGGTCTTGGAACACACTCTTGTCCATTTCAGAACAGAGTCTTTGGTAAATGAGCAGAGAGAAACCACGTACCTTCTCTTTTACCTTCAGCCAATTGTGAAAAAGTAAGACATAACAAATATTACCTCCCACCCCCAAAATAAGTAATTTGGAATTGTGGACAACATGGAATTGTTTGGCTGTTTCTTTCAGAGAAGGAGAAGCCCATTCAACCATTTTGAGTCCCAGGATAAAGCCCACTTCACATGGTTGGGTCCTGGAGAACCTGAAGATGTGGTCTGCTGTAGTAGTATAATGGCTAACTTTCTTACAGCTGACTGCTAAAGTCACTGATAGAGTATGCCAGGCCACTTTACTTTGTGGAAGAAAAACAATAACCTTTCTCAGAGGCCTATAATACTGCTGGAAAAAACCACCAAAATTAGAATTAAAATCCTGAAATACTAAGGAATTTATAATAGAATGATATGTAGTCCATCATACATTGACCCACCTTATCAAAAGTCAACCAACTGATAAATGTGACATGTATATCAAATACATTTCCCGAAACCCAACCTGACAAATACATACCTAAAAAGATCCCGTTTTTTATTTATAAACAAAAAAAGCTTATTTGTATTCCTAAACACTTGAATCAGGCTGTGAGAGTTGCAATAAAGTCATAAGAAAAGAGAAATTTTGAGGAATGTTTTGAAAAAGTAATACTAATGGTAAGTAATAAGTAATATTTATTTACTATGCACTCTGTAGGTGCTTTATGTTAATTACCTTATGAAACCTCTGAGAACTCTATATTATTATTCTTGCTATTTTGAAGGTGATAAAATTGAAGATAGGAGGGATTGCATAATTTTCCAGCGTCTCTCAGATGGTAAACTTTCTCAAGCCAAAGCTTGAACCACAGTGTAAGACAGCCTTGGGGATAATCAAACGAAGATATGAGAAAGAATTACCAAAGAGAGAATTTTTCGAACTGGGAAGTGAGAAAAAGGATCTATGTAACTTTGAATTTATAAACTGGAGACCCATTAACGGTCATGGTTAGATGAGAAAATTGTGGCCCAGGGTAACATAATATGTCAGTGCACAGGGCCCAGGTCGCCTGACCTCATTTTCTGGATTTTCTCACACTCTCTAGACTTTGAACCATCTGTTCCTTCCACAAGAGGCTAAGAGATTTGAGAGGGAATATACTGGCTGGTGATGCCTGCTGGTCTCCTTCATTCCTCAATTACCAAATCTTGTCTAATGTGGTTTGGGATAGGAAGAGGGACAAGCTATCAATTCCTTTTTAAATACATTTTTTTTTCTTTTTCTTTTTTTTTTTGAGATGGAGTCTTACTCTGTCACCCAGTCTGGAGTGCAGTGGCACCGCGTCGGCTCACTGCAACCTCCATCGCCTGGGTTCAAGCAATTCTCCTGCCTCAGCCTCTCGAGTAGCTGGGATTACAGGCACCCACCACCACACCCAGGTAACTTTTATGTTTTTAGTAGAGACAGGGTTTCACCATGTTGGCCAGGCTGGTCTCAAACTCCTAACCTCAGGTGATCCACCTGCCTTGGCCTCCCAAAGTGCTGGGATTATAGACATGAGCCACCTCACCCGGCCTATTTCTACTTCTTTAAAAAATCTTTCTGAGTTCCTGCATTGGAGATGTATAGCTTTGTTCTTCTAAAACAATGAAGTCAATATTTGTTTATCGTATTTTAGAGGAAAGTCACAATTATGCATAATTAAACTCAAGAAGACACAGTGCTTTGTCTCAAAGCAAAAAATCTGTGTTGGAAGCTGCAATGTTGTGTTTCATAGTAGCTCCTGTTCTTTGTCATTCTTGAGCCTTTGATTCAGCACATCACATGCTGCTTGGGAAGGCAGAGCTGAGGCTGTACAGTCAGTCGGGATGCACGCTTTGCTTTTCTGTGATTGCTTATGAAGCTTTCTAAATCGTGTGTGTGTGTGTGTGTGTGTGTGTGTGTGTGTGTGTGTGATTACATTCTTAAGCAGGGAAGAAAACAAACATTTTCCAGGCACCTGCTGAGCTTTATACTTATTGTCTCATTTAATCTTTACAGTGTCACGAAGCTGCCTAGAAACAGCTAACCTGACAAAACTAGGGTTTGAACCTGGGGCTTTTGGCTCTGAAACTGTATTCTTTTCCCTACTGTACTGTTTTCATGCTGCACTGCATAACAGCCTATAATTGCAAAAATATTTGGGGATAAAAATAATATCTTCAGGCCGGGCACCATAGCTCACGCCTGTAATCCCAGCACTTTGGGAGGCGAAGGCTAGTGGATTGCTGAGCTCAGGAGCTCAAGACCAGCCTGGACAACATGGTGAAACCCCACCTCTACAAAAAAGCACAGAAATTAGCTGGCCTTGGTGGTGCACCTGTAGAACCAGCTACTCAGGAGGCTAAGGTGGGAGAATTGCTTTAGCCCCAGAAGTCAAGCCTGCAGTGAGCCATAATCATGCCATTACACTCCAGCCTGGGCAACAAAGTGAGACTCTGTCTCAGAAAAAAAAAGAAAAAAGTCTTGAAAATTTTTTAAATTTTACCTCATCTTCTTCCAAAAAAAGGATATCAATAAGTTACAAAGCTCTATGGAGAACAACCCAATTTAAAACAATCACAACAACAGCAAGTGGAAAATGAGGCTAACGTCAATTTTTTAATGTATTTGCAGAATGCTTCAGAATTTGCAGTGTGCCTTACCTATTTGATCCTATTCATTTTCCTTTAGCAGACTCGAAAAGAAGGCCAGGGAGATAACTTGGTGTTGCCTAAATTCACAAAGCTCAGTAGAGCTTATCCATCTCCCACCTCCACCCCCACCTCACTCCCCCAGATTTTCTGACTCCCCCACCCCATGCTTTTTGCCATTAGGATTTTTGTGATCTGGAAATTGTCCAATCTAAATTGACTGCAGTGATTTTAGAAGGTAAAATCAGTATGACTTACAAGTGGATTGTGATATTCCCATTCACGAAGGAGCTGACTAAGCAGAGTGACTTGTTCTATCCTTGTTGCCAGTAAACTGGAAGGTCAGCACTAAGGTTCAGGACTTCCAAATTATCTCCCAGCCTCTACTTCACCACACTATTAGGAAATTATATTCTTAAATCTTTTCACTTAATTTTTTTTTTTTTTTGAGAGACGGGACTTAGTAGAAGGTAGAAATGGACTTGCCCATCTTAATTTTCATGTATTGAATCTTTGCAACAATGGGGTATGTTTTATGCATTGCTTTTTATTATGCATGCTTCAGTGATGACCTCCTATTTCCTTCCTTGTGGTACTCAGTGGATCGGTTTCCTGAATGATTTCTTTATAAGGAGACTTAAGGACTCATACTTTTTTTTTTTTTTTTTTTTTTGAGACAGGGTCTTGCTCTGTTGCCCAGGCTGGAGTGCAGTAGTGTGATCTTGGCTCACTACAATCTCTGCCTCCCAGGCTCAAGCTATCCTCCTACCTCAGCCTCCTGAGTAGCTGGTACCACAGGCACTTGCCACCACACCTGGTTAATTTTTTGTATTTTTGGTAGAGATGGAGTTTCACCGTGTTGCCCAAGCTGGTCTTGAACTTCTGAGCTCAAGAAATTCATCCGCCTTGGCCTCCCAGAGTGCTGGGATTACAGATGTGGGTCACCGCACCCGGCAATACTTTTAATTACACATTGGATAAGATATTTTCCAGTTAGGAAACTAGCATTAAAAAAATTTATGGGCTGGGCACAGTGGCTCACACCTGTAATCCCAGCACTTAGGGAGGCCGAGGTGGGTGGATTACGAGGTCAGGAGATTGAGACCATCCTGGCTAACACAGTGAAACTGAGTCTCTACTAAAAAGACCAAAAAAAAAAAAAAAAAAAAATTAGCCAGGCGTGGTGGCGGGTGCCTATAGTCCCAGCTACTCGGGAGGCTGAGGCAGGAGAATGGTGTGAACCCAGGAGGTGGGGCTTGCAGTGAGCCGAGATGGTGCCACTGCACTCCAGCCTGGGTGACAGAGCGAGACTCCATCTCAAAAAAAAAAAAAAAAAAAAAATTATGTAATGATCTAGGATCACACTCATTGTAAAAAAGAAATTCAAGGAATTTGAAGACAGGAGCCAACATGCATACCTTTTCCCTCCTCAATCCTAACTTCTCTTTATAGAGGCCACCCCTGGTAACAGCTTGATGTGTTTCTCTTGAAGCCTTTTTTTTTTTTTCTTCTGTATACTGTGTAATTAGTTTTTTCAAAAATCTTACAGGCTTGTGGTTATATTTGTGGCTTGTTGTGGCACATAGTGGAGTTTTGATAACACCCAAGTTTATACACACTGCCAAAGAGACACAATGACAATATTGCTAGAAGATGATTATCAAATAATTTAAAATTTGGGTCTCTTTCCCAGACCACACTTCCTCAAGCAAAGTATTACTTAACATATATATGATATATAATATATATCTAATCAATCCTATAATTATATTGAGAGAAGACTCGTATTTTAAATTGTTAAACCAGCAGTTTAGTGTCGACATGTAGGACATCCCACAGTTTCTGTGATTCTACTTCACTTATTAGTAAACCATGAGCCTTGAGAAATGGATACAGCCTCTGTGAGACACTGGCTTGGAAACGGTCTGTGATTCTGCTCTTCTCGGCCTTGCTACGAACTAGCTATGTGACCTGGACCCACTGTCTAGAAAGGCTTCTCTGATCTTGTCGTTAAGAGGTGGATTCTAATGTGTGCAGTCCTCATTTATTTGAGGGTGATGGCTGGGACCTGGAGAGGCTGCCCTTCCTTCTACTCTCCTCAGTATGTCTGCAGCCTGCCCCCTTCTTCCTGTGTGGGGACTCAGGGCACACCTGAAGGAGACCAGTGTGAGGCTCTGCAGTGGGGTGTGTGAGGGCATATATGGGAGGCAAGATCTCCAACCAAAATAACAAAACAATCTGCTCATCTCTGTAGTTGCGTACTCTGCCATCTTTGATGTCTCTAAAAGTTCAGACATAGGAGTCTTTACAGTTTCATGATCTTATACCTACTGGGTCTTAGTTTCTTCATCTATGAAAGGAGAGGGTCAGACTCATTAGAAAGCTTCTAAATCACCCTCCCATTTGACATGAAATACATATTTATTGTTCACATATTATGTTCAAATCTATATGTACACTTTACATGCATTCGATCTTGGGCTTCTTTTCTACATGCCTCCTAAAGTTTGCCTTGAGCCAATGTGATATTTTTCTCATATGAATATCTAAAATATCTCAAATGGTGTGGCATTTTACAACTTGCAAAATTATCCAATTTATTAAAGTAATTTGTGCTTTTTATTCACAGAAAGTCATTTCACCCACAAATGAGGATAACTGGATGCATTTCACAAGAGAAAGGCAGCTTTTGCCACCTTGTCTTGCTGTTGAAAAATTAAACCTACAGTGCATGGGGAAATTAGATTATTCCTGGAAAAATATCATTTTCTCTGAAAACTGTCCATGCCACCATTTCCAAATTCTGTCAAATCACGACCTTCTCAACAGCATATAAAAATATGGATCAACAATTGTAACACGGAGGAAGAGTTAAGAATTATGCATAGCACCAATAAAACAGGTGACATTTTTGTGGTGCTATCATTTGTGGCAGGCTAAATAATGGCCCCCAGAGATATCTAGGACCCAATCCTTAGAACCTGTGAATGTTGCCTTATATGCCACAGAGATTTTGCGATATGAGTAAGTTTAATGATCTTGCAATGGGGAGATTATCCTGGATAAGCCAGGTGTGCAGCAAGCTCAGGAATGACAAGTAAAGCTAAAAAATGCTGGCAGCCTCTAGAAGTTGGAGGAGTTAAGAAGCAAATTCTCCCCTGAATCCTTCAGAAGGAACCAAACCTGATTAAAGTCCTATTAACATTCATTTCAGACTTGTGACCTCTAAGAGAATGTATTGTTTTTTTAAGCTGCTAAATTTGTGGTCATTTGTTACAGCAGAAGTTGTAAACTAATCACTTTATTTATTTATTTGAGACAGAGTTTCACTCTCTCGGCTCACTGCAACCTCCACCTCCCATGTTCAAGCGATTCTCCTGTCAGCCTCTTGAGTCGCTGGGATTACAGGCCCATGCTACCACACACAGCTAATTTTTGTATTTTTAGTAGAGACGGGGTTTCATCATATTGGTTAGGCTGGTCTCGAACTCCTGACCTCAGATGATCCACCCACCTCGGCCTCCCAAAGTGCTGGCATTACAGGCGTGAGCCACTGTGCCCGGCTAATCACATTATTTTTAAGACTTAGCATTTATTTAATAGTTTGATCTCAGGAGAAAGGGTGAAAAGTGTTTTTGTTTTTTTCTTAAGAGACAAGGTCTCTCTCTGTCACCCCGGCAGTGGCACAATCATAGCTCACTCTAAACTTCAACTCTTGGGCTCAAGTGATCCTCCTCCCTCGTCCTCCCAAAGAGTTTGGATTACAGGTGTGAGCCGCTGCACCCTGCTGACAAGTGTCTTTAGGGCCATAAGCAGCCATTTGGTTGAATATTCTTGGAACTCCTTTGGTTAATACGCTTGAAATGCAAATCTATTTCTGATACAGTGCAGAAGGAGATACTGGTGATAGTTACCAACTCTTAGAAAGAGGAAAAGTGGGAGCTGAGGATCTGAACGTGTCTTAGTCAGCTCAGACTGCCATAACGAAATGCCATAGACTGGGTGGTTTAGACAACATAACTTATTTTTTCACAGTTTTGGAGGCTGGAAAGTCCAAGATCAAAGTTCTGGTGGATCTGGATCCTGGTGGGGGCTCTCTTTCTGGCTTGTAGGCAGCCACCATCTTGCTGTGTGCTCACATGACTTCTTTGTGTGCATGCAGAAAGAGAGAGAGAAAGCACTTCTGTCTCTTCTTATGAGGGCACTAATCCCATCATGGAAACCCCATCCCCATGACCTCATCTAACCCTACATACTTCCCAAAGGCCCCATCTCTAAATACTATCACACTGGTGGTTAGGGATCCAACATCTAAATGTGGGGGGGACGCAGTCATTCAGTCCATAACACTTTCCTCACGTAGCACGGTGGTGTGAAGTTTTTCAAAGGGTTATTCCCTTTTTCTCAGAAATTGGCAATTAGATCCCATATCTGATGATAGGGCACTAATTACCTCTCATCTTAAGTTCAGAGAACTTCAGATGTGGGGCCAACTCCCTTGCTAAGGACATGCTGTGAGGTACCATTTCAGAAAAACCTGTGCTTACACTTCTCGTCCCTTAGTTGACGGTTAATATAAAAAAGGGCTTGCAGGAAGCAAGAAGTCATCTTTTGGGTAGAACGGTAGCCATATTTTTGCCCTGTCTTCTGGGTAACTTTGAATATATAATATGTATATAAGTGTGTGTATATGTATACACACATATATATTATATATATATAAAGATATAGCTTACTGTATGACAATGCCTTGCATTAGTAGAGGATTTTAGTTTTTTCATCACTGTGTATGCTCACATTTGTAGTCTCATTTGATCTTCATAAAAACCACGTGACATAGCAGATTAGTTTTATTACTTGCATTTTTCAGATTAAGAAACTGAGATCATTGTATAGGAGCGATGGACTACATTGTGTAGCTTTTCCTTCAAGGACTCTATCCCATGGCTTAGGGCTGCACTGTCCAATACGGTGGCCACCAGCCTCACATGGTTATTTAAATGTAAATTAAAGTTCATTAATATTAAACACAAAGTTCAGTTCCTCAGGGTCAAAAGTCACATTTTTAATGCTCAATAGTCACATATGGACAGAGTAGACGGGACAAATAGAACATTTCTATAATTGTAAAGACTTCTATTGGACAGCACTGGCTGTGAAGGTTAAGGAAAGAGTTTTCTAGCCCTAACCTCTGCCACAGAATCAGCCTTCTCTTCTGCTTTTTGGAGGCCTGAATATCTCATTGTTAGCCTCATTTCCACACTTCCTACATGAGAGTAGAGCTGGACTTTGCCTGCTATTGGCTTCCAGGTTGGACTATGACATTTTCTACTAGCAGGTAACATTTTGGATGAATCCTTAATTGCCACCATCAGCCAATAGTGAGCAAAAGCAGCCTGGTGCAGTACCAGCCTCGTGTGGAAGTTGAACTTGAGATTTATAGGATTAATTGAAACATAATCAAGGCACCAACTTCGTTTATGTGACAGTGTAGACAAAGAGACTGTTCTGTAAACAGGTGTCTGACTGAGTCCTGGAATTGGTCTTCCAAGATAGTAGACATAAATAAGAGGAATTTTCAAATTCTGCTTCCCTTGCATACTTTAGAGGTTTTTAGATGAACTGGGATTGAAGATAGCAAGTGCTTGCTATTAATGTCAATTATTACATTATCCAAATGGGATTCAAGGAGCACAGGGACAGAGGAACAAAGAAAAGTGTGAAATAAGCATCTTCATTTCTTCAATAAATATTTATTAAGCCAACTATGAGCCAGACATTGCACTAATTACTAGGGAGATAAAAAGAAACACACGACTTGGTCCCTATCCTTAGGGTCCTTAAAGGTAATTAGGGAGATTAAAACATTCAGTCATAAAAATAGCTTCCATTTATGTAGCATGCATTCCATTCCACAAACCATGCTAAACACTTTATATAGATTATTTCACTTAAAGCTTCTCAAAATCCTAGGAAGTAACTAACCAGGCACTTGTCAAAGCAAAGATTAAATAGGATTTAAGGAGATGATGAAAATCCCAGCCTTTCCTTTGTCTAAGGGTGGAGACAGCAGGCTACAGGAACAGACCTTCTTATTCAGCATAGAGTCACTTAAGTGGCCATTCAGTTTTATAAATAACAGTATTAAGAACCTTTTTTTTGACGTGATTAATGCTGCCACTCCTTTAGGTCCTTAGTATGCAAAGCTGGTCCTAGGCAGAGATGGCCTAATTTATATAAGAAGTTTGAGGTTCTTCTGAGGGGAAAATAATAAATACTTGCCCCTTACCCCCACTTCCAGTATTTTCTCCCTGAGATTTTGAATTATGGAGGTTACTTGGGGTGAACCAGGTGGGTCCCAAACAAGACCTTCTGGCTGGTGAGGTGGGCCAGAGATAAGTGTCGATGTGTTTGGTCAGGGTGAGGAAGAAGTTTCAACACTGTGCATAGTTGTTAATGGAAATGCCAGGGTCACAACATTCTTGATTTGGTGAACAAAATCTCAGTTCTCTAGAATAAGGGAAAGAAAGCAGGTGAGTGGGAGCTTTATTTTATATATATACTGAATGGAGTTTCTGGGATGTTCAGCAGCAATCTGTAGATTTTACTGAACCTAGTATCTCCCACAGTTATTTAGTGAAGTATAAAGAGGGAGAGGGAAATATTGTATACGTTTGTTGTGAGCATCTAGTGAATTAATGTTCCATGGAGCATTTGAAAAATGCTATAGAGATCTGCCCTATTCAGGGCCTTTCCTCTCCATCCCCCAATACATGTGCATTAATTTGCATGTGAAATGAATAGAGGAGGGCTAGCTAACATTTGCATCTCAACATCAAGACTATGAAATGACTTCAACTAGAACAGGTCAAAGCATAACTGCCAATTTATACGCTGAAATTGATATGAGGGTAAATTATGAAAACACAAAATCAGATATACAAATAGTGTGTCTGAGGGATCTGTTTCAATAGCAGTACGTATGAAGATGGCCATGGGATTTTTCAATGTCAGAAAATTCAATACAAAACAACTGTGCCATGACCAAAAATTCATGCAAGCTTGGAAGAAGATGTTCCATTAGAATCTAGAAGAAGTTCCACTTGCAGAGTGTCGGCTGCAGGAGCCCCGCTGTGCTGTGGTGTTGTGTCCTACTTGGATTCTACTACTGGGGGCAAATGTTAAGCAGTTGGTTGTCAAACTGAAGCGATTGTACATACTGTGCTGCGTGGTTTATTGTCAAGCTGGTTAACATAGAACTGCTTTTCCTGAATCTCCTTCACTGGGTGATTTTGAGTTAGTTGGCCAAAACAGGTTTTTTGGTATTTTGTTTTTTTAGATTTGGAAGTCAAGCAGCAGCCTTGCTCTCTGAAGATGGTGGTGGCAGAAGCAGTGACAGACAGCAACGACAGGTATCCTTGTTCTGTATTCTACATCCCTCTTTTCTTCCTATGGACCAATGGTGGCCTCCAGGCCAAACCAGATGCTGGAACACTGATACACCATTTTTCACATAGATATTTCTAATACAACCCACTTTTTAGCGCTCCGTTGGGCAGGTGGGTGATTGGGGCCTCTCAGATGTAATGGTGACTCACCTAATATCCTAACTGCTCCTTTTAGACCTTCACTTCCCTAGTTCCTCCTATAATTAATTTTTATATTAATATCCTTATTCCATAACACACATTTGCTTCCCAAATTGAACCCTAATTCAGTTACATAACAATAATCATAACAGTCCCTATATAGTGTGCATATATATATATATACATATTTTATTTTTTATGTTTTTAATTTTTTTGAGACAGAGTCTCGCTCTGTTGCCCAAGCTGGAGTGCAATGGCAGAATCTCAGCTCACTGTAACCTCCGCCTCCCAGGTTCAGGCAATATTCGTGCCTCAGCCTCCCGAGTAGCTGGGATTATAGGTGTGCGCTACCACACCTAGCTAATTTTTGTACTTTTAGTACAGATGAGGTTTCATCATGTTGGCCAGGCTAGCCTTGAATTCCTGACCTCAGGCAATCTGTCTGCCTCGGCCTCCCAAAGTGCTGGGATTACAGGCGTGAGCCACTGCACCCTGCCATGTTCAGATATTATTATCCTTCTGTTTCTGAGGGGTGCTTACTCAATGCCAGGTACCATTCTAAGATATTTGCATATAATAACTTCTTTATTCCTCATAGCAATTGTGTGAGGTGATACTGTAATTATTTACATTCTACAAATGAGAAAATGAAAACAATAAGATGTTGTGAGATCTGCCAAGGTTTCTTAAGTTAGTGAATGCAGCACCAAGATTGAAGCATGATTTCTAGGTGATTCTGGAGCCTCTTCTCCTAACCACTATAGGGATGAGGCTAATCAGAGTAATAGAAGGCCCTGAATCATATCAGAAAATCAGTGAGAAATAATGGTGATCTCTAAAAAATAATTCATAGTAAAGATTTTCAAATATTCAGGGGGAGTTATAAGGAAGAGAGAGTAAGCTTGTTTATTCCTATTCTTCTGGGAAAAAACCACAAATATTTGGTTAAAATTGGGAAAATAGATTTCAATACTTTTAAACACTCTAATTAAGAGAGTTGTTCAAAAGTGTAATATCTTGCCATGCTGATATAGTTCAACCAGAAACGGAATGGTCATCAGTCAGAAAGATGGCGTGTGACGTTTGGCTCCAATATGAACTAATGTTCTTTCATTCATTTAAGAAATATTTTTTGAGTGCCAGGCATTATGTTCACACTGGACTAAGCAAAACAGATTTGGTTGTAGATAATGTTTACAGCCCAGTAAGTATAGACAGATATCAAACTGCGACAGAAATCATACAAACACCCATACACTAAAAATACAATACAATTTGTGATAAACGCTCTGAAGGAAAAGTAGAGCACACAGAAGAGAATGTGACCTCGTCGGCAGCTTCAGGAAGACTTGCATGATAAAATTTCATTTGCTCTGCATCGTCTAGATAAATAAGAGTTTTCTGAGTGAGTTTGCGGGGAGATGATGGTACCAGGCAAAAGGAGTCTGTTCAAAGATCTGTAGACAAGAAAGAACTTGACATTTTGGAGGGGCAGAAAGAAGGCCAGATGGTTGGAGTGCATAATGTTGGTGACAACAGAAAATAACATAGGGCTAGACAGGTAGGTGAGGTAGATCATGTAGAACCTGGTGGGCTGGATGTTCATTTTTAACCTAAGGAACCATTGGAGGATTTTCATAAGGAAGCTGACATGAGAATCATAGATTTAGGATGCAGTGGAAAGACAGGTTAAACGTGGAACAAGAGAAGAGTTAGAGGGTTCTTAAGATAGGTCAGCTGAAAGATGAGAGTTATCTAGGCTTTGGTAGAGATGAAGAGAAGATAATTTTTAAAATGAAAAACCTATAGAATTAAAGTGTTTTCTTGACTATGGGAAGTAATAGAGAGAGGAATGACAAGAACAATTTCCAAGGCTCTGATTTGTTCATCTGGGTACGTGGACTTTAAGATGCACTGAGATCAGAACGTGGAAGAGGACTGAGTTCGAGGGACAAAGGGGAAAGAAAAACATGAGGCGAGGTTTGAAGAGATTTTATATGACCTGCATTTGAACTGTTCAACAAAAGTGTTAAGCAGGCAATTTGGTAGTTGGGTTGGGGCTAGAGAGAGGAGTGGACTTGAGATAAAAATCTTAGAAGATATTTGCATGAAGTTGGAGATGGAAGCTAGGGAGGTAGCTGAGAGGACTTAGGGAAAGGGTGTAAGCAAAGAGGGGCCAGGGATGAACCTGGAGGAGCTCTAATGTTAAAAGGCCTATTACTAGAGGATGTGTGGGCAAGGAGCCTGGGAAGGAGCGGGTAGAGTGGTAGGAGGAAAATCAGTGCTGAGTGCTGTCTTGGAAACATATAGTGGAGAAATATTTTCAAATAATTAAGAGAAAAATGCTGGGCATGGTGGCTCACACCTGTAATCCCAGCACTTTGAGAGGCTGAGGTGGGTGAATCACCTGAGGTCGGGAGTTCGAGACCAGCCTGACCAACATGGAGAAACCCTGTCTCTACCAAAAATACAAAAATTAGCTGGGATTACGTGCCTGTAATCCCAGCTACTCAGGAGGCTGAGGCAGGAGAATCACTTGAACCCAGGAGGCAGAGAGGTTGCAGTGAGCTGAGATTATGCCATTGTACTCCAGCCTGGGTAACAAGGTGAAACTCCATCTCAAAAAAAAAAAAACAAAAAAAACCCAAAAAAACGGAGAAAAATATCCCAAATATAGCTTTTGGCTCTGAAATTTTATGATACTATATTTTGGAAAATAATAGTGTACAATTTTCTGTGGTGTGGTTCTATCTTGAACATCCCTCAGTAGAACCAGTGTAGATAGTCAGGAAATGGCTCTGTGTGTAAAGCTTGACATTTGTACGGTGCTTCCACAGATAATGGCCCTTACACATTTGAAGAAGAAAGAGGAATCTGTCTTTCAGTTGTTTTTCTTTTTTTTTTTTTTTTTTTTGAGACGGAGTCTCGCTCTGTTGCCCAGGCTGGAGTGCAGTGGCCGGATCTCAGCTCACTGCAAGCTCCGCCTGCCGGGTCTACGCCATTCTCCTGCCTCAGCCTCCCGAGTAGCTGGGACTTACAGGCGCCCGCCACCTCGCCCGACTAGTTTTTTGTATTTTTTAGTAGAGACGGGGTTTCACTGTGTTAGCCAGGATGGTCTCGATCTCCTGACCTCGTGATCCGCCCGTCTCGGCCTCCCAAAGTGCTGGGATTACAGGCTTGAGCCACCGCGCCCGGCCTCAGTTGTTTTTCAATAAGGAAACCGAAATTCAGAAAATTAAGTGTTCTGCCTAAAGTTATGTAAGTGGAAGAGACATTCTGATTTATTGGCCAATACATTTTCTTTCCCTTTTATGTCTCCTCATACATAGTATAATATTAAATTTCAGCAAGTCTCTCTTTAAATGAGAAATTCTAAATGATTGACACGTATAGACTTGACTGTGTGTATTTCTAAAGTTCACAGTTTACTAATCTTGAAGTTGTATTGGAGTATGACTGAAAATATATTTTAAAAATCATTATTATCTAACATTAAGAAATCTATCTGGGTTGGGCATGGTGGCTTAGGCCTGTAATCCCAACACTTTGGGAGGCTGAGGTGGGTGGATCATGATGTCAGGAGTTCGAGACCAGCCTGGCCAACATGGTGAAACCCGTGTCTACTAAAAATACAAAAATTAGCTGGGGGTGGTGGTGTGTGCCTGTAATCCCAGCTACTCAGGAGGCTCAGGCAGGAGAATCACTTGAACCCAGGAGATGAAGGTTGCAGTGAGTTGAGACTGTGCCACTGCACTCCAGCCTGGACAACAAAGCGAGACTCTGTCTCAAAAAAAAAAAAATCTATCCAGATGTAGGCTGGGCATCGTGGCTCATGCCTGTAATCCCAGTACTTTGGGAGGCTGAGGCAGGTGAAACACTTGAAGTCAGGAGTTTGAGACCAGACTGGCCAACATGGTGAAACCCCCTCTCTATTAAAAATACAAAAACAAACAAACAAAAAAACCCAAAAAATTAGCAAGGGGTGATCTCAGCTACTCAGGAGGCTAAGGCAGGAGAATCACTTGAACCCGGGAGGCAGAGGCTGCAGTGACCTGACATCTCACCACTGAACTCCAGCCTGGGCAATAGATCAAGACTTCATCTCAAAAAAAGAAGTTTATCCGGATGTAAAATTAGTACTCTTTTCTTAAAGAATTGTTGCTTTCTGTACGTTACATATCCCTTCAGCACTTTCATTTTCTTAGTTCATTGCCATGGAAACGTGGCAAGGTTGTAAGGGGTCATGGTCAAATCTGTAGCTGTTACATGGTGAGCTCCCCATTGGTGATACCTGCAATTGATGTAACTAGCTGAATTTTGTTTACCGCACGAGTATAGTAACTAATTTTGAGTCCAGTGCTCCAACCTCATAGGTCAATTAAGGAAGTCGAACAAGGTTTCCTTATAGATAAAAAAGGCTTGCTAAGCTAAGATTGGCAACAAAAATGAATGCAACACACAGGAAATTCCATCAGGGTTTAAGAAACAAATCTTCTGACTTTAGCCATAACCTGTTAAGGGCATTGCAAGAAACTGCTCAGAAAGGTATTGAGAAGAACAATTTTGTTAAGAGAAGAAGTTATCACTTAAATGAGCACATTGTCTTGTAATGCAACTCAATTCATGAAAACAAAACAAAAATGAATAATCATCCATCCTTTTATTTCAGAAATTAAATATTAAATCACATTGTAAAATTTTATTCATGTTCAGTATTGTAGACAATTATGAGATACTTCAAAATATTTTTGCATCTCATATCTGATGCCTTAAAATTTAGTTTTCATTGTAATCCCAGCACTTTGGGAGGCCGAGACGGGCAGATCAGAGGGTCAGGAGATCGAGACCATCCTGGCTAACCCGGTGAAACCCCGTCTCTACTAAAAAAAATACAAAAAACTAGCCGGGTGAGGTGGCGGGCGCCTGTAGTCCCAGCTACTCGGGAGGCTGAGGCAGGAGAATGGCGTAAGCCTGGGAGGCGGAGCTTGCAGTGAGCTGAGATCCGGCCACTGCACTCCAGCCTGGGCGACAGAGCGAGACTCTGTCTCAAAAAAAAAAAAATTTAGTTTTCATTACTTGTCCCTGGGTCTATGAACTCAACAAATAATTTCCCTTCCTCACTCGGCTCAGATTGTATAACAATCTCCTCTCCCTCTTCCCTCCCTTGTGTAACACATGGCTCCTTGGAACACCCTGTATCCCCACTGACCTATAATCTCACCCATATCAATGGCTTCTCTTCTATAAGTATACAAAAATGCATATTTCATTTTATAAAATATAATCATTTATATTTACATTTTACAAAATGGCTTTAGACCACATTTACTTTTCTGCAACTTACTATTTTCAATTGGATCATATTGATTAGTTTTTACATTTCCTATTTTATATTGAATTTACATAAAATTTTGTTAACAGATACAGACAACTCTGGTGTGTGGATGAACTCAATATAAGTCCTCTGTTGTGCTTTTGACACCTGAGAGGGCTTATCAGCACAATGACAGAAAGAAAGCCACAGAGTCCAAAGTCTTTGTAAAATAGGAGTCAGCAAGCTTTGTCTTAAGGAGCCAATAGTAAGTATTTAGGCTTTGTGAGCCATATGGTCTCAGTTACAATTACTTAAGTCTACTGGTGTTGTGCTAATACAGCCACTGATAACACATAAATGAATAAATATGGCTGTGCTCCAATAAAACTTTATTTACAAAAGCAAAAAGTGGGCCATCTGATTTGCCCTACAGGCCACAGTTTGCCAACTCTAATACAAATCTTTATTTTTCCTATTGTGCCAGTTCAAGATGCACGAGACTCCACTCTTTCTGGTCTCCCTCCTCTTTCTCTTCCGTCCTACTCCCCACAGACTTCATTGCTCTAGTACAGGGCTCCCAGTTCCATCTTAGAAGGGTAGATTGAGAGGTTCTGTCTGTAGTTGTAAAAGGCCTCCAAATTTTTCATGGTGAACTATCTATAAGACAAATAAACTTCTTGCTAAAGTTGATTGTCTCTCCAAGCACAACTTGCTTAAAAATATTTACCATCTGGCCCTTTACAGAAAAAGTTTGCCAACCTCTGTTTTACATCTACCTTTGGATACAGGGTTCTTCTGTTACCACAAAGGAATTCCCTTGTCTACCCATTTAGGGTGGCACTCCGCCACCCCCACCCCCATCCCATCCCCGTACCTTGGCAACCACTAATCTATTCTCCTCTTCTATTGTTTGCAATCCTGGTTTTTTTTTTTTTTTTTTTCATTTTTGTATCCACATCACCATGAGAATCTGGCACATAAGTACTTAGTAGCTATTTGCTGAATGAATGAATAGAAATGATGTTAAATACTCTTTTTAAAAGCAACATTTTCAAATGGAGTATTTCATGTTCATTAATGAAATTCTGATAGGTTGAAAATTATGATAAGGTTACAAAATACTTAAAATGAGTTATACTAACATTTTAAAAATAATGTTTTCTGAAGTTGTAAATCAAGCCCACAAAGTAGCATAATGTGGTTAAGACATGGCAGTGACCCCAGTAGAGGGTTTGTTAATTGTGCTACACAGGAAGTGTCCTGGCACCACACAATGGGCAGTTTTTCAGCTCTCACCCAACTCCGGAAGGGAGTGCAACCAAAGGAGTTTAAAAGGTCCCACCCTTTACTGTGCCACAGCAGAGACAACTGGGGCTGTGAAGGTCTGTGAGATCTGTGGACTAGGTCAAGTCTGAAAGCCACAGCTGCTCACTGTCATTTCTGAGGTCAAACCTTCAAAAAGTCCTCTGGAAGGGAGATTTTGTAAAGGAAACTTTGGACAAGTTAATAAGTGAGGAGTATCCCTGCATGTCATATTGAATACAAACAGCAAAGCTACACGAAGGACCATTAGCTGAACCCAGATGCTGCAAGAGTAAAGTGGATGAGGCTGGTGGTCCTCACATTGGGCCATATCAGGATTTTCTAAGGGTTGTATAGGCATAGATTTAGATATTCAGTTTTAGCCCTTCAACTTCCATGTATATTCTTTCCTAAGACTGCAGTAGCTAAGATTTGAGTCTGAGTTCAACAATTGCTCTTTCCCCATTTGACAAAGCAAAAGCATTTCTTTTCATTCATCCACAAATCTTTCCTGGTCTATATAAACTTAAAGAGTACCAAATAAAAGAGAAGGCTCCATTAACAATCAATCAAGTCACCATAACCTGGTGACACTTCCTGTCTTATACATACTGCAGTTAAAGGTGAAGCTCGTTCTTGGAAAATCAGTATTTTTGTCCTAGTTAGCCTATTCAGATTCAGATGTATGAAAGAGTAGGGTCTATCTATCCATGTATATAGATATGTGATAGATAGGTATTAGCAGTCATAAATTTGTTTAATCCTCCAACTATTAAGACTGCATAGCTCTGAGGGAAGGTCCCATAAGAGCAAAGGAAAATGGTAGAAAATATTGAACACTGAAACAACTTTAGAAAATACTGAAATACAAGTTTATTTCAGCTATTCTCCATACTTATCCCTACGACATATAATTAGCTGAGAACAAAAAGCACCTTCCAAGAGTCAAAGCAGTATTGATTGCTGTTATTGATTCTTTTAAATGTAACTGGAATATTTCCCAGTACTACCAAAATTTTTAAGATATAGTGATGAAAACCCATGGATAAAACTTTTAAGTAATTCCTTTGAGTTTGGGATGTTACTTAACAGATACAGCAGTTTTATTAAAATATGTTTTGAAATGTTTATTTCAAACATGGTAAATATTTTATTTTATCCCATAAAATATTTAGCATTTCTAGTTTCTATCAACAAAAAATATATGCTAGCCAATCTAATTAATTTTAGCAGTCTATGCTCTTTCATAAAGTATATAAGTAAAGTTTGATTATAATGCCTAATGAATAGTTATTTTTTATTTTAAAGATTTGATCCTTAATTGTTCTTGAAAGCCAAACATTGGAATATATTTACTAAATTTCATATCTTTTTTATCATACTTCATGATTCATAAATAATGATTTTAGCAATGTATCATGTTATCATTAGGTAGAAAATGAACAACAGGATATTGATTTAGTATCTTTAAAACTTATTATGAAATAGATGTATTAATTATATAAAGATCTATAATCTTGAATAATTTTAGTAATGTATTTTACAATATGTAGTCTATTTTTTGTGTGTGTCTTTAAAAACATATATTCCTTGAAGTGCTTAATAATATGCTTATTGCAACTGAAAAATAGAATTGGACTGTTTCTGACAAATACAGGTCTCATATGGCTGATGGGGAGAAAATGAGACTTGGCCTTCCTAACTAAATTATATGGCAGAGAATTCCCATAACCCGAATAAGCTAAATCTGAGCTCCAAGGTTTTGATGAACGTGTATGTAAAGCTTGTGATTGAATGAATGTATTTTATCAAAAAATATTGCAATTGCAAAGGGGTATTAAATTTAATAATATTTTGATTTTTCTCAATTACCTCTTGAAGTTAACCAAGATGAATTTAAATTCAACAGTAAGAAACACAAATAATAATAATTTTCTAAGTTTGCATAAAGACTATTTTTACTGAAATATAGAAAGAGAAAGACTCAAATGTCTAGGTTTTTTTGTTGTTGTTGCTGTTGTTGTTTGTTTGTTTCAATTCAGGTGGTTTTCAGTTTTTTACATTCCAATGAAATTGTCAGGTGATATATCATTAAAAAAAACCTTTTGATGGTAGAGCATTGTTTGGATTTTAGTTCATAACCAGGAAGGAGTTAAAAGAGTCAAGTGACATTGCTTTTTTAAAAGAAATAAGAATGTCCATCCCTTAAGCTTATGCATGTAAATATAGTTTCTCACTGTTTACATTTATGGAAACACAGAGTAGAAACAGAGTCAATGCTGAGTCTTTCCTCATTTGGCAATAAGGCCTTTTCATCCACAGATACATGAACTAATATAGGAAAAAAAATTATCTCATTGGACAGCACTTGCACTAAAATTTTTTCCCTTATTTTTCAGTTACTTATCAAAATTTGTAATATATAAATGTTGTTTAGATCAAGTGTTTACAACTCATAATGAAAACTCATTCCAGAAAAAATCTGATAGCGTAAGACTTACGGTCACAGGAAATTAAACCAACTAGAAGATTTTATGTACAAATTTTTATGTACTAAAGTATTTTATGTACTAAGTATTTTATGTACTAAAGTTGCTTATTTGATAGGATGATTAATAGAAGACTTTCAGTATTACATGTATATGAAATTATGTGAAAAAAGTAGAATGAAAGTTTGAAGAAAACCCAAGGAGGATATAAAAGAGTAATTAAAATTTCTGAAATGATTAAAATTTCTAAAATTTCTGTTAAAGTAAAGCTTGCTCATGTGTTTCAAAAGGATGATTGTAGTATTCAATAATTACTGGTTAAGATCCATAAGACGGAAGCTGGGACCATGGAAGGACCCAAGTTGTGGGGAGCATGAACCATGAGGAAGAGTAGCCACTGTCAGAGATCCGACTAGAAGCAGAGAAAAATGGAAGAAGGGGATGATATCACAGGTCCAAAAATTCTTCATTTACCCTCACTCTCAACTAATAGTATGATTATGTATAGAATTCCAGGTTAGAAGTCATTATTTCTCAGAATTTCTAAGGCATTTGTCCATTGTTTCCTAGCTCCAGTGATGATGTTGAGAAGTCTCAAAGAAATTCTGATTCCTGACCAGTTGTGTCTGATCTACAGTTTACCTTTTTGGAGGCATGACCTATAGTTTACCTTTTTGGAACACCCCTTGTCTCCAGTGTTCTGGTATTTCAAAACTGATGTGCTTCAGGGGTTTATTTTTATCTATTGATTGGGTCATTTCAACCACGAAACCCTCATTGTTCCATTTTGGGAAATATTCTCGAATTACTCCTTTGATTAATTCCATGATTCCTTTCATGACGAGTTTTCTAATTTCCTTTTTTCACCTCTGTAATTTTCCATTTCATTATCCTTTAGTTCTACTATAAAGGAGTTTTCCTTAATTTTATATTTAAACACTTCTATTTAATTTTTAATTTCTGCCATCATAATTTTAATTTTCTAAGAAAGAGAATTAAAAATTTTTTAATTTTTGATTCTGTGTTTTTAATATTTTGTTCTTGTTTTCTGAGTCACATTTTCTCTTTATTCCCTAAGCGTATTAATAATAGCTTATTTCTAAAAATTTACCTCCTTCTGTAGTTTCTACTTTCTCTAAGGATTTTTCTTTTTTAGTTGTTTTGCCTTGTTTTGGTTTACTTATTTGGCTTATATCATTCATTTTAGACCCATGCTGTAGCCACTAGACACCTGGGCTATTGAGTAATTAAAATTTGGCTAGTCCAAGCTGAGATATACTATAAATATAAAATATAGTCTAGATTTTCAGAAGTTCAAATGAAAAAAGAGTGTAAAATATTTTTTTTTTTATTTTTGTATTGATATTTTTGTATTGTTTACATGTTGAGATGATCCTATTAAGGATATACTGAGATAAATAAAATATATTATTAAAATTAATTTTAGCTCTTTAAAAATTTATTTTAATATGACTACAAAAAATTTAAAAGTACACATGTAACTTGCATTATATTTCTAATGGGCAATTCTATGTTAGACTACTTCCTCAGATGTCTGGTGAATTTTGGTTGTGTGTGTGTATAATATGTTTATGGAGACATAACCCACATACCATTAAAGTACATCTTTTAGGCTAGGCATGGTGGCTCACAACTGTAATCCCAGCGCTTTGAGAGGCCACGGCAGGCTAATCACCTGAGGCCAGGAGATTGAGACCCTTCTGACCAACATGATGAAAAACCATCTCTACTGAAAATACAAAAATTAGCTGGGCGTGGTGGCATGTGCCTGTAATCCCAGCCACTCGGGAGACTGAGGCATGAGGATCGCTTGAATCTGAGAGGCAAAGGTTGCAGTGAGCCATGATCACGCTACTGCACTCCAGCCTGGGTGACAGAGTGAGACTCAGTCTCACAAAACAAACAACAAAAAACCCCACCTTTTAAAAGGTACAATTCAGTAGCTTTTAGTATGTTCAGAGTTGTGAAAATCATCACTATCAAACAATAGAGCATTTTCATCACCATAAAAAGAAACCCTGCACCCATTAGCAGTCACTCCTTATTCCCACCTCCCTCCAGTTCCAGGAAACCACTAAAGTACCTTCTGTTTCTATAGATTTACCCATTCTAGACATTTCATATAAATAGAATCATACAATGTGTGGTCTTTTGGGACCAACTTCTCTCACTTTGCAGAACGTTTTCAAGGTTCACTCCTGCTACCGCATGGATTAGTCCTTCATTCCTTTTTATTGCTGAATAATTTTCCAGTGTAGGAGTATATTTCATTTTATTTATCTGTTCATCATTTGGTGGATATTTGAGTTGTTTCCACTTTTTGGCTGTTATGAACAGTTCTCTTACAAACATTCATGTACCAGTCTTTGTGATAACATATGTTTTCATTTTTCTTGGGGAAAAACCTAAGAGTGCTCATATTTTCAGAATGAGCTAACAAGCTAGCTGGATTTTTGGAGGGTGGGTCTCTCTGAGTGGGGATATGGCTAGAGAAGCATTGTGTCATTACCTTCAGGTTTGCCCTTTGGGCTGAGATTTTCAGATTTTGCAGAAAAGTTCTCTAGTACCTGCAGGGCTCAATCTGTCTGATAGTGTTTTGGAAATTTACTGAGAGAAGAGGACTGGGCTTTCCAACATTCTATGCATCAATATTCATTTATTTTCCCTGTTTCTATATTATACCTTCTCCCTGGACTATGCCTGGCATCCCCTATGATATGGTTTGACTCTGTGTCCCCAGCCAAATCTCACCTGGAATTGTAATAATTCTCACATGTCATGGAAGGGACTGGGTGGGAGGTACTGGAATCATAGGGGCGGGTCCTTCCCATGCTGTTCTCATGGTAGTGAATAAGTCTCATGAGATCTGATGATTTTATAAATGAGAGTTCCCCTGCAAAAGCTCTCTTGCCTGCTGCCATGTAAGATGTGCCTTTGCTTCCCCTTTGCTTTCTGCCAAGATTATGAGGCCTCCCCAGCCATGTGGAACTGTGAGTGAATTCAACCTCTTTCCTTTGTAAATTACCCAGTTTCGGGTATGTCTTTATTAGTAGCGTGAGAACAGACTAATACACCTTAGTTCAGAAATTATCTGATTTATGATCATTAAAGAGATAGTGAGAGAGGGACAATACTTGACTAAACAGACTCTGGGAAGGGATCGGGGTTTAACCTTCTTCTTAAACAGGCTTTCCTCTGTCATTTAGTATCACCATCATGCTTAGTTTCAGAGATACCTGGGACCATCAGTTCCTGAGCCTTTGGTAGCGTCTGTGGAATAGATCAATTTCCTTTTTGGCTTCTCCACTACCAATTTAGGGTTCAGCTTTCGCAGCTTTACTTAATCTGCTCCAGATTCCAAAGTTTTGTGACTGTTGCCTCCTCTTCCAATCTCTTTTGTTCTTGTGCATATATGGTTTAAAAATTTCTTTGGTACATATTTGGGGGGCTTTAGTAGAGAGTGAAATGAAATGCATATGCTCAATCAGCCTTCTTTATCCAAAAGACTCTGTTCCATGCATTTCTTACATATTGTTTCAAATGCTAAAGGGAGATTCCTCCAAACTTTTCTCAATTTGCAAACCAAATCACCCTTCGAGATGCCTGCATCCTGTTGGGAATCTGTAACACAGAAGATGTAATTACTTGGAATTATTTGACTGACTCCCCTACTAGATTGGAAGCTTCTTGAAAGTAGAGACTGAGTCTTCTTTTTCTTTATTTCTCCTGGTGTTTAGTCCAGAGCCTGGCCCAATGAGAGCTCTCAGTAAGTGTTTGTTGACTTTAATTAGCATGCAGAGGACTGAGCAATGGTGGCTTGGGGAGATAAGAACTTTGAAAGGAGAGGAAGATCCAGGTCCCTGAATCACTCACTTTCCACACATGGTTTTTGTCCATCCACATTCTGCTTTTGCTTGTAAAGACACTAATCTATTTTCAGGATTTTCAATTGTGGAATTTTATGGAGGCAAACAGGGGACAAAGTCAGAGAAAAATCATATTTCCTCTCTCTGCCAACAGCAGATGGTGACAGTGGTCACATGCATGTTTTCCCTTTGGACTTATCGACAAGTAGATTTAGGAACAGCTTAGGCAGTCCCCAGGTTTAGGAGTTTCTAGGACCTAATCTGCTCTTGAGCTGTGGAGTTTCTCTAATGTATGTGTGCACAGAGCTCATCATCTTATTGGATGTCATGGTTATTCTAAAGGAAATGCGTCAAATAACTACTCTTTGCTGTCTACAGATGTGCTATATTTTGATATAATTCCCCTTAGATGTTTAGATCTTCAGGTTGAGTTTACTTGAGATTAGCTTCTGACAGAGCAAGAGAAGAGCAGAGTCAGTTCACTCTTAGGAAGCTGGCTGCCTTGGTCTCTTGGTCCCTCCTTGCTACTGATGCTGCTGAGGCAGTAGAGTAGAGTCTGAAGGCAGGGAACCTAAGGCTGATTCACACAAACTTCCTGGAATTAAATTAAAAGAAATAAAACCCTTCACCCTGGCCAATGATTAGTCTTCTAGGACCTTCATTTGCATAAGGTGCCAATTCATGCCAGCCACTGATTGGCCACAGACCAAACCTGCACTCTGGCCTATGATTGGCCCATTCTGGGACCTTCATTTGCATAAGTCATCAATCCATGCCAGTCTAAGATTGGCTGCAGGCCAATTCACTTCTGCCTCTAATTGGCCATGAGCCAACTCTTCATTTACATGGTGTGTAACCAGTGGGAGACCTCTAAAGGGCACTTCAACCCTGGAAGGATTTGCTAGCAGGGCTCTTGAGCCACTTGCTTGGGCCTGTAACTATTCCATGGAGTGTGCTTTCACTTCTATTGCCTTCTGCTCCAATAAATCTATGCTTTCACTGATTGTTCAAGCATGCTGTTCAAATCTTTGTTCGATGTACCAAGAACCTGGACAAATCACAATTGGATTTGTTACCTTCCACCCAGCAACACTGCTGCTCTTCAGCTTATCTTGTTGTTGCTCTTGCTTTCTGTGGATTTTCTTGCCTTTTATGATATATCCTCCATTCCAGTCATGTGCTTTTGTCTTGAACCTCCACTTTGCTCTGCACTTGAGCCTTCTTTTCCCCTTGGTTTCCTAGGTTTTGACCTACTGTGGCCTGGCCCTTCTGTTTTATGTTTGCTTTCCTTTCCATTCTAGGTATATTTTCTAATATTCTTTTTGGCATGGCAGAGTAAACACTGAGATCCTTTTTTGTCCAGCCTGACTCTCAGCACTGACTAACCCCCACTCTATATCCAGCCTTACTCCCCCTTGCTATCAAACCCATTTCTTGCCCTCCATATTTTCAATTCACCTAGTCAAAAGTTGGCAAAAGGGAGTGGCATAGTGCTAAATACTGTGGCACCTCCTTGGGGCATAGGGAAATGCTTGAATATTTCTTGCAGTTGGAATTGAGACATAAACAGTTATGTCTCATGCCTTGGAAAATGTGGATGAGCTCAGGACAATGCTGTAAAAACAATCTCAAACAACTAGATCTTCAACACTAGGATACTCAAGTATCTGTGGTGAAAGATCTCCCTCTTACTTTACAAACAGTAGGACATGAAGCAGTAAAGGTTTTTTTCCATCAGCTGGAGAGATGAGCAGCAGAGGTCAAAAGCAGCTCAGGGACAACACATGGGCAGCCTGACAGAGTTTTGGCAGCTCAGATAACCGTTGCAGGTGGCATTTGGTGATGGAGATTCACAGCCAGGCAGTTCCAGAGCTCCAGGTGGCAGCAGCAGACATTTCAAGGGCACAGGAAGTAAAGGTTAGGTCAGTGTTTCCTCATGTGTAGCCCCAGGAGAGTCCTAGGAAGCTCTCCTAGCCAAATGATTAGAAAACAAATCAGAAGGATGGCAAGCACTGAGTTGGAACATAAGGACAGCAGAAGAAACCAGCAGTAAGAAAATTACATGGGAACTTACACCCCCTTCTTGTGGGACTTTCAGATAAACACAATTAAGGGGAAGAGGGGGTGCTCTGAGTGCACATTGGAAAGTAGGTTATATTCCAGGAGGACTTAGGGATAAAACCAGCAATAAAGTCTTAACCTATGGTTCATATGCCAATAAGACCTGGGGTTATATGCACATTATTTGGGAAATAACATTGCATAGTGCCAAAAGCTCTAAGAGAAATTTAATATTTATGACTCATTGTGGAGCTCTTAGTCACTTGCTGACTGACTTTCCTATTCATAATAAATACAATTGTACACAGCCATTTCCTTCCAATATAAAAATAAAATATATACACATACGACACATACACAGAAATGCCTCATTAAAAAGACTGGAGGGTAACAGGGTAGAAAGAGAAGAGTGGTAGAAAATCGAAAATGAATGCAAATAGACAGCACACTCAAAAATGTGGGCCACTTGGGGGGAAACTGTAATTGTCATTTTCAGCTTTCTAACACTCTTCATCTTCATTGGTCTGGGAATAGTGTCCCTTTGGCAAATTAAGTTATTGGAAAAGATGATAGTCTTGCATTTATATTGCAGCTTATTTGTAGGGATTCAAAATACTTGTCTGTGGTTGTTGAGCTGCCTTCATTTCCTATAGGAATGCATTTTTCAAGATGTCTGTGTGGGGAATACAGTGTCCCAATTTTTTTGAAAGAATGAATCCAAAACAACAAGTCCATTTGAATAGTCATCACAGTGCATAGACAGTTTCTATCAATGAAACTTGAAGTTGGGATGGAAAGATTATTGTACATCAATCAGGGAGAAATAGAGAACTGGTTCAGGATCTTGGCAAGGGAAGGTTGAGATGTTACCAAAAACAATAAGCAGAGGAAGAAGTTAGGATATGAGATCTAGATGGCCAACTTCATGAAAAGTAAAATCAGATGCAGGGTGAGGTGCAGGATTGAGGTTTTTGAGTTCAGTGGAGATGCTGGTGGAATAGGCAAGGTTCCTCCACATACCAAATGCATCCTGTGCTAGTTCCTTCATCTCACTGTATCACAGCTTCCTAAATTTTTTAAATGGGGATGATTATAATACCACTTCACAGACATTTTGTAAAGATTAAGTGAATTACTATTTGCAAGGCTCTTATTATTATATTAAAGTGACTTGTAATTAGTCCTCAAAGAAGGAAAATTAGGAGGACTGAGCCTTGAGTTTCAATAAATAATCCATAATTAAGCAGGCTTATGTCTCAGTTATCTCTGAACCTCCATGCCCAGCAGAGTACCTGGTATACTGTAGATACACAGTAAACACTTAATAAATTGCCTTGATTCCATGTCACGACCTGCAAGCTGGTACAGACACTTGCCTGACGTAGACCATTCTGGCAGGTGCTATAAGATTCTGGATCTTAGAAAGCAAGTTGCTCATGCTAGAGTCAACCTATGCATTTGCATCAGTGCTACTACAGAGTGGTAGCCTAGTGAGTGAAACTGTCTCTTGATCATCAGCTGCTTTTCTGGCACAGTGTGTTTACCATGTGACCATCAGTTCAGGGATGTCCTATGCAGTGGCTATTTTAAAAATAACTATAATATAGCAGCTATAGTAATATACTAGCATATTATTATTAGTGACCCAACATTTTCTCTTAATTACAAATCTGTGCTTTAAATGTATTAGTAGTCTCTGTTCCCATAATAGTGTAGGAGACTGTCAAAATGTTCAATATCTCCCGTAGTAATCTTATCTGGGCATCGTCAATTGATCATGCAATATCAATCAAAATGTATTGAGGGCCTCCAGTGGACAGAATGGAGCACAAGGTATGCAAAGTTAAGATTTTAGGATTTATGCCTCTGGCATCATGCCTAGCACTTACTAAAGCACTGAAAAAATTCTTGTGAAAAAGAACTGACTGGCTTTTAAGGAACTCATGTACTGCTCAGTAAATGCAGCCCTAAAATAGAGTCAATCGTTAAATACATATTTATTGAGTTCCTGCTTGGTGCCAGCCACTCTTATAGGATCTGGAGCGCAAGTGTGGACTAAAACAAGCTGTTTTCTGTGGATATAACGTTTGACGAATAATTAAAAAATAAGCAAAATAATTTAAATAAAGGTAAGTACTATGATTAAAATACTACAAGGTAATGGGAGAGATATGAGATTGAGTAGTTATTACTGAAGTTACTGTTAGGAGGTCTTTTTTAGGCTAAGACTTGAAATGACCAGAATGTTCTAGATATCTACAGATCTAACACAAGAATGATCTCATCGTATTAGGAAAATAGAAAGAAAGCTGTTGTCTAGTGAGTGAGGGGGCCATGGAGGAGAGGGGCTCAGAGGGGAAGACAGGGATCCAACAGAATGGGGTTTCATAAATGGCTTGAATTTTATGTATAATGGGATGCTTCTGGGAAGATGGGTTTGTGCCAGAAAGTGATATGGCCTGCTGAGACCAATCTAGTCACTTAGGAGAGAGTGTACTACAATGGGACAAAAGTAGAATCATGACAGTTAGAAGGCTATTGCAGTGAGCCATGTAAGACAAATAATAGCTTGGACTTAGATGGTAGCAGTGGACATAGAGTGAATTGGATGAATTAAAGACATGCTTTGGAGTTCCAACCAGTAAGACTTGATGGGTTGGATGTTGGGGGTAAGAGAAATGGAGGAATAAGGATGTCTTCTGGGTTTCGGCTTTAGTAATTAGATGATTTGTGGTACCATTTACTGAAATGAAGAAAACCAGAAGAACAGGTTTAGGCGAGTTAGAAATCAATAATCCTGTTTGAAGCATATTAAGTTCAAGACGTAATACCGTTTTCAATTTTGATCTCAGCAAGCTACATGGCAATTCACTGGAGAAGTCTTATCTGTTAAATTTTTAGTGGAAAAAGTGATTATTGAAGAGACTGAAAGAAATGGTTTAGATCCCAAAGAGCACAGATAGGAGTCTGCAAGGACATCTTCCATTTTAATGAGCCACAAGGCTACCACTGGGGAAGCTAAAAAGAAAATCCCTGGGTGGCTGGCAAGATGGCCAAACAGGAACAGCTCTAGTCGGCAGCTCCCAGCAAGATCAATGCAGAAGGGGGGTGATTTCTGCATTTCCAACTGAGGTACCCGGCTCATCTCACTGGGACTAGTTAGACAGTGGGTGCAGCCCATGGAGGGTGAGCCAAAGCAGGGAGGGGCGTTGACTCATCCGGGAAATGCAGCGGGTTAGGGAACTTCCTCCCCTACCCAAAGGAAGCCATGAGGGACTGTGCCATGAGGAATGGTGCATTCCAGCCCAGGTACTATGCTTTTCCTACGGTCTTCACAACCTGCACACCAGGAGGTTCCCTCGGTTGCCTACACCACCAGGGGCCTGGGTTTAAAGCATAAAACTGGGTGGTCATTTGGGCTAGCTGTAGGAGTTTTTTTTTCATATCCCAGTGGCACCTGGAACGCCAGTGAGACGAGAACCATTCATGCCCCGGGAAAGGGGGCTGAAGCTAGGGAGCCAAGTGGTCTAGTTCAGTGGATCCCAGCCCCATGGAGCCCAGCAAGCTCAGATCCACTGGCTTGAAATTCTCACTGCTAGCACAGTAGCCTGCAGTTGTCCTGGGAAGCTCGAGCTTGACTGAAAGAGAGGCATCAGCCATTACTGAGGCTTGAGTAGGCGGTTTTCTCCTCACAGTGTAAACAAAGCTGCCGGGAAGTTCAAACTGAACAGAGCCCACCATAGCTTGGTGAAGCTGCTGTAGCCAGACTTCCTCCCTCAATTCCTCCTCTCTGGGCAGGGCATCTATGAAAGAAATGCAGCAGCTCCGGTCAGGGACTTATAGCTAAAACTCTGTCTCTGGGACACATCACCAGGGGGAAGGGATGGCTGTGGGTGTAGCTTTAGCAGACTTAAATATCCCTGCCTGCTGGGTATGAAGAGAGCAGCAGATCTCCCAGCACAGTGCTCAAGCTCTGCTAAGGGACAGACTGCCTCCTCAAGTGGGTCCCTGACCTCTGTGCCTCCTGAGTGGGAGACACCTCCCAGCAGGGGTCGACAGACACCTCATACAGGGGAGCTCTGGCTGGCATCTGGCAGATGCCCCTCTGGGATGAAGCTTCCAGAGAAAGCAGCAGGCAGCAATCGTTGCTGTTCTGCAGCCTCTGCTGCTGATACCCAGGCAAACAGAGTGTGGAGTAGACCTCCAGCAAACTCCAGCAGACCTGCAGCAGAGGGGCCTGACTGTTAGAAGGAAAACTAACAAACAGGAATAGCATCAACATCAACAAAAAGGACATCCACACCAAAACCCCATCCAAAGGTGAGCAATATCAAAGCCAAAAGGTGAATAAACCCACGAAGATGAGGAAAAAACAGCACAAAAAGTCTGAAAATTCTGAAAACCAGAACACCTATTCTCCTCCAAAGGATCACAACTCCTTACCAGCAAGGGAACAAAACTGGACGGAGAATGAGTTTGATGAATTGACAGAAGTAGGCTTCAGAAGGTGGGTAATAACAAGCTCGTCTGAGCTAAAGGAGCATGTTCTAACCCAATGCAAGGAAGCTAAGAACCTTGAAAAAAGGTTGGAGGACTTGCTAACTAGAATAACCAGTTTAGAGAAAAACATAAATGACCTGATGGAGCTGAAAAACACAGCATGAGAACTTAATGAAGCATATACAAGTATCAATAGCTGAATTGATAAAGCTGAAGAAAGGATATCAGAGGCTGAAGATCAATTTAATGAAGTGTGAAGACAAGATTAGAGAAAAAAGAATGAAAAAGAATGAACAAAGCCTCCAAAAAATATGGGACTATGTGAAAAGACCAAATCTACGTTTGATTGGTATACATGAAAGTGACAGGGAGAATGGAACCACCTTGGAAAACACACTTCAAGATATTATCAAGGAGAATGTCCCCAACCTAGCAAAACAGGGCAACATTCAAATTCAGGAAATACAAACACCACAAAGATACTCCTCGAGAAGAGCAATCCCAACAAATGTAATTATCAGATTCAGCAAGGTTGAAATGAAGGCAAACATGTTGAGGGCAGCCAGAGAGAAAGGGTGGGTTACCCATAAAGGGAAGCCAATCAGACTAATAGTAGGTCTCTCTGCAGAAACCCTATAAGCCAGAAGAGAGTGGGGGCTGATATTCAACATTCTTAAAGAAAAGAATTTTCAACCCAGAATTTCATATCCAGCCAAACTAAGCTTCATAAGTGAAGGAGAAATACATTCCTTTGAAGACAAGCAAATGCTGACAGATTTTGTCACCACCAGGCCTGCCTTACAAGAGCTCCTGAAGGAAGCACTAAATTTGGAAAGGGAAAACTGGTACCAGCCACTGCAAAAACATACCAAATTGTAAAGACCATCGACACTATGATGAAACTGCATCAACTAACGAGCAAAATAACCAGCTAGCATCATAATGAAAGGATTAAATTTGTAGATAACAATATTAACCTTAAACGTAAATGGGCTAAATGCCCCAATTAAAAGACACAGACTGGCCAATTGGATAGAGTCAAGGACTATCAGTGTGCTGTATTCAGGAGACTCATCTCTCATGCAAAAACACTCATAGGCTCAGTATAAGAGGATGGAGGAATATTTACTAAGCAAATGGAAAGAACAAAAAAAAAAAGCAGGGGTTGCAATCCTAGTCTCTGATAAAACAGACTTTAAACCAACAAAGATAAAAAAGACAAAAAAGGGCATTACATAATGGTAAAGGGATCAATGCAACAAGAAGAGCTAACTATCTCAAATATGTATGCACCCAATATAGGAGCACCTAGATTTATAAAGAAAGTTCTTAGAAACCTACAAAGAGACTTGGACTCTTCACTTAATAATAGTGGGAGACTTTAACACCCCACTGTCAATATTAGAAAGATCAACGAGACAGAAAATTAACAAGTATATTCAAGACTTGAACTCAGCTCTGGACCAAGTGGACCTAACAGACATCTACAGAACTCTCTACCCCAAAGCAACAGAATATATATTATTCTCAGCACCACATTGCACTTATTCTAAAATTGACCACATAATTGGAAGTAAAACACTTCTCAGCAAATGCAAAAGAATGGAAATCATAACAAAGTCTCTCAGACCACAGTGCAATCAAATTAGAACTCAGGATTAAGAAACTCACTCAAAACCGCACAACTACATGGAAACTGAACCACCTGCTCCTGAATGACTACTGGGTAAATAATGAAATTAAGGCAGAAATAAAGAAGTTATTTGAAACCAATGAGAACAAAGACACAATGTACCAGAATCTCAGGGACACAGCTAAAGCAATGTTTAAAGGGAAATTTATAGCCCACAAGAGAAAGTGGGAAAGATCTAAAATCAACACCCTAACATTACAATTAAAAGAACTAGAGAAGAGCAAACAAATTCAAAAGCTAGCAGAAGACGAGAAATAATTAAGATCAGAGTAGAACTGAAGTAGACACAGACACGAAAAACCCTTCAAAATTCAGTGAATCCAGGAGTTGTTTTTTTTTTTTTTAAAGATTAACAAAATAGATAGACTACTAGCCAGACTAATAAAGAAGAAAAGAGAGAAGAATCAAATAAACACAATAAAAAATAATAAAGAAGATATTACCACTGATCCCACAGAAATACAAGCTATCAGTAGAGAATACTATAAACACTTCTATGCAAATAAATTAGAAAATGTAGAAGAAATGGATAAATTCCTGAACACATACACTGTCCCAAGACTAAACCAGGAAGAAGTCAAATCCCTGAATAGACCAATAACAGGTTCTGAAATTGAGGCAAAAATTAATAGCCTAACAACCAAAAAAATCCAGGACCAGACTGATTCGCAGTCGAATTCTACCAGAGATACAAAGAGGAGCTGGTATCATTCCTTCTGAAACTATTCCAAACAATAGAAAAAGAGGGACTCCTCCCTAACTAATTTTATGAGGCCAGCAACCTCCTGATACCAAAATCTGGCAGAGACACAACAGAAGTAGAAGATTTCAGGCCAATATTCCTGATGAACATGAATGCAAAAATCCTTAATAAAATACTGGCAAACTGAATCCAGCAGCACATTAAAAAGCTTATCCACCACGATCAAGTTGACTTCAACCCTGGGATCCAAGGCTGGTTCAACATATGCAAATCAATGAACATAATCCATCGCATAAACTGAACCAATGACAAAAACCACATGATTATCTCAATAGATGCAGAAAAGTCCTTCGGTAAAATTCAACACCACTTCATGCTAAAAACTCTCAATAAACTAGGTACTGATGGAATGTATCTCCAAATAATAAGAGCTATTTATGACAATCCCACAGCCAATATCATATTGAATGTGCAAAAGCTGGAAACATTTCCTTTGAAAACTGGCACAAGACAAGGATGCCCTCTCTCACCACTCCTATTCAACATAGTATTGAATGTTCTGGCCAGAGCAATCAGGGAAGATAAAGAAATAAAGATATTCAAATAGAAAGAGAGGAAGTCAAACTGTCTCTGTTTGCAGATGACATGATTGTATATTTAGAAAACCTCATTGTCTCAGTCAAAATCTCCTTAAGCTGATAAGCAACTTCAGCAAAGTCTCAGGATATAAAATCAATTGCAAAAACGACAAGCATTCCTATACACCAATAATAGACAAACAGAGAGACAAATCATGAGTGAACTTCCATTCACAATTGCTACAAAGAGAATAAAATACTTAGGAACACAACTTACAAGGCATGTGAAGGACCTCTTCGATGAGAACTACAAATCACTGCTCAAGGAAATAAGAGAGGACACAAACAAATGGAAGAACATTCCATGCTCATGGATAGGAAGAATCAATGTCATGAAAATGGCAATACTGCCCAAAGTAATGTATAGATTCAATGCTATCCCCATCAAGCTACCACTGACTTTCTCACAGAATTGAAAAAATCTACTTTAAATTTCATATGGAACCAAAAAAGAGCCCATATAGCCAGAACAATTATAAGCAAAAAGAACAAAGCTGGAGGCATCATGCTACCTGACTTCAAACTATACTACAAGGCTACAGTAACCAAAACAGCATGGTACTGGTACCAAAACAGATATATAGGCCAATGGAACAGAACAGAGGCCTCAGAAGTAACACCACACATGTACAACCATCTGAACTTTGATAAACCTGACAAAAACAATCAATGGGGAAAGGATTCCCTATTCAATAAATGCTGTTGGAGCAAAATAAACTATCATCAGAGTGAACAGGCAACCTACAGAATGGGAGAAAACTTTTGCACTCTATCCATCTGACAAATGGCTAATATCCAGAATCTACAAGGAGCTTCAACAAATTTACAAGAAAAAAACAAACAACCCCATCAAAAAGTGGGCAAAAGATATGAACACACACTTCTCAAAAGAAGACATTTATGCAGCCAACAAACATATGAACAATGTTCAATCATTGTGGTAGACAGTGTGGTGATTCCTCAAGGATCTACACCTAGAAATACCATTTGACCCAGCAATCCCACTTCTGGTTGTATACCCAAAGGGTTATAAATCATTGTACTATAAAGACATATGCACATGTATGTTTACTGCAGCACTGTTCACAATAGCAAAGACTTGGAACCAACCCAAATGCCCATCAATGATAGACTGGATAAAGAAAATGTGGCACATACACACCATGGAATACTTGCAGCCATAAAAAAGAATGAGTTCATGTCTTTTGCAGGGACATGGATGAAGCTGGAAACCATCATTCTCAGTAAAGTAACACAGGAACAGAAAACCAAACACTGTATGTTCTCACTCATAAGTGGGAATTGAACAATGAGAACACATAGACACAGGGAGGGGAACATCACACACCAGAGTCTGTTGGAGGGTGGGAGATAGGGGAAGGATAACATTAGGAGAAATACCCTAATGTAGATGACAGGTTGATGGGTGCAGCAAACCACCATGTCATGTGTATACCTATGTAACAAACCTATGTTCTGCACGTGTATCCCAGAACTTAAAGTATAATAAAAAAAAAAAAAAGAAAAAAGAAAATCCCAGAATTCTCTCTCATTGTAGCTTTCTCAGAAGCTTTCTATTTAGAAAAAGAAAAAGAAAAAAAAACAAAACACAACAAAATGTGCTCGTACCATATTGCACATTCTTTTCCTGGAACAATCAATCAAAGCTGTGTTCATTTTCTTGGCTTTCTGTATATGGAAACGAGAATTCTCAAGTAATATGAATGATGCCTATCTCTATCAGCACATAGGGCACCCTGAGCCTTAACACATTTCTTTAGAACTTACTTCAGTAATAGTTCCCACAGACTTTACAAGATGGGGAAATATCTTAATCTTCATATAAATATTCTTTCCAAGTGGATTTTTTTGTTCATTGTATATGGATATTTTTTCTTGAAGGGTATATGCAGACTAGAAACTCTCAAATGTTCAAATATTGAAGTATAAAGTCTAAATGACAAAGTTGCTTATCGGGCAGAAGGATTATGTGCCCATTACAGAAATACTTTTTAAAATTTATTGAATAGCAGATAATTCACATTTATCTTTTAAATCTAGCAAATTTTCATGTTATAGTTTAAATGTATTTCAGAATTATTTCATTTATTATGGCAGAAGGCAATTTAACATACGGGTGCCTGCACATGGTTACTTGAAAAGCTCCATATTGTTTTGTAAATTTTGGTAATGAAGTCATTAAAATGAATAAAGAATAGGGAGTAATGTGACTTTGTAAGTGCTATGGTCTGAATGTTTTTATTCCCCCCCCCCAAAAAGTTTATATGTTAAAACCTAACCACCAATGTGATAATATTAGGAGTTGGGCCTTTGGGAGGTGATGAGATCATGAGGGTAGAGCTTTCATGAATGGAATTAGTGCCCTTATAAAAGAGGCCCAGGAGAGATGCCTTGTCCCTTCCACCATGTAAGGCTACACCAAAAGGTGCCATCTGTGAGGAAAGTGGGCCTCACCAGACATTGAATCTGCTGACATCTTGATCTTGTACTCCTCAGCTGCCAACAGAAAATACATTTCTGTGACTTATAAGCTACCCAATTAGTGTAGTTTGTTATAGCAGCTTTACTATTCCTGAAGTAACCTCTAAAGAACAGACTAAGATTGTGAGAGCCAATCCCAGCTTCTTTCCAATTCATTGCAAGAATGGGTTGATGGATTATAGGGGAGTTCTTTAAAGGTTTGTAATTATCTGGAAAAAAAACTGGTTAAAACTACAGTCCAAGCAGCAGGGAGCCTTCCTCTCCTGACAGACATTACTGATATATGTATCAACTTCCTTTCTACACAGAGGAGTCACTAATCCTTACGTCAACAGTCTTTCAGGCTGAAGCCTGTTCTCTAGAAGATTCCTTAGGAAGGTCTCATTAGACAAGATTTCCCGAATTTCTGCATAATCATAGCAACTGGTCTATGTCTTCACATCTTAAAATTGGTTTGACTGGATATAAAAAGCTGTGCCTTAATTTTTTAATTTGAATATCTTAAATGTACTACTCTTTAATCTTCTTATATAAAGGGTCTGAGAAGCCTAAAAGGTCTGATAACAATATGATTTTCTTTCCATTATAAATAGAACTTTGTCTTTTCCTTGGTGCCCAAAGGATTTACTCTTTTTCTTTGAAGTCTTGTAATTTTATTAGAATATGTGCTGGTGTTTGCTATTTGGGGCTGGTGTTCTCTGTCATGTAGTATGGCCAATTACTATGTAGTTTCAAGTAATCTTTTATTTCAGTAAAGTTTTCTTGAACTATAATTTTAAGCACTTGTTCTGTCCCATTTCCTCAGTTATCTTTGGAAGTTGCTATTAGAGTTAAGTTGGATCTTCTTTGCCTGTCTTCTCTATTACTTTATTAATCCTTATTTTTAATTTCTTAATTTATTTCCTATTTAAATCATTTTGTTTCTTCCTCAATTTCTATTTCTCTTAAAATAATTTTTAAACAAAATTATCTATTATTTTCTTGTGTAAAATTTAATGTATACAAAATTACATTTCTTCTACTATACATTTATAAAATAATTTTTTCATTCACTTTTAATTCTTTCCTTAACTCTGCCAGCTTCTTTTTCAAATCTCCATTTTCTATGATCACCTGAATTCTGAGTTTCCTTCCAGGTCTTACGTGAGTTGTTTTCTCAAAATGCTGTCTCTGTCTGTCTGTCTGTCTATCTCTGTGTGTGTCTCTCTCTCTTTCCTGCTCTTTTTCAGTTGGACATATTTGGTTAAAGGTTTTTATATGTGTAGCGAACATATTTTCTGGTGTGCTTTCTTTGTCTGTAGACATGTCTTCTCTCTCATCATTCACTTTTTTTTCTTATAGCAACTATGTGACTTACTCATTATCTGTTTTTCAAAAATCATTTTCAAATTAAATAAGTTTTTGCATTATTTTAGAAAAGAAAAGTGGTCCAGGGAAGCTTTCACAGCCTCATGTCTCTAGAGTTTGTTCTTTTGTTATTTTCACAAAGTTTATAATAACTATGGCAGTGAATTTCCTGAAATCGACTCCCTTTATTCTCTACTCCCACTTTAATCTGGATCTTCCAATTTTTAACTCTATTGTTTCTATCCTGGTTAGTTTGGACACTAGTCCCAACAATTTTTTTTTTTTCCAGCAAGAGAGAGCCTGCCCTTCCTGATGGCTGTTCTTGAATTGTGGTTTACATTGCTTCTTCAACACAGTCCAGAAAGCCACAAATGTCATTGGTAGGAACTCTGTCTCAGAAAAGAATTTGAATTTGTCAGCTTTGAAGGTTTACACATTCCAGACTGCCCCAGCATCATTAGAGCTAGTCTCATAGCAGTTCCCTTACACTCATTGTTAAATTGGAACCTGGAAAACTCTTTGTTCAACTCATGTTACTTAATGGGCTGAGTTTTCTAATTAGTATCTGTTGTGATTTTGGGTTCCTGTATTTTCAAAACTGTGAAAAGATTAGTGGCTTTCCCACTGCTTTCTACCATCAGATGTTGTTACTGTATGAGTCAGGTAGCTGTCTTGAATTGGTTTGATGCATTGTGGGAATATTTCGTTACTAAGTTCTGTCGGAAATATTTTGTTGGGGATATTTTCTTTGATTTTTTTTTTTATTCTAGTTTAGTTCTTCTGTCTGGTTTGTGGAGAAGTTCAGAAGATTAAAAAGCATTGTTGCTGTCTTTCACTTCCACTTAAAAAAGTCTATCTTGGATACCTTCAGGTGCATAATTCTGAATTTAAGGACTTCACTCCTTAAACACACACAGTTTGGGAATCTTTGTAATGTTTTGTTTTTCCGCCACCAGCCCAGTCTCTATGATATCCTGTTGCCCCTGTTTTGTTATATCCTAAAGAGAACATACCAATATTATATTAAAAAGGTTGGTTTGTAAACAGAATGGTTAGTATGGGTCCCAGATAGTTTTACTACATCCAGGGCTACATTTTTTTCTTCCTAGCTATGTCAGCTCAAATAAGAAGTCAGTTAGAAAATTTCAGTTATATATAATTAGTTTTCCACAGTTTTTTCTAAAACACAACTACAGTCATGCACTGCATAACAACATTTTGATCAATGATGGAGAGTATAGACCAGACCATGGTGGTCCCATGAGATTATAATGAAGCTTAAAATTTTCTTTCATCTAGTGATTTGTGTCACAATTGCCTACAGTATTCAGCACAGTAACATGCTGTACAAGTTTCTAGTCTAGAAGCAATAGGCTTAGGTGTATGAAATTAGGATATGTCATCTAGGTTTGTGTAAATACTGTACACTATAGGATGTCTGCACAACAAAATTGCCTAAAGATGCTTTTCTCAGAAAGCATTTCTGTCACTAAGTGACACATGACTCTATTGAATTATGTAATATGGATGGAATTTCCTCTTCTTCCATTTTGTAAACACAGGCTACTATTCTGCTTGAATTACTTCTTCAAATATTATACTATACTATCAGTTCCCTCCAGTGCACCAAGTATTGAAAGCACACAAGTACTGTTGAGAACAAATTTTAACATGGACTAGTGATGACAATACTAATAATAGTAATATCATTAATAACAATAAGTACTTTATACTCAGCACTTCTCTTATGCCAGATCAGGGTAGACAGAATTTTAAGATTGTCTCCAGGATTCTGGTATCTAGATTATACACCCTATATAATCTCTTCCTGATTGTGAGCAGGAGCTGTGAATATGATGAGATTTTATTCCCATAATTAGGTTATGTTATATGGCAAAGATGAAGAGATTTTGCTGACAATTAATTTAAGGTCGTAACTCAGTTGATTTTAAGTTAAGCAAAGTTAATGTTTACAAATGAATTTCACACTTTCTTATGCTCTCACATTGCAGTTTAGCATCCTTTTGTTTAAAATTGAAGAACTACATTCAGCAGTTTTTGTAAAGCAGACCTAGTGGTGATGAAATTCCTCAGTTTTTGAGAAAGTCTTTATCTCCCTTTCATTTTTGAAGAGTAGTTTTGCCAGGTATAAACTTCTTGGTTGACAGTATTTTTTTTTTCCCTTTCAGCACTAAATATATAATTTCATTCTCTTCTTGCCTGCAAAGTAGCTGCTGAAAAATCCACTCATAGCCTTATAATGGTTCCCTTGTATGTGACAGGTGCCTGCTTTTGCTCTTCCAAAATTTTTTAACTTTTAAAAACATTATTATAATGTGTCTTGATGTGGATTTCTTTGAGCTCAATTTATTTGGTATCCTTTGGGCTTCCAGAATCTGGGTGGCTGTTTCTTTTGCTAGATCTGGGAAGTTTTCAAGCATTATTTCTTTGAGTAAGCTTTCTACTCTTCTTTGTCTTCTTCCTCTTGAACTATCATAATGTATATATTGTTTTGCTTGATGGTGTCCTATAAATTACTTAAACTATATTCACTCTTTTTTAATTCTTTTTGCTCCTTTGGCTGGATGATTTCCAACTTCTGCCTTCAAGTACTTTATTGATATTTTCTATTTGGTAAGCTATCCTTTTCATATTTTCCTTCTTTTATTCATATTTTCCTTTAATTCTTTGTACATATTTAAAATAGCTGATTTCACGTCTTTGTCTAGTAGGTCCAACTTTTAGACTGCCTTAAGGATAGTTTTCATTGACTGATGTTCCCTCTCTGTATGTGCCATCATTTCTTATTTATTGTATGTCTCTAAATTTGTTATTTAAAATTGGACATTTTAAACAATATAGTGTGGCAATTCTAAGAGTCCTATTATCCAACCTCTTTAGGGTTTTTTGTTATTGTTGTTGTTGCCCCTGTTTATTTAGTGACTTTTCTGAAATAATTCTGTAAAGTCTATATTTATTAACTATGGCCACTAATATCTTTGCTCATTTGCTTTAATGGTCATCTACTCTCTAGAGAGAGATTTCCTTAAATGCATAAAACCAGTAAGTCTCCCAGTTATTGCTAAAGGGTCCTGTGTGTATGTTGGGGCACACCTTCCACACTCAGGCATTTTACTGCTCTGCCTTATCCTTCACCTACTGCCTGACAAGAGCCTCAAGTTCAGCCTTGGGTGAATGCTTAAGGCTTTGGCAGATCTTCCCTAAGCATGCACACAGCTCTGGGCATGCACACAACCCGACACATGTGTGCAGTCTTCTAGAGTCCCAGGAAAATGTGGGAGTTTTTTAAAGCTCTTTATAGACATCTCCTTCTCTAGCTTTTGATTTTACTTTTTAAAGTCAGCTTGCTGTTTTCCCCAGCTGTTATGATTGCCTTAAGCAGATGCAGCATTAAACAGTTGCACCTATTATTATTATTTTTTTAACAAGCACCCCTCAGCAAAAGTCTGTTCCATTGTCCAATTGGCAAAGCTCTGAGTTAGGTCAAATAAGGACAAGCCATGCATGTGGGTTTGCCAGGAAAATGCTAGACAGGTTAAATAATGACAATTCTCTGTAAATAGGATTTTGGAGAAACTTCAGCTCTTTTTTGTCACCTTCAGTGGCTGCTAGGCTGCTTGTTTTTACCACGATTGTGAGACTGTTGGTTTTTAAATCTCCTGTGAAAATGTGGAAGGAGGAATGGAAATAAGACAAGTTAAAATGCCACAAAGCATGTTGTTTTGCTGACACTTGGCTGTTTTTCTTGAATAGATTCTCTCTAGAGTGTTGTAACTTCTTGGTTAATGTAAAAATTTATTAAAAATTGATTTTGACTATTTCTACTATTCTCTTTGCTTTTATGGAGGAAAGGATTTTCAGAGGATCTTAGTTCACTATTTCTACTGACATCACTTCAATATCTTCTGTTTGACAGCTTTTGTGTGTGACCAATTTAGAATATAATTGGGATATTTGAGCACAATTACTATCTTGTACAGTGAGGTGATTGGAGGGTTAAGTTTGGGACAGAATAGAAATGCCATCTCCCACAAGGGACCAGAATCTCAGAGTACTCTCGGAGATCATGGGGAAATAAATAATAACAAAGTGCCTGGCTACTAAGAGTGTGAACCTAAATGAAGGGAAATATCACCAAATATTCATTTAAAATAAACATATAGCAAGAATGTATAGAACATATTTTTGGAAACACATGTCTCATATAATCTTTGCAAAGATATGCCAAAACATATATAACTTTTTAAGAATAAATTTTGTGAAAAAAAACTTTAAAACATACACAGAACTTGTGAGAACAATATAGTAACCAACAGTTCACCTTTACAATTTTAACAATTATCAACTTCTCATTTTTAATCTTCCCCCAAAATTACTTTTTTCTTTGAATTATTTTAAAACAAATTCCAGATATTACATCCTTTTATATGTAAATACTCCAAATGAGATGAACACTAAAAATGCTTCTCTAAGAAGAATATTTTTAAAACATAATTATTTCATTATTTCATTAAAGAAAACTAGCAATAACTCTTATACCATTTTTTTCCAATAGATATTTGAATGACTTCCAGGTAGAAGATGCATAAATATGGGGTTATTGATGCTTGAAATAAATAAGTTTTAACACCATGAAAAATAGTCATAGTTGTCCCAAGATGGAATGGACTGACTTGGATTTTCAAAGAGAAGCTCAACAACACAAGGCCAGGAGTATGAAGGAGGGCTTCCAACATGAGAAGAATAGCTACACTGGACATCATCTTTTTATTCATAAAATGTTAAACTATTTTAGTATTATTAAATATTTAAAATGTCTATGAAAGTAGAGAGTATAGTACGATACACCTCCAAATATCTATTATTTAGACCATATTAGCTATATAAATAACTTTTTCTTTTCTTCACTAAAGTATTCAAGGCAAACCTTAGACATCATGCAATTTTATCCCAATATATCTCAATCTACAACTCTAAAATGTATGGATTTTTTTTTTTTACATAAATGATATTTAAAATCTACTTTATTCGAGAGACTGGGAATTCATTCTAGGTGCTGTGGAAAATGAGAAATTACAAGGAAAGCGAAGAGCCAGTCTATTCTGAATGAGTTCAGGATAAACATATGAGGGAGAGGCAGATGATAAAAAAAATTACAAGAAATACACAACATCCTGAAGGTTTATATTTACCATCAAGTCAACACATCAAGGTGAAAATGCCTTCCGGCTTTATCAACTCCTTTGCGTATTCCCAAGGTATTATCTCAAAGTAACAGCTTGTTTTATTACACTTTAAACCGACTTCAGCTTAGCTATAAATTTTAATGCTTTAAAAATAAAGGTACAACATTCTAGATTAAATTTTATCTTTGCTAATATTTAGGTATGAGCTCAAATTCTCATTAATTGTAGAAAGACTTTTGTAAAAACACTGTTGTTTTGACCATTGAAAAAGAATAGCAGACCCAGAGCCTCAAGTTGTGTTTTCTTGTTTTTTTTTTATTTTTTGAGACGGAGTCTCGCTCTGTGGCCCAGGCTGGAGTGCAGTGGCGCGATCTTGGCTCACTGCAAGCTCTGCCTCCTGGGTTCATGCCATTCTCCTGCCTCAGCCTCCCGAGTAGCTGGGACTACAGGTGCCTGCCACCACGCCCGGCTAATTTTTTTGTATTTTTAGTAGAGGTGGGGTTTCACCGTGTTAGCCAGGATAGTCTCGATCTCCTGACCTAGTGATCTGCCCGCCTCGGCCTCCCAAAGTTCTGGGATTACAGGCGTGAGCCACTGCACCTGGCCTGTGTTTTCTTAATGATCACAGATCTGGCATCTTTCAAGTCACCTGTTTACGCACAGTCTCTCTAAGGCTGGGCCAGTGTTGTCTGTGGGAGCTTCTTCCTCACATAAGGTGATTTTGGGGGAGTATAAGAATTGAATTGTTTGCTGGACATAGACATTATCTTCTTTTGTAGCTGTTATTAATATGCAAAAATATTTAATGTTTTGGGGGAATATCTACTAAATATCTCCCTTCTCTGAGAACAGCCCCTTAATTCCTCGCAGAAGTGGAGCTCAGATATCGTGTCACACAATCTTGCACCCCAGACTATGTCTACACATTGACATGCTGATTAGACTACCAGAGGATATCTGACCTGAGTTGAGTGTGAGATTTCACTCCTAGTAGCTTAGAGTTGGGATTCAGAGATAACTTATTAATTTCTGCTTGCGGAATGTAACTGGGGGAGCTAGGTCAGACACCTGCCATGTGCAAGGAGAAGGTGGAAAACTGGTCAGTAAAGAGAAAACAAAGAACACTGAGATAAACTGAAGCAGAGAAGAAAAACAGAGGAGAAAGAGGACAGCCTGAATTTTTGTTAATTTCCAGTTCTGGTTGCAGTTACTTGACAGGTTCAGTTTCTCCAACATTCTGCAAGATAACTCAGCACGTTTTTAATAAACGCATTTTTTTTCTTTAGTAAACTTGAGTTTCTATCAATTACTTGCAACCAAAAGAATCTTGATAAGACGGTTTGCTTATACTTTACGGAGAGATGGAGTAACTCCAAGTGTCAATTGTATAGAGTCATGAACAGTCAGTTTCAAACAGGGTTTTTGAAAGTCAAGGTGTTTTTATTTCACCAGCAAAACCACTAATCTTCTCTTATTTACGTGTTGTCAATAAATGCATTTACATTCACTCCTCTGAGATGAGATTCTCAGTGCTGTCAGTAAAGTCAGCGGAAAGCGAGATATTGATCGAAACCCTTCTGCCCTATGATGATATGAAATGATATCAACCCAAAATGACACCTAAAACAGGGTCTTGTTAAATTCGACTTTAGTCCTTTTAAGATAAAATAGTCTTATTAAGATGCCAAGTCCAACAAAGCAAGATGGAACTTGGTAACAGAATGATGGACAGATCTCTAAGTGAATTTGTAGTCATTTTTTTATTGTGCAAGGAGGGATAGTTTTATCTGTTTGTTTGCTCACATGGGGACATTTTAGCCTAATAGATGAATACTAACTGAGAACTCAAACCAAGCCTACAATTCTGAAGCTCACAAGAGCTGGCAGAGTCAAAATTCATTGCTGTAGGTTCCAGTGGGCACTGTTTCTTCCTTTATTTATGGATTAATATTACTTAGTAGTTTCTAGGTTTCTTCTCCACTCTTGGGGGGCTTCTTATGAAAATACTTTTCTATTAAAAAAGTTTTCTGGTAGCAGAAATAGATTGTCTTTCAAGCGAGCCTAAGGGAAACTAGATTCTGCCTAGTTTTACAGGTTCACTTCCCTTGATTTTTTCCTATAGCAAAGCAGAACACTGTCTTTATCCAAGGAACCGAGAACCAGTTCTAACAGGCACATTGCGATGCAACAGGCACAGCTTGGTGAAGGCATCACAATAGTGCTAGAACATGGTTGTTTCCTTCTCAGTGAATGATATAGCAGCTTTATCATTTATTGAACACCAGCTATTTTCTGGTATTGTTATATTTTATAGCCACCATCTCACATCATTTAACTCTCACAACTAGTAGGATTGCTATGTAATTCCATTTTACCAGTGAGAAAACAGAAGCACAGAGAGTTTATATACCACCAAAGATCCCTCGGTGGCAGAGCTGAGCTTTGAACCCGAGCTGTTGGATTGCCAAACCTTTGTTGAGAATCGCTATGTTATGGGGGCCTTCATAAATACATGTTGTTTGCTTTACGTACTTAGCCTTCTAATAATTCAAAAACCCCAAAAAAGTGGATAATTTTACCCATTTTTAAGATGAACAAATACTGAAGATCAGAAATTAAAAGTGAGATATTCAAATCTCTTTATCACTGGTTTTCAGCAATTTGATTTTAATAACTCCTAGTAATTTGTGTGTCTGTGTGCTTATTCTGCCAGAGACTAATTGAGATTCTTGGATCTGTGAGTTCAGTTTTCATCCAATTTGGGAAATTAACTAACAATTTCCCAAATAACTCTTTTCTCAAATAACCTTTTTGCCTCCTTTTCTCCTTCCGGGGCTCAAAGTAGAACTGTGTATTAGACTGTTTGATATTGTCCCACAGGCCACAGAGGCCTCACACAGTATTTTCAGTCTTAAAACTTAGAGCTCTGGATACACATAAAAGTTAAATTATACATGGAAAGCAGAGCTGGGATGAGGGAATAAATTTTACCACCACAAAAATATTATGCATTACTCAAGAATCATGATAGTTCCTTTATTTTAAAGTTATTTACTGGAATTGAAAATTTATAAAAATCAATTCACGGATACTCTTTTTCCTCCCAGAACTCACCTATTTTATAGAATAAAATACATGTATAAGTATACAAGTACCATAGTGGTTTCAGATGTGCTGTTATTTGTTTACGTCTTCCTAGAATACATTGTGTTGTTTAATAAGCAATCACTCATTAGCATATCTGCTGTGTACAAGATACTGTTTCAGCTGTACTGGGAAGATGGGAGAAGGGGAGAGTACTATACTGAAGGATGAGATACAGTTCCAATACTCAAACTGTTTGAGATAGGAACCAGAGAGAAATGGCATATCCACTTATAAAGCTAGCTAGCAATGAGCCTGCCCAGTGTCCTAGCCTGGTGTCCAGATTGTTCACTCTAAGACTACCTTTCTAGCCTCCTGACCTCTGGGAGTTACTGAGTTTAGTGTAATATGATCAGATTAAATATAAGTTTCCAGAGCTTGAACTTCATCCTGCAGGTCTTAGAAACTCGGGAAAGTTGACTAGTGAATGACCTAATTAATTAACTCAGGGTGTTATAGAGAGGAGAAAACCAAGGAAACCAAAGTGGAAGGGTCTATAAGAGAGATCCTCAGTAGCCATTTGTAGGTCAGAAAATAGGGAGCAAACAGCTCATTATCTTGTACAAAGCAGATGATCTAACATTAACACTCACTGGATGTTTCTAAACATTTTTTTTTAAAAAGAAAAAACCATGTGTGAGTATGATCAGGTTGCTTAACTTCTCTATGTTTCAGTTTCCTTATGTTAAATATAGCCAATAAAGTGTTTCTACTCCACCAGTTATTCTAAGGATTTAATGATATATACATGTGAAGAACTTAAAACAGTCCCTAGCACTTAGTGAGTGCTCAGTAAATGTTATAGTTTTGATTCCATTACGGCTATTCTTAAATCATAAATTCGCAAAGACAAGGAGTGACACATATAAAGTTTTCCTATTAGTTCCTTGTTCTTATGTGTTAAAGAAAATTTAAAACTTATTAACATGATACAATCAGTTCTCATTATTTGTAGTAGTTATGTTCTATAAAGTTATCAACACTGAATTTGCCAATCTTGAACACCTGCTCCCAGGGCAATATAAGGGTAGGTTCCTGTGAGCCTCTAGTCATATTTTTGTTAACCAATCAATACATAGCCTTATTTTAAATGTGCCTGCTTAAAGACAGCTTATTTAACATATTGTTGATTCATTAATTTTATATATTAATCAAATATAGGCATTCCATCACGAGTTACAGTGCTACTGTCTTATATATAATATATACATATATTTATAAAATACATAATATACTATATGTATACCTCCCTATATATGCCAATAGTACTATAACATATGCCTGAATGAAGCTAATCTAACACACGTATTTTGTCTGTAAAACATATCACAGCCTTCTTGCCCTTAGGAACACGAGACAGAACTTTAGCACTAGGAGGTTTGGGAGACATTTTGAACAGCTAAATCACCAACAAAAACCACAAAAATGTGGAAAATGTGGCATTTGCTATTTGGAGAAAAGAACACTCATTTGTAGTATGAGAGTTGAAACAGGGCAGAACATTCGACCCCAGCTGGGAACATGCATGTTGGGTGACAAAGTTTTTGCCTCTCTGTGCTTGTCTGAGCACAAAAGCACTCTGAATATTGATTTTTGGAATACAAATACATTTTAGTGAGTTAGCAAATTTGCAAATACGGAATCTGCCAAAAACGAAGACTGACTGTAATTGATTCAACATTCCTACATATCTAAAGACTTTATGAGTTGGGGTGAGAGGGAAAATTATAAAAGTATAAATGTAAGCATTAACCTGGTAAGGTAAAGATATTTCCAATTTCTGTGTAGGATAATATTTCCCCAAAGTGTATTTAAATGTATTGAATGATTCCAAACTGGTCCCTTTGTTGTAGACTCTTTAATACACTAATATATATTGTGAATTTCTTCAAAATATAGTATTTCCTAAATTTGACTATAGGACCCTTTGGAAATGTTACTCTAAGGTATTTCTGACAAATTCACTTAGAATTAATTCTAGTGCTCAGAAATTTTCTATTTCAATAGACAAGCATTTACATTGCAAGACTGTTATTAAAATGGCCAAATGACCACTCTCTAGAATGCTTCCCAGGGTCAGTGAGTGGATTAAGCCTATTTCCAGGTCTTAGATATATTGTCTATTTTCCCCTTCCCATGATACATTTGATAAAGTTAAATCTCTATGGGTGCTAAACTTTCTGGGAGCTTTCTCAGAAGAAAGAATGCTGATGGAAAATTTGCATTCTTCTTGCTTTCACAGTTGTACATTTTAAACCTTAATAAGCAATTAAAACAATTTATATCAAGAGGTAGAACATATGCATCTCCACTTAAAGCTTTGCTAGGAGAGAAAAGATTGAGAGCGTGATGGTTGAAGATTGACAACTAAGTCACAGCTCTCCTGGCATGGCCTTAGAACTACATTGTCTTAATGAGAAATAGGGATTTAGTCGTTGGAAGTGAAAGATGTTTTCACTCATTTTCAGTGTATTCCTCCTAAGTCCATTGCAAAATAGATCTGAAGGCTATTAGTTCAAGACTTTGTTAAAAGCTTTCATGTGTTTCTTACAAATATCACAGATAATTTCTTTCTGAAATGGTTTTCTCTAATCTTGAGACTTTAAATGCTGTAAAGTCTGCCATGACTACTTTGCTTTTCTCTGTTAGAACCAGGAAACAGGGATGACCGCACCAAGGCTTGAAAAAATGAGCCAAAGCCCTGAGGATCTGTAGGAGTCAAAAGAGAGACAGAGAAAGCTCAGACAGGAGGCTGGAAGCCTGGGTTTAAGAGTCATTGGCAAGTTTGACAAACCTGACAAAAACAAGAAATGGGGAGAGGATTCCCTATTTAATAAATGGTGCTGGGAAAATTGGCTAGCCATAAGTAGAAAGCTGAAACTGGATCCTTTCCTTACTCCTTATACGAAAATTAATTCAAGATGGATTAGAGACTTAAATGTTAGACTTAAAACCATAAAAACCCTAGAAGAAAACCTAGGGAATACCATTCAGGACATAGGCATGGGAAAGGACTTCATGTCTAAAACACCAAAAGCAACGACAACAAAAGCCAAAATTGAGAAATGGGATCTAATTAAACTAAAGAACTTCAGCACAGCAAAAGAAGCTACCATCAGAGTGAACAGGCAACCTACAGAATGGGAGAAAATTTTTGCAATCTACTCATCTGACAAAGGGCTAATATCCAGAACCTACAAAGAACTCAAACAAATTTACAAGAAAAAAACAAACAACCCCATCAAAAAGTGGGCAAAAGATATGAACAGACACTTCTCAAAAGAAGACATTCATACAGCCAACAGACACATGAAAAAATGCTCGTCATCACTGGTCATCAGAGAAATGCAAATCAAAACCACAATGAGACACTATCTCACACCAGTTAGAATGGCAATCATTAAAAAGTCAGGAAACAACAGGTGCTGGAGAGGATGTGGAGAAATAGGAACACTTTTACACTGTTGGTGGGATTGTAAACCGGTTCAACCATTGTGGAAAACAGTATGGCGATTCCTTAAGGATCTAGAACTAGAAGTACCATATGATCCAGCCATCCCATTACTGGGTATATACCCAAAGGATTATAAATCATGCTGCTATAAAGACACATGCACACGTAAGTTCATTGTGGCACTATTCACAATAGCAAAGTCTTGGAATCAACCCAAATGTCCATCAGTGACAGACTGGATTAAGGAAATGAGGCACATATACACCATGGAATACTATGCAGCCATCCAAAAGGATGAGTTTGTGTCCTTTGTAGGGACATGGATGCAGCTGGAAACCATCATTCTCAGCAAACTATCGCAAGAACAGAAAACCAAACACTGCATGTTCTCACTCATAGGTGGGAATTGAACAATGAGATCACATGGACTCTGGAAGGGGAACATCACACACTGGGGCCTATTATGGGGAGGGGGGAGGGGGGAGGGATGGCATTGGGAGTTATACCTGATGTAAATGACAAGTTGATGGGTGCTGACAAGTTGATGGGCGCAGCACACCAACATGGCACAAGTATACATATGTAACAAACCTGCACGTTGTGCACATCTACCCCAGAACTTAAAGTATAATAAATTAAAAAAAAAAAAAAGGAATTTAGAACTAGAAATACCATTTGACTCAGCCATCCCATTACTGGGTATATATCCAAAGGAGTATAAGTCATGCTGCTATAAAGACACATGCACACGTATGTTTATTGTAGCTCTACTCGCAATAGCAAAGACTTGGAATCAACCCAAATGTCCATCAGTGACAGACTGGATTAAGAAAATGTGGCACATATACACCATGGAATACTATGAGGCCATAAAAAAGGATGAGTTCTTGTCCTTTATAGGGACATGGATGCAGCTGGAAACCATCATTCTCAGCAAACTATGGCAAGAACATAAAACCAAACACTGCATGTTCTCACTCATAGGTGGGAATTGAACAATGAGATCACTTGGACACAGGAAGGGGAAGATCACACACCGGGGCCTATTGTGGGGTGGGGGGAGGGCGGAGGGATAGCATTAGGAGATATACCTAATGTAAATGATGAGTTAGTGGGTGCAGCACACCAACATGGCCCATGTACACATGTTTAACAAACCTACAGGTTGTGCACATGTACCCTAGAACTTAAAGTTTAAAAAAAAAAACAAAAACAGAATCATTGGCTTGGATGCATACTCTAGGTCCTCCACATCCTGTCTGCGAGATCTTGGTCATTGTACTAAATCTTACTGTGCCTTATTTTCTCACGAGAAAGGTAGGAGTTTAAATGGTACGTATCTAGCTTGATCAGTGAGGATTTAGGTTTAGCTGCATGTAACAAATGTGAGTTCAGTGGCTTGTGCAAATAATGTTTATTTTTCTAGGCTAACAAAAACTCAGGAGTAGGCAGTCCAGGGATGAAACAATGGCCCCAGGAGACCATCCGTGTTCTGGACTTTAAAAAACAGTTTTGTGTCACTATCCTTAATGTGTGGAGCAATATGTGACTTTTATTCTCATGGTCTCAAGACAGCTTCTATGTGCCTACCGATACATATATTCCAGGCAACGTCAGAGAGAAAGGAAAAGAGATAAAGCATAACATCTTTTCCTTAGAATGCTCTGCCTTATTGTTTGGTAATGCAAGCCCGTCCCAGAACCACTGCCTCTTTCTCATTGAATAGAACTGCATCATATGACCATGAAAGGGAAGCTAGAAATTTCAATAATTTAGCTAGCCATATTGCCACACCCAAACAAAATGAAGTTCTTATTTATGTTGAAAAAGGAGGAAAAGGGATACTGGCTAAGCAAATAGCAGTATCTGACACACTTGTAATGATGTCACATGGATCTACTGAGTTAGCATTTGTAAAGAACTAAGAACCATGGTGGAATATAAGAAGTATCCAGTAATTACTAGGGAATGTTTATAAGAAACTTAGTATGAAGCAAAGACTGGATATAGATGCCTTTGAAAAGAAGAAAAGTAAACTCTCCACCTATCACCACCTCCTACGTTGACTCCCTGGCGCTCCACCAAGTGCAAACTGCCTTCTTAATATGTTCTTATTGCCTGATTCTCTCTCTCTCTCTTTTTTTTTTTTTTTTTTTTTTATGAGACAGAGTCTTGCTCTGTCACCCAGGCTGGAGTGCAGTGGCGCGATCTCAGCTCACTGCAATCTCCACCACCTGGGTTCAAGCAATTCTCCTGCTTCAGCCTCCCAAGTAGTTGCGACTACAGGCATGAGCCAAAACACCCGGCTAATTTTTTGTATTTTTACTAGAGATGGGGTTTCACTATGTTGGCCAGGCTGGTCTTGAACTCCTGACCTCGTGATCCACCTGCCTCAGCCTCCCAAAGTCCTGGGTTTACAGGTGTGAGCCATCGTGCCCAGCCTCTGATTTTCAAATACTTGAAGACTCCTCATTTATTGAAATGGTGGCTTTTGGCCCAAGGCTCTTTTGGACAATGATAACTCATTGTTGTTTCTGCTGTCATGCTCTTTCAATCTGTGGAATGTCACTAGGAGAAGACACGGGACAGAGGAAAACAAAATGGCCTTGATGCAGCCAAACACCTGGCTGCAACAACATGCCAGTTCTCAACACTGGAGCAGGTTCAACGGCCAAATATGAGCTGAGACTTACAAAGTGTTGCACAAGCAAACTCTTTTTTTTTTTGAGAGGAAGTTTTGCCCTTGTTGCCTAGGCTGGAGTGCAATGGCATGATCTCAGCTCACTGCAACCTCCAAGTCCTGAGTTCAAGCAATTCTGCCTCAGCCTCCCAAGTAGCTGGGATTACAGGTATGTCCCACCACACCTGGCTAATTTTGTATTTTGTATTTTTTTTTTTTAAACTAGAGACAGGGTTTCACCATGTTGGTCAGGCTGGTCTTAAACTCCTGACCTCAAGTGATCCACCTGCCTCGGCCTCCCAAAGTGCTGGCATTACAGGAGTGAGCCACTGCACCCAGCCCAAATTTCTATTTAACTCTTTCCATGAATATTTTGGTATAAGGCACTAGCATCTCAGTCACCATTGCCAAGTACCCTTAAAACAGAAAAACTGACTGCTGATATCTGCGATTTCCTTTAAAGCAGTACTCTTTCTTGGATATTTTAAAGAATTCATCTACTCAACTCAGAGTGCAGCTAGAGGCTTTTTTTTCTCTTTCTTCTCCTTTTTCTTTGCCAAAAATTTATTGAGCATCTACTATAAACTTAATAATAATAGCATCCATACCGGAGAGACAGGATAAATAAGTCATAATTCATTAACTCATTCCCCAAATATATCTCTGTGCACTTCCTATGTGGTAGTACACTTTGTGAGCTGACTAGGGTACAATGATGTACACATTAAAGGAACTGGATAAGCCTGAATTCTGAGGTCTCCATGAGAGACAGATAAGTAAACACAGGACTACAATACACCAAGGTTAGTGACATGAATGAGCAGATGCCAAGGTCAATTGCAGGCTGGCTGAGTTTGGTTTAAGTTAAGAGCATTTCAATGCTATCCCCCTTTAGAAGAGGGGAATGTTTAATTGGGGTGATGCTTAAAAGTTACAGGGAAATTGAAAAATCCTTTCCCTCACTTAGATTTGTTTGATAAAATATACCAAAAATAGTACATGCTTTGAGATGCTGTGAAGCTATGAAAATGTGAGCTATAATAATTTGCCTTCAAGTTATTCATAAAAGTCTTGGTTTTTCTATCAAGTTTGCCGTAAGAAAAACATAACTTTTAGTGGAGAAAAAAAACATATAATGTGCATGCTATTATTTGTTGCCTGAGGGATGTTTCAATTTTGTCTTCTCTTACAAAAATAAATTAGATTTCAAAAGTATTCATCAGTGAGATAGTGGGATAACTATTGGAGAAGTGGTAGGTATTTTTTGAGAAAGAAGTCTGTAACTTGGGAGAATCATAGAATCACAGAATTTCTAGGCTGGAACGGACCTGAACTACCTGGGATAGAATGTGTAATGTGGTATGTAGAAATGACAAAAAAAGTCAACTGGGATTACAGAATCCAGCATTCTACATTTTAAAAAAATGTTTCATCTTCCATTCAGAGACTTTGATGTGAATACTGATGGAGTCAAATGAGACCATCTCATATCTCTTTGAATGCATTACTCCAAACACCATGTTTTGGTAAAGAGGAAAGGAGACATAGTAAATAAACTATACTCAGAATTTACAATTTTAGAATGGATTTCGGAAAATTCTTTAGAGTCAGCTTTTTACATGTGAAATACAGCAAAATGTATAAATGAAAAAAGAGCTGATTTTGTGTTCATATAAATGCATATGTTAGTAGGAATCATGTACCATGTAACATTAAAATACATAATATAATATATCGTATACAATTTTGTAATGTAAATGAGTCTTAGGAAGTACACTATGCATACTGTGGTTTAGCTAGAATTACTATGACAACCATAACTTTTGCATTTCCTAATTTTTTTCCAGTATGAATTTGCAACTTAAATGTCACATTTTCATGGATTTTGGCTTTCTTTCTCTACGCAGTTCAAAAAGAAAAGTCACACCCCAGTGCTCCTGTTAAGTCCTCATTTAATTAAGTGTACCTCCTAAGCAGGTCACACTTGTTCAGGGATCAAACATCTGGGTGGGTACCCTTGCAGTTAGACAAAAAAAAGAGAGAAAAAAGAAAGACTATAGCAAAGTCTTAGGATAGAGTTTGAAAAAAATTATAACATGTATAATTGATAATCAGTGTATCAAGTTCTCTTACTATGATGTTTTTTCTTCCAAGTTATTCATTGGTAGAAAAACAACATAAGAAAAAGGGGACATGATTTGACTCTTAGGACAGAAACCCACAGAAATTTTATTTCCAGATTATTCAAAAAATTATAAATAGAGGAGAATCCTTTTGTGATGTGGCTGCTTGACTTAACCATATCCTACATATAGCTTTATGGAGTGATCATTTTTCCAAGGTCTGATTCACCCCATGCTTTTATTTGAATTTATAGAATTTAGTTGTCTTTTCATGGGGCTTAAGTGCGTCACGTAAAAGTCTACAAGCTATGTTTGCTTGTCCGTTCTGTCCCTTTGTTATAAAAATTCATCATTTCTGGTTCATCTGTGTGCCATTTTGAAAAGTAACAAATACTAATTTAGTACTCTAAGATATTTAATGGAGTCTTTTTTGTTTTATTTTGAGACGGAGTCTTGCTCTGTTGCCAAGGCTGGAGTGCAGTGGCGCAATTTCAGCTCTCATTTTTTTTTTTTTTTTTTTTTTTTTGTCATTGTTGACCAGGTTGGCCTCAGACATGTAGCCTCACCTCCCTGTGCACTTGCAGTCTCTCATCGTAGAGGTCAAACAATCTTATAGGGGAACAACTCAGTTATGGTTATCTACTCCTGCCAGAAGGTCATGCAGCGTATTATGTAGCATGCAGTGTATTATGTAGTATGTTCTAAAAATAAAACAGAAGATATCATATAAGGGAATTAAATCAGTATGTACATTCACATTCATTCATTTAACAAACGTTTATTGGGGATCTACTCTATGCCAGGCACTACACACACACACACAGGCACAAACCCCAAACTAGACACACTGCACATACATCTTGACCTTGTACAAATGTGGGAGTAGCTGGGGAAGCAAAGATCTGGGAAGGAGCAGTTGGAATATTAGAGACTGAGCTACTATCCAGTTTTCAGGACACTGGTATGTGTGGACAAGTTGGTGCTTGCAGGGAAATCCAAGAAACTGAGTGCATTCTAATACTAACGAGTCTGTTAAGGGATTTATGTTGCCTCTATATCAAGCATCTGGGTTGGGTCTGGTCTGCTATTCATTAGCATAGCCAGCATTCAAGGAAACAACTGGATGCTGAGCACAGGAAACTTGAGACAAGATAGGACCTGCTAGGCATTTCTGCATCTTTCCATGATAGTGCCTGATTTTGAAAAAGGTTTTCTCAGAGTAATGATAGCTGCTTCACATTGTCTCTCAAATATCATGCAAGTTTCTCCTTTGGTCAGCTCTAACCAGCTACCAAGGGAGAAAGGAATCCTAGTTCCTAAGGTAACCAAGGTGACAGTAGCACAATCTAGCACTACAGTGTTCAATATAGAAACGTTGCTGCTCCTGGGATGCCTAAAAACTTACAGCCCATATAATGGAGTTATTACAGAATTCAGGGAAGAAGTGAATCTAAGTTTGTTCTGATAGGAGAGGGTTTTGTAGAGTTAACAAAGGATTGTTGGAATGGCTCACAGACCTATGGTTTAGGAAAAGGGAAGACTGGGGGATTGTGTAACAATTCATGTAAAATACATATGAAACCAAACACTTAGATTGCATGAATTAGATGACATTATTCCTATTTTTTATTAAGAGAATTGAGAAGATGAAGATAAGGTGACTTATGCAAGGTTATATAACTGTCAAATACTTGAATTCTAACTTGGTTTTTCTGAATCAAAATTCTCTCTCTTTCTCCTGTACTGTTGCTGCCTTCTGAGTGACCTCATAATTAAAGGTCTTCATTTATTTAATAAGCACTTTTTGAATGATTATACTGTACACAACCTGAGAGTTGGTTCTGAGAATTGGTGTAGAACAATCTCTGCCCTTGAGGACCATGTTACCTTGCATAAAAGACATACACTGAACTAACTTATAGGAAAGTCTCCTTTTCGTGCCAGGTAGCAAGACAGTAAGGTTCAGTGGGAGCCCAGAGGAGGAAGAGAGCAATTCTGAGTGTTGGCAAGAGAGGGCTTCACAAGGGCACCATGGAGTAACCTTCAAGAGAAGGATAATTAGAACCAGATTGCTTGGGTTTGGGTTTAAATCTCATTGCCACCATCTGACTAGCTGTTTCCCTTGGACAATTTGTTCATTATCCCTTACTTCAGTTACTACAGTTATAAAATGGGGATGGTAGTAATATTTCCTATCCCTGAGGTAGGAGTATTACTGAGGTGATAGTAAAGGGCTAAAAGTAGTGCTTGGTACATACTAATGGTAAGAACTGCCATTAAGAATTAAAACTGTAGCATTTACAACCACTATGGTGAACAGTTTGAAGATTCCTCAAAAAACTAAAAATAGAGCTACCATATGATCCAGCAATCCCACTACTGGGTATATAACCAAAAGGAAGGTAATCAGTACTCTGAAGAGATATCTGCACTTCCATGTTCGTTGCAACACTATTGACAATAAGTAACATCTGGAAGCAACCTAAGTGTCCACCAACAAGAGAACGGATAAAGAAAATGTGGTACCTCTGAACAATGAAGTAATATTCACCCATAAAAAGGAATGAGGTCCTGTCGTTAGCAACAACATGGGTGGAACAGGAGATGACAATGTTAAGTGAAATAAGCCAGGCACAGGAAAGCAAACATTGCATGTTCTCACTTATTTGTGATCTAGAAAATAAAAACAATTGAACTCAGGAACATAGAGAGTAGAAGAATGGTTACTAGAGGCTGGGAAGGGTAGTAGGGGGCTGAGGGGAGGTGAAGATGGTTAATGAGTACAAACAAATTAGAAAGATGAAAAAGCAATAAACATATTTGCAGCACTATTCACAATAGCAAAGACTTGGAATCAACCCAAATGTCCATCAGTGACAGATTGGATTAAGAAAATGTGGCACATATACACCATGGAATACTATGCAGCCATCAAAAAGGATGAGTTTGTGTCCTTTGTAGGGACATGGATGCAGCTGGAAACCATCATTCTTAGCAAACTATCACAAGAACAGAAAACCAAACACCGCATGTTCTCACTCATAGGTGGGAACTGAACAATGAGATCACTTGGACTCAGGAAGGGGAACATCACACACCGGGGCCTATCATGGGGAGGGGGGAGGGGGGAGGGATTGCATTGGGAGTTATACCTGATGTAAGTGACGAGTTGATGGGTGCAGCACACCAACATGGCACAAGTATACATATGTAACAAACCTGCACGTTATGCACATGTACCCTACAACTTAAAGTATGATAATAATAAATAAATTTAAAAAAAAATAACATTTTGGATATACTTGGATAAATACATTGTTAAAATTAAAAAAAAAAAAAGAAAGATGAAAAAGCCCTACTTTTTGATAGCACAATATACTGATTATAGTCAATAATAACTTAATTGTACATTTCAAAATAACTTAAATAATGTAATTGGATTATTTGTAATTCAAAGGATAAATGTTTGAGGGGACAGACACCACATTCCCCATGGTATGCTTATTTGACATTGCATGCTTGTATCAAAACATCTCATGTACCCCATAAATATATACACCTCCTATGTACCCACATTTTAAAAAATTAAAAAAACTGTAACATTAGTTTCTACGCAGAATAAAGAAACATAAGTAAGGGAAAAGAATAGGGAATAAAAGAATGTGGGTGAGGGAAATTACAAGGAACAAACCATAGAAACCTAAGACCCAGGCTGAGGAAGGAAACATAGAAAGCATATGGCCAGTAGATACTCATGGAAACTTGGCTAAATTGTGAGGTATGAGTGTCTGTATTTGTGTGTTTTGGTGTTCTGGGGTGGCATTTCTAATTACATATGAAACTAACATGAAGGAAGTTGGAGAAGTTGAATGAATCCAGACCCAAGATAGGGAGCCATGACAGTGGAATGGACAAAAACACAACTAACTGGATGAAAAATGTTTGAAAGCACAAAAAGATTGGAGGTGCAACCCATCACATAAGAAAGGTCAAAGAGCATCAGGACTAAGTGCAGGGATTTCTGGAAGCTTTCTGGCATTGCCTTTGACTCTGAAAGGCAGTAGGGGAAAGCTAAGAGATAGTGAGAAAGACACACCTGTGAAGACCTTAAGACATTTGGTTACAGATGCTCTCAAGAGGAATATGGGAATTTCTGATGGTTTGAGTGTGTTCCCCCAAAGTATATGGGTTGAAAACTTAGTTCCCCAGTGCAATGATATTAAAAGGTGGGACCTTTAAGGATTGATTAGGTCATAAGGGCTACACCCTCATGAAAGGATCGATGTTGTTATCCTGGAAGTGGGTTAGTTATATCAGGAGTGAGCTCCTGATAAAAGGATAAGTTTGGCCCCCAATTTCTCTCTCTCTGTCTCTCTCGCATGTGCTTCTTTGTCATGTGATACATTTCACCATAGGGTGACCCTTGACAGATGCCAGCACTGTGCTCTTGGACTTCACAGCCTCCAGAATGATGAGCCAAATAAACTTCTCTTCTATATAAGGTACCTAGTCTGTGGTGTTCTGTTATAGCAGCAGAAAACTAAGATAGGATTAGGAAAAAAAAAGAGAGAGAGAGAGAAGCCAGAATTAGAGACAGATTTCTATATGACTTGTGATTATTAGGAAAACTTATAGAATGCAGTTCTTAGGGAGATCAGAAGTTTTTAAGTGAAAAGGAAATGGATTTCCTATAAGGTGATCCTTGGTGAGTAATTAGAAACATAGCTTTATCTGAACCCCAAATAATTCCAGTACAAATAAAGATAACTTTAAAAATCTTGTTGTAATTAGAAACAAAAAACTTTAAAAAAAACCATGATGAAACTTAAAACATAATTACAATTGAGTGATATTGAAGATACTTCTAGTAAATAATTTGAAATTTGAAAAATGCTACTACAGTGGAACTTAGTAAGAAATATGTAGTCTTAAATGCTTATATTAGAAAACAAGAAAGGCTGAAAATTAATGATCCAAGTATTCAACATGGGAAGTAAGAACAATAAAACCAAAAAATGTCGAATTGGGAAGATAAAAAATATGAACATAAATTAATGATTTAGGGAAGACGGAATGGAGAGAATCAACAGAGTTAATAGACTATTAAAAATAGCAGATCTTGTAATTCCAGCCCTTTGGGAGTCTGAGGCAGGTGGATCATGAGGTCAGGAGTTTGAGATCCGCCTGGCCAACATTTTGAAACCCCGTCTCTACAATAATACAAAAAGTAGCCGGGTGTGGTGGTGCACAACTATAATCCCAGCTATTAGGGAGGGTGACGCAGGAGCATCTCTGGAACCCTGGAGGCAGAGGCTGCAGTAAGCTGAGATTGTGCCACTGTACTCTAGCCTGGGTGACAGAGTGAGACTCTGCCTCAAAAAAAAAAAAAAAAAAAAAAAAAAAAAAAAAAAAAAAAAAGAGAGAGAAAGAAAGAAAGAAAAAAAAAAAAGAAAAAAAAATCTTTGAAAAGTACAATAAGATTGACTCTACTGAGAGTAATAAAAAATGGAGTAAGAAATAATAAGACAAATAAAAAGGGTCATAAATACATAGGAAACAGAACTTTAAAAAATAAAACATAGTAAAAAATAGTTTAATAAAAGAGTATCCTATTTTACAGAAATAAAGTTTTTAAATTTTGGCCTAAGGAACAAATTTTGGGAAAATATATCACCAAAAAATTATCAAAATTAAATATAAAATACAAATATGTTCTGATCATTAAAAGAACAGAATAAAAAATTTAAAGTCTTCCTAGAGAGTTGTACTGGCAAGTTCTAACAAACATTGTAATTCCAAACATTCATAAATGCTTCCAGAGAACAGAAAAGATAGAAAATTCTCTAACTCATTTTATGAAGTTGATATAACCATGATATAATATCCAGATACAAGGACAATACAAGAAATAAAATTATAGGTCAATCATATGTATGAATGTAGATGCAATTAAAATGCTAGCAAATAAAATCCAGAAACATCAAAAAGGATAATAAATAAGGACTGAGCTGGATTTATGTAAGAAATATATGTTTGGTTTAATGTTATAACATTTATTTACTTCACCACATTGACAGATTAAAGGGAAAAAAATTCATCTGAGCATCCTGATTTTACCATTTGCTAATATTCACATGGTAGAAAACTAGAAACAGAGAGGAAATTTCTAAATTGATGAAAGTAACTACAAATATTTCACACAAAGATCATACTTGATGAAAAGTTTAAAGAATTTGCCTTAAAGTCAAGAACAAAGGAGAAATGACCACTATCACCACTTCTGGTCAACATGACCACAATAAAAGAAGAAAAATAATTCACAAGGATATAAAAGAAGAAAAACTGTGAGTAAGTCCAAATAGTATCATTGTTTACATGGAAAACCAAAACCAACTGATTTGTAGAATCAAGAAAGAAGTTTAGCAAGATTGATAGGTAAAAGAGCTATGTGTAAAATCAATGACATTCCTAAGTACCTTTAACAACAATTAGAAAATGAACTAAAAAAGGTACAACAGAAAAAGAACCAAAAAACCCCACAAAATACTTATGAATAAACTTAATCAAAACATTTCCAAAAGCTGAAAAAAAAATTTATTATATCATATATAAAATTATATAAACTGAGAGAAATATCATATTCAAGCAAAGGAAGGTTCAATCATCCCAAACTCAATATAGAAATTTAATGTAATTCCAATCAAAATTTAAAAGAATGTTTTTGGAACTTGTAATGTGATTTTATAATTTATAAAATCTTATAGGATCAAGAATAGACAAAACCATTTTGAAGAAGAATCAGACAGAGGCGCTTATCTTACTAGATTATCAAGAATTTGTTATAGAGTTATAAGCAGTACAGTGTCATATTGGTTCAAGAAGAGGCAAATAGACTGTTTTAGTCAGGGTTCTCTAGAGGCACAGAACTAATGGAATATATATATATATGTATTTAAAGGGGAGTTTACTAAGTATTAACTCACATGATCACAGGGTCCCCCAATAGGCCATCTGCAGGCCGAGGAGCAAGAAGAGCCAGTCCAAGTTTCAAAACTGAAGAACTTGGAGTCTGATATTTGAGGGCAGGAAACATCCAGCACGGGAGAAAGATATAGGCTGGGAGGCTAGGCCAGTCTCTCTTTTCACATTTTTCTGCCTGCTTATATTCTAGCCTTGCTGGCAGCTGATTAGATTGTGCCCAACCAGATTAATGGTGGATCTGCCTTTCTCAGTCCACTGACTTAAATGTTAATCTCCTTTGGCAACACCCTCACAGACACACGCAGGATCGATACTTTGTATCCTTCAATCCAATAAAGTTGACAGTATTAGCCAGCACATAGACCAGTATGATAAAGGGTGTAGAAACAGATCTAGGCATATATGCAACCTTGTGATATGACAAAGTTGGTGTTGTAGATCAGTGGGTTAAAAAATGACTATTCAATACATTGTACTGAGAAAATTTCTTATCCAAAAGAAGAAACACAAAACAAACAAACAAAAAGAAATAAAATCTCTAACTCACATCATGTCCAAAAATTAATTCTAGATGGCTTAAGAATTTTATTGTGAAAGCCCAAATTTTAAAGCTTATATTAGTAGAAGCAAACGTACAATCATATATTGGTGACTTTGGTGTAGGAAAGGATTTCTTAAATAAAACCTTCAGAATGGAAACCACAAAGGAAAGTATTGATAAATTAAAATACATTTAAATTGAGATTTACTTTTGATTAAAAAACACACAAAGGATGGGGTCAGGGGAATGGAGACGATCAGGAAAAATAGCTAACACATGCTGGGTTGAATACCTAGGTGATGGGTTGTTCTGTGCAGCAAATCACTATGGCACATATTTATCTATGCAACAAACCTGCACATCCTGCACATGTATCCCGGAACTTAAAATAAAATAAAATATAAAAAGAAAAGAAAAAAAAACACACACACATACACAAAGAAAATGAAAAGACAAATAACAAATGAAGACAAAATATTTATATTTTTAATACATATATTCAATAAAGATTTGTTGTATAGAAAATATAACTTCAAATCTGTAAATTCAAGTAATCCAATGGAATGTGTGTGTGTGTGTGTGTGTGTGTGTAGATACATAAACAGAAGCAGAGGCAGTAATGCTAATAAAATGGGATAAAGAAATGCTTAACCTCAGTAGTATTTAAATATATAAAACTTAAAATTACAACAGGATAACATTTCCCACCTACTATAATGGTAAAACCTAAGAAGTCTGACAATATGCAGTGTTGGGAAGATAAGTAATAGCGTGAACTCTCACTATAAACACTTACCATTGGATAATCTGACATTATCCAATAAAATTGAAGATGTACATATACCATAACTGACAAGTATGTATATTTATACAGTATGGAACTCTTGCATATTTGTTTCAGGAGACATAAGCAGAGTTCATAGTAACCAAAATAACTAGAAACAAACCAACCATCCATAAAAGTTGAACACATAAGTTTTAGAACATCATGCAACTGGATACTGTATAACAATAAGAAAGAATGAAATGGCATCTTTCAGAATGACAGAATAAGGAGTTTGGCCGACACTCTTTTCAGTAAAACAACAATTTAACCAGTGAAAATTGTAAAACACAAAAATGTAAAGTCCATGGAAATTGTATTAGTACATACAGCAAATATGGAAATACTCATTCAACAAAATCAACTAAATCTTGATAAGAATCTAGCAACATAGAAAAAGGATCACACACCATTACCAAATGTGATTTATCTCAGAAATGTAAGATTGGTTCAACATACAAAAATCAATGAATATAATGCAACATCCTATTAAAATAAGGACAAAATAACAGGTGCAGAAAAAGCAATGGAGAAAATTCCAACCAGGAAAAGAAACTTTCTCAACCTGACAAAGATCATGAAGATCATGTATGAAAAACCTGTAACTTGCATTAGGTTTAATGGTGAACACCAGAATGTTTTCTCTCCCTTTAAGATTAGGAATAAGACAAGGGCATCCATTCTTGCAGCTTTTATTCAATATTGTGTTGGAGGTTCTAGCTAGAACAATTATGCAAGTAAAAGAAAAAGGCTTCCAGATTGGAGACAAGGAAGTAAAACTATGTCTATTTGCAGTTGACATGATTTTTTTGCATTTAGAAAATCTTACCGAATCTATTAGAAACTATCAGAGCCAATAATCAAGTTAAACAAGAGTCCATGATACAGAAATAATATAAAAATCAACTGTATTTCTATAGAAAAGTAACAATTTGAAAATAAAATTTTAAAAACAATTCAATTTGCAATACCCTCAAAATGAACAAAATACTTAGAAATAAATTTAACAAAATAGTGCAAGATTTGTACACTGAAATTTTAAGGAAAGCCTCCATAAATGGAAAGACATTTATATTCATGAATTGGAAGATTTAATATTCTTGTCAATACTCCCCAAATTGACCTACAGATTCAATGCAATCCCTATTAAACTGCTAGCTGGCTTTTTGCAGAAACTGAAAATTGACCCTAAAATTCATATGGAAATATAAGGAAATCAGAATAGCTAAAACAATCTTAGAAAAGAATAAAGTTGGAGGACCCACATTTCCCAACTTCAAAACTTACTACGAAGTGTACTCAATACTTACTTTATATTTATTATGACAGTAATCAAGATAGCATGGTACCAGCATAAAGATGGCTATATTGATCAATGGAATGAAAATGAGGTCCAAAAATGAGCTCTCACTTTTATTGTTAACTAATTTTTGAAAAGGGTGCTAAGACAGTTCCATGAGGGAAAGTATAGACTTTTCAGCAATTGGGGCTGTGACTACTGGATATCCACTTGGAAAAGTATTAATTTAGACCTCTACTCTGCACTGTGCACAAAAGGAATGCAAAATAGATCAAAGACCTAAATGTAAAAGTTTAAGCTATAAAACTTTTAAACAAAAAATAGGAGTAAATCTTTCTGACTTTGAGTTTGTCAGATTTTTAGCTATAAGACTAAAAGATAACTAAAAGAAAACAACAGATAAATTGTGCTTCCCCAGAATTAAAACATTTTGTCCTTTAAAATTTTGTGCTTCTTACCATAAAGAAAGTAAAAAAGAAAAAAAAACACAGAACAGGAGAAAATTTATTGGATGGGGACTTTTATATAGAATAAAAAAACTACTCAAAACTCTAAGACGACAATTAATCCAGCTTTAAAGTGGTTGATATACTGCCGCAGGCATGCACACATGTGCACAACGCTCTGCTGACCACTGCCACTGGTGGGCATGTGCAGGAAACCCCCTGCTGCTCACCACCTCCTTGCTAAATCATTTTTGCTGGCGCAGTTCACAGGAGTGTTGTTGCCAGCAGACTGGGAATATCTTGGCCCCACCAGCACAGCAGATGCTTAACCTCAAGGGGCCAGAGAAAAAAGCTGCAGGCCTGGTCTCATCCCTCGAGGCTTAGAACATGAAGCCCAGGAGAACTGAGCTGAGCACTGGACCCTCAAAATCATCCAGAAATGAGGTCAATTGACAAAACCCAACTTATGCCACAGTCAAACCATCAAGGAAATCAAAGAATATAAAAAGCAAAAAACCCCATCCAAAGGACAGCAAAGATTAAAGGAACATTGACTCATACAGATGAGAAACAGTGAAATAACTCTGGCAATTCTAAAAGCAAGAGTGTCTTCTTACCTCTAAATGACACACTAGCTCCCCAGTAATGGTTGTTAACCAGACAGAAATAGCTGAAATGACAAACAAATAATTTAGATTCTGGATGGCAATGAAAATCATTGAGATTCAGGAGAAAGTTGAATCTAAGGAATCCCATAAAATGATACAAGAGCTGAAAGATGAAATAGTCATTTTAGGGAAGAACAAAACTGATCTTCCAGAGCTGAAAAACTCACTACAAGAATTTCATAATACAATCAGAAGTATTAACAAGAGAATAGACCAAGCTGAGGAAAGAATATCGGAGCTCAAAGACTGGTTCTGCGAATCAACTCAGTCAGACAAAAATAAAGGAAAATAAAGGCCAGGCACAGGGGCTTAACTGTAATACCAGCACTTTGAGAGGCTGAGGCAAGAGGATAGCTCGAGCCCAGGAGTTCAAGAGCAATCCAGACAACATAGTGAGAAGTATAAATAACAAAAAAACCCAGCCTGCCAGGTATAGTGGCATGCACCTGTAGTCCCAGCTATACAGAAGGCTGAAGTGGGAGGATTGCTTGAGCTCAGGTGCTCAAGGATGCAGTGATCTGTGATTGCACCACTGCACTCCAGCCTAGATGACAGAGTGAGATGCTGTCAAAAAAAAAAAAAAAAAAAAAAAAAAAAGAAAAGATTTTTTAAAATGAACAAAATGGCTGAGAAATACGAGATTACGTAAAGGATGAAACCTATGACTCTCTGGCAACCCAGGAAGAGAGAGGGGAAGAGAGAGCAAACAACTTGGAAAACATATTTGAGGATATCATCCATGAAAATTTCCCCAAGCTTGCTAGAAAAGTCAACATGCAAGTTCAGGAAATTCAGAGAACCTCTAAGAAATACTATATAAGACGACCATCCCCAAGACACATAGTCTTCAGATTCTCCAAGGTCAATGTGAAATAAAAATATGAAAAGCCACTAGAGAGAAGAGGCAGATCACGTACAAGGGGAACCCCATCGGGCTAACAGCAGAGCTTTCAGCAGAAACTATACAAGCCAGAAGAGATTGGGGGCCTATATTCAGCATCCTCAAAGAACAGAAATTTCAAACAAGATTAAATATTCAGCCAAACTAAGCTTCACAAGTGAAGTAGAAATATAATCCTTTTCAGATAAGCAAATGCTAAGAGAATTTGTTACCATGAGCTTGCCTTTCAAGAGGTTCTTCAGTGAATGCTAAACATGGAAACAAAAAACTGCTACCTGCCACCACAAAAACACACACTGTAGTGTATGCATAGCCCACTGACACTGTAAAGTAATTATACCATCAAGTCCACATAACAGCCAGTTAACACAACAACTCACTGGTAGTATCAAATCATCACATACCGACATTAACGTAGAATGTAAATGGGCTCAATGTTCCACTTAAAAGGCATAGAGTGGCAAGTTGGATAAACAATCAAGACCCAACTGTATCCCGTCTTCAAGAAACCCATCTCACATGCAGTGGCACCCATAGGCACAAAGTCAAGGAATGGAGAAAGATCCATCAAGCAAATGGAAAACAAAAGAGAGCAAAGGTTGTCATTCTTATTTCAAACAACACGAGCTTTAGACCAACAATGATCAAAAAGGACAAAGAAAAGCATTACATAATGTAAAGGATTCGATTCAAAAATAAGGGTCAACTATCTTAAATATATGTGCACCCAACAATGGAGTACCCAGATTTATAAAAACAAGTTCTTAGAGGCATATGAAGAGACTTAGATAACCACATAATAATAGTGGGAGAGTACAACATCCCACTGATAGTGTTAGATTAATAAGGTAGAAAACTAACAAAGATATTCAGGACCTAAATTTGATGCTTGACCAAATGGACTTAACAGATATTTATAGAACACTCTACCCCAAACCAAAAGAATATACCTTCCTCTCATCCACACACAGCACATTCTCTAAGATCAACCATATGCTCAGTCACAAAGCAATTCTCAACAAATTCAAAAAACCCAAAATGATACCAACCACCATCTCAGACCACAGGGCCATACAAATAGAAATCAAATGGAAATTAAACAACCTGCTCCTGAATGACTTTTGGGTGAAGAATGAAATAAGGTCAGTTATCAAAAACTCCTTTGAAACTAGCGAAAACAAAGATACAACATACCAGAATCTCTGGGCCACAGCTAAAGCAGTGTTAAGAGGGGAGTCAATAGTACTAAACATCTATATCAAAAAGTCAGAAAGATTTCAAAAAACCTAACACCACACCAAGAGGAACTAGAAAAACAAAAGCAAACCAATCCCAAATCTAGCAGAATACAAGAAATAATCAAAATCAGAGATGAACCGAATGAAATTAAAACACAAAAATCCACACAAAAGATAAATGAAACCAAAAGTTGTTTTTTTTGAAAGAATAAATAAGATTGATAGACGACTACTAGATTAATAAAGAAAAAAGGAGACATTACAAATAAACACAATCTGAAATGACAAAGAAGACATTATCACCAACCCCACAAAAATACAAAAACACTCAGAGGCTATTACGAACACCTCTATGCAAACAAACTAAAAAGCCTAGAAGAAATGGGTAAATTTCTGGAAACATACAACCTCTGAAGTTTGAACCAGGGAGAAATTGGATATCTGAACAGATCAATAATGAATTCCAAAATTGAATCAGTGATAATAAATTATTCTACTATAAACACATGCACACATAAGTTTATTGCAGCACTATTTACAATAGCAAAGACTTGGAACCAACCCAAATGTCCATCAATGATAGAATGGATAAAGAAAAGGGGGCACATATACACCATGGAATACTATGCAGCCATAAAAAAGAATGAGATCATGTCCTTTGCAGAGACATGGATGAATCTGGAAGCCATCACTCTCAGTAAACTAACACAGGAACAGAAAACCAAACATCACATATTCTCACTCACAAATGGGAGTTGAACAATGAGAGCACATGGACACAGGGAGGGGAACATCACACACCAGGGCCTGTTGGTGGGTGGGAGGCAAGGAATACATGCAGGACTTAAAACCTAGATGATGGGTCAATAGGTGCAGCAAACAGCCATGGCATACCTGTGTAACAAACCTGCACATTCTGCACATGTATCCTACAACTTAAACAAACAAACAAAAAGTACCAAACAGAAAATACCCTAAAGCAGACAGATTCACAGCTGACTTGTACCAGGTATATAAAGCAGAGCTTGTATCAATCCTACTAAAACTATTCCAAAAAGTCAAGGAGGAGGGACTCCTCCCTAACTCATTCTATGAGACCAACATCATTCTGATACCAAATCTGGCAGAGACACAACCAGAAAAGAAAACAGGCCAATATCCCTGGTGAACATGGTCATAAAAATCCTCAACAAAATACTTGCAAATCAATTCCAGCACAGATCAAAAGCTAATCTACCTGGGTCAATTAGGTTTTATTCCTGAGATGCAAGGCTGTTACAACATATGGAAGTCAATAACTGTGATTCATCAGATAAACAGAACTGAAAATAAAAAACACACAATCATCTCAACCAATAAAGAAAAGGTCTTCAATAAAATTCAAAATCCTTTCATGTTAAAAATCCTAAACAAACTAGGCATTGAGGGAACACACCTCAAAATAATAAGAGCCATCTATGACAAACCTAGAGCTAACATCATATTGAATGGGCAAAAGCTGGAAGCATTCTGCTTAAGAAGCAGGACATGACATGGATGCCCACTCTCACCACTCCTATTCAACATAGTTCTGGACATCCTAACTAGAGCAATCAGTCAAGAGAAAGAAATAAAAAGCATCCAAATACGAAGAGAGAAAAATCAAACTATCTCTCTGCAGATGGTAAGAGTCTATACATAGAAAATCCCATCATCTCTGCCCAAAGGCTCCTAGAACTGATTAACAACTTCAGTAAAGTATTAGGATACAAAATCAATGTATAAAAATTAGTAGCATTTCTATATACCACCAAACTGAGAGTCAAATTAAGAAGGCAATTGCATTCACGATAACCACACACACACACAGAAATACCTAGAAATACAGCTAACCAGGGAGGTGAACTATATATACAATGAGAATTACAAAACTCTGCTGAAAGAAATCAGAGATGACACAACTAAATGAAAAAACACTCCATGTTCATGGACTGGAAGACTCAATATTGTTAAAATGGCCATACTTATCAAAGCCGTTTATAGATGCAATGCTATTCCTGTTGAATTACCAACTGCATTTTTTATATAATTGCAAAAAATTATTCTAAAATTCATATGGAAATGAAAAAGAGCCTGAATATCCAAAGCAATAGTAAGCAAAAGAACAAAGCCAGAGGCATCACACTACTCAACTTCAAACTGTACTACAAGGCTACAGTAACCAAAACAGCATGGTACTGGTATAAAAACAGACACATAGGTCAGTTGAATAGGTTAGAGAAAATTAGGCCACACACCTACAACCATCTGATCTTTGACAAAATTGACAATAACAAGGAATGGGGAAAGAATTCTCTATTCAATAAATGGTGCTGGGATAACTGGCTAGCCATATAGATAAAATTGAAACTATACTCCTTCCTTTCACTATATACGAAAATAAACTCAAGACAAATCAAAGACTTAGATGTAAAACCTAAAACTATAAAAATCTTAGAAGAAAATACGTGAAATGCCATCTGGACACAGGCCTTGGCAAAGATCTCATGATGGAGACTCCAAAAGCAGTTGCAACAAAAGCAAATAGTGACAAGTGGGACCTAATGAAACTAAATAGCTTCTGCACAGCAAAGGAAACCACCAACAGAGTAAACAGACAACCTACAGAATGGGAGAAAATATTTGCAAACTATGCATCCAATGAAGGTCTAATACCCAGAAACTGTAAGGAACTCAAACAACTCAGCGAGTAAAAACCAAACAATCCCATTAAAAATGGCAGAGTATATGAACAGACACTTCTCAAAGGAAGACATACATGCTTCCAACAAGCATATGAAAAAAATGCTTAACACCACTAGTCATTAGAGAAATGCAAATTAAACCACAGTGAGATTCCATCTCACACCAGTCAGAATGGCTATTATTAAAAAGTCAAAAAATAACAGATGTTGGCGAGGTTGCAGAGAAAAAGAGAATGCTTACATACTGCTGGTGAGAATGTAAATTATTTCAGCCACTATGGAAAGCAGTCTGGAGATTTCTTAAACAACTTATGACAGAATGACCATTCAACCCAGCACTCTTTACTGGGTATATACCCAAAAGAATATAAATTATTCTACCATAAAGACACATGTATGCTTATGTTAATTGCAGTACTTTCCACAGTAGTAAATAAATGAAATCAACTTAGATGCCCATCAAACAGTGGTTTGGATGAAGAAAATTTGGTACATATACACCGTGGAATAATATACAGCCATGAAAAAATGAAATTATGTTCTTTGCTACAACATGGATACAGTTGCAGGTCATTATCCTAAGCAAATGATGCAGGAACAGAAAACCAAATACCTCACTTTCTGATGTATAAGTGAGTGCAAAACATTGAAAACACATGGGCACAAAGAGGGGAACAATAGAAACCAGGACTTACTTGAGAGTGGAGGGTGGAAGGAGACTGAAGATAGAAAAACTACCTATTAGGTACTATGTTCACTAAAATCATTTGTACATACAATTTACCACTGTATCAAACCTGGACATGTACTCTCAAACCTAAAATAAAAGTTGGAGGAAAAAAATGGGCAATACTTTGAATAGCCATTCTTTCCAAGTAGATACACAAATGTGCCAATAAGCACATGCTCAACATCCTGAGTCATTAGGGAAATGTGAATCAAAGCTACGTAAGGTAGTACATCACACCCATGATGACAGTTGCAATTAAAAAGAAAAAGGTTGTTGGTAAGGTTGTGGAAGAATTGGAATCCTCCATTGCTGGTTGGAATGTTATAGCTGAGAGTCATCTTCCACTTAGTGCTTTGAAGATGTTTCTGCTTCTACTTCTGACTTCTATTCTTACTGACAAAAAGTCTGCTGCCTATCTGATGATCTTACCTGTTTAGACAATTTAATTATTTTTGATAGCTATTATGATTCTTAACCTTTGATATGCTATAGTTTTTGTTATAAGTTCTCTTTGGTTTTTTCTTTAACACACTTGAATCTGCTGTAGGTTTTTCTTTGAGTTAGTTTTCTTTGAGTTACATATTATCTCTTCAGTAATGCCTCTCCATTCCTTTTATCTTTCTGGAAATTCTCTTAGATATATTTTAAAGCTTCCTATTATTTGCTCTATTCTCTTTCATGTTTTTCATCTCTTTATTTCTTTTGAATTCTTGGTGATTTCTAATTATGAATCTTTTCATTAATACTCTCTTAAGTTGTCTAATTTTCTGTTTGACCCATATATTGTATTATTTTTTCCATTTGCAATGAGTATGGTTTTCATTTCTAGAAATTCTATTTGTGAAAAAACTACCCTGAAATTTATATTTCTTATTTTATCTCTTTAAATATTATATAAATAAAGCATATGTAACTTTAAAATATTTAGAATATAGTCATTCCTTTCTTTCTTCCTTTTCTTTTCTCTCTTTCTTTCCCTCTTTATTGCTTTTCTTTCATCCATGCAAAATGTATTTATTGATTGCCAATATGTGCCAGGAAATAGAAATAGAGCATGAAAAAAATATAAAGTTCTGCCCTCAGATATGTCTCTCTTTAATGACCTCTCTCATAGATACATAGATATAGATGGACATATATGTAGATAAGGATATAATATAGATACAGAGTTAGCTTAGTTGGAGACATGTTTTTTGGAGAAAGGTAAAGCAGGGTAGAAGGGAGATGTGGGAAAATGAGTAGGAGTTGCAGACATTATGTATGATCACTCTGTGCCAATATGTGCCAGGAAATAGAAATAGAGCGTGAAAAAAAGGTAAAGTTCTGCCCTCAGATATGTCTCTCTTTAACGCCCTCTCTCATAGATACATAGATATAGAGGGACATATATGTAGATAAGGATATAATATAGATATAGAGTTAGCTTAGTTGGAGACATGTTTTTTTGGAGAAAGATAAAGCAGGGTAGAAAGGAGATGTGGGAAAATGGGTAGGAGTTGCAGACATTATGTATGAGGTGGTCAGGGAAGGCTCTATAATAAAGCATCATTTAAGCAGAGCCTGGAAGGGAGTAAGGGAGCAGATCATGTGGGTGTCTTGGAGAAGGGCATTCTAGATAACCCGAACCTTAAGTGCCAACATCCTGAGGTTAAGAAATTTTAATTTATTTTTTAGGCTGGGCGCGGTGGTTCATGCCTGTAATCCCCGCACTTTGAGAGGCCCAGGCGGGCAGATCACGAGGCCAGGAGTTTGAGGCTAGCCTTACCAACATGGTGAAACCCCATCTCTACTAGAAGTACAAAAATTAGCCGGGCATGGTGGCGCATGCCTGTAATTCCAGCTGCTCAGGAGGCTGAGGCAGGAAAATCGCTTGAACCCGGGAGGCGGAGGTTGCAGTGAGCCAAAACCCTGCCACTGCACTCCAGCTTGGGAGACAGAGTGAGACTCCACCTCAAAAAAAATAGTATTTTTTAAAAATTTATTTTTTTAATTGTTAATTTTTGTAGGTACATAGCAGGTATATATATTGATGGGATATAGATGACATTTTGATACCAGCATGCAATGCATAATAATCACATCAGGATAAATGGGGTATCCATTACCTCAAGCATTTATCTTTTGTGTAATACACAATCCAATTATACTATTTTAGTTATTTTTAAATGTACAATTAAATTATTTTTAATTATAGTCACCAGGTTGGGCTAGCAAATACTAGGTCTCATTCATTCTGACTTTTTTTGTACCCATTAACCATCCCCACTTCTCCCCATTCCCACATATACCCAATTACCCTTCCCAACCTCTAGTAACCATCCTTCTACTCTCTATCTCTGCAAGTTAAATTATTTTAATCTGCCACAAATAACTGAGGACATGAGAAGTTTGTCTTTCCATGACTGGCATATTTCACTTAATATCATAACCTCCAGTTTCATCCACGTTATTTCTAATAACAGGACGTCATTCTTTCTTATGGCCGAATATTCCTCCATTTTGTGTATGTACCACATTTTCTTTACCCGTTATAAGCTCTGATGGACACTTAAGTTGCTTCCAATTGTTGGCTATTGTTAATAGTGTTGCATTGAACATGGGAGTGCAGATATCTTTTTGACACACTGATTTTTTTCTTTTGGGTATATACCTAGGAGTAGGATTGCTAGATTTTTAGTCTTTTGAGGAACTTCCAAGCTGTTCTCCATAGCGCTTTTACTAATTTACATTCCAACCAACAGTGTACAAGTGTTTCCTTTTCTCCGTATCCTCATCAGCATTTTTTATTCTCTTTTGATAAAAGCCATTTTAACTGGGGTCAGATGATATCTCATTGTGGTTTTGATTTTCATTTCTCTGATGGTCACTTATGTTGGAGAATGTCTTCATATACCTGTTGCCATTTGTATGTCTTCTTTTGAGAAAAGTCCATTCAGATCTTCTGCCCATTTTAAAATCAGATTATTAGAATTTTTCATATAGAGTTGTTTGAGCTCCTTATGTTATTAATTCTGGTTATTAATCTCCTGTCGGATGGATAGTTTCCCAATATTTTACCCCATTCTGTGGGTTGTCTTTTTACTTTGTTGGTTGTTTCCTCTGCAGGAAGTTTTATAACTTGATGTGATCCCATTCATCTATTTTTGCTTTAGTTGCTTGTGGTTGTGAGGTATTACTCAAGAAACCTTAGTCCACGCCAATGTCCTGGAGAGTCTCCTCAATGTTTTCTTTTAGTAGTTTCATAGCTTAAGGACTTAGATTTAAGTCTTTAATCCATCTTGGTTTGATTTTTGTATATGGCAAGAGATAGACATCTAATTTCTTTTTCTACATATTCATATCGAGTTTTCCCAGCACCATTTATTGAAGAGACTGCCCAGTCCTCAATGTATGTTCTTGTCACCTTGTCAAAAATGAGTTCACTGTATATATATGGATTTATTTCTGGGTTCTCTATTGTGTTCCACTGGTGTGTGTGTCTGGTTTTAGGCCAGTACCATGATGTTTTGGTTACTACAACTCGGTAGTATAATATAAAGTCAGGAATGTAAGTCCTCCATTTTTGTTCTTTTTGCTTTGGAGACATGTGGCAATTCTGGGTCTTTTGTGGTTCCATATAAATGTTAGGATATTTTTTCTATTTCTGTGAAGAATGTCATGGAATTTTGATAGGGAATTTATTTAATCTGTAGATTGCTTTAGGTGGTATGGACATTTTAACAAATTAATTCTTCCAATTCATGAACATAAAATTAATCATTTTATAGTTTTTATTATGATATATTTCACTTCTTTGGTTAATTCCTAGGTATTTAATTTATTTTTGGCTACTATAAATAGAATTACTTATTTTTTTAAATTTCATTTTTTAAGATTGTTTACTGTTGCATAGAGAAAAGCTACTAATTTTTGTATGTTGATTTTGTATCCTGAAACTTTACTGAATTTGTTTATAAGCTCTAATAGCTTTTCTATCTGTGGAGTCTTTAGGTTTTTCCAGACATAAGACCACATTATCTGCAAAAAAGTATAATTTCAATTTTTTCTTTACAATTTGGATGCCCTTTCTTTCTCTTGTCTCATCACTGTAGCTAGGACTTCCAGTACTATGTTGAATAACTGGTAAAGTGGGCATCCTTGTCATGTTCCTGACCTTACAGGAAAGGTTTTAATTTTTCCCCATTAAGTATGATACTAGCTATGGGTCTGTTGTATATGACTTTTATTATGTTGAAGTATGTTCCTTCTATACTCTGTTTTTGAGGGCTTTTATCCTAAGATAATGTTGAATTTATCAAATGCTTTTCAGTATCAATTGAAATGATCATATGGTTTTTGTTCTTCATTCTGTTAATATGATGTAGCACATTGATTTTTTGATGTTTCATAATTTCTAGTTCTATTTCATTGTAGTCAAAGAATGTGCTTGATATTATTTCACGTTTTTTGAAAGTTTTAAGACTTGCTTTGTGACCTAAGATAGGGTCTATCCTTTGAATAATCCATGCGCTCAAGAAAACATTGTATGTTCTGCAACCATAGGATGTAATGTTCTGTAAATATTTGTTAGGTCCATTTGGTCTATAGTGCAGACTAAATCTGATGTTTAATTGTTGATTTTCTTCTGTATGGAAGATCTGCCCAGTGCTGAAAGTGGGATGAAGTTTCCAGTGATTATTGTATTGAGGTCTCTCTCTTTAGCTCTAGTAATATTTACTTGATTTATCTGGGCTCCAGTGTTGGGTGCATATATATTTACCATTGTTATATCCTCTTGTTGAATTGACCCCTTTATTATTATAAAATGACTTTCTTGATCTCCTCTTATAGTTTTTGTCTTAAAATCTATTTTGTCTAAGTATAGCTACTCCTGCTCTTTTTTGGTTTCCATTGGTGTGGAATAGCTTTTTCCCATCCCTTTATTTTTTGTCTATGTGTGTTTTTATAGGTGAAGTATGTTTCTTGTAGGCAACAGATCAATGGATCTTGTTTATCATTCATTCAGCTGCTCTATGTCTTTTGATAGCAGAGTTTAGTCCATTTACATTCAATGTTGTTATTGATAAATAAGGACTTACTCCTGCCATTTTGTTATTTGCTTTCTGGTTGTTTTGTGGCATCTCTTCCTCCTTTCCTTCTTTTCTGTCTTCTTTTTAGTGAAAGTGATTTTATCTGGTGATATGATTTAATTTCTTCCTTTTTATTTTTTGTGTATCTGGTGTATGTTTTTCGATTTGAGGTTAGCATAAGGCTTGCAAATACTATCTTATAACTCATTATTTTACACTGATAACAACTTAACACTGCTGTATAAATGAACAAACCAGCCAAAAAAAAAAACTAATAAAAACTCTATACTTTAACTTTGTCCTCGCACTTTTAAATTTTTTTGTTACTTCAGTCTTATTGTACTGTCAATATCTTGAAAAGTTGTTGTAGCTTTTTTTTATTGGCTCATTATTTAGTCTTTCTACTTAAGATAAAAGTACTTTATAGCTCACAATTAGTGTTACAATATTCTGTGTTTTTCTATGGACTTACTATTAGGAATGCATTTTGTACCTTCAGTTGATTTCTTATTGCTTATTAACATCAGTATTTCAATTGCATTTTCAATTCCAGAATTTCTGATTTAAAAAAAATATTTCAAGCTCTTTGTTAAATTTATCTGATAGAATCCTGAATTCTTTCTAGGTGTTATCCTGAATTTCTTTGAGTTTCCTCAAAATGGCTATTCTGAATTCTTCGTCTGAAAGGTCACATGTGTCTGTCTCTCCAAGATTGGACCCTGGTACCTTATGTAGTTCATTTGGTGAGGTCCTGTTTTCCTGGATGGATGTGATGCTTATGGATGTTTGTTGGTGTCTGGGCACTGAAGAGTTAGGTATTTATTGCAGTCTTCACAACCTAGACTTGTTTACACTCGTCCTTCTTGGGAAGGCTTTCTAGGTATTGAAAAGGACTTGGGTATTGTTATCTCAGCCATATCTGCATTAGAGGGCATCCCAAGCTCAGTAAAGCTGTGGTTCTTGCAGACTCATAGAGGTATCACTTTGGTGGTCTTGGATAAGATTAGGAAGAATTCTCTAAATCACCAGCAGAATCTCTTATTATGTTCCTTTACTTTCTCCCAAACAGTCTCTCTCTCTGTGCTGAGCCACCTGGAGCTGGGGGTGTGGTGACACAAGAACCTGTGTGGCCACCACCACTGGGACTGTGCTGGGTCAGATCTGCAGCCAACATAGCACTGGGTCTTGCGCAAGGATGTAGCCACTACCTGGCTACTGCCTATGTTACCAGCAGGTGGTGGAGCCAGCCAGGCTTGTATCCTTCCCTTCAGGTCATTGAGTTCTCCTAGACCCCAGATGAGTCCAGAGATGCCACCTGGGAGCTAGGGACTAGAGTCAAAAACCTCAGAAGTCTTCCTGGTGTTCTAGTCTACTGTGGTTGAGTTGACCCTCAAACCATGAGACACAATCCTTCCCTCTTTCCCTTCCTTTACACAGGCAGAAGAGCCTCATCTCATGGCCACGAAAACAGCTGGCTCACAGGGAGTACTGCCAGACTACCACCAATGTTTACTTAAGGCCCAAGGGCACTTCAGATAGCTTATGGTGAATGCTGCCAGGCCTGGGACCCACCCTTCAGGGCACTGGGCTCCCCTCTTGCCCAGAGCAGGTCTAGAAATATCATCTAACAGCCAAGACCTGGAGCTGGGGATCCCAAGAGCCTGGCTGGTGCTCTACCTCACTGCAGTCGAGCTGGTACCTAAGGTGCAAGATAGTCTTCTTTATTTTTCCCTCTGCTTTTCACAAGTAGAAAGAGTCTCTCATTGTAGCCACCACAGTTGGGAATGTGCTGGGTCTCACCTGCAGCTAGCACCTCTCAGAATCTCATGCAGGTCCCATGGTGTACTACCTGGTATCGCTGCTGGTTATTCAGGGATGAAGGGCTTTTTAGTCAGTAGGTGATTAATTCTGCCGGGATTTGGTCTTTCCCTTCAAAGCAACTGGTTCCTTTCTGGCCCAGCGTGTATTTGGAAACGTCATCTGGGATCTAGTACCTGGAATGAGGGCCTCATAACTCTGTGGTATTTTATCTTACTGTGACTGAGCTAATATCCAAGATGCAAGGCAAAGTCCTCTTCTTTTCTCTCCTTTCCTCAAGTGGAAGGAAGGAGTTTCTTTTGGAGTCACAAGCTGTGCTCCTTAGGTTTGGTGGACAGGTGGCACAAGTAAGCCCTCAGCTGCCCTGGCTTGTGTCTCAGTATGTCACATGCCCCCCAAGTCCACTGGCTCTGAGCCCAGTCCGGCACTAGGACTTGCAGTTCTTGTGGCCTAGAATGGCTTTAAATTTTATTTAGAACTCCAGTGCCCTTTAGCCTGTTGTGGTGAGGCTTGCCAGAACTCAAGTTCTGACTGCTGTGATGAGTGATTCCCCTCCAGCTGGGAATAGTCTGAATACTCCCTTTATGGGTGAACACCTGCTGAATTCAGCCAGGTTTTGCTTTCTGCTATGACAAGGCAGCATTGAGTCCAATGCGAAGTCTCATAATTGCTATGCTGTCCCTCTCCCAAACCCACCGATTTCTCCATGCCACATAGTCATTCTGGGAGGATAGGGGAAGTGTGGTATTAGTGATTCAAGACTGTCTTTCCTACCCTCTTCAGTGCCTCTTCCAGCAATGTGAAGTTAAAACCAGGTACTGTGAGTGCTCACCGGATTTTCGGTTCTCATAAAGGTGTTTTTTGTACAGATAGTTGTTGAATTTGGTATTTCTGCATGGGCGAAGACCAGTGGGACCTTCTGTTCCACCATCTTGCTACATGCTTTCTAGAATTTGTTGTTAAAGAACAGCAAAAAGGCAGGGTTGTCACAAAGGATTAAGCTAGAGAAAGATACTCGTAGGATAGGAGGTCACAGAGATGATGATGGGGTGCGGCCATGTTATATAAGGCCTTTTAAGTCTTTTCAAAGATTACTCTGAGTAACATAAGAGCCATTGCAGGGTTTCGGGTGTGAAGTGGTTGAATCTGACTTATGTTTAAAATATCATTATGTCTAATTGTGATCTACGTGAAGGATGATGATGATGAAAGTGGTAAAAATGTGCTTGAATTGAAGAAATATTTTGAAAGTAACTCAACACATAGGATTTGCTGGTCCTTTAGATACCGGATGGATGGTTGAGGGTGGGGGGAGAGAGAGAGAGAGAGAGACAGAGAGAGAGAGAGAGAGAAAGAGAGAGAGAGAATGAGAACTGAACGCTTACACTGAGGGTTTTAACCTCAGCAACTGAGAGGACAGTGTTAGCATTAACTGAGATGATACACTCTATGGGACTGTTTTCAGTGTGTTACATGTGAATTGCTACTAGGTATGCTATTAAGATGATGGAGATGTTGGCCGGGCGCGGTGGCTCAAGCCTGTAATCCCAGCACTTTGGGAGGCCGAGACGGGCGGATCACGAGGTCAGGAGATCGAGACCATCCTGGCTAACACGGTGAAACCCCGTCTCTATTAAGAAATACAAAAAACTAGCCGGGCGAGGTGGCGGGCGCCTGTAGTCCCAGCTACTCGGGAGGCTGAGGCCGGAGAATGGCGTAAACCCGGGAGGCGGAGCTTGCAGTGAGCTGAGATCCGGCCACTGCACTCCAGCCTGGGTGACAGAGCGAGACTCCATCTCAAAAAAAAAAAAAAAAAAAAAGATGATGGAGATGTTGAGCAGGCAGTTGGATATGCAGGCCAAGGTGAGTCTAGACTTCAACAGAGGGATTATATTGAAAAACTAAAGGTGGGTATTTGTCAACACCTAGAGAGTCATGAGCTCAGGTTCATGTGCTACCAGCAGTGAACGTTAAGTAGACAATAGAAGAGATCAGAAGAGTGAAGTCTGCAGAAATTCAGTGTTTAACGTTCAGGGATATCAGCAGGGACCAGAAAGGAGACCAAAAAGAAGCCAGTGCCGTAGCAAGAGAACCAAGAGATAAACCCTGGCAGCCAAGTGAAAACTGTTCAGTAGGAATAAGTGATAACTATTATTAATGCTGCTGAGAGGTGAAGTATCCTAAGGACAAATAATTGACAGTGAAATTTTGCCACATGGGGGTCACTGTATACCTTTGCATGAGATATCTAAGTGAATGTAGTGGGGACAAAACCTGACAAGTATGAGTTCAAGAGATAATTGGAAAGAGAACATGAAGAAAACTATTGAAATCAATTCTTTCATGGCTGAAGGGGAATATGAGTCAAATTAACCAAATAAAGCTTTAAATTTTTTTAAATGTGGGAGATATTACAGGGTATTCACATACTGATGAGAATATTCAGAAGAGGGAGAAATTGATGATGCAGGAGATATGGGAGATAGTTACTATAGGGCATCCAAACGCACCATAGCACATTCAAATACAGTCAAATATAGAAGTAGAAATAGCTGCAGGTGCACTGGAAGATGTGTTGGTAAAAGCATAGAGAAGTTCTGTTTTCATTACTTCTAATTTCTCAGTGACATAGAAATCAAATCTTCAGCAGAGAATCAACAGTGGGAGGAGGTGTTGAAACTCAGAGGAACTGGGACAGGGTGTAAAATAATTGTTTAGGAGAGTGGAAGAATGACTGGACTATAGAAATGCAGTAATATTGCAAGAGAGCTAATGGTGGTTCATGGACATGAACTTAAAATGAAACAAGTCAACACAGCTATGTGTTTTTTACCGGTTACATTTAGTCAACAAAGTGCTGATGAGAATAGACTGCTAATTGAATTTTGTCAGGATTAGTATTTTGTCATTTGATAAAATGAAGACAGAGGGGCAAGGGTACTGGAGATATGTCTAGGTAAGTTAATGCAATTGTTGGAGTGAGTATATGAGGGGAAATGAACTGTACAGAGAGGTATGGTGGTTGGAGAGTGAGATGTTTGAAACTGATTTTTTGAAGGAAGTGTAGTTATTGGTAATGACACATTCTGGGATTTGGAAGTAGATGCCTGAGGCAGTGTGGAGGACAAGCACATTCAAAGAATGGAGGCCAAAAATTGAGAGCATTGGTTATTTAAATTATCAGTGACATCTGTGCTATCCAAAATGGTAGCCAGTAGCACACCAGGCTATTTAAAATTAATTAAAATTAAACAAAAGTAGAACTCCAGTTCCTCAGTTGCACTGGTCATATTTCAGGTGCTTAATTGCCATATGTGTCTAGTGACTACTATTTTAGAGAATGCAGAGAGAGACTATTCCCATTACTGGACAAAGTCTACTGGATTGATTAACATGGATACTGATATTGTTAACAATTATGACAAGAGTAATTTTGGAGAGGGTTACAGTGATCCAGCTGGTAAAATCTTCAAAGAATGACTACCAAAGGGGTCATCTATCCTAACTTCATGCCCAATGGCTCGAATAAGTGTTAGGAGAGAAAGCAGCACTCTTTGGGAGGACTGACAGTGTATTCTTAGGAGATGACCAGGCCTTAGTCATAGTAAAGAGGTGAAAAAAACGATTCCACAAAAAGCTGAATATATAGGAATTTGTTGATAAGAAAAGGTGAGATCTATTAGGTTGGTGCAAAAGTAATTGCAGTTTTGTCTTTAATGGCAAAAACTGCAATTACTTTGCACTAACCTAACATAGGGTACCAACGAAGGTTTTGAGGTGTTGAAAAGAGTAGATTAGATTCCTGGGCAAGATGGCTGAATAGGAATAGCTCCGGCCTGCAGCTCCCAGCGAGACCAACACAGAAGATGGGTGATTTCTGCATTTCCAACTGAGGTAGCCAGTTCATCTCAGTGGGTGAGATGAGATGAGACAGTGGGTGTAGCCGACTGAGGATGAGCAGAAGCAGGGTGGGGCATTGCCTCACCTGGAAGTGCAAAGGATCGGGGAATTTCCTCCCCTAGCCAAGGAAATCCATGAGGGACCATGCCATGAGAGATAGTGCTATCCAGCCAAGATACTACACTTTTCCCACAGTCTTGGCAACTCACAGACCAGAAGATTCCCTTGGGTCCCTACACTACAAGGGCCGCAGGTTTCAAGCACAAAACTGGGGCAGTCATTTGGACAGACACCGAGCTAGCTGCAGGAGTTTTTTTTCATACCCCAGCGGCACCTGGAACGCCAGTGACACAGAACCATTTACTCCCCTGGAAAAGGGACTGAAGCCAGGGAGCCAAGTGTTCTAGCTCAGCAGATCCCACCCCCATGGAGCCCAGCAAGCTAAGATCCACTGACTTGAAATTCTCACTGCCAGCACAGCAACCTGAAGTTGAGTGGGATGCTTGAGCTTGGTGCGGGGAGGGGCGTCTGCCATTACTGAGGTTTGAGTAGGCAGTTTTCCCCTCACAGTGTAAAAAAGGTACTGGGAAGTTTGGACTGGGTGGAGCCCACCGCAGCTCAGCAAAGCCGCTGTAGCCAGACTGCCCATCTAGATTCCTCCTCTCTGGGCAGGGCATCTCTGAGAGAAAGGCAGCAGCCCCAGTCAGGGACTTATAGATAAAACCCTCATCTTCCTGAGACAGAGCACCAGGGGGAAGGGGTGGCTGTGCGTACAGCTTCAGCAGATTTAAACATTCCTGCCTGCTGGCTCTGAAGAGAGCAGTGGATCTCCCAGCACAACACTTGAGCTCTGCTAAGGTATAGACTGCCTCCTCAAGTGGGTCCCTAACCACCATGCCTCCTGAGTGGGAGGCACCTCCCAGTAGGCGTCAACAGACACCTTAAACAGGAGAGCTCTGGCTGGCATCTGGGGGGTGCCCCTCTGGGACAAAACTTCCAGAATAAGGAGCGGGCAGCAATCTTTACTATTCTGTAGCCTTTGCTGGTGATACCCAGGCAAACAGGGTCTGGAGTGTACCCCCAGCAAACTCTGCAACCGATCTGTAGCAGAAGGGCCTGACTGTTAGAAGAAAAATGAACAAACAGAAAGGAATAGCACCAACATCAACAAAAAGGATGACCATGCAAAAACTTCATCCAAAGATGACCAACATCAAAGACGAAAGGTAGATAAATCCATTAAGATGAGGAAAAAAAACAGCACAGAAAGGCTGAAAATTTTGAAAACCAGAATGCTTCTCCTCTTCCCAAGGATCACAACTCCTCACCAGCAAGGGAGAAAAACTGGACAGAGAATGAGTTTGACGAATTGACAGAAGTAGGCTTCAGAAGGTGGGTAATAGACTCCTCTGAGCTAAAGGAGCATGTTCTAACCCAATGCATGGAAGCTAAGAATCTGATGAAAGGTTAGATGAATGGTTAACTAGAGTAACCAGTTTAGAGAAGAAAATAAATGACCTGATGGAGCTGAAAAATACAGCATGAGAACTTCGTGCAGCATACACAAGTATCAATAGCTGAATCAATCAAGTGGAAGAAAGGATATTAGAGACTGAGGATCAACTTAATGAAATAAAGCATGAAGACAAGATTAGAGGCAAAAGAATGAGAAGAAACAAACAAAGCCTCCAAGAAATATGGGACTATGTAAAAAGACCAAAAACCTACAATTGATTGGTTTACCTGAAAGTGACGGGGAGAATGGAATCAAGTTGGAAAACACTCTTCAGGATATTATACAGGAGAACTTCCCCAACCTAGGAAGACAGTCCAACATTCAAATTCAGGAAATACAAATACCACAAAGATACTCCTCGAGAAGAGGAACCCCAAGACACATAATCATCAGATTCACCAAGGTTGAAATGAAGGAAAAAATGTTAAGGACAGCCAGAAAGAAAGGTTGGGTTACCAACAAAGGGAAGCCCTTCGGACTAACAGCAGATCTCTCTGCAGAAACTCTATAAGCCAGAAGAGAGTGGGGGCCAATACTCAACGTTCTTAAAGAAAAGAATTTTCAACCCAGAATTTCCAAACTAACCTTCAAAAGTGAGGGAGAAATAAAATCCTTTACAGACAAGCAAATGCTGAGAGATTTTGTCACCACCAGGCCTGCCTTACAAGAGCTCCTGAAGGAAGCACTAAATATGGAAAGGAAATACCGGTACCAGCCACTGCAAAAACAACCCAAAATGTAAAGACCATCAACACTATGGAGAAACTGCATCAGCTAATGGGCAAAATAACTAGTTAGTATCATGATGACAAGATCAAATTCTCATATAACAATATTAACCTTAAACGTAAATGGGCTAAATGCCCCTATTAAAAGACACAGACTGGCAAACTGGAAAAAGAGTCAAGACCCATCAGTGTGCTGTATCCAGGAGACCCATCTCATGTGCAAAGAAATACATAGGCTCAAAATAAAGGGATGGAAGAAGATTTACTAAACAAATGGAAAGAAAAAAAAATCAGGGGTTGCAATCCTAGTCTCTGATAAAACAGACTTTAAACCAACAAAGATAAAAAAAGACAAAGGGCATTACATAATGGTAAAGGGATAAATGCAACAATAAGAGCTAACTATCCTGAATATATATGCACCCAATACAGGAGCACCCAGATTCATAAAGCAAGTTCTTAGAGACCTACAAAGAGACTTAGACTCCCATACAAGAATAGTGGGAGACTTTAACACTCCACTATCAATATTAGACAGATTAGTGAGATAGGAAACTTAAAAAGATATTTAGAACTTGAACTCAGCTCTGGACCCAATAGACCTAATAGACATCTACAGAACTCTCCACCCCAAATCAAGAGTATATACATTCTTCTCAGCACCACATAGCACTTATTCTAAAATCGACCACATAATTGGAATAAAACAGTCCTTAGCAAATGTCAAATAATGGAAATCATAACAAACAGTCTCTCAGACCACAGTGCAATCAAATTCGAACTCAGGATTAAGAAACTCACTCAAAACTGCACAACTATATGGAAACTCAACAACCTGTTCCTGAATGACTACTGGGTAAAAAAATAAAATTAAGCTAGAAATAAAGAAGTTCTTTGAAACCAAGAGGAACAGACACAATGTACCAGAATCTCTGGGACACAGTTAAAGCAGTGTTTAGAGGGAAATTTATAGCACTAAATGCCCACAAGAGAAAGCAGGAGAGATCTAAAATTGATACCCTAACATCACAGTTAAAATAACTAGAGAAGAAAGAGCAAACAAAATCAAAAGCTAGCAGAAGACAAGAATGAACTAAGATTAGAACAGAACTGAAGGAGATAGAGACACGAAAAACTCTTCAAAAAAAATGAGTTCAGGAGCTGGTTTTTTGAAAAGATTAACAAAATAAATAGACAGCTAGCCAGACTAATAAAGAAGAAAAGGGAGAAGAATCAAACAGACACAATAAAAAATAATAAAGGAGAGATCATCACTGATCCCACAGAAATGCAAACTACCATCAGAGAATACTATAAATGCCTCCACGCAAATAAACTAGAAAATCTAAAAGAAATGGATAAATTCCTGGACATATACACTCTACCAAGACTAAACTAGGAAGAAGTCGAATCCTTGAATAGATCAATAACAGTTTCTGAAATTAAAACAGTAATTAATAGCCTACCAACAAAAAACCCCAGGACCAGATGGATTCACAGCTGAATTCTACCAGAGGTACAAAGGGAGGTGGTACCATTTCTTCTGAAACTATTCCAAACAATAGAAAAAGAGGGACTCATCCCTAACTTATTTTATGAGACCAGCATTGTATCATCCTGATACCAAAACCTGGCAGAGACACAATAAACAAAGAAAATTTCAGGCCAATATCCCTGATGAACATCAGTACGACAATCCTCAATAAAATACTGGCAAACCGAATCCAGCAGCACATTCAAAAGCTTATCCACCACGATCAAGTCGGCTTCATCCCTGGAATGCAAGGCTGGTTCAACATATGCAAATCAATAAACGTAATCCATCACATAAACAGAACCAATAACAAAAACCACATGATTATATCAATAGATCCAGAAAAGGCCTTTGATAAAATTCAACACCCTTTCATACTAAAAACACTCAATAAAGTAGATACTGACGGAACATATCTCAAAATAATGAGAACTATGTATGACAAACCCACAGCCAATATCATACTGAATGAGCAAAAGCTGGATGTATTCCCTTTGAAAACCAGTACAAGACAAGGATGCCCTCTCTCACCACTCCTATTCAGCATAGTATTGGAAGTTCTGGCCAAGGCAATCAGGCAAGAGAAAGATATAAAGAGTATTCAAATAGGAAGAGAGGAAATCATATTGTCTCTCTCTGCAGATGACGTGATTGTATATTTAGAAAACCCCATCATCTCAACCCAAAAACTCTTTAATATGATAAGCAACTTCAGCCAAGTCTCAGGATACAAAATCAATGTGCAAAAATCACAAACATTTCTATACACCAATAGCAGACAAACAGAGAGCCAAATAATCAGTGAACTCCCATTCACAATTGCTGCAAGAGAATGAAATACCTTGGAATACAACTTACAAGGGATGTGAAGGACCTCTTCAATGAGAACTACAAACCTCTGCTCACGAAAATACGAGGACGCAAACAAATGGAAAAAAATTCTATGCTGATGGATAGGAAGACTCAGTATCATGAAAATGGCCACACTGCCCAAAGTAATTTACAGATTCAATGCTAGTCCCATCAAGCTACCATTGGCTTTCTTCACAGAATTAGAAGAAATGACTTCAAATTTCATATGGAACCAAAAAAAGAGCCTGTATTGCCAATACAATCCTAAGCAAAAAGAACAAAGTTGGAGGCATCATGCTACGGGACTTCAAACTATACTACAAGGTACAGTAACCAAAACAGCATAGTACTGGTACCAAAACAGAGATATAGACCAATGGAACAGGACAGAGGCCTCAGAAATAACTCCACATATCTACAACCATCTGATCTTTGACAAGCCTGACAAAAACAAGCAATGGGGAAAAAATTCCCTATTTTATAAATGGTGTTGGGAAACCTGGCTAGTCATATGCAGAAAACTGAACCTGTACCCTTTCCTTACACCTTATACAACAATTAACTCAAGATGGATTAAAGACTTAAACTTAAGACCTAAAACCATAAAAACTCTAGAAGAAAACCTAGGCAATACCATTCAGGATATAGATATGGGCAAAGATTTCATGACTAAAACACCCAAAGCAATGGCAACAAAAGTCAAAATTGCCAAATGGGATCTAATTAAACTAAAGAGCTTCTGCACAGCAAAAGAAATTACCATCAGAGTGAACAGGCAACCTACAGAACGGGAGAAAAATTTTGCAATCTCTCCATCTGACAAAGGGCTAATATCCAGAATCTACCAGGAACTTAAACACATTTCAAGAAAAAAACAACCCCATCAAAAAGTGGGCGAAGGATATGAACAGACACTTCTCAAAAGAAGAAATTTATGTGACCAACAAACATGAAAAAAAGCTCATCATCACTGGTCATTAGAGAAATGCCAATCAAAACCACAATGAGATACCATCTCATGCCAATTAGAATGGCGATCATTAAAAGTCAGGAAACAACAGATGCTGGAGAGGATGTGGAGAAACAGAACATTTTTACACTATTGTTGGGAGTGTAAATTAGTTCAACCATTGTGGAAGACAGTGTGGCAATTCCTCAAGGATCTAGAACTAAAAATACCATTTGACTCAGCAATCCCATTCCTGGGTATACACCCAAAGGATTATAAATCATTCTACTATAAAGACACATGCACACATATGTTTATTGCAGTACTGTTCACAATAGCAAAGACTTGGAACCAACCCAAATGCCCATAAGTGTTAGACTGGATAAAGAAAATATGGCACATATACACCATGGAATACCATGCAGCCATAAAATAATGAGTGGATGTCCTTTGCAGAGACATGGATGAAGCTGGAAACCATCATTCTCAGCAAACTAACACAGGAACGGAAAACCAAACACTGCATGTTCTCACTCGCAAGTGGGAGTTGAACATTGAGAACATATAGGCACAGGGAGGGGAACATCACACACTGGGGCCCATTGGGATGTGAGAGGCAATGGGAGGGATAGCATTAGGAAAAAATACCTAACGTAGATGACGGGTTGATGGGTCCAGCAAACCACCATGGCGCATGTGTATCTGTGTAACAAACCTGCATGTTCTGCACATGTATCCCAGAACTTAAAGTATAATAAAATAAATAAATAAATATGATTAAAATAGGGAAAAGAGTAGGAGACTAGATCAGTGTAAGAAATGTGCAAGGCCATATGAGGATCAGAGTCCCAGTAAAGAAAGATGACCTCAAAGTCTTGGGCTTCTTATAGTGACTGATGTCAGGAATGAAGCATAGTAAGATTATTTCTGATGGTATCTTAGGTTAGGTTGCCAGTAAGGAGGGATAAGAAAGATTCTTACCAATGGTGGTTGTTAGGGAATCTTACTAGGAGTCTTTGAGCTATAACTATAGATACAGATTCATCTATGTACAGATAAATAGATAGATATCTATTTTAATAATTACATAAATAATATGCATCTAGAGATAGAATTATATGGATTATATCTAATATGGAGAGATAATTATATAAAAATATATATTTCCATCTATATCTATATTTATCTATATTTAAGATCTAGATCCTGTATTTTAAGATCCAGAAAATAGTTGAAAAATTATTTTTACATATCTTTTTCTTGAAGTAATTCTTTGTTTTTGCATGTCTTCTTTAACAGCTTTATAATACTATTCAGAAATTTAAAGTATCAATATTACTCAGCCCTTGAATATTCTGACTTCCCAATTTTTGAAGCACTTGGTGTTGCTTCATCTCAGTTGATTGGAATATAATTTTTTTTTCTGAGTTGAGTATGTGGGTAGCCTATTTCCTGGGCTCTTTCATGTCTGAGAATGTCTTTTTGTTGCCTTCTTGTAAGAATGGTATTTTTTTATTACAAAATTGTTGGGTCATAGCATTTCTCCCAGAACACCAGGTGTTGTTCTATTATTTTCTGGAATTTAATGTTACAGAAAAGGAGTTTGTGGTAAATTGATTACTATTTCTTTGTTAGAAACACTTTTTTTTTTTATTCTACCTGAATGCCAGTGAGGTATTTTGTCTTTATCTCTGTACCTCAAAAAAATTTTCCGGTCTGCATTTAGAAATAAGTCTCTTAATTAGTTTTGCCTGGAGTGAGCTTATTCAATACATAGCTCTTCCCTCAATACAGGAAAAATCGTTTTTCTACTATTACATTTATTCCAGGGTCGAGTTCTTCATTTTCTGTATGTAAGGTCTTTCACATCTTTTCTTCTTATATTCATTTCTTCACAGGAAAGTATTAAAGTTTCTCTTCTACAGGATCAGATCTGGTCTTTACTCAATCATGTGTTTTTATTCTGACACTCTTTTAAAAAAGTTTTTATTACATAATATTTAACACATAAAATAATGTAATAAGTATATACATTATTGAATATAATAAATACTGATAATTTAACATCCATCTTAAGAGCTGAACACTACCAATACTTTTGAAAGTGTGCTCTTCACCAACCCCATGCCCCATACTTCTTACCAGGAGTTAATGTGATGTTGAATTTTGTGTTGACCATTCTCCCGTTTTTCTTAAAAACAAACAAAAAAACAAACAAAAAAAACTTTGTATTATTTTATAATAGCCTTAGATTTACAGAAAAATCATAAAGACATTATGAACAATCCCCATATTCTCCTTGCTCTTTTACTTAACATGCTATAATTTGGATTTATTTTTTAATTTTTCCAAATCTAATTCATCTCATTTTTACCAAGTCTTTTTTTCCCCTTATAATACAATCCAAATTTGCTCACATTTTATAGATGCTAAACAGTTTACTGAAAATTCGATGTGTGTTCTTCAACAAATTTCTTTTTGAGTATGTTTTTCTTTTGAGCCCTCCGAATGGTGATTTTTTCCCTTTATTCAGGCAGAAGTTTTTAATAAGCCTTGTATTAGGTTTTTTTTAGGCCTGCAGTAACAAAGTAAAACCAACTTGATGGCTAAAACAGCAGAAATTATTCTCTCACAGTTCTAGAGGCTGGAAGGCCAAAATCAAGGTGGTGATAGCAGTCATCCCCCCTCCCCACACCAAGCCTCTAGAGGACAAATCTTTGTATCTTCCAGTTTCCGGTAGCCTCAGGAGAGCCTTGAATTGTGGCCACATCGTTCCAACCTCTGTGACCATCTTCTCTCTGTGTCTATTGTCACATGGCACTCTCCTGTGTCCAAAGTTCTGTCTTCTTATAAGGACACCAGTCAGATTAAGGACCCATCCTACATTAGCATGACCTCACTTTATTTATTTATTTGGTGTGATCTTGGTTCACTGCAGTCTCTGCCTCCTCAAAAAGTGATCTTCCTACTTCATCCTCCCAAGTAGCTGGGACTACAGGTGCACACCATCACGCTCAGCTAATTTTTGTATATTTTTAGTAGAGCTGGGGGTCTCGCCATGTTGCCCAGGCTTGTCTCAAAATGCTGGGCTCAAGTGATCTGCCCGTCTCAGCCTCCCAAAGTGTTGGGGTTACAGGTGTGAGCCACCACACCTGGCTTGACCTCACTTTGAATTAACTAACTACATTTGCAACACCTATTCCTAAATAAGTTCACACTTAAAGGTACTGGAGGTTAGGACTTTAACTGTGTCGCTTTGTAGGGAACAATATTCATATGAGGCCATAACAGGCCTCATGTTTGTTTGTTTTCCCATTTGTCTTTCATCCGACCTGCTCAAACTCAGTGTTTATCCCCAGACTGGATTATCCTTGGTCCAGCACATTTTCCAAATCATACCTGACGGACAGCTTGACTGTGTAGTTTCTAAAACAGTTTCTCCCTTCTAGACTCCCTGCTGTTTTTGCACGTGAGTCTCTTATCTTATTCTATTCCTGGTTTCTTTCTTCCCTTTTCCTCTGAGCTGATATAGAAACCTACAATAATTCTTAGAATATTTATATTATCATTAATTTCCATCTGGCTTCTCATCATGTGCTTTCTGGGATTTCTAGTATCTGCCTGTTATTGGACCATGGTGATTGGGAAGGAAAGATGGGGCAAGAGTACTTTTCAGAACCTGAAAGAAAGCAATTAATAAGGGCCTAGTGTTTTGTTGCTGTTGTTTTATTTTTAACTGATTCAGAACCAGAGGGAGGGTATACAGCCAGGGTGTTTAGTGAGTGGAAGCCCTATCATTTGTTTATATTCATCTCAAGTTTTGGCATTAGGTGGTCTTTCAGTCACAGTAGATAGGGTTGTTGAGAAGATTTGTCTTCATTCTTCATCTTGTATCTTCATAATAATTTAGATAGTTACTAAGAAGTTGGGAGAGGATACATGAGGAACTGCTGTTTTTCTTCCATGGGTTATTAAACATAAAGACCAGGCTGTTCAAAGGGCTTAGGAAATATTTGCTATCCGTGCCACTTGGAGTCACTTGGTGCCATCCTTTTGTCACTCATCTCCTTCAAGCCTCCCTTCAAGATTTTTCATATGTAAAATAAAAGGGCAGTAAATGACAATAAGTAACTATTATATATGGTTATGTTTGCATTTTGTTTAGTCTAACTTACTTTCCACTTAAAAAAAGATAGTCCGCTCAGAAACAATAAGAAGAACAAACAACCTAATACAAAAATGGGCAAAGGAGTTGAATAGACATTTTTCAGAGAATATATACAAATGGCCAGTGAGCACATGAAAAGATGCTCTATATCCCTAATCATGAGGGAAATGCAGATCACACAGTGATTAACACCTCACGCCCATTAGGATAGCTATTATCAAAGCACCAGCAAATAACAAGCATTAGTGAGGACATGGAGAAACTGCAATCTCAATGCATTGCTCCTGGAAATGCAAAATGGTGCTGCCACTGTGGAAAACAGCACAGAGATGCCTGAAAAAGTTAAACATAGAATTACCATATGACCCAGTAATTCCGCTTCCAGGTATATACCTGAAAGAATTGAAAGCAGGGACACAAGTAGATACTTGTACACCAACATATATGCACAATAGCCAAAAGGTGTAAACAGCCCAAATGCCCATTAACATATGAATAAATAAATACATTTGGTGTACACATATAGTATTATTTAGCCTTAAAAAGGAAGGAAATTTAGATACACACTACAACATGAATTGAAAACATTATGGTATGTAAAATAAGCCAGACACAAAAAACAAATATTGTATGATTTTGCTTACATGAGATATCTAGAATAAACAAATTCACAGAGACAGAAGGTACACGAGAGGTTACCAGGGGTTTGTGGAAGACAGAAATGGAGAGATGTGGAGTTTCTGTGGGAGATGATGACAATGTTCTGGAAATGGACAGCAGTGATGATTGCACAAAACTGTAAATATACCTAATATCACTAAACTATATACTTAAGATGGTTAAAATGGTAAACTTATGTCTCATATATTTTACCGCAACTAATCAAACCTTCCCCTCAAAAACAGATAGTCTGTTATAGAATAGAAAGTACTGGGACAAATACCAGTCACCTAGTGCTTCTCTTCCCCCAAATTTAAAGGAAATAGTAAGGTTCTGGGCAGCATCACAGTGAACTCTGGGGATAAAGCCACTTGGTGAAACAGTAGTTGAGAAGAGTCACGGATAGTGACCAAGGTAAATAAATTTACTCTGTAGATAGTTTCTTACTCTCTCTTTTTTTATTTTTTTTATTATTATATTTTGAGACAGGGTCTCACTTTGTTACCCAGGCTGGAGTGCAAGAGTAAAATCATACATAGCTCACTGTAACCTTGAACTTGTGAGCTCAGGTGATCCTTCTGCCTCAGCCTTCCAAGTAGCTGGGCTCATACCACCATGCCTGGCCAAGATTTTTAACCTTCCTCTTTAGAGTTTATTATATTATATGTTAATATTTTGCATTTTTATATTGTTGGCAATTAGATAACTAAGTTTTCTTTTTCTTTTAAACAGATAATTGTCAGTTGGGAAAAGTACTTAACACTGCATTAGTGTCCTGCAACAAATTACCACAAACTGGGTGGTTTGTTTGTTTGTTTATTTATTTATTTAGAGATGGAGTCTCACTCTGTCACCAGGCTGGAGTGCAGTGGCATGATCTCGACTCACTGCAACCTCTGCCTTCCGGGTTCAAGTGATTCCCCTGCCTCAGCCTCTCGAGTAGCAAGGACTACAGGTGCGTGCCACCACGCCTGGCTAATTTTTTGTATTTTAGTAGAGATGGGGTTTCACCATGTTGGCCAGGATGGTCTCGATCTCCTGACCTCGTGATCCACCTGCCTTGGGCCTCCCCAAATGCTGGGATTACAGGCGTGAGCCAATGAGGTTGGCCTGGGTGGTTTAAAACAGCAGAAATTTATTCTCTTGTAGTTCTGAATCCCGGAAGCCTGAAATCAGTACCATTGGGCTAAAACTAGTGTTCGCAGGGCCAGGCTTCCTCCAGAGGATATAGGGGAGAATGCCTCTTGCCTCCTTCAACTTCTGGTGGCTGCTGGCATTCTTTGCCTGTGGCCACATCATGCCAATCTCTGCTTTCTCTACACATCTCCTTCTCGTCTCCTCTGAGTATGTAAAGTCCCCATCTGGCTTCTCTCTTATAAGGATACATGTGATTGCATTTAGGATCTGAAGTGTAATCTCTACATCCAAACCCTTAATTTAATCACATCTGTGAAGATCCTTCTTCCTTATAAGGTAAAGTTTACAGGCTCTGGAAATTAGGATGTGCTATGTTTGGAGGACAATTATTCTGCCTAGGACAAGCACCTTATATGATGATCCAGCCATTGTGCACATACACACTAACACGCACATATACAAATGTGGGCATTTTTTTTTTTTCCTACCAAAGGTACGTTAAAAATCTAAATAACAGCATGACTTATTACAGAAACTAGAACAACTCAAATACACATCAATAGTAGAATAGACAAACAAGCTGTGATATGGTCATACAATAGGATATTTTACAACAATGAGAATGAAAACGCTATAACTACCTACAACAACATGGATGAATCTCACATGTATAATGTAACTGAAAGAAGTCCACTTAAGTAATATTAAAGCAGACAAAATGAATCTGCGGTGTTAAAAGTTAGGATGGTGGTTTCTTTGGAGGAGGCACTGAAGAACATGCAAGAGAGTTTTCAGAGTGCTGGTGAGATTTCTTGATCTGGGGACTAGTTGCTTAGGTAAGCTCACTTTGTGAGACTTCATTGAGCCTCCCACTCACAATTTGTGCATATTACCAAAAAAGCCCAAGTAAGTGAAAAGAAGGCTAATAGTTTTCTTAGGGTCAGGCAGAATCTTCAGGGTAGTAGCCAGACAGCTAAACTCAGAAGAAGAGGAAGAGGTTCTCACTTCACGTCAAAGTCAGGGTTTTAGGAGTTTGAAGTTAACCAGAGCCTAAGAACAGATAGGTAAGACAGAGGATATTTAGAGAAGTGCCAGCTCTTCTCAAATTCTTTGAGAAAATGTATCAATAAATCAATGAGTTGATAGATAAATGGATCTCTAGATAAAGTAGAGGTATGGTCTGAACATAGGGAGTTGGGTTCAGACTATGCCGTCCAATGGTAGCCACTGGCCACATGTAGCTTTGAACCACTTGAAATGTAGCCAGTACAAATTGAATTGTTCTGCTTATGAGATTTCAAAGCCATAGTACAAAAAGTGAATAATGCTTTTCTATATTGATTACATGTTGAAATAACCTTTGAGTATATTTGGTTAAATTAAATATGTAATTAAAATAAATTCTATGTGTTTTATTTTTAAAAATTCTAGAATAATTAAAATGATATTATACGACTAATACTTGTGACTTGCATTGTATTTTTGTTAGACAGCACTGATCTAGACCATGGTAAATCTGATAAACAATTAATAGGTATATGAGCTATTGCTTGCTTGCTTTTCTGCCTAATGTAGGACATGAAGAGGCCTAATTAGGTTTAACCTCACAAAATGAATTCTAAAGAGACTGAAGTTGGTAGTGAACAAGAGAACTATTATTTGAGTTTTCACATCTATGGGAAGCTTAATTGTTCAAAACAATGACTTCAAAACTGAGGCATCACTGTTTATCTGGTGGCTAGGTAATCTCTTAAGAGACCTGGGTAGAGAATATTATAAGCAGTTTTTTTGAGAAAAGTTAGTGTGACAAAGTGGGCAGAGAACTGTCACTGGAGTCAGGCATTTCTGAATTCAAGGGACAGACTATTACTTATAGGTTGGGTGACCTCAGTCCAATGACATAATTTCTGTGGACTTCTTGTGCCACAGCTATACAATGGGCTTATTAATATATAACTAGTAAGGTGGGTGTTAGGTTTGAATTAATATATAACGTATATAGCACAGAAATGATTGTCAAAATGTGGTAGTTGCTATCATTCTTATGTTCATTAAAATGTATAAAGAAAACATAATAAATATTTTAAGGGCTTGAATCAGAAAAATTCTAAGAGTTTTTTTTTTGTTTTGTTCTTTGTTTTTGTAGATTCTGAGGATGCTTTAGACAAACCTTGGGCCATCCAAATCTTTGGTTTCCCTGGCAAATAATGAAGATAAGCTCACATGGAAAGCCAGGCCATAGGATATCTTCTCTTTCATCCTTGTGTACATTTAACTTCAGGGAATTGGTTCCTGGATAACAAAGAATTACTCTGCATTTAAGCACTCAGCAAAGGCAATTTACTCCTAAAGTCCCAGATGTGGGCAGGCCGCCCCATCAGTCATTCTCACATTCACCTATCAATGTGTCATTGCAGTATCAGAGATCTGTTTTGGCAGGCTCGCTGCAGGGTACATGTAATCAGTGGAGACACCACACTTAACTGTGATTGATGCCAGTCTTTTGACAATTTCTTCTGCCAGACCCCTCCATCATTTGGTGGCAATGTTTTTCTGAGTGCTAAATAATTTCTCTGAATTATCACAGCCACTTTGTAGACCAAGTTGCAGAGATGTCTTTTGCCACAGATGCATTGGGAAGGGCTTTTACCTTGTATGTGCCTTTTCTTTTTAACCTCGGATGCCTCTTTCCATGCTTGTATCTCTTTCTGTATTCATCACAGCAGATTTTCTTTTCGAGGTAAATAAAAGGGATGTTATAATCAGTCTAGTTGGACAGATGTCTGAAATCTATTTCCAGTTCTTCATTTGGCTGGTAGCATGGCTGGTGGCATGACCTTAAAAATATAATTATTACTATATCTTTGTGTTTTTCTTCTTTTGGATATTATGACTTTTAAAAATTTGAGATTTTATACAGATTCAAATAAAGTGTCCTCCCTTATAATCTGGCATTTGATGTTGGCCATAGAGGCCTTCCAAATTTGGACTTGAGTGAGAATGACCTCAGTTTCTTCCTTTCCTTTTCCCAAGATCCCAACCCCAGCTCTAAACCCAGAGGTGTAACTATCATGAGACCATTAGTAGATGACAAATTCTGACAGCCTCAGCAACTCCTCCGTTATGCAGAGAGACTTATAACTGAAAGCTAGAGCTATGCAAAATAAAATACTTGCTTCAGCCGGGTGGGTGAATTGCCTGAGGTCAGGAGTTCAAGACCAGCCTGGCCAACATGGTGAAACCCCATCTCTACTAAAAATGCAAAATTAGCTGGGCATGGAGGTGCGTGCCTGTAATCCCAGCTACTCCGGAAGCTGAGGCAGGAGAATTGCTGAGAACCTGGGAGGCAGAGGTTGCAGTGAGCCGAGATCGCGCCACTGCACTCCAGTCTGGGTGACAGAGCAAGACTCTGTCCCATAAACAACAACAACAGCTACAACAACAACAACAACAACAACAGAAACACTTGCTTGATCTTCTTTTCAAAAAATCAACAGCACTTTCATTTGATGATATCCAAAGAGTCATTGAAAAAGAAGGAGAGCCATGTTCAAATTAATGGGACATATTCTAAAAACTAAAAGGCAATAGGTGGTTAACTTCACCTTCCACTCAAGATCAACCATTGCTCCTAGCACAATCTCTCTTCCTCGAACCAAGAAATATCCTGATTGTTTCTTCTAAATGTCTGATTAGTGTCCTTCTTTCTCTTCTATACCCTCCTGCAAATCTCAGTGAATAAAAATTAAAATTCATACAACTTCTCAGGAAAACATGGACAAGCCCATTTAGGATAACTTTAAGGAATAAATAAATTACCAAGGAGAGTAAAATGTAATCTTTTGTTCTTATATATGTATTTTTAGAGATCTGTCTCAAGTCTAACATCATCAGAAAAGGTTGCACTAATAATTTTACGTGTCAAGTGTTTACCATTTTTTGCTTTAAAAATGTTCTAAGACCCCAATAATATTACACTACACACTCTTGTTCTCTATTTACACGAACCATATTACTTTCCCACATGAGGTGGGACTCTATAGTGGGGTGGGAAAACTTTTTCCATAAAGAGGTGGAGAGTAATTGTTTTAGATCTTGCAATGCAAGAGACAGTGTCCTCAACACTTGGAGCAAGTTTTCTCATCAAAGGCTAATCATCTTTTATTTTTTTAATGATAGTTTTATTCAGACATAATTCACATGCTATACAGTTCTCCAGCTTAAAGTGTGAAATGCAACGGTTGCTCTAAAATTTATTGTGGTGATGTTTGCACAGAGTTGTGCCAACATTTCCATCACTCCCAAAATAACCTTGTACCTAATAGCAGTCACAACCCATTTTTACTCAAAACCCCCTAGTACTAGGTAACCACTAATCTATTTTGTCTCTATATATTTTCCTATCCTGGATGTTTTATATAAATGGAATCATATGTGATCTTTTGTAGTTGGCTTCTTTCACTTAACGTATTCAAGCTTCCTCTGTGTTATAATGTGTGTCAGTAATTGCTTTCTTTTTATTGCCAAGTAATATTCCATTGTATGGATATACCACATTTTATTTACCTATTTATGAATCAACAGGCATTTGAGTTGCTTCTACTTTATGGCTATTATGAATAACGCTGCTGTTAACATTAGTATACAAGTTTTTTTGTGTGTGTTTGTGTGGACATGCATTCTCAATTCTCTTAGGTATATACCTAGGAGTAGAATTGCTGGATCCCATCGTTACTCCTTGTTTAAATTTGGATGAATGGCCAGACCATTTTCCAAAGTGGCTGTACCATTTTACATTCATACTAGCAGTGTATGAAATTTCCCCTTTCTCTAAATCCTTGCTAACACTTGTTATTATCCATCTTTTTTTTTGTTGTTGTTAATTACAGCCATCCCAACACAAATGAAGTGGTATCACTTGGTTTTGATTCGCATTCTACTAACCACTAGTGGTGCTGAGCATCTTTTCATGGGATTATTGGCCATTTGAATATCTTCTTTGGAGAAATTTCTAACCAGATCCTTTGACATTTTAAATTGGGTATTTGTCTTTTTATTTTTGAGTTGTTGGAGTTTCTTATATTTTTTAATGCAAGCCACTTATTAGATATATGATTTGCAAATCTTTTCTCTCATTTTATCTTCTCATTTATCCTTTCTTCCTTTGAAGTACAAAAGTTTTAATTCTGTTGAAGTTTAATTTATCTTTTTTTTTTTTTATTAGTTGGGTTTTAGGTGTCCTATCTGAGAAACTATTGCCTAATCCAAGGTCATGAAGATGATGCCTCTCTTTTCCTCTGAGCATTTTATAATCTTATTTCTTACATTTGGATCAAGAATCCATTAAGTTAGTTTTTGTGTATGATGTGAGATAAGCATCTGACTTTATTATTTTCCATGTGGATATTTGTCCCAGTACCATTTGTCAAAGGACTTATTTCCCCATGGAATGATTTGACACCCTTGTCAAAGTCAGTTGACCATATATATACATGGGCTTATCTTTGGAATCTCTTATTACATTAATCTGTTCCTCTATCCTTATGCTAGCACTGCATAGACTAGTGTAGCTCTGTAGTAAGCTTTGAGATTGAGAAGTGTGAGTCCTTCAACCTCGCTCTTCTGTTTTAAGATTGTTTTGATTATTATGGGTCCCTCTATTTTCCATGTGCATTTTGGAAGCAACTCATTAATTTCTGCAAAAAAGCCAGCTAGAATTTGATAGAGATTGCATTTAATCTATCGATCAATTTTGGGAGCATTGTCATCTTAATAATGTTAAATATTCTGGTCCATGAAATGAAATATCTTTTATTTAGGTCTTCTTTAATTTCTTTCAACAATATTATGTTGTTTTCAGAATTTAACTTTTGACTTTTTTGGTTAATAATATTCCTTGGTTTTTATTCTTTTTGATGCTTTGTAAATGAAATTGTTTTACAATTTAATTTTTGAGTTGTTCATCGTAGTATGTAGAAATATAGTTGGAAATAGTTACGATGTGGAATCAATCTGTGTCCATCAATGGATGAATAAAGAAAATGTGTTATATTTATAGAAAATGGAATACCATTCCACTTTTAAAAAGAGGGAAATATTTTTCTTTTGTCGCAACATGGATGAATCTGAAGGACATTATGTTAAGAGAAATAAGCCAGACACAGATACCACATGATCTCATATTTGGAGTGCAAGAAAGTTGAACTCATGGAAGCAGAGTAAAATTGTGGTTATCAGAAGGGGGTGGGGAAATTGAGGAAATGTTGACCAAATGACACAAAATTTCTGTTAAACAGGAGAAATAAGTTCAAGAGATCTACTGTATGTCAGGGTGACTACAGTTAACACTGATATATTACATACTTGAAAACTGCTAAAAGAATATATTTGAAGTATTCTTATCACAAAAAATGACAAGTATGTGAGGTAATGCATACATTAAGTAGCTTGATTTAGCCATTCCACGAAGTATACATATGTCTAAACATGTTATATACCATAAATATAATTTTTACTTCTCAATTAAAAATAAATAAACAAAATACTTAAAAAAATTACAATTTAATTTTGTACATTGATCTTGTATCCTGAAACCCTAGTGAACTGTTTATTACTTCTAATACTTTTAGTGGATTCCTAGGATTTTGTATATGCAATACAATATCTGTGAATATAGTTTTACTTATTACTTTTCAATCTGGATGACTTCGTTTCTTTCTCTTGTTGAATTAGTTTGTTTAAAATCTTTAGTACAAAGTTCAATAGAAGTGGTGACAGGAGACATCCCTGTCTTGTTATTAATCTTATGTGAATTGGTTTTTTTTTTCATTATAATGATGATGTCACTTGTAGGTTAGCGGCCCTTTATCAGGTTGAGGAAGATGCTTTTTCTGCATCTATTTAGATTATAAAGTGGTTCTTCTGTGAATATGGAAGTTGTTCTTCTATGAATATGGTGAATTACATTGATTTTCATATGTTGAAGCAACCTTGCATTTGGCGATAGATTCCACTTGGTCATGGTGTATAATCACTTCATATTAAGCTAAATTTGTTTGCTAGTATTTTCTTGAGTTTTGTGTTTGTGTTCACGAGGATATTGGTCTGTAGATTCCATTTCTTGTGATGTCTTTGGTTTTGGTATCAGGATAATACTGGTTGCAAAGAATGAGTTGGAAAATATTCCCTCTTCTTTTATTTTTTGGAAGTATTTGTGAAGTATTGGTGTTAATTTTTCCTTAAATATTTGTTAGAATTCCCTGGTGAATTTGTCTGTCCCTGAGCTTTCCATGAACTTTTTTTGTTTGTTTTTGATTACTGGCTCTGTCTCTGTACTTGTTAGACATCTATTACAATTTTCTAATGCTTCTTGAGCTCAGTTTTGGTAGTTGTGTCTTCTTAGGAATTTATCCATTTCAACTAACTTATCTAACTTGTTAGCATGTAATTGTTCATAGCATTTTCTTATCATTACTTTTTTTTTTTTTTTTTTTTTTTTTTTTGAGAAGGAGTCTTGCTCTGTTTCCCAGGCTGGAGTGCAGTGGCATGATCTTGGCTCACTGCAACATCCACCTCCCAGGCTCAAGAGCCTCAGCCTCCCAAGTAGCTAGGACTACAAGCACACACCACCAGGCCAACTAATTTTTGTATCTTTTAGTAGGGATGGGGTTTCACCATGTTTGCCAGGTTAGCCTTGAACTTCTGACTTCAGGCAATCCACCCTCCTCGGCCTCCAGAGTGCCAAGGATTACAGGTGTGAATCACCATGTGGCCACCTTATAATTACTTTTATATCTTAAGGATGATAGTTATGTGCCCTCTTTTATACTTCATTTTGGTATTTGAGCCTTCTATATTTTGTGTTTGGCCAGTGTATTAGTCTGTTTTACAGTTCCACATGGTTGGAAGACCTCAGAATCATGGCAGGAGGTGAAAGGCACTTCTTACCTGGTGGCAAGAGAAAATGAGAAGGAAGCAAAAGCGGAAAGCCCTGATACACCCATCAGATCTTGTGAGACTTAGTCACTATCATGAGAATAGCAAGGGAAAGACTGGCCCCCATGATTCAGTTACCTCCTCATGGGTCCCTCCCACAACATGCAGGAATTCTGAGAGATAAAATTCAAGTTGAGATTTGAATGGGGACACAGCCAAGCCATATCATTCCCCCGTGACCCCTCCAAACCTCATGCTTCAAAACCAATCATGCCTTCCCGACAGTCCCCCAAAGTCTTAAACTCATTTCAGCATTAACTCGAAAGTGTACAGTCCAAAGTCTCATCTGAGGCAAGGCAAGTCCCTTCCGCCTATGAGCCTGTAAAATCAAAAGCAAGCTACTTACTTCGTAGATACAATGGGGGTACACATATTGGGTAAATACAGCCATTCCAAAGGGGAGAAATTGGCCAAAACAAAGGGGTTACAAGGCCCATGCAAGTCTGAAATCCAGCGGGGCAGTCAAATTTTAAAGCTCCAAAATTATCTCCTTTGACTCCAGGTTTCACATCTAGGTCATGCCTATGTAAGAGGTGGGTTCCCATGGTCTTGGGCAGCTCTGCCCCTATGGCTTGCAGGGTATAGCCTCCCTCCCAGCTGCTTTCGCTGACTGGTGTTGAGTGTCTGTGGCTTTTCCAGGTGCATGGTGCAAGCTTCCAGTGGATCTATCATTCTGGGGTCTAGAGGACAGTGGCCCTCTTCTCAAAGATCCACTAGGCAGTGCCCCTTAGGGACTCTGTGTGGGGGTTCAAACCTCACATTTCCCTTCTGCACTGCCCTAGCAGGGCTTCTCCGTGAAGGCCTCACTCCTGCAGCAAACTTTTGCCTTGGCATTCACACATTTCCATACATCTCGAAATCTAGGCAGAGGTTCCCAAACCTCAATTCTTGACTCTGTGCAGCTGCAGCTCAACATCATGTGGAAGCTACCAAGGGTTGGGTCTTCCAACCTCTGAAACTACAGCCCAAGCTGTATGCTGGCCCCTTTCAGTCACAGCTGGAGTGGCTGGGACACAGGGCACCAAGTCCTTAGGCTGCACATAGCACGGGGACCCTGGGTTAGGCCCATGAAACCACTTTTTCCTCCTGGGGCTCTGGGCCTGTGATGAGAAGGGCTGCTGTGAAGCTCTCTGACATGGCCAGGTTACATTTTCCCCATGATCTTGGGGATTAACATTAGGCTTCTTCCTACTTTTGCAAATTTCTGCAGCCAGCTTGATTTTCTCCCCAGAAAATGGGTTTTTCTTTTCTATCACATTGTCAGGCTGCAAATTTTCCAAACTTTTATGCTCTGCTTCTCTTACAAAACTGAATGCCTTTAACAGAACCAAAGTCACCCCTGAATGTTTTGCTGCATAGAAATTTCTTCTGCCAGATACCCTAAATCATCCATCTCAAGTTCAAAATTCCACAAATCTCAAGGACAGGGGCAAAATGCCACCAATCTCTTTGTTAAAATGTAACAAGAGTCACCTTTGCTCCAATTCCCAACAAGTTCCTCATCTCCACCTGAGACCATCTCAGCCTGGACATTATTGGTCATGTCACTATCAGCATTTTACTCAAAGCCTTTCAACAAGTCTCTAGGAAGTTCCAAAATTTCCCACATTTTCCTGTCTTCTTTTGAGCCCTCCAAATTGTTCCAGCCTCTTCCTGTTACACATTTCCAAAGTCACTTCCACATTTTCGGGTGTCTTTTCAGCAGGATCCACTCTACTTGTACCAAATTACTGTATTAGTCCATTTTCATACTGCTGATAAAGACATACCCAAAACTAGGAAGAAAAAGAGGTTTAATTGGACTTACAGTTCCACGTGGCTGAGGAGGCCTCGGAATTATGGCAGGAGGCAAAAGGTACTTCTTACATAGTGGTAACAAGAGAAAAATCAGGAGGAAGCAAAAGCGGAAGCCCCTAATAAACCGATCAGATCTCATGAGACTTATTCACTATCATGAGAATAGCACAGGAAAGGCCAGCCCCCATGAGTCAATTACCTCCCACTGGGTCCCTCCCACAACATGTGGGAATTTTGGGAGATACAGTTCAAGTTGAGACTTGAATGGGGACACAACCAAATAATATCAGCCAGTGTGGCTAAAGGTTTGCCAATTTTGTTGCCCTTTTCATAGAACAAACTTTTGGTTCCATTGTTTTCTTTCTTGTTTTTCTTGTTTTCTGTTTCATTAATTTGTACTCTAGTCTTCATATCTCCATTGTTCTCCTTGCTTTTGGTTTAGTATTCTGTTTTTTTTTTCCCAGTGTTTTATGTTAGAAGTTTAGGTTATCAATTTGATATATTTCTTCTTTATGAATACAGGTGCTCCTCTATTTACATTAGGGTTATATCCTGATAAATCCATCATTAGTTAAAACGTTGTGTTTGAAAATGCATTTAATGCCTTGATAAACCTATCATGCAGTCAAAAATCATGTCAAACCATTGTAAGACCACATGCTCCTAAACTTACAATGGGATTACATCTGGATAAACCCATCACAACATGGAAAAATCATTGTTGAGTCATTGTAAGTCAAGAATTGACTTATAGGCATTTGCAGCTGTAAATTTCTCCCTGAGCACTGCTTTAGTTGCATCATATGAATTTCAATATATCGTGTTTTCATATTTATTTATATCAAAGTATGTCTTAATTTTGATTTCTTCTTTGCTCATTGGTTTTACAAGAGTGTGTTAATTTTCACATATTGGTGAACTTCCCAAATTTATTTCTACTGTTGATTTCTAATTTCTATTGTGATTGGAGGACATACTTGGTATGATTGCCATGCTTTTAAATTTACTGAGGCTTGTTTTTTGACCTACTATATGCATCATTTGGAGAATAATGTGCACTTGAGAAGAATGTGTAGCTTTCTATTGTTGTGTAGTGTGTTCTATAGATGTCTGTCATGTCTAGTTGTTTTACAGATTGATTCATGTTTTCTATTTTCTTTACTGGTCTTCTGCCTAGTCATTCTATACATTATTGAGGGAGAAGTATTAAAATCTTTAGTTTTATTATTGAATTGTCTGTTTCTCACTTTAATTATGTCAGGTTTTGCGTTGTGTATTTTGGGACTCTGTTGTCAGGTGCATATATGTTTTTAATAGTTAAATCTTCATGGATCCTCTCATTATTATATTATCAGGCTTCACTAATTTCCACCTAATTGCTCTGTTACTTTTGACAATGCCCTTGGCATAAATTGCCCCCCATGCTAGTCCAATTAAACTTAGGGCCCTTTTCAGGGGCAGATTTTGAGGCCAGTCCTTGGGATTTCTTTTAATCCCAGGAGGACTTGCTGGGTTTTTTTTTTTTTTTTTTTTTTTTTAGTTCTCTCTGGTAAACTAGCTGTCTTGTGATTTACTTGATGCTCTCATAGAGCAAGCAGCTTGCTCTTAACTGCATACCACTAAAGTCTCCATTGTCTTTTAGAATGCCTTTAGGCTTGAACTTCTCTACACTCTGTTTCAAATAAAATCAGTTTCTTTTGGGGAGAGCCTCAGAGTTCTCTGTTCTTTTGTGTTACCTTTTTCCTTGCACAAAACTCAGAGCTATGCTCCAGAGCTGAAAGCAGGAATGACACTCCTGGTTTGCAAACAGGGCTCTGGGCAGTAATGTTAGCCTTTGCTGTTTCAGCTCGTCTATTGTGGCATAAAATCTCTGCCCTGTAGGTGAGGTGGTCTACTATGCCTGGCACCGATAGATCCTCCACCCTGTGTGTAGGGGTTATCTGGTAAAAGAGAGGCTTGACCTCTTTGCCACACTTGACAAGAATTTAGCCTCTGAGACCGGGTGTGGTGGCTTACACCTGTAATCCCAGCACTTTGGGAAGCCACAGCAGGCAGATCACTTGAGGTCAGGAGTTCGAGACCAGACTGGCCAAAATGGTGAAACTCTGTCTCTACTAAAAATACAAAAAGTAGCTGGGAGTGATGGCATGTGCTCAAGTTCCACAAATTCTGACTCATTTTTACCAAGATTTAGTAAATGTTCTTTGTTAAATGTTTCTTCATTTTGGTGTATACTACTAAGACACTTTCCAGCAGCTTTAAATGTTTTGGTTTGATTTTGGTTTTAACATTTTTCACCAGTTATAGTTGTTTTGCTGAGGAACAGGTCCATAGATTCTCATGCCACAGCTCCAGACATAAAATCCCTTAATATTTTGCAATTTTACATGTAAAATGGAGAAACTATCCTTAGCTCACAGGCCATAGAAAAATAGATAATGGGCTAGATGTGGCCTGCAAGCTATAGTTTGCTGTTCCCTGCTCTATACTAATGATGCTGATTTCCATGTCATTTATGGCACCTGCCTCAACATTTTATAGTTGTACTTTACATTTGAGATTTTTAAATACATTTTTCTCCTGCTATAGGTGAAGGATTTTATTCATCTGGGTATATGCTCTCATTATTATACTGAAGGTTACATAATTCTGGCCTTACCAGCTGTACTAGGAGTCTGAGTAGTAAGGAGAGTAAGGAAGTAAAAAATAACTCCTTCCATGCCTGCCATGGCAAGGCTGCTGTTCTTTTTCTGATAATTATTACTGCAAATTTAGCTCATTATCTATAAGTTCTGCAAGGATTGGTAATTTCTTCAATAAGCCCTGGTCATTAAGGGCTAATTCTCAGTGATCAGATAGTTGAGTAACAACTTTGATGCCCAGCTGGAGGACCTACACCATGGTCCTCTGATACTCTACCCCCATTTTCCATGCAGTGGTTCCCAGCAGTCTGCAGCCTCCAAGCTCATCAGTCCTCTGCAGTCTCAATTCAGAAAGGCATGAAGGAAGGAAAGAGTCCACTTTTATACTCCTCAAAAACATAACTTTGGGAGCAGTTGCATTGCTTCCTTACCGTCTGTCAACATCATGATCTCTCATCCCTCCTGTGGTCTTTCTACTGCTCTGGGAGATGCCACCAGGCTCAGTAGCTGGGAAGATATACCACCATGGAGTCTGATGCCATTATTGAAGTAACTATCAGACTTTAAAAGCATTTATCATGAAGGGCCTTCCTCTTATCTTCAAGGCTGGTGGGAGAGTGGGGACCAGTTTGGAGAATTCTCTCATAGCCCATGAGAAGAGGAACACAGGAGATGCTATACTTTCCCCAGAAGTTTTGTTACCCTCCCAGCCATTTCACATATTAACTAGTTCATTAGCTGTGACTGTGGTGGAAGTGCTCATTATGTCAAGATGATGTCTCTCAATAAATCCTATGGGTTATTATCTCATTCCAAAAACTTGAGGGACTTTGAAATTATCGTGGAGCATATAATCCCCTCTGTTCTCACCTGTGGGGTTCAATCATTTTCCAAAATAAGATGATCTTCATAATAGTCTCACCCACCAAGTTTGAGATTATGATTTTCATTCACCATGTCATCCTATTGTATACATCAAAAACATAGTAAAAAGTCTATCAAAAAATTATTGAGAGCTGATTATGTATATGACACATAAGAAAGAAGTAATTTCTGTGTTTGGTTAATCATTAGAGCAACAATAGGTAGAGTTCATGTTAGCCAGATAGAACAACATCTAAGGTAATATAAATTTGATGACTAAATTGAATGGAACAAATCTATCTCTTAACCATTTGGTAGAGATATCTTGCTACCTGGTTAGGAAATAGGTTGTGCCCTCATTGCTGACTAATTCCAGATCATTGTCCTGCCATGGATCACTTTTTATTATGCTGCCAGTCATCTCATAGATTTCCTAGACATCAATTCTTCTTTGAACAGTAGCCACAACAGTGATTTCAGAAAAGATGAGGTTAAGGAGTGGGAGTGGGGCAGGGGGAAACTGTTTTCCTCTTTACTAATGTGCTAAGCATGGACACGTTTACACACTATGCTGCCCAAACCAATCAAAAATCTTTAGCAAAATGTTACTGAAAACTTTGGTGTAACAGGAGAGAATTACATCTCACAGGAACTCAAGTCCAGATAGTAGATGTGACTGATCTCATATCCACAAAGGTCAAGCCCCTTTCCTTGGGACCCTTCTTGAATGCTTCATGGTCCAGCTCTGAGTCTACTTCCATGTGGAGAAAGCTTGCCAACCTCTCTGGAAATGAGAGAGAGAACAAGCTCTAGGTCCTCTTGTGTCCAAGGCCATAATTACCTGCTTTAAAGACGCCTTCTGAGTCCTCATTTTGTGGCCCAGATCCGCACCCCCCCCTTCTGAGATTACTGGCTTTTGGGATGCTCACTGTTTTCATTGTCAAGAAAAACAACAACAACAACAACAACTAATGCTTTTTATTTATGGTAATTATCCTTGGCCTCACCCTAGGATTATCCCTTCAGGATTATGTTTCACATCACAAATACCTAATATCAACACTTTCATCAATATCTAGAAAATTTGGTTTGGAATAACATTGCTGAGGGATACAACTTTAATATATGGCTCTTTTCAGGTGTCAGCAATCAAAATCATCCAGCAGCTTTATGCTTCTTCTACCAGCATAAGATAAGAGTATGTCCCTGAATTATTCCTGTCATCTTCTGGATTCTAATCCCAATTATCTGTGGGTAACTGCTTGAATGAGAACACACGCACATTTCAACAGCAATTTCAAATGAAGTGTAATTATAATCCACACTTACGAAAACAATTCTAAAGGAAGCGGTATCTAGAGATTAGACTTCACCACAAAGAATATAAATTTGATATTTTAATAACATTACTTAGACTCCTTACTTTTTTTCTTTTCCTTTTCACCACCAAAAGTCTATAGCAATGGGTTTTATGAAAAGGACGATTTGTTCCAAAGGGCAAGTCGAAGTTCCCAACTTCTCATAACACTTGAAAGTTTGAGATTATGATTTTTCCATTAATGTTTCAAAGCTTCAATTCAGTCTTAGGATACAATTTCAAAAATGCTCTTAGCAACTTCTGCAGAAAAAAGGATTCCCAAGTATAAGAATGCTGAGTCTTTCAATGCAGGCAGTAGATCAGTCTCCACCTGCCACAGCCTACCCCAGGGGACACGGTCTTCCACTGGCAGCCTGAACAGAAGTAATATCCCTTCCAGCTAGAGCCAGATCCTTCTGACTTCGTCAGTCTTCACACTTGTGGGAACTTGTTAGCACAGAGTAACCCAGACCCTCCCTACTAAATGTATTAAAACTAATTACTAAATCTACAAATCAGGCTTGTTTAACAAAATACTATTTAGTGCAAGAAATATTTCTGTAACCATAACACCAGCTCTTTAAAAATATCTTAAATTCCAAAGACTAAGAGCTTTTAATGAAATAAGTTCAGGTAAGCAGATTTTCAAACACCGTTCAGCCCAGCATCCAGCCCTGAGTGTGACAGACCTGAACTGCACAGTTCTCGAGGGATCTCTATGCCCGAGTGAGCCTCCCAAGTTGCCTTGCTAACTCCCAAAGTGAGAGTCAGGCCTGGGGAAAGAGAGCACAAGTTATTCCAAGTCTGCACAATCACACACTTTTTTCTCAAATCCTTGGTCTCCAGGGACTTCCTTGCAAGAGGAAAAGTTAATTTGCCATAAACCATTTAATAAAGAAAAGAAAACAAAGAAAATCCTCTTTTAATCACACGGCATACTCAAGACACCTTTTATGGTAAGAATTGCTAAATTTAAACCACAGACATGGACACTTAAAATTTTCATTTATGGGCCGGGCGAGGTGGCTCACACCTGTAATCCCAGCACTTTGGGAGGCCGAGATGGGCGGATCACGAGGTCAGGAGATCGAGACCATCCTGGCTAATACGGTGAAATCCCATCTCTACTAAAAAAGATATAAAAAAATTAGCCTGGCATGGTGGCGGGCACCTGTAGTCCCAGCTACTCGGTAGGCTGAGGCAGGAGAATGGTGTAAATCCGGGCGGCGGAGTTTGCAGTGAGCCGAGGTCGCACCACTGCACTCCAGCCCGGGTGACAGAGCAAGACTCTGTCTCAAAAAAAAAAAAAAAAAAAAAAAATTTCTTTTATGGAAACAAAAAGATTTTTTTTTTAAAGTAAACATCTAATATGTATCTTCTCTTCACCAGGCATTGGACAAAGCACTGGCAAGACTGTAAGGAAAGAGTTTTGCTCTTGGTTGCCGGAGACACATACTGTCAAACGGGAAACACACATGCAGTTTCCACTAGTATCTGACAGAATAAAGCAAACACCAAATAAAGGCATAAGCGAAATACTACAGACGTGCAGAAGTATTATAATAATAAAGATGATGATGATAAGGGTAATGAAAAATATGAATAATATGATAGCTACATTTTTTAAACACAGTGTACTTGGTTAAGGGATTTATATGCATTGTCATATTGTGTCTTCACTATAATCTTATGTGACAGATACTATTATCATCTCCATTTCACAAACTCAGACACTGAGACATGCAGAGAAAGGATTGCTGACTGAATTTGAAGCAGGCAGGGAGATTCCAAAGAGGGATATTATTTAAGGCAGAACCTGGGAGGATGAATGGGATTTAGACAGATAGAGGAGGATAAGGGGAGAAGGAAGGCAGTGTAGTTCAAGGAAACAACACAGAAATAAATACTAAGCAAAATTAAGGGGCAATTGTGTTGAGAATGGAGACATGGTAGCATTTAAAATGATATTCAGCATTTAAAACATCTGGAATGATACCATACAAACCGCAGACTCTCAATAAACACAACGTTATAGGTGAAGTGAGTGGAGTACTTGGCACCAGTCACACGCTTTTACTTCTACTGGGCTGCATTAATTGATATTTGCTTTTTGCTCATGCCAAAGGCACTTTTATTATTATTTTTGATCTCTTAACCTGTTTGATAATTTCTTTTCTTTCCCCTGTAAACAGAAAGAAAATGCACTCACAGCTGAACAGTAGGCTGGCTTACCAAACAAAAGCTTGTAATGTGAAAGATGAAAAAAATCTATCTTGTCAGCACGTCAGCAAAATTGAATGAAAGTTGCCATACAGCAACAGAAAATTCTTGAGGGTAAATGAAAGACATAAAACATCAGTTCTGGTGATAGGAGAAGTGAACCAATCTTTCATGAGTACGTTATTTGCACCATTATTATACTTCAATTATCTGACTCTGCCAATGTGGCACTACTCTTCCTGTTTTACAGATGAGAAAACTGATACCCATGGGCATAAAATTCTTGCCTGAAATCATTGCAGTTAGCAATGGCAGATTCAAGATTTGAAACTCTATCTAACTCCAAATCTTATGTTCTTGCCATCATCATCTGTTGCCTCCATGAGAACTAATAGTCATTTAGGGTCTCATAGCAGAGTCTTTATATATTATAAATATTATGTATTACATATATATAATATGAATATTTAAATTTTCATATATTACTTTAAATCATTGAACCAGTTAAGCTTTGTGATCCCATAGCAGTTCTTCATTTGTAAGTACTCGAAAAACAGTAATGAGAAAAACAGAAATAGAAGATTGGCTCTAGTCACCAGTGTTGGTACAGTTAATGAGAAGTATGAAAAAAAATTGTAAGCACTACTCAAACTATTAAATACTTTTAGCAGTTTTTAGTACTTTTAAAGGTTGTCTTCAGGCTAAAATGGTTCGTCTTAAAAATAAAAAAGAACCTGTAAATGCTGTTTGATGAATTTGGGGAACACACCAAATCAGACCAGGATGCACAGAGTGTCCTGATTGCTCGTAGGGCTGCTTCTGAGCAGTTGCTACCCACTGTGTCCCTTGCTGTCCCCAGCGCTTTTGAAGGTGTCAGTCTTTCTGCAGATCCTCATGATTAACCAAAATGTTACTTTCGGAAGAGAAGGAAAACTGAGGCTTTATCTAAATAGAAGCTTTGCCCTGTGATATGATTTGGCCATTTCCATCCAAATCTCATCTTGAATTGTAGTTCCCATAATCCGCATGTGTGCTGGGAGAGACCTGGTGGGAGGTAATTGAATCATGGGGGCAGTTTCCCACATGCTACTCTTGTGACGGTAAGTAATTTCTCATGAGATCCGATGGTTTTATAAGGGGCTTCCCCCTTTGCTCGGCTCTCATTCTCTCTCCTGCCACCATGTGAAGAAGGACGTGTTTGCTTCCCCTTCTGCCATGATTGTAAGTTTCCTGAGGCCTCCCCAGCCATGCTGAACTGTGAGTCAATTGAACCTCTTTCCTTTATAAATTACTCGGTCTCGGCCTGGCATGGTGGCTCATGCGTATAATCCCAGCACTTTGGGAGGCTGAAGCAGGCGGATCACCTGAGATCAGGAGTTTGAGACCAGCCGGGCCAACATGATGAAATCCTGTCTCTACTAAAAATACAAAAAAAAAAAAAAAAAAAAAAATTAGCCGGCAAGGTGGTGGGTGCCTATAATCCCAGCTACTTGGGAGGCTGGGGCAGAAGAATCACTTGAATCTGTGAGGCAAAGGGACAGTGAGCTGAGATCACACCATTGCACTCCAGCCTGGGCAACAGGAGTGAGACTCCATCTCAAAATAATAATAATACCAATAAATTACCTATTCTCAGGTATGTCTTTATTAGCAGTGTGGGAACAGACTAATACACCCCAAGTATGAGTTACCACTGCTTGATTAAAAATTCAGTCAAAAGCATTTAGAATTAGTTTACCATTATAACTGAAAAAGGAGCAAAAGTGCAATGCTACTGATTAAACCATACAAATATAAACAATATATTTGTATCCTTTATCTGATCTTAACGATGCCCATGTAGGGCTGTGTAAATTTCAAAACAGTGGTATATATTTAATTTTGCAGTGCATTTGGTCAACATTCCTATGGAAGAGATAGTGTAGGAAATAGAACCAAGATTTTATGGTATGAAAATAGAAACAACGGGACTTGCTGAGTGATTGTATGCTGGAGTAAGAGAGGAGAAGGCTCCAAGGAAAATCTCAAAGTTTCTAGTTGGAGTAACTGAGTCAATTATTATTTCATTTCTAATTCCCTGAGTAGGCAACACAGAAGAAAGCATGTTCTGGGAGATTATTGGTGATTTTGAGGGGCTTCTGGTGTACCAACTATAATTTTTATATATGTGTCTGAATTTTTGGGATAGAAACCATACATTTAAGAGGCACCACTGGAATTCTATTCTGTAACTCAAGAGACAAGGTTCACCTTTGTAAAAACGGTTGATAAAGATGCTGCAATTGCATCTTTATTGTGACATAGTTTTTAAATCTGTCTGAATATCCCTGTGAAAATAGAGACTGGTATAAAAATCGGTGGTCAGCATCTACAATACAACGAGGTGGCAAAGCATTTCTATGAGCCTGAAAATGTTACCTGGTGAAGAAAAACTACTGACCAGTATAAAACCTGCATGGAATGAGCATCTTTGCACAGGAAGCGAAGGGAAGCAATAGTGCATCTGAAATAGGGGCTCCTTGGAAGCTCTAAGGGCCAGCAGCCAAAACTGAAATTTACAGGGATGATGAGCAAACATGGGCACTTTGCATCCAGGGTTTATAATCTAATGTGGGTTACAGAGAAGTGAAACAATAACTATAGTGCAGGGGACAGTGGAAGCATAGCGCTACAATAGCAGGGAAGTCTGCAGTAAGGTTTGGGAGGGCTGGGCAGCCTGGGTCCCATGAACTCTCAAATCTCATTGCCCAGTGGTCTCTCCAGAACAAAGATCTACCTGAGGCAAAACTGATGGGAATGAAATTCACAATGAACAGCACATGATCGACAGAAACAAAGGAAAGATAAAATCCAGATTAAAAATTGTGAAGAAAGGCAAGAGATTTCAGAAAGAAAATCTCCGTATTTTTAAACATAACACAAAAGCAACTGATGGAAAAGCTCTAGAATGTGAAGTTAGGGAAGCTCTTCTGAAACATATCTTTCTCTAAATGTTCAGTAAAACTTCTTTTATGTAAACATTATCAAAGGAATTTATCAAGGGCAAATCTCTATAAAATGATTAAACTAAAAGAGAGAACGAGAAGCCAAAGAACATTCCCATAGAGAATAAAAGAACTTCAGAAAGACATTCCACTAAAACAGTTCAAAACTATAGATGCACTGCAACTGTGTATGTGTGCATATATATATATGTGTATGTGTGTGTGCACATGTGTATGTGCATATATATATAACTGTGTATGTGTGCATATATATATATGCACACGTATACACACATACACATAATCACACAAGCATAAAAGAGGGGAACAGGAGATCACACGCAAATATATATGTATATACACACACTCACATAAATATACATATATACACACTATATTTACATATATACACACACTATATTTATATACATATACATACACATACTATATTTATATACATATATATACACACACACTATATTTACCTTTTTAGTAATTATGGTATTGGTATTATTATGTTGAGACTGTCCTATGTGTGTAAATAAACTAAATTATAGGATACTCAAATTTTATTATCCTCTATCATATTAAGAACCCAAATTCTTAGTGTTAAAGAAAGAAGATACAAGTTTAAAACAAAAGATGTTAAGTAAAATCCCTGCAGTCGTGAATTTGAATTGGAAGTATTAGTATAAACCCAAGAAATAACCCTGTCTCTGTCTACTGAAAAGGATTAGAGAAAAAAGGATTAATTTCATAGCCATGGGCTTTCCTGAAGTCCAGATGGTGGTGTCGGAAATACTATTTCCCATGGAAAGAAAAGAGAACTTCTTGAGCAAAAAGCTGATTCCAGGCCTGGTGTAGGAAATGTCCAAGACGAGCATGGAGCATCTTATCACACTAGAGAGCAAGGACTCTACCAAAGACTACTGTGGTCGTGACCAAAGGATTCAGAATCCAACCTGAAAAAGCTCCCACTGGCAAAAGCAACAACTGAGAACCAATAAGAGTGATAACTGTGGCTGGGTGTGGTGGCTCATGCCTTTGTGCCGAGGCAGGCGGATCACTTGAGTTCAGGAGTTCGAGACCAGCTTGGCCAACATGATGAAACCCTGTCTCTACTAAAAAGACAAAAATTAGCCAGGTGTGGTAACGCATGCCTGTAATCCCAGCTACTAGGGAGGCTGAGGCAGGGGAATTGCTTGAACCCAGGGGGCGGAGGTTGCAATGAGCTGAGATCGTGCCATTGCGCTCCAGTCTGGATGACAGAGCTAGACTCTGTCTCAAAAAAAAAAAAAAAAAAAAAAAAGAGTGATAACTGCAATAGATTAAAACACATTGATACGTTTAAGCCGTGGGTTCATAATACTTAGAAAAGCTAATTGTTTAATTTTGTAGGATGCTATAAAACTCACCTATTATTTTGAAAACTGCTACTATGGTTTGGATATGGAGAATCAGAGTAACAACATCCTCTTCATCAGGTCATCAAGAATTTTGTTTCTTTTAATCTGAAGACTGATTTAAAAACTGGCATTTCCAGGAGGTTTTGGCTTGACAAGATCCTGGTGCATAATTGTCATTAATGTTCACAAGGAATTTTTATAATGTATTATGATGAGGGGAGGTACGGAAGGAGAGTATACCAGGGATATATCTCTTTGAACAGACAAAGTTATTAGGATATTAGGAGATGTCTGATGAGCTGGAAGAGTCCTGATTGATATCAGGTGTCAGGAAGAACAAGCCATCCCACTCTAAGATTAAATTTATTATCCAGAAAGGAGAAGTTTGATTTGATGAGCTGCACTTAATCACAGGGCTTATGTTGATACAGGAAGCTCTGCTGGGTACAGTGTCTGAATCTCTTTTGGCCCCACTTACCCTGGCATTCTGGGTATGTCTTTAAGGAAAGAGCTTCACAGGAGTTTGAACTGGAATTGTTGGCTAATAATATCTATAGAATGAGGAGCCAAGACCTACTTTGGCCTAAGCCTCCTGAGACTGAGTATAACATTGGGGAGAATAACAGAGATTAACACATGAGGATTTCTTGAGATCAACAATTTTAGAGATTCACTGTAAAGAGTTTGTCATCAGTACCTGTCAGCTTTGGACAGTAAAAGAGAGAAGACTTGATACCAGGGCCATGCTAAGAAATCCTGACTGTTGGAGGTGGGGATTGGAGAATCCCAGAAGAAAACCATGGTTTTCTGGTTCACAGACACTGAAATTTGAACACCAAGAGAAAAGCCAACTTGAGATTGTCTAACGTTTCTCATGATTGGAATGAAAATACCACCGCAATGAGGTTTCCCCTTCCCAGTGCATCATGTCAAGAGTTTTATGATGTCAATATGTCTTATGACTAGTGATATTAGCTTTGATCACTTGGTTAGGGTGGTGTATTAGTCAGCGTTCTCCAGGGAAACAAATTAGGGAGAAGAGGGAGGAAAAAAATAAGGAATTGGCTCTCATAATTATGGAGGCCAACAAGTTCCAAGATCTGCAGTTGGCAACCTGGAGACCTAGGAGAGTCAATGGTGTAGTACCAATCCAAGGTCTGACGGCTCGAGAACCAGGAGAGTCAATGGTGTAGTACCAGTCCGAGGTCTGACAGCTGAAGAACCAGGAGAGTGAATAGTGTTAAGTCCTAGTCTGAAAACTGGCAGTCTGAAGACCCAGGAAGAGCTGATGTTTCAATTTAAGTCTGAAGGCAGGAGAAAATCAATGTCCCAGCTCGAAGGCAGTCAGGCAGGAGCAGGTCCTCTCACTCAGCCTTTTTGTTGTATTCAAGCCTTTAACTAATTAAGTGAGGTTCACCCACATTGAGGAGAGCACTCTGCTTTACATGTCTACCAGTTCAAATGTTCATCTCATCTGGAATCCCCTTCACACACTCAGAATAAGATTTGACCAAATATCTGGCACCTCATGATCCAGCCAAGTTGACATAGAAAATTCATCATCACAAGTGGTGTCTCCTTGTTTTTCCACTGTAAAGTTGTTATCTTTATGATTAAATCAGTATACTTGACATGAAAGCATCAAGATAATGGAAGACAAGGAAAGAATGAGAAACTTTTACAAATTAGAGAAAACTAAGATGAAATAACAATTAATTACAATGTGAGATACTGGATAGAATCCTGGAATGGAAAATACACTTCAGTGAAAAAACTGGTCAAATTGGAATATGATGTATAGTTTAATTAATAGTCTTGTACCAATGTTAATTTTCAGTTTTTGATAACTGTACTATGTTTATGGAGGATGTTAACAGTAAAGGAAGATGAGTCGGGGGTTTACAGAAGCTCTCTATGCTATTTTTCAACTTCTGTAAGTATAAGAGCAGTTCATAATAAAACTTTTTTAAATTAAAAAAATCTCATTTTGTACCCCCCAACTGCAGATAGCACACACTGTAATACATTCTAGAGGCCTCTTGGTCTCAGCTTGTGGCTGTTTTCTAGCCATGGGAGTGGCAGGCTGGGTTATTCCCACTGTGACAAAACTTCATCGATGAGGGACGATTTCTCCTGTTTCCTTGCCCTTCAATGGAGTAAGGGTCTGTCATTTTCCATACATTCTCTCAGAGAATTCCCAGCCGGACTGAACTTAGTTTTCCACAGCAGTAACCCCCAGATTGTCCAGTGGGGTGCTGATAAATGTCAAACAACTGGCTCTCTTAAAAAACGTGCTCCAATATTATAGTGTCTGGCAGTTTCCACCATGATTGACTTGAAGCTGCCAATGTGCTATCACTGAGCGCAGAGTGGGGAGGCGATGTGCAGAAGCACGCTGTTATGTTCCCATCACATGGATCCAGAGGAAGTCAATGACCTCAAGAGACAGACAGTAGCAAAACTAATTTTAAGTGATGATCACCTTTGTTTTTTAAACATAATTTAACTAATTGAAAGTTTATATAATTTTTTAACAATGGCCGTGTTTAATAACTTGCTTGCAAAAGTCCTGAAAAATTAACAATTGGCTTTCACCAGTGGGTATAACCTGGCTTCTGCACAGGACCATGATGTTAATCCATCCTTAACTGCCTCTCCCTTCCGTGCCCCACCTCCCCACTTTCTCACCATGCTTCCTGACGTCATCTCCCAAATCAACTAAATCTTTGCGTCAAGGTCTTTTTTGTGTGTGAACCCAAACTAGGCAGAGACCAAGAAATCTTTAGCCCATATCAAAATTTTAGATTATTTGTTTATGAAAACTAACTGGGAAGCAGCCGTTCTATGATGCCAGTAAGAAATAATAATAATAGCTAGTATTTATTAAGTACTTGGTGCTGAAAGCTGAGCCAGACTCCTTCCACGGATTTGGCCCACAGACAAACCATATGACATAAGAGCTATCATTACCTTTATTTCACAGATGAGAAAACTGAGATTGAGAGTCATAGAGCCACATGTCCAAAGTCATAAAATTAGCAAGTGTCGGAATAGATGTATATGCAGGTAGTTTGTTGCAGATCTGTGTTTTAGGCACGGGGTAAGATTAGCATCCATTTAGGAGACACAAGGAGTGAGTGTGGCTGGAACCTGGAATCAGAAGGCAAACCCGTTGCTTGACAGTGGGTGGCTGAGATGCCAAATCTGCAGAGCAGGAAGGTGTACTGGTATCAGTTTGGCCATTCTGCCCACTGTGTGAATTAGAAGCAACACTTTTCCCAGGGAGTCTATGTTTAATGTATAAATAAATAATCCAAATATAAATTGCAATCCCACAGTGCCCTCCTCCTTTTTCCACTTTGGGATATAAAAAGCATGTACAAACATATGCTTCTGCTAGATTTTTCTTTATGGTGACCTTTCCGTGAAGACACCTAAAAACAACAGTTCATGGTCTGTTTCATGGCTTGCACCTCTGGTTTGTCATTTACAAAGTACAGAAATATTCCACATGTGGTTGAAGGTGGTGCCAGCACAGACGGGAAGCTTTATTCTGTGGCTGCTCAGGTTATGCATGAATGAAGGACTGGGGTCCAGAAACAAGCTCAGGGCTCTGCACAGGAGAGGTGGCCATTTCCATTCAGTACTGAATTAAATTGAACTGTGGCCACAAGGAAGGCCAGTGACAGGTTGCTTTTAATAAGTGTCCTGAAAAGGGACTATTGTGCTCCCTCCCACACTACCTCTTGGCTCCTAGGTTATTGCCATTATAATTAGTATTAATTATAATGCTATGGCACTTTAAATGCCAATTTCAGTTTGTGACTTAAATAAAAGCAAAACAATAAAACCACACCCATTAAAGCAATCAGAAGGTTTTTTAATTTGGTAAAAGAGCAAGCTTTCTCTCTATTGAGGTTTCAGATCTCTGCTGCAATTGCTACGAAAGCAGGAAACAAACCAGCAAAGGAACAAACAAAAACTTAAGGCATTCCCTTTTCTCCTTGTGAACCTTTAGACTAAGAAGTAGACAATAGCATTTTAGATATGGTAGAAGTACAAGGCCACATGATACATCCTTTTAGAGGGCTTTTCTTGATGAATTCAATTTAAAAGTCTGAGCAGACAGCAATATTATGATCTGAATACAGAAGTGTTCATGCCAGCTGGAGTTTCAAGGTAGGGATTCTGAATGTGTGAATGATGCCTACAGCTTGCCACCTCTCAGCTAGTCTTTGAATATTAACTCTTCAAATCTAGGAAGAGTTTCCCAGGTAACTAAAAGACCTTTGCATATTTGAGAAGCAAAGTGTTAATGATTGAATGGAGCTGCACTGAATTGTACTGAATATTAAGTCTAACAGTAGCAAGTAGAGAAAATAATTATATTTTAATGTTTTTCAAAATTTGCTATGCAATTTCATAACTTTTTTATTACTGTGGCCTCAAATAACCTTTAATAAAAAAATGGCAATCACAGATTTTCCCTTTCTGAAGGCCCTGCATTCCCCCGAGGAAAGTGCATTCTTTTCTCTATTTCTGTTCTGATTAGTACAGTACTCAATGAAAGGATGAAAAAAAGTATGTTCCTAAATTTATGGGGGATAAAAATCAAAGTTCACTAGGACACACTTTATTGTTTCTCTGTTATCTTCTCTGTTTATACATGTTTAGTAAAAAATCGGACTTTAATCACACATGGGGAGGGCCAGGACTAGGTGAGGTCAACTAGGTGCCTAGGACACAGTTTAACAAGACCCTTGCATTTGGGGTCATGCAAGTGTTTGATCCAGTGATGGAGACCCCAGAGCCTATAGGACAGGTTTACTTGTCTATGGTTCAGGTCAGTTAAACACGAGCATAGGGGGCATTATCTCTGGCCCGTGCCTGCTAGAGCACTGTGCTACGCTTCATTCATTTACATATTAATTAACTCAGCAAATATTTATTGAGCATCTGATATGCACAGTAGTCCCCTCTTATCTTCATTTGTGATTTCCATGGTTTCAGTTACCCATGGCCAACTGTAGTCTGAAAATAGGTGGGTTCAGTACAATAAGAGATTTTGAGAGAGAGAGAGAGAATCCACATTCACATAGTTTTTACCCTACTCTGTCACTTTACTCCACTTGAATGACTCTTATCAAAAGTCACTGACAACCTCCACGTTACTCTGCTGTGCCACTTTACTACTAACATCCTATTTTCAGGAATATCTTTATATACACAGAAAATAATTAAATGCTTTCCATTGAATAAATGAATTTGGGATTTTTTCAATAGTAAGAGAAACTGGTGGATGTTAAAAATGCCAATGAAGAAGTTAAAAATAGCTCCCTAGGCTGGGAAAGTTGTTTGGATATAGGTCAACAATCCAAAGCCTTCTAAAGAAAATGGAGAAGATAAGATATCTGTCAATAAAACAATAATTACATGTGACTCATCAGTCAGAAGTTGCCAAGTTGGAAATTGTCACCAAAGGGACTGTACTATAATGGTGTTTAATTCAGTTATTGCTTCAAAAATAGGAAATACATCAGGATAAATAGCTTATGCCTGTAAGGCTTAATACCTAAGTGATGGGTTGATAGGCGCAGCAAACCACCAGGGTACATGTTTACCTATGCACCAAACCTGCATGTTCTGCACATGCATCCTGGAACTTAAAATAAAATTTTTAAAAAGCAAGAAATATATTGCTAATATTTTAAAAAATCATTATTTCAAAGAAGTTCCTCAAATGGAAGTGATGTCTCTGGAAGCAAGCAAACAGAGGCATGGTCTCATGGCTACTACAGTTGCATGCAAGATATTTCATATAATTCACTCTTCTAAATCACATTTCTAATCTGGTTAGGGCAGTGAGAAAATCAATCTCAGTCCTTCTTAGGGATCCCAATTCCATCAGGATTAGGCTGAAGTCCTGGAGTGAGGCTTACACAGTCCCCATCTTTCATGGAGTCACCTTTAGCTGTCAGTTCACAGTGGTCATTGTGATACGCCTACTTAGAGAAGTTAACATGGTTGGTTCTTTTGAGGATGGGTTCCCAAGAGCATCTTTGTGGAGGCTAGAAGTCCCTACAGCTAACATTTCTTTCTAGTTAACTGTATCAAACTGCTTGTTTTCCTCAGGTTAGTCCTCTACTCAAGACAGAGAAATGGTGGGGCAGGAGGAGTAGGTGGGGATGCCTGAAAAAAATACCCTTTTCCAGGTTTGGATTATTTCCCCCTCCTCCAGATAGACACTTTTTGCCTCTGCCATGACTAACACTCGTCTTCATCCTCCCTTGTATCTGCCATTTTAGGCAAATTTTGCTGTACTAACAACAACTTCAAACGCTCAGTGGGCTTACAACACAAAGGTTTGTTTCTTGCCCATTTCATGTTAGTTGTAGATTGGATATGGCTCTAAATCATGCCTTCTTAGTAGATCCAGGTTGTTGGAGCTGCTCCTACCTGGTCTCAAGGCAGAGGGAAAAAGGGCAATAGCACAACCATGAAATGATCCTTCAGATTTCGGTATGGAATTGCATACATCATTTCTGCTCACAATTTATTGTCCAAAATATATCAGATGGCCAAGCTTGATGCTGATAGGTAGGGAAGTACATTACTCACTGGGAGAGGCATTGAAAAATTGAGAACAATAACACAACCTGCTATACTTCCCTGGGGGAACATTTAAGGGAAATAAAGTACGACATCTTTTTTTTTCTGGAGGTGGAGAAGTAAAAATGAGAAAATAAAACTGGTTAGCATTTTCTTTCTTATTAGCTCAGTTTGCTGTGTAAGCAAGCACTTTGAAGTTATAAAAAGAGGAAATTTGGGAAAGTAGGGTCTAACAATTCTATAATATTGCCAATTAGGCTCGAATCAACCATTTAATGCATGTTAACTCATTAAAAAGAACAATTCCATGAAGTAGATACTATTTTTCCTCCCCTCCACCTCTCATTTTTAGAGACAGATGAATTTAGGTATATTGGTAAAGTCATTTGTTAAAGAAACACAAGTAAAAATTGTGGGTACAGGATTGGGACCCTAGGTGTTTAGCCCAGCATCTAAGCTCTTAACTATTGTCCTACAGTATTATTGAGGATTAGACCTATTCAGACAGTACTTATGGGATCCTAAGATCCTAATAAGAATCAGTGGCAATCATCTGGCTTCATTCTATATAATGTTTCTATATATGTCTGAAAAATAGATTTTTTCTCTCCTTGTTTCTTTGGAGCTTAAAATCTTGCTGTGCAATTTTGGGATTAAAGCTCAATTAAGAAAATAAAATACTCATGCTATTGGTCTTTTAGTAAAGAGGTTACAACTATAAACATTTACTCTTGGAGTCAGTTATCTTTCCAGATGCTCATCTGTGACCCTTCCTTCATTTATAGGGATTCCTGAGCCCACAATCCAGGTCCTGACATGTCTTGCTGTGTGCCAGGAATTATTCCCAAATTATTAAGGCTAGACATGCAGATCCACATCAGAAATTCCTGCCCACTGTCCCCTCCCTTCCTTCTATCTTCCTTTCTCTCCCCTATACCTGATATGAGAACTGGGGTGTGTGAAAGCAACAATCCCAGCACGCATTGCTGCGAGGACCCTTCCTCTTTCTATCACCTTCCTTCTGCTGTCCTGAGGGAGGGTACATTTTCCAGAATGAAATGCCCCACTGCCATATCTGTGCTTATCCTCTTAATGCACACATATGCAAACACACAAATCCCAGCACAAACACACAAGGACACATACATATGCCTGCAGGCATGCACACACATTTCTCCTGCTCTTTTGTTTCTAGACATTTCACTTTCTGAATGTTAAATACCATAGGACTGCCTCAAGAAGTAGCATCCAAAATGTAGAGGGATGGATGCCAATTCCATATATCCCATTTCTTCCTTTTAAAGGATTTTTAAAATGCAGGACTTAAATTAAAATTAGCCAGTTGCACTTTCTTTAGAAAATATTAATATTTACTAGTCTTTTGAAGTTGGTGGTAGAATGAGGAAGAGCTGATGGCTCCCAAGCAGTAAAGGAGCACCTCTGCTTGTTTGCTTTGCTCTTAGTTCTACCACTCTAAACCCACCCACCAAGACTCTGAACCTGTCCACTCCATGCACATAGAGACCTTCTAGCTGGGTCCCACACACCACCTACCTCCTGCCCATGTGAGCTGAATTTGTGCCTTTGTTCCTCCAGATAACCTTGGCATGATGTCTAATCTTAAGCAATTTCCCTACACAGTCAATGGGCTAAGCCTGAGCACTTCGGGTATGGACTTGCTGCACCCCTCTGTGGGTTATCCAGCCATCCTCCTGGAAACAGCACAGGGAGAGGACAACATTCACCTGGGAGCAGCTACATGTGGTGGGACTGCTGTTTGCTAAGACCCAGTACTCAGACATTTCCATGTGGGAGTAGGTGGTGCTGAAACTCAACTGGCCCAAGTTCAGGGTACAAGTATGGTTTAAGGAATGAAGAAGAGCTAAGTGCCGCCGACCACAGCAGCAACAACAAAGTGGAGGTCAAAACAAAGCAAAACCTGCCATAAAGAAGACATCTCCAGTTCAGGAAAGATACCGAACTTCATGCTTGTGTATTTTTTTTTTTTTGTCTTGTTTTGGTTTTTTGAGTCTGAGTCTGTTGTGCAGGCTGGAGTGCAGTGGCGTGATCTCAGCTCACTGCAACCTCCACCTTCCAGGATCAAGTGATTCTCCTGCCTCAGCCTCCCAAGTAGTTGTAATTACAGGTGCCTGCCACCATGTCCAGCTAACTTTTATATTTTTAGTTGAGACAGAGTTTCATCATGTTGGCCAGGCTGGTCTGGAACTCTGGAACTTAGGTGACCTGCCCACCTCAGCTTCTCAAAGTGCTGGGATTACAGGTGTGAGCCACCATACCCAGTCAAAATAGGTTATAATAAAAAGCAAAATTCAGAGCCACTGAGCACTGATCTATTAGGTTGGTGCAAAAGTAATCGTGGTTTTTGCCATTGAAAGTATGCAATAACATTTGCACCAACCTGATAAAAAGATTACCTTTGGCTAGAGGTGAACTGGACTGAAACTTTATGACAAAATGTCTCTGGACAAGAAGAATGAGAGAAGAGAAACAAAAGGACATTAATTCATCTGTAATTTACTGTTGGTGAGCCTAACAGTAAAGAGACTTTGGTCAATTGCTCTGATCACGATGAATTATTAAAGTGAGATCATTGTCGTTTATACTTGCAAATGTTAAATTTGGAAAAGTTATACATGCATAAACCTTTTCTTCTTGCATTTGGAAGGTATATATAATTATATCAAAATGGTTCTAGTGTACACAAAAAAGAAAATACTTAACATCAATATGAAATGGAGATGTGCTTTTTTCATTCCTCTATACCACACAACTCATGATATGTTCTTCACAGATAACATAAGGGTTTTCTCTTGTTATTGAACCGTGTGCTCTATCATTAGGAAATACAATATTCTGTTCTATAATATACATAGATTCTATATATATTACATATTCTATATAATTACATATTCTGTAAAATATATATTACATATTCTATATAATTACATATATATATAATTTTTATATATTACATATTCTATATGATATGTAATATACAGTATTCTAAAATAGAGGGGTTTTTTTTAAGTTTCAGGTTTTCTAGCAGTAAAATGAGGGACTATAAGTTCTCCATTGGGATAAAATATGTTTCCCTGACATGCCTATAGTTTTTTATTTCTTGAATATAAATAAATTCCTCTAATCTCTGGTAAAAAAGCAAAGTAAATCATGAAACTACAACGGTAGCCCAACATTTTAGTGCTCTAGTCCTAAAACTCTGTTTCTTTCAGAACACTAAAATCATTTAATCATAAGTTGTTAATTGATGTTTTGGGTTGAATTCTCAAGAATACCAACAGAGGAGGGAAATGAGACGGGAAATGGAAGGAAGTCAAGAAAATACGGATTATAAAGAGGGTTTCCTCTGTGAGCACTTGGGGTTTGGTCTCACGGGGCACTCTGGAAGATACTAAAGCACATGCTTTCTACCCAAAAGTTAACTCATTTAACTCTCATTCATCAATGCCTAAGGGCTGCTCCCAAAGGCCTTGCATCCCTAGCATTTCCAGCCTTCCTCTCACCTATGAAAGAAAGCTCTCAACTGCTTGTAATTATAGGCACATACTGGAATTTTGAGTTTTGAAAGGATATAAGCAGGGCATTAATAGTTTCCGTTGTAATTGGTGCAATGTTATAAACAGACAGCTGGTTAAATAATTTTGGAATACATAAAAACAATTGCTAGGTTGCTTAATTGCACATCTTTTCACATTCTTTCATGTATTAATATACATAGTGAATCTCTAAGAGGAGGCTGTATAGTATACAATCTATCCCCAGGCTACTTTACTATAAAACTATTTTTTCATATAAGGTCTACTACACATCCTAGCTTATCAGCTTTACAGATGTGTCATGATCTGAAATGATCTTGTTTACTTTTAATAACCTGTATATTATCTTTCCTGTATAATAACCTGTATATTATTCCACTGGAATATAAGTTTCATGAAGTAGGGACTTTGCCTCTTTTGCCACTACATGTAATTTATACTTCAATATAAAATATACTTAAAAGTGAAAACATAGTCGAATCCAAGTATTTGGAAACGGACATTCTCTCTTCTCAAATGAAGAAACTGTAATGGAAATTAGAATGTTTAGAAGTAAATGACAATGAAAATAATATATATTAAAATTCATGGGATATAGCAGTACTTCGAGAAAAATCTATAGCATGTATTAATATATGTGTGTGTACATACTCATGTGAAAGCAGAGTTTGAAGACTGAAAATTCATGAGCTAAGTATCCGATTTGAGAAAATAAGTTGTAAAAAGAATAAAGTGATATTTTTATGTTTTGTTTTGCATATCAATTGTGAAGGAGTCATATTTTTATAAAAGCTGATGAGACACCTCTGATGTTTAGTTCATACTAGCTGCTACCTGCATGGCCCTTGCTCTTGGGCCATGGTCCACCTGAAGGCATGTAGCTTCTCTCCTTAATGCTAATGTTTGCTTAGTATTTGTCTAGTATATATTTCCCAGTATTTTTCTTTTTCTTTTTTTGGTTAACTTATGTCTGCAGTATGTCTTCTCTAAACAGAACAAAGCAGTATGTTTTAATGCAAATTGAGACTTTTTGTTTTTGAATCGGCAAGTGCAGCCCATTGGCATTTATTGTGGTTAATACTATGTTTGAATGTATTTCTTCCATATGATCTTGTATTTTTTGAATAATTTTTTTCTTCTATTTCTTCAGTGTTTTCAATTGGTTTGAGTTTTCTTCCCTACCGTTTTTACCTGATTCATTTAGAAGTTACACAATCTGTGACCATTTCTGAATCTGTCAGGTTTTCTAGGGAATAAGTATAGTCTTGCTGGGGGAAACAGTAGCTAGATTGTGTTCACAAAGCTTTACCATGGACAAACTTCCGTTGGTCTGTTGATCCTAAGATGGTAATTGTAGGGGTGGATATCCTTCAGTTCTGCACAGATAGAAATAGAAAACAAGGAAAAGATATAAATCTTAACAACAGAAGGCTATGAAATGATGAAAGTGACATTTGGAAGCAATGAAGTAATATCTGCTGATTACTTAAGTGGAATATAAATGAGCTTGTTGAAAAATTCTTCTGACTAGTGACTTTTTCTTGGATTTCTGACCCTTTTATTTATTTCCATAAAACATTTTTAATTGATTTGATACTGGCGTAGAAAAGAATCTGTCTAACCAAAACATTCCTTAAATTAGTGTAGATTTGTGTTTATCCAAATTCTTTGGGACTTAAATGTCTTCCACCTGCAAATACACATCTTTTATCTGTTCTGGAAATTTATTCAATCATTGAATATTGAATAGTATATTGAATATTGCCAATGACCATTCTCTCTGTTCTCTCCTCCTTAACTCCTCTTAGATAATGTTGGATCTTCTCATCCCATCCTACATGGTGCTCAGAATCTTTTTTTTTTTTTTCCAACTCTTCATTTATCCAAGCTGCTGTCTGGAAAATTGCTTAGATCTCTCTTTAATTGCACCAATTTTCTCTTCAGTGTGGTCTAATTAGTCAGTACATTGAGGCTTTAATTTAAACCACTAATTTTTTTGTTTCAAAACTTCTAGTTTGATTTTTCTTCACACCTGCTCATTCTTTTTTTCAGAGTCTTGCTATTTCCTGATGGGTTCCATATCTGTCATCATTTCAGATGTGTGTATGCATGTATATTCCAAGTTCTTGGTGGTATTAAGCCTCTTGTTTTTTGTGTCTGATGACTGACTCTTGATGAAGTTTTCCACATGTTTTGCAATTTTTGAGTGAGAATTAATTTTCCACAAGGTTTGTTTTCCATATAGGAATCCCTCATCTTTGCTGGTAGCTGTATCTCATGCGTGTATGCGTGTGTGGTTTTCTGTTAAGTGCCTCAGGGGTATTACAATAAAAATAATCTATTCAGTTTTCCAAATACTTGTTCCACGAGAGTTTCTGAATTGGCTTAGTTTACCAAGCTGCCAGAATTGAAAGTAAAATTAGATTACTGTCTGCATTTTTCAGTGTAACCCTTTTAGTCTCAATAAATCTTTATTTCATGACAGGTATTTCTTGGAGCCATTCTGTGGGCACTTTAACTCTTTAACTTGGCCAATAAAAACACTTGGTCACAGCATAGTGGTTAAAAAGAAAAACAAACTTTGGAGTTAGATTGTCTCCAGTTGGAATCCCAGCTTTTTATTACTAGCTTGATAATTTTGGCCAAGTTACTTAATCTTCCTGATCCTTGGCTTCTTCATGTAAAGAGAGAGAGAGAGAGAGAGAGAGAGAAAGAGACAGAAGATATACCTGATTAGATTGTGTATATATGTGTATATGTATATATATTTATATGTTTATATGTATATGTGTGTATATGTATATATATTTATATGTTTATATGTATATGTGTGTGTATATGTATATATATTTATATGTTTATATGTATATATGTGTATATATATTTATATGTGTATATATGTGTATATATTTATATATGTATATATTCATATATGTATATATGTGTATATATTTATATATGTATATATTTTTATATATGTATATATTTATATACGTATGTGTGTGTGTATGTGTGTGTATATAAATACTTGGCACATAGAGTGAATTTTTCATATGTTAGCTCTTTTCTCCTGAACAGAGATAATTTTCCAGGCTTTCCAGGCCATCTTACACATTTCTAAAGCACTATTGTAGCATTCTGAGCTAGGGCCTAAAATAATATATTGCAATTCAGTTAAGTTCAGTTAAAACTGATGAAGTAACTATTCAATACCATATTGGTATGGACTGAATGTTTGTGTCCCCTCCAGATTCATGCAGTGAAACATACCCAAAGTGATGGCATTTAGAGATAGGGTGTTAATGAGATCAGGAGGGTAGAACCTTCACGATGGGATTAGTGCCCTTATAAGAAGAGATGGGAAAGAGCTTGCTTCCCTCCTCCTTGTTCTTCTCCTTATGAAGACACAGCAAGAAGATGGCCACCTGGCGCTCACCAGACACTAGATCTTGCTCTTGGACTTACCAGCCTCAAACTGTGAGAAATAAATGTTTGTTGTTTAAGCCACCCAGTATATGGTAATCTGTTATAGCAGCACAAACTGATTTATACATAAATATTGTGCTATGTTTCAAGTTAGGCTTTTCCACCAACAAACTAACAAATTATATCATCTCCTATGGCCTGTTTCCTTAGAGTAAAGTAATCTTTCAGGTCTCTCCTAACTCTTAAACATTTTATGATTTAATGTATCGCCAGGAAGGTATACTATTCACATTTTATTTATAAGGGTCAAAGCTATTTCACAAATAGATTCAGCAAGATATAAAAATCCATATCTTTCCCTTTTTGATAAGCTCCAAAGCTTTGGATAGAATTGGTGTTAAGAACAGAGAGAACAGACCGGGGAGTAACTTTGTACTTGAATGATTGCTGGCAGTCCAGTGCAGTCTGACAATGACATTTCACAAATCAATGCAATGATTCCCATCTATCTTTTATCACCAGGGAGATGTACTTCTTGTGAGTGGTAGCATTTCAAACAGGTATTCCCCAGATTCTTATAAAAAGAATAAGATACATGTGAATTGTCATGACTAAAAAGCTTGGATCAACTGGCACTTCACTGTAACAGGAGTTAATTCAAAATAGACATTCATCACCTTTATCACTTTACTCAAGAGAGTTGCAAAGCTACAAAACACACTGGCAAAATCCCTACCAAAAGAAACAACTGCTCAGCAACCACTGAATTATTTGCTGATGTTCATGCGCGGAACACGGAGATATAATTTTACTTCCAATACCCCCTGACTGAAATACGTATTATTTGATTTTAATGTAGCAAACCTAATTTATAGGCATCTGACAAGAAGACGAACCTCCCACAGGCAGAATTGTCTTTGGTTTCTCTGAAACATTTGTGTTATTTTTACAATTGTATATCTGCAAAGAAGAATCATATTTGCTCTCATTCTATTCCCAAGAAAAATTTAATTTTTAAAGCCTTTTGGGGGAAAAAGTAATAATAATACAGGTAATCAAAACATGAAACAAGGTTCAATTTCACTATCATTCCCCAAGATTGCTCCCAATCTAGTGTGTACCAGGAGGGACTAATTCAGTAGATAAACTCAGCAACTACGTGTGCATGAAAAACATCAAAGCAACATTAGTTTGCAAATCATTCCTGAACCTTAATAAAATCATTTCTAATAACAGAACATAGAATGTACAGTGGCCTCTTAGAAGAGTGTGGTTTTGTCTATGAAGATTAAAATATTTCCCTAGTTAGTTGTCAGGGAGAATTAATTTATAATGAGTGTTATACAAAAAAGGTTGAAATAGCTCCTTTGAGAGGACTATTTTATGGATATGTAACCAGAGCTGAACAATTCAAGGCCTTTGCTGGTGCATCAGATTTATAATAAAAGGCAAGCAACAGTCTTTTGGTTCACAGTATTTCTCAGCTCTGATTGGAACCTTCTTCATAAGATCCTTTTAGCTCTGCTAGCACTTTTCTTTCTTCCAAATCAGGGCTACACACAATTTTTATGCTGTGTGTGTGAATCTTCTATGTTGTGTTTAGTAGTGACCAAATTTAGCAGGCACAAATTCCTAGTCAGCCATGCAAATGAAACAGAATGGGCAGGCTTGCCATCAACACTAGGGCCTCATGGTTCCATTCCCAAGTTCGACCACCTAAAGATGACAGCATATTGAGATATTGGGTCAGGGTCTGTGTGTGTGTGTGTGTGTGTGTGTGTGTGTGCATGTGTATGTGTCAAGGGTAGGAAGGAGAAGACAGAAGTTTTTCAAACAGATGTAATGACAAATGCAAGGGTCTGGAGTTAAGAACACCTATGGTGTGCTAGACAAATTGAAACATTTTAACCAAACTCGAGTAAAGTAAAATACAAGCTGGTAAATGGATAGAGCAAAGCTGGACAGATATAAATTTGCATCGGAACTCTAGAAATGCAAGATAAATCTTATTTTTTTAATTTTTTTATATTTCTAAATTCTCAAAATAGCTCAGTTCCTATCTACAGGATTCTCAGTCCCAGTTTTTTGATTCTTTCCTCTTCCCTTGTTCTACCTGAATTCTGGAGTATCCATATTGTAGAAAAGTTAGTGAGGCACCTCTGATGTTTTGTCTACCCTAGCTGCTGCTCCCCTGCTCTTTATCCTTCCTCCACTCCCTATCTGAAGGCCAGCAGCATCACTCTATCCATGACGAGCACTGCATAGACAGGCACATTTTCCATGGATTCCAAGATACAACACTCAGGTCTTAGCATTCAAGAACACACATGCATCTAAGGTCCTAACACCCTTTACGGCCTTGAATATAAGCAAAGTTCTGGTCCCTGCCTTTCATGAAACCCACAGCTCTTCTGTATCCCCAGCTTCACAGTAACCAAGAATTGGATCTTTCTCTGAGATTGGGTCAAATTCCTCTTCTTCTCAAAGTGTCTATTTCTATCCTGTCTTATATAGACCAATGCTTCCCAAACAAAGGCATTCGAGGGTATCTTTAGGGACATTCAAGAAACACAATGGATTTGTCCCCACTATTACTAGGGCAAGGAGTCCGGAAGACAGACACAGCTTTCTTTCCAGAAGATGAATGTAAGAAATGTTTAGTTTTTCACTGTCTTGAGTCTCCCACAGTAGACTTAGAAAGACAATGAAGTGACTCTCCTGCTGGATGAACCATATTAAGGAGTTTGAACCTTACTTTTAGCCTATCTTCAGTTGTTTCCTATAGAAGGAGATGAGAGGCAGCAGCAAAGATCCATCTTCTAGGGGCAGTACATTCCATCTGGAAGGTAAAGAACCATCCAACATAACAACCAAAGGATACTCAGCCAAGGAGGCTTCCTTAGGACCCAATGAAAAGGAGAAAGGATGTGGGAAAAGGCAACACTTAGCATGCAGGCCAGGAACAGGAAAGAACAATGGAGAATTTTGACCCGTTAAGCTGAAGCAGATGCTGGATAAGTTACTTAGGAATAGGTACCTTTTAAATCCAGGTTGGTAAAAGCAGCACCCCATCAGAAGCACTTTAGTGCTCCAACCCAAAGATGGGGGAGCGGGCAGCTATTTCTATACTTTCTGCCTTAAGTCAGGATGTTTCTCACATCCAAGAGAGATGATGAACCTGCCTCCATCAAATGGGGATAAAAAGCCTACACCATAAGGTATTTGTAAAAGTAAGAGAGAATAAGCCTAAAGTGCATAGTTATAGTTACTGGGCACAGAGTAGGCACCTAATAAATGATAAGCAGTCTTACTTTGCTGTGCTGTCAGCTCCCCAAATTCCTCCAATGACCGCATAATACACAATCACCTTTTTCTTGTTTTCTTTATTGTTTTAATTAATAGATTGGCCAGTGGTTTGTTTCTTCACATTAGACTTTTCCTGCCAAATTCCATTACAGTGGGCAGGTGTTCTGACAGCCCTAAGTTAGCTGTAAGTGATTCTGTATCCTTACTGGAGCATCCAGCTTCACAATCCACACCAGCATGAAGAATTTTGGAGCTTTAAACTCTTTTATTAATGAGTCATGAGTAAATCAGAACTTACATCCCTTGACACTAGCTGCAACAATTTCCCATGAGCTTTCTGCCTATGAGCTTTCTTCCCATTTCTCTTTTTCACAGACTGAATGTTTTCTTGTCTGAGATAATCCCAATGGAATTAACCAAAGTAGCCTAGAACCAAATGAAGGAAGGAGTATGTTTCCAGTACCTGCCTCTGCGGGTGTAATATGACCTCCACGTGTGCTCTGGGACACACAGTGGTGCTCCATTCAGCTTCTGCAGCTGCTGAACTAGTGCCTATTTCAAGGAAAGACTAAATTCTTCTTTCCCCAATGAACTGCATGATGAGAAAAAACAAAAGTCTTATTCACTTGGAAGTCCTTCGTGTGCTCGAAATACAAACACTATGAACATTAGTTACAGATGCAGAAAGCCTGACATGAATAATCAATGGTATCTCCCCAACCACCCTTACCTAGCTGCCCATGGAAGCTTTATCCTCTCTTTTCAAAGCACTTTCAAAGTTTCAATTTTTTGATTTTACAAAAATTGTTGTGAAATATATCATTCATATAAAAATACATATAATGAGAGCAATTTTAAAGACTAATAATTATGTAAACGTTCATAAAGTTTTCCACCCAGATGAAGCAATGGAGCATTGTCATGAACCTTACAGTCCCCTGTCGGTCTCCTCCTGAATTATCTTCCTCTGTCTTCAACAGATGTGATCACCACTTTGAATTTTTTGTTAATCATTCTTGCTTTACTTTCTCAAATGATTGTATTAGGGTTGTCCAGACAAACAGATTAGTAGGATGCCCATAATATAGAAAACTATTTATTATAAGGAACAGACTCACAATTATGGACACTAACAAGACCCAGTATTTTCAGGGTGAGTCAGCAAACCGGAGGCCCAGGAAAGCGAGGATGTGGTCACAGTGTGAAGGCTGGTAGACTCGGTGCTCAGGAAGAGTTGATGTATCCGTTGGAGTCCAAAAGCAGGAAAAAAGCTGTTGTCCCAGTTTTAAAGCCATCAGATGGGAAGAATTCTCACTTGTCTGGGGGAAGGTCAGCCTTTTTATTCTACTCAGGCCTTCAGTTGACTGGATGAGGGCCACCTATATTATGGATGACAGTCTGCTTTACTCAGTCTACTGTGTTAAATGTTAATTCCATCAAAAGTTCCTCACAGAAACATCCAGAATAATGTTTGACCAACTATGTGGGCACCCCATGGTCCAGTCAAGTTGACACATAAAATTAGCCATTCTATGGTTATATTACATATGAAAGTACCCCTAAACAATAAATATTCTGTTTTGCCTCATTTAAAACTTTACAATAAGTAGAATCATCTTGCATGTATTTTTCTGTTATTTTCTTTTACTCAGCATCAGGTTTGTGGCATGATTGATTCATGTAGTTTATTTTTTTCCCCCTTCCATTTTGTATTCTGTCTGATAAACTACAATGCATTTATCCACTCTGTTCTGATGAATATATCAATTGTCTACAGTTTCTTTACAAGTCTTAGAATAGCTGCTATGACTATCTTGGTGCAAACCTGTTGCTTTTGGTTGCGTTATTCAGATCGGCTCTATCTCTACTAGTATTTAAGATATAGACCAGGCTACTGTAGCAAAGCCCAACAGATCTGTGACTTACACAAGGTAGAAGTAGTTCTCTCTTCTAAAATAGTGTAAGCATCAGTAATCCTGGGCTGCTACCTACTGTACCTTGAATAGGTACAGTACATATGCATACACACCTCTCACCATATATAACCCAACGCTCCCTCTCTAAGGACCACAATCCCTCCCTGAAATCTCATGCAGAAGTGTGGAATCTCTGAGTAATGCCCTGTTCACACCACTAGGTCTGGCTATGGGACCCCGCCACCCATCAGTACAGGCTACTTATATGTCCACCCTCTTCACACTCCTACACAGTAGTGGAAGACAAATAAGAGAATGACAATAAAAACTCTCCAAGGAAAGGGAACATAGGGGACATCCAGCAGTCACTCCTCCATAGGAAAAGTTTAATGCTGCTGGGCAGGCTTTGTGGAGACTTCCTGTCCCGGCAGTGGAGGAAGATTCTTGCTTAGCTCATGTGGATCCTATTGTTTTATGTTTCTGGCAGAAACTCCTTTGTCTTTTGCCGACTGGCTTTGCCATTAGAAGGTGCTTTCCTGTCTATTTCACATCCTGTGGTCACATGGAAACGGCTATTGGAAAATGCTTTCTTCTTGTGGAGGCAATGATATTGCTGGCAATTCCTGCTCATCCAGACTTGGGGGCTTGACTCCTTAAAGGAGTCAAAAAGCACAGATTTTTGCAGGCTGGACATGTCAGGGTTTTGGCAAAATTCCCTTAGGCATCTTAGACTGCTGGCTTTAGGTCAGTTTCATGTTAGAGTGACCACAGCCAAAGATCTTATGTCAAACAGAGCTGTTCAAGTAGTGCATTGGGTATGCTGGTTAGCCACAAACAGATTACAAATACACCCAAGATATTATTTCCCTTAGCCTCTGTTTGGGATGGCTGGAGCACACAGGCCGGTCACCACTGGCCATGAGTAGCCTCATTCATGTATGCCTATGGAGACACAAAGGTTATAGTATATTATAGGGACATGATGTGGACAGTGCTGGAAAGCACTAATCTAAACAGAGTTGTCCAGTTCTCGAGTTTTATTAATGATCTCTGTGTTTTGCCAATCCCACTCTACTTCAGTCTATTGGCAGTTACCTTGAAGTTATTCAAGATAAAGGAGTTGAGAGGGAGGGCTGTGTCAGCATGTGGAAAACCTGCCAAAGAATCTCAGGAGATAGATTTAGCAGATGACTTGCTGCAGGCCTGCAGACTCCAGCCTGCTGTGTCTGCATTCTCAGAGCCTACAGTGCACCTTCCAAGGCCATGACACCGAGATTCTGTTCCTACAGTTCCACTTCCAGGGTTGAAATCTGCGTGTGTTATGATACTGATACTGTATCAAAGACTCAAACCAGTCAGGAGTTTATTTCCCTCTTATGTAGCAGGGATCACATAATCAATCCAAGAAGTTTATAGTGTCCAGGGCCCACATTCCTATCTTATTGGTCTTCCCCTCGACACATGCCTCCATCTCATGGTTCATCTCTAGCTCCTACCTTCACATACCTATTCCAGCTAGCAGGAAGGGAGACAGGAGGGACCTGGACAGACCACATTTTCCTTTTAAGGGTATTATCCAGAGGGGGTACTTGTCACTGCTGCATTTTTTCCTTTACCAAGAACTTGGTCAAATGGACACACCTGGGTATCAGGGAAGTTGGGAATTATGGTCTTTATTCTGGATAGCCAAACACTTGTTTCAGGAAAGGAAAATAGCTCGACATATCAGGCTGAAAGTAGCTGTGACTGCTACAATCCTTATTTTTCTTTGCTTTATCTAGATTTGATTGAGCACGTTTTTAAAATCTTCTACTATGCCAGTAGATTTGCCAATTTCTCCTTGAATTCTATTAACTTTTGCTTTATATTTTTCTAATCTATAGTATTAGGGTATTCAAAGTTAGAAATGTTATATCGGGGGGGGCGGAGCAAGATGGCTGAATAGGAACAGCTCCAGTCTCCAACTCCCAGCGCGAGCGACACAGAAGACCGGTGATTTCTGCATTTTCAACTGAGGTACTGGGTTCATCTCACTGGGGAGTGCCGGACGATCGGTGCTGGTCAGCTGCTGCAGCCCGACCAGCGAGAGCTGAAGCAGGGCGAGGCATTGCCTCACCTGGGAAGCGCAAGGGGGAAGGGAATCCCTTTTCCTAGCCAGGGGAACTGAGACACACAACACCTGGAAAATCGGGTAACTCCCACCCCAATACTGCGCTTTAAGCAAACAGGCACAACAGGAGATCATATCCCACACCTGGCTGGGAGGGTCCCACACCCACGGAGCCTCCCTCATTGCTAGCACAGCAGTCTGTGATCTACCAGCAAGGCAGCAGTGAGGCTGGGGGAGGGGCACCCGCCATTGCTGAGGCTTAAGTAGGTAAACAAAGCTGCTGGGAAGCTCAAACTGGGTGGAGCTCACAGCAGCTCAAGGAAACCTGCCTGTCTCTGTAGACTCCACCTCTGGGGACAGGGCACAGTAAACAATAACAAACGCAGCAGAAACCTCTGCAGATGCAAACGACTCTGTCTGACAGCTTTGAAGAGAGCAGTGGATCTCCCAACACGGAGGTTGAGATCTGAGAAGGGACAGACTCCCTGCTCAAGTGGGTCCCTGACACCTGAGTAGCCTAACTGGGAGACATCCCCCACTAGGGGCAGTCTGACACCCCACACCTCACAGGGTGGAGTACACCCCTGAGAGGAAGCTTCCAAAGCAAGAATCAGACAGGTACACTCGCTGTTCAGAAATATTCTATCTTCTGCAGCCTCTGCTGCTGATACCCAGGCAAACAGGGTCTGGAGTGGACCTCAAGCAATCTCCAACAGACCTACAGCTGAGGGTCCTGACTGTTAGAAGGAAAACTATCAAACAGGAAGGACACCTACACCAAAACCCCATCAGTACATCACCATCATCAAAGACCAGAGGCAGATAAAACCACAAAGATGGGGAAAAAGCAGGGCAGAAAAGCTGGAAATTCAAAAAATAAGAGCGCATCTCCCATGGCAAAGGAGCGCAGCTCATCGCCAGCAACGGATCAAAGCTGGACGGAGAATGACTTTGATGAGATGAGAGAAGAAGGCTTCAGTCCATCAAATTTCTCAGAGCTAAAGGAGGAATTACATACCCAGCGCAAAGAAACTAAAAATCTTGAAAAAAAAGTGGAAGAATTCATGGCTAGAGTAATTAATGCAGAGAAGGTCCTAAACGAAATGAAAGAGATGAAAACCATGACACGAGAAATACGTGACAAATGCACAAGCTTCAGTAACCGACTCGATCAACTGGAAGAAGGAGTATCAGCGATTGAGGATCAAATGAATGAAATGAAGCGAGAAGAGAAACCAAAAGAAAAAAGAAGAAAAAGAAATGAACAAAGCCTGCAAGAAGTATGGGATTATGTAAAAAGACCAAATCTACGTCTGATTGGGGTGCCAGAAAGTGAGGGGGAAAATGGAACCAAGTTGGAAAACACTCTTCAGGATATCATCCAGGAGAACTTCCCCAACCTAGTAGGGCAGGCCAACATTCAAATCCAGGAAATACAGAGAACGCCACAAAGATACTCCTCGAGAAGAGCAACTCCAAGACACATAATTGCCAGATTCACCAAAGTTGAAATGAAGGAAAAAATCTTAAGGGCAGCCAGAGAGAAAGGTTGGGTTACCCACAAAGGGAAGCCCATCAGATTAACAGCAGATCTCTTGGCAGAAACTCTACAAGCCAGAAGAGAGTGGGGGCCAATATTCAACATTCTTAAAGAAAAGAATTTTAAACCCAGAATTTCATATCCAGCCAAACTAAGTTTCATAAGTGAAGGAGAAATAAAATCCTTTACAGATAAGCAAATGCTTAGAGATTTTGTCACCACTAGGCCTGCCTAACAAGAGACCCTGAAGGAAGCACTAAATATGGAAAGGAACAACCGGTACCAGCCATTGCAAAAACATGCCAAAATGTAAAGACCATCGAGGCCAGGAAGAAACTGCATCAACTAACGAGCAAAATAACCAGTTAATATCATAATGGCAGGATCAAGTTCACACATAACAATCTTAACCTTAAATGTAAATGGACTAAATGCTCCAATTAAAAGACACAGACTGGCAAACTGGATAAAGAGTCAAGACCCATCAGTCTGCTGTATTCAGGAGACCCATCTCACACGCAGAGACATACATAGGCTCAAAATAAAGGGATGGAGGAAGATTTACCAAGCAAATGGAGAACAAAAAAAAGCGGGGGTTGCAATACTAGTCTCTGATAAAACAGACTTTAAACCATCAAAGATCAAAAGAGACAAAGAAGGCCATTACATAATGGTAAAGGGATCAATTCAACAGGAAGAGCTAACTATCCTAAATATATATGCACCCAATACAGGAGCACCCAGATTCATAAAGCAAGTCCTTAGAGACTTACAAAGAGACTTAGACTCCCATACAATAATAATGGGAGACTTCAACACTCCACTGTCAGCATTAGACAGATCAATGAGACAGAAAGTTAACAAGGATATCCAGGAATTGAACTCATCTCTGCAGCAAGCAGACCTAATAGACATCTACAGAACTCTCCACCCCAAATCAACAGAATATACATTCTTCTCAGCACCACATCGTACTTACTCCAAAATTGACCACGTAATTGGAAGTAAAGCACTCCTCAGCAAATGTACAAGAACAGAAATTATAACAAACTGTCTCTCAGACCACAGTGCAATCAAACTAGAACTCAGGACTAAGAAACTCAATCAAAACCGCTCAACTACATGGAAACTGAACAACCTGCTCCTGAATGACTACTGGGTACATAACGAAATGAAGGCAGATATAAAGATGTTCTTTGAAACCAATGAGAACAAAGATACAACATACCAGAATCTCTGGGACACATTTAAAGCAGTGTGTAGAGGGAAATTTATAGCACTAAATGCCCACAAGAGAAAGCAGGAAAGATCTAAAATTGACACTCTAACATCGCAATTAAAAGAACTAGAGAAGCAAGAGCAAACACATTGGAAAGCTAGCAGAAGGCAAGAAATAACTAAGATCAGAGCAGAACTGAAGGAGATAGAGACACAAAAAACCCTCCAAAAAATCAATGAATCCAGGAGTTGGTTTTTTGAAAAGATCAACAAAATTGACAGACCACTAGCAAGACTAATAAAGAAGAAAAGAGAGAAGAATCAAATCGACGCAATTAAAAATGATAAAGGGGATATCACCACCGACCCCACAGAAATACAAACTACCATCAGAGAATACTATAAACACCTCTACGCAAATAAACTGGAAAATCTAGAAGAAATGGATAATTTCCTGGACACTTACACTCTTCCAAGACTAAACCAGGAAGAAGTTGAATCCCTGAATAGACCAATAGCAGGCTCTGAAATTGAGGCAATAATTAATAGCCTACCAACCACAAAAAGTCCAGGACCAGATGGATTCACAGCTGAATTCTACTGGAGGTACAAGGAGGAGTTGGTACCATTGCTTCTGAAACTATTCCAATCAATAGAAAAAGAGGGAATCCTCCCTAACTCATTTTATGAGGTCAACATCATCCTGATACCAAAGCCTGGCAGAGACACAACAAAAAAAGAGAATTTTAGACCAATATCCCTGATGAACATCGATGCAAAAATCCTCAATAAAATACTGGCAAACCGGATTCAGCAGCACATCAAAAAGCTTATCCACCATGATCAAGTGGGCTTCATCCCTGGGATGCAAGGCTGGTTCAACATTCACAAATCAATAAACACAATCCAGCATATAAACAGAACCAAAGACAAGAACCACATGATTATCTCAATAGATGCAGAAAAGGCTTTTGACAAAATTCAACAGCCCTTCATGCTAAAAACGCTCAATAAATTCGGTATTGATGGAACGTACCTCAAAATAATAAGAGCTATTTATGACAAACCCACAGCCAATATCATACTGAATGGGCAAAAACTGGAAAAATTCCCTTTGAAAACTGGCATAAGACAGGGATGCCCTCTCTCACCACTCCTATTCAACATAGTGTTGGAAGTTCTGGCTAGGGCAATTAGGCAAGAGAAAGAAATCAAGGGTATTCAGTTAGGAAAAGAAGAAGTCAAATTGTCCCTGTTTGCAGATGACATGATTGTATATTTAGAAAACCCCATTGTCTCAGCCCAAAATCTCCTTAAGCTGATAAGCAACTTCAGCAAAGTCTCAGGATACAAAATTAATGTGCAAAAATCACAAGCATTCTTATACACCAGTAACAGACAAACAGAGAGCCAAATCAGGAATGAACTTCCATTCACAATTGCTTCAAAGAGAATAAAATACCTAGGAATCCAACTTACAAGGGATGTAAAGGACCTCTTCAAGGAGAACTACAAACCACTGCTCAGTGAAATCAAAGAGGACACAAACAAATGGAAGAACATACCATGCTCATGGATAGGAAGAATCAATATCGTGAAAACGGGCATACTGCCCAAGGTAATTTATAGATTCAATGCCATCCCCATCAAGCTACCAATGAGTTTCTTCACAGAATTGGAAAAAACTGCTTTAAAGTTCATATGGAACCAAAAAAGAGCCCGCATCTCCAAGACAATCCTAAGTCAAAAGAACAAAGCTGGAGACATCACGCTACCTGACTTCAAACTATACTACAAGGCTACAGTAACCAAAACAGCATGGTACTGGTACCAAAACAGAGATATAGACCAATGGAACAGAACAGAGGCCTCAGAAATAATACCACACATCTACAGCCATCTGATCTTTGACAAACCTGAGAGAAACAAGAAATGGGCAAAGGATTCCCTATTTAATAAATGGTGCTGGGAAAATTGGCTAGCCATAAGTAGAAAGCTGAAACTGGATCCTTTCCTTACTCCTTATACGAAAATTAATTCAAGATGGATTAGAGACTTAAATGTTAGACCTAATACCATAAAAATCCTAGAGGAAAACCTAGGTAGTACCATTCAGGACATAGGCATGGGCAAAGACTTCATGTCTAAAACACCAAAAGCAACAGCAGCAAAAGCCAAAATTGAGAAATGGGATCTAATTAAACTAAAGAGCTTCTGCACAGCAAAAGAAACTACCATCAGAGTGAACAGGCAACCTACAGAATGGGAGAAAATTTTTGCAATCTACTCATCTGACAAAGGGCTAATATCCAGAACCTACAAAGAACTCAAACAAATTTACAAGAAAAAAACAAACAACCCCATCAAAAAGTGGGCAAAGGATATGAACAGACATTTCTCAAAAGAAGACATTTACACAGCCAACAGACACATGAAAAAATGCTCATCATCACTGGCCATCAGAGAAATGCAAATCAAAACCACAATGAGATACCATCTCACACCAGTTAGAATGGTGATCATTAAAAAGTCAGGAAACAACAGGTGCTGGAGAGGATGTGGAGAAATAGGAACACTTTTACACTGTTGGTGGGATTGTAAACTAGTTCAACCATTATGGAAAACAGTATGGTGATTCCTCAAGGATCTAGAACTAGATGTACCATATGACCCAGCCATCCCATTACTGGGTATATACCCAAAGGATTATAAATTATGCTGCTATAAAGACACATGCACACGTATGTTTATTGCAGCACTATTCACAATAGCAAAGACTTGGAATCAACCCAAATGTCCATCAGTGACAGATTGGATTAAGAAAATGTGGCACATATACACCATGGAATACTATGCAGCCGTAAAAAAGGATGAGTTTGTGTCCTTTGTAGGGACATGGATGCAGCTGGAAACCATCATTCTCAGCAAACTATCACAAGAACAGAAAACCAAACACCGCATGTTCTCACTCATAGGCGGGAACTGAACAATGAGATCACTTGGACTCAGGAAGGGGAACATCACACACCAGGGCCTATCATGGGGAGGGGGGAGGGGGGAGGGATTGCACTGGGAGTTATACCTGATGTAAATGACCAGTTGATGGGTGCAGCATACCAACATGGCACAAGTATACATATGTAACAAACCTGCACGTTATGCACATGTACCCTACAACTTAAAGTATAACAATAATAAATAAATTAAAAAAAAAAAAAAGAAATGTTATATCTTCCTGGTGAAATTAACCACTTGTTAACATGCTGTGATCTTTATCTCTTATACTATTTTTTGGTATCAAATTCTATTTTGCCTAAAATGTATGTGTTGCCTTCTTCTCTTTTTGTGGTATTTGCCTGATGTATCTTTTTCTATTGTTTTACTTTCAATCATCTTAAGTTTTCATATTTCTAGTATAAACAGTATGTAGCAGAATTTTTAATGTATATTCACCTAATGGACTAGTACTATATTAATATGTTCATGTAATATTTAACATACACGTGGCTTGTTTCCAGTCTTTTGCTATTACAAATAGAGGTGCAATATTTAGCCATGTGCTGAGATTAATTTGTATTTTTTTCTGATATATCTTTGGAATAGATTCTTAGACATGAGTTGATATGTAAAAGAGTAAGTGCCTATGTTTTGTACTACATATTCTCCTCCCCTGAGGTGGAAGCATTTTGTGATACCAAGTGCAATAGATTAGAACATCTGTTTCTCTACAGCAGAACAGCAGTGGAGAAGGAGGCAGTCTGGTATTTTTGTCCATTTAGTAGTTGCAAAGTATAATCTCAGGATACTTTTAATATGACCAAAGTTTATCATTTCACTATATGTTAAGGAGTCATTTGCATTTCTATTTTCTGTGAAGTATCAGCAATACTTTAAATTTTTGACCTGAGGATCTTTGGTCTTCACATTTAAATCCATGTTTTGGTATCAGGTGATGGAAGGCTATAGTAATGAATTCTCAGAGGAGACTTTTTTTCCCCGATACACCCAGAGCCAAGAGTAAGATTGAAACTTCTACAGAATGGAGTTGTGGCTAGTTCACCTCCTTGAGGTCTCACTCTTCTGAGTCTTGGCTCTCTGCAGTGTTTTCTAACCTGTTCTTTTCTCCTTGAGCTCCAGGTTTGTTTCTTGGGCCCTCTCATATGTAAAAGAATGGCCTCCAGCCTCCAGCACCCTGGGGATACAGACCTTGATGCCTCTTTAGCTTATTTTGAAGCAATTATACCTACTTTATATCTAGCCTATAATGTTTTTCTTCTTACTTTATTGGCTATTCAGCTATGGTTAAAAATAGTTTTTGGAAAATAATTTTATTCTACATTTTCAAGTCTTGAGAAACAGAAGAATATTTTCGGTACAGGTAGTCTATAATATTGCAAAAAATGAAAGCCTTCAGTGTTGTATTTTTATAAACATATAAATGAATATTTGTTTATTGACCAGACAAGTGGAAGCTCCATGACAGTTTTTGAATGAATACAAATGAATGTGAACAATACAAAGATGCTAGTGATGAACAGGACAGTGGAGATACTAGAGATGGTATCCAGAATTAAATTCAGACTCCAGGACACAGCCATACCCTGACAGGTCTGCAGGCCCTGAGAGGTTGTGTGTTTGTGCGAGGAATCAATACTAAACTGAAGTAGTAGCTGATGTGGCAATGTATAAGCAACAAAGAGCAACTGAAAAAGTGAATTAGCCATGGTTATTGACTAGAAATAAAATAATAAAGTTATTATCATTTCCAATTTATTTAAGCACTGGAGATGTGACAAGGAAGAAAATCTGACGTGGGCATTATTAAAGGACAAAAGAAGACATTGAAAGAATCATCTCATGGGTGGTTGAACAAGAGAATGGTAAAATCAAAAAGTGATCTATGGCCTGCTTCCTGCCAAGATGGAATAACAGGACTTGATTATACTCCCTCTCCACCCTACACCACCCTCTAATCTTAAGAGCTAAATAACAGAAAAATATATCATAAAATGTTTTTCAGACATCAGATAACAAACAGTGCAAGACAGTGGTCTCTGAGAGAGTATAAATAAACAAGGTGAAGCCTACCATTTCCCCATCCTATAGCTTGTAGAATGTTCCCAGGCCATAGTACAGCAAGGGAAAAGCCAGGCAAAGCCTTGAGTTCTCCTTGAGTTGAGGAGTGGAGATGGGAGTTTTCAAGGCTGAGAGATTCTGAATTCACAGCCCAGGGGACCAGAGAAAGGAGGTCCAGAGAGAGAGAGAGAGAGAGAGAGAGAGGGAGAAAGGGATGGAGAAAGGGATGGAGAGAGGGAGGGAGGGAGGGAAGGAGAGAAAGAGAGAGAGAAAGAGAGATCCACTTGCTAACTAGCTTATGCATATGACAAAACCACCTGAGTTCAGGGAAAGAACTACCAAAAAGGAGAAGGTAAAGCAACCCTGGAATGAACATAGGGCTGGGATCATTCCTGTTCCCATCCACCAGAGCAGACAAACCTTGTAACTCACAGAGCACTAGGTAGAGTACTCAGAAGGCTATGCTTCTAATAGCGGAGCAAAATCAGGCTTAGAATAAAGGCTCTTCTGGTCCCACTTTACAAAGCTTAAAAGCAAGCCTCAAAAAGATCCAAGAATTTCCAAGTAACTTTGTAAATTTCAAAATATTTGGCATCTAAATCTATTAGATGTCAAGTGCTCACCAACTACACATGACTAGTGGCTATCATACTGGAAAATATTTAGATCCAAGAGCATCTTCATCTTTGCAGAAAGTTGATCACACAAAGAGTTGATCAGGCCATAGATCATGCAAAGAAGCAGGAAAGTATGATTCATGAGCAGAAAAAGTCAACTTATCAAAGCTTACCTGGAAATAACAGAGGTGATAGAATTAGTACCAAGTATATTGAACCAGTTATTACGACTGTATCCTATATGTTGAAGAAGTCAGAGGAATACATGAGCATGTTAAGGAGAAATCTAGAATAGATGAAAAAGTTTCCAGCTGAACATCTATATATGAAAAACACAATGTCTGAGATGAAAAGTAAATAGAATTGGATTAAAAAGATGTGTCAAACTCAAACAATGAAATTCAGAAAAATTGACTCAGAGTTTATTTGAGAACAAAGCATGAAGATGACCCCTGAGAAACATAGATCCCAAAGGAATGAGGTCACTGCTCAAGAGTGGGGAAGTTAAAGTTTCAGTCATGTAAGCAGACACAAACATTTTTTAAAGAAAAATGCTTAAGTTTATTAGTCAGGGAATTGAATCAATAAATATTGATCTTTAGCAGGAAACAAGTAAAAAAAAAAACTTCTATTGCTAACGGAGATATGAGGGAAAAGATTCTCATGCCTTGTAGGTATGATTTTTTCCCCCATAATATTGCTAATGTGATGACACCAGTGGTTTCTATTCGGGGAGAAACATGTTGTAATGAAAAGTTTGGTTTATTTGTACTTGGAATACTATTATGTGGCTTAGCCACTTAATAGTACCATGTCTCAGACAACTCATGATTCTCATGATTCTCTGCCGTGGGCTTCAGTTTATTCATCAAGACAGAGAGTTTCATCTAAGTTATCAGATAAAACTCTTTGATCTAATTTTCCTCATAGTGAATGGAAGTAACCATCCTTAGGTGTGTACTTTTCTCTGAGGTTGAATATCAGATAGCGTGTAGACGAGGTTTTTGGAAAAGATACAGTGGGATTCAGAGAATATTAGGACAAGCCATGAGTTTTTTAAGTACCAGAGTCCAAGAATAAGTTATATAAATTTTCTAAATGTAAACTGCAGTAAAGAAGGGGCTTGTAAAGAAGGGTCGATTTCTTGGTTGCATTTGTTTTTGGATCTGTTCTGCAGGCATAGAACAGCACTGTCCAGCAGAACTTTCTGCAAAGATGAAGATGCTCTTGGATCTAAGTATTTTCCAATATAATAGCCACTAGTCACGTGTAGTTGGCAAGCACTTGACATGTGTTAGTGAAACTAAGGAACTGAATTTTTAAATGTTATTTAATTCTAATTAATTTAACTTTCAATTTAAAAAGCTACACGTGGATAGAATAGTACTATATTGGACAGGACAAGAAGCTAGGCTACACACACCTATTATTAAATGTTCATGTGAGGTAGATTATAACCAGATGCCAAATAGATTCCAACAAGAGATATGTGAGGTTTGTATTTGCCAAGGCTAAAATGAATATTAAAATGTTTTTGGTGAGGCAAAGAACAGAAAAAGGGAACTATTAACAGAAGATTTTAAATTTGAGGAAATTTACCCAAAGAAGACAGTAGAAGCTAAATATTCAGACTTATCCACCAGAAGTCCACACGTGCTGGCCTAGGTGCTTTCTCAGGTCAGCTTTTGCTTTCTTTGCAGACTCCTTGCTGCCCAACACAATGTTTCCATTGCAATCCACATCTTCAGTCCTCTGGAAGTTGTAGCCTGGACCCTACTCTTTTCTCTGTTGTGAGTCTCTGACATGGGCTTCAGTTTATTAGTGAAGACAGACAAATTTTAGCAGGATTACAACTTTATTTTTTATTTTTTTTTTCTGAGACAGAGTCTCACTCTGTTGCCCAGGCTGGAGCCCAGTGGTGTGATCTCGGCTCACTGCAACCTCTGTCTCCCAGGTTCGAGCGATTCTCCTGCCTCAGCCTCCCAAGTAGCTGAGATTACAGGCATGCACCAGCATGCCCGGATTTTTTTTTTTTTTTTTTTTTGTATTTTTAGTAGCAGTGGGGTTTCACCATGTTGGCCAGGCAGGTCTCAAACTCCTGACCTCAAGTAACCTGCCCGCCTCAGCTTCCCACAGTGTTGCGATTACAGGTGTAAGCCACCGCGCCTAGCCACTACTATTTTTTTTTTTAAGACCAGGGCACAGGGTATAGCAATTTGGTTATAGATTGCTACATTCTAAGGAAGATTACTTTATTTAACTTCATGATGGTAACGATCCTAGGAAGTCTTAACTCTGGCACCATTTGGTCTTCCTAATTATTTACAGGAGAAAAAGGCAGAAGTTGCAGCTACATGCCTTGTGACTCAGCCTGCACAGCCACACGCCTCTTAAGGCTCAGAATAATTTAAAGTTCCAACAGCTTTAAGTTTGAATTCATTAATTTCACAGATGCTAGACATTACAGAAGAAAATAGTAGTGAATTTGAAGATATACAGCAGAAACGATCTAAAATGAAATACAGAGAGGAAAATATCTGAGAAATAATGACCATCAGCTGTAGGACAAGTAAGTGTAGCTAATATGTTTATAATTTTGATGGGAATGCTTTGTATCTTGATTTTGGTTGTGGCTACATGACCATGTTTTCAAAATTGCAGAAATGTACACTAAAAATAGGGTGGATTTTTCTTCCATGTAAATTATAACTTGATAATTTTAAAAACTAGGAAAAAAAAGTGATCAGTAGCAAGCAATTAAACCAAGCTGAACTTCTAGCAAAATAATGCAGGAGGACTTTGCACTTGGTGTATCTTCCTCCATGTTCAACGTTCTGTGCTTTTCCTTTCACTGTTTTATGAGCAGAAAGACCGAGGTTCCCTGTTCTGGCTCGCTCTTTATTAATGGTTGGGACTCAGACATATTGCTTAACCTTTTTGGGACTCATCTTGAAAGTGGAGGTGATTTAATTCACTTCCTAACTTAGTTCTACATTGAACAATACTCATTGAGTGCTGATGGAGGGCCAGGTACTGTGGGAAAAGAGACTTACTGGCTGCCTTCGAGGGGCTAAGTCACAGAATCACAGGATAAATAGAGCATATCTCTGAAACACTCAGAGATCCTCTGGTCTAACATAAAGCAACTGATGTCCCAACAATGAAAATAACTTCTGGCTCAAGGGTTTCGAATTCATTAGTGTCAGAGCTGTGAGTACAACCCGTCTCCTGTCTAAAATGCAGACCTATTGTTATTGATATGGTTAAAAATAAAAAGCTGTTCTTGTCCCTCCAGCAAAGGTTATTTTCCCTTTAATTTTGAGACGGTAAATCAGTAGATGCTTGCAGAAGCCAGGAGTTCGGATTAGTGCTATTATTATTTTACCTGGACTGTGTTTTTAAAGAATTTCAATGTCATCTACATCTGAAAATACAGGAATTTTACATAAAAGTTGGGATTTTTTTTAAAAAGAATTTTAATATCTGGCTCTACTGGCACTGAAACTCACATTCTGATGGGGTGACAGTCACTGAAAATAAATAGCTTTTCTAATTAGCTAAGACCCAGGATCTCCAGTGGCCATAGTTCTTACCCACTCACTCTACCTCTTTTATTTGTTACTTGTTTGGTCCCTAAAAGACATTATATTTTACAATCCCTGCCTTAAATTTATGAGACTGCTCCCTAATGCCTGATTGTAGTTACCATCCAGCCAATATTATTTTGGGCACCACAGTGTTCCCAATGAATTGCCAAGGCAGCCATCAACACAAAACATAAGCAACATGGGCCTCACGCCATGCTATGATGATACTCAGTGGTTAAGGAACCTCAAGGCAGCAGCTAGGCTTTTGCAGCTGCATTCATAGATATAGGAGGTAGATCAATACATACAAATAAATGCTAAGGGCATTGATCTTCTATTTTTGATTTGTAAATTAATTAGAAAACTTTGATTTATTTCCATTTTTCCATTAAGGGGCCAATACAGCAAGGTATAATTTCCTTTGCTTTTTTTCTAGCTTTTTCTTTCTGGCTTTGCCTCAGAATTCAATCTAGTTTCATAAATCTGCATTACAAGGCAGCACAAAACACAGAAAGATTACAGTAAGTCAAACTGACTCCCCCCAACCTTGGTTCTCTCTTTACTAGTACCACAGAAACATTTAAAGCATTGTTAAGCAAATCTGGCCACATTCTCTGAAGTGCTTCATAAAAGGATCAACTAGATTATGCCTCAGAGCTGATGTGCCCTGTCTGGATAACTGGCTACTCAGGGAGGTTTTAACCTCATTACTGCAACAAGTTAAGCAGTTTCAACATCGTGCCAAAATACAGCCCCACAGCCTGTAGGGTAAATGCCTCTCTGGAAAGATAAATCTCAAGTATCAGAAGAAGCTGGATTTTAATAGCAGGGTCCAGACAGGCAGTGTGCAAATCTAACTCCCATGTCTGTTCCTGACCACAGATTCAATGGAGTTGGGAGCCCGGGGCTGGTGTGGAATCTACAGGTAAAGGAGAAAGGAAGTGTTTATTGCATGACATTAAATTGGGTACTGAGTTGAGTAGTGTGCCCCCAAATTTATGTCTACCTGGAACCTTGATATGTGACCTTTTTTGGTAATATGATCCTTGCAGATGCAACTAGATAAGATGAGGTCATACTGGATGACTATAAATCCAATCACTGGCATCCTTATGAGACACGGAGATATAGTGGAAACACACACAGAGGGGAAAAAAGGGCCATACCAAGACACAGGCAGAAATTAGAGTCTGCAGCTACAAGCTGAGGAACACCAAGGATTGCTGGCCATCACCTGAAGCTAGGAAGAGGCAAGGAAGGATGCTTCTCCAAAGCCTTCAGAGGGAGCAGGGCTTTACTCAAGTCTTGATTTTGGATTTCTAGCCTCCAGAACTGTGGAAGAGAAAATTTCTAATGTTTTAAGCCATCCAGTTTGTGATCATTTGTGAAGGCACTCCTAGGAATCTAATATAAATTGTAATGCAAACATGCAATCAAAGGAGAAGGGCTGCTGATGATGCTGGCCAATATTGGACTTGGTCTGGAAGCAAGTTCAGGACAAGGGTAGCCCTTAGAGTGTGTAGGTTCTCGGCATCAAGAATGAGGTGGAATAAAGACTTGGCAACACTCATTAGGATTGTAATATGTACCACACAATATATGACATACAATACTCTAAAGCCAAATTTTAAGGCTAAATACAGATATTTGAGATAATGCCTTTCTTTCATCATCATGCTCTAAACCTGTGGAAATGCTAATGCCCCAGCTCTTATAGTCTATAAGTCCATAAAAACTCACCTTAAAAAGCAGTGCCCTGGTGAGAAGCATAGGAAGAAAAAGAGATGTCAGAAGGAGGAGAGAGAAGTGAGAAAGGAGAAACAGAGAGATATAGAATGCTAACATGATGTGATTCATGTGGTTCAATCCTAGAATGAAGTTGCGGTCAAAAGAACATAATCCAGGTAATCAAAAGCAATTGAGAAGTAACTCAAGTTCTTTAGCTGTATCTCTGGAGCACTATAAAAGGATTCACTATTTCTAGCAATATTTGTTGAAATCCCTTGTCTTTTTCTCTGCTCTGAACACTACCATCACATAGTGTAGTTGCTTTCCTCAACTCAATTATTCAACCTCTCCAACTCTTCCTTTTAAGTGCCTCCCAGGCTCCTCTTTTCTTCTTTTCATCCAGATTCTCCATTATGAAAGCCTGAGAGTCAGTCTGTCATTGCAGGACCTTCACTGGGGCGGGGCGGAGGTAAAAAGGCTGTGAAGTAGAAGATAGATTGAGTAGGTCAACCCACCATCCTCTTCACTAAATAAGAGCTTTGGGCAAGACTGACGACATCCAGAAATGAATGATTTTGCCTGCCAGTACGTATATGGGTATCAGATTATATTTTGAAACATTAACCCATGCTTCTTTGACTGACATGTCCCACTGCTCCGAACCTTCTTCTCCCACATTCCCCAGTTCAGGGTAGCGCTGTTATAGCAGAGAGAAATGAAGAAAAAATATCTAACTTTTGAGTTTTAAAGTCAGTATCATAAATAGTGATAGAGACATTAGCTTGAAAGAAAAGAGTTTTTAAAATTTTTATTTTTACTATTGGAAAAATGTAGCCATCCAAATGCATGATGCAGTAGTGTATTTAATCTGTCTCTGAAGTGATAGAGATCTTCTGGACTTGCTGATATGGGGATGGGAGAGTCAGAGGGCAAAATAGTAAGATGCTGATGAGTGTGCCTGGCAATTCTCCATCTGGGGCTTGGTCTAGAGAGGGTGTGGCTATGGGGCCAGGGGCTATGTCCCTTCAGCTTACTTCTGCTCTCAGAAGTTCTAATGCAGGAGCAAAGACTGACCTTACAATGGCGGCATTTTAGGACAAGTGACAAGCTTCCTCTGTTAGTCTTCCTACCTTCTCCCTCAAGGTTTTGTCTTAGGATGTAATAGATCTAGAAACAAGTATAAACACCTGCAGGGGGCAGTGGTCATTCAGCAAGGTGGGGTAAGGGAGCAAGAGCCAGAGAAGGGACCCTGGGACTGTCTCCTTAAAATTTGCACCCCACTCACTTCACCATGCATAGCTCTCTCTTCAGGTCCCCACCTATCAGTAGTTAAGGTGTCCCATTATTGCTAGCTTCAGGGCACTGCGCTTTTTCTCTTGGTTTTCTAACAGCCTACACACTCCTATTTATTATTAAATTCTGCTCTAATTACCCAACTGGAGTGTGCCATCTGTTTTCTTCTGCTAGTCTGACCGATACACTTATTTTAAGTCCTCAATATGTAACCTTCAGTATTATTATGGTAGGACAGCTGGCCCTCAGGACCATCTCTAAATGCCTCATTTGAACAGGGCTGCTTGAATAGCTGAGTGTTCCAGTCATTTTCAAGAGTGCTATTCAAATTCGTGCACTTTTTCAGCACCTGCCTTCATCAAATGACACTGACCTTTGTGATAAAAACATATTTGCATTGCCTCTAAGTTATACTTTGAAGAATCTGTATTCTACCATAGGACAGAGTCAACTGAGCACAGCATCATTCCAGCAAATTAAGCAATATAACTCCCCCAAATCAAAGGTTTTTCCCCAACCAACTTTACACCCGGAGTATAAACTTCCACCCCAACCTTAGACAAATGCTTTTAAAAGCAAGCTGCATTTGACTGGGGGAAGAAAATGGAAACAAACAAACAAACAAGCAAACAAAAACTAAGTCACTGTGAGATCCATTTTCTGTTCTTGTTCTTGTTAGTAAACAGTTCAAGTAATTTCTCCCAAGGATGATTAATTATAATTTTATTCATAAAGTTTGGGCTTTTATTATGTGATTCCTTGTGAAGCTATCTTTATGGAGAAACAGCATTGTTAAGTAAGTTTATATTCCCTGAATGAGACATCACTCTGAATATGAAATAAGATTAAACTTGACAAGCTTTTCCCCCAAAGTGGTTTGTTCTTGTTTTCATACATATGTAAAAATTATATTGTGGGAGCTACACACAAACCTCAATACAGCAAGTTCCATGATGTGGTGATTAGAATAAAGTTATGGAAAACTATTTGCTTTCAATCTTAAATATATTGTAAACAATTTAGAGGGTTCAGATAAGCTAAAGGCATCTCGGCTCTTGCTAGATTTTAAAAAATCTAACTACTTCCACGAATATCTTCTAGTATCCTCTTGTTCTACTTTCACTTCTATGAGATCAACTCTGTGGTTGTTGCTGTTAAAGGATACAAAATCATGGCTAGCCAGGAGGAATGAGTTCTAGAACTCTACAGCACTGTAGGGTGACCAGAGTTAACAATAACATACAGTTTCAAATGGCTAGGAGGATATTGAATGTTCCTTAAAAAATGAAATGAAAATGTTTGAGATGATGGATATGCCAGTTACCCTAATCTGATCACTATACATGACATGTATTGAAACATCACTATGTATCCCATGAATATATACAAATAGTATGTGTCAATAATTTTTTTAAAATCTCAATAATGAATGGATTATAAACTGAAGTAATACAAACACTTAATTGAGAAAGAGAATTCTATCTTAGTGACCACTAATCATGAGCCTATGCTCTGATCATGAGAAGACTCCTGGGTGAGTCTTCGCATCCTTGGATGTAAATACAGAATGGGGATGAAGCCCAGACTCATCCACCAGGCCTCCCCCTTTCTTCTGCTGCTTCTGCTTAGCAATTCACTTAGTAATTATCTTCCTCAGCTTCCCATGGTTGGCTTTAGTAGTAATGGGATTAGTTAGTTAATTTTAATCAGAAATATATCAGAACTCCAGCCCTTCAAGTAGTAAGAAAAAATGTCTTGCAAATTGCAAGACACTGGAAAATCAGAGTGCAAGCTACCAGTTTGAATTGCTGAAAGCTACCAGTTGAATTGCTAAGTGCTGGCAACCATTGTCAAAGGAACAATTCTCTGCAGGAGAAGAGAGTAAAGCTGGCATGATAGGTGCTGAGTGAGAGCATGGTAACATGATGCCCTCGGTTCCCATGTCATCAATGACATAAACTCCAGCCCATGCTGGTTATGAGAGTCAATCATTCTCCTTTTGTTAAGGCTGTTTTAGCTGCTTTTCTGTAATGTCCAGCTGGTGGACTCCTGACTAATTCAAAGACAGGAGACCTCAGCTGGAATTTAGGTTTATTCATTCAATTACAGAGCTATGTCTCAGGTATGCCTTGGGTATGTCTACCTGTCTCAGGTACACCACTGAGGCTGTGGGGCTCAATTTCAGGCCCAGTGCTCAGAGAGCTTGTTTTCCCGGATGCAAGAGTGAAGCCACCTCTAAAAATCTGAATTGAATATTGTCCTTTGAGACCTAAGACATAAAACAGTGGGCCAGTGTAGAGAAGAGATTATATCAGAGATTATATTCCCTACTAAATTGGAGTTAACCCAGTTGTAAAGGCAAAAGTAGAAAAGAAAGTGAATGAGAGGTAGGGATGGAGAGCATGAGGTAGAAAGGTGCATTCTAAACTCTAATGTGCGCTCAAATCCCTGAAGACAGTATTAAAATGAGCAATCCGACTCAGTAGATCTGGAATGGGACTGACGTTCTGTATTTCCAACAAGCTTCCAGGTGACACCCATGCTGCTGGTCCCCCTTACAACTGTGAGTTGTAAGGTGCTTCAGAGGACTTTAGGGAAATGAAAATGGCCTAAACGACAGACTAATAATAATAACAGCAATAACAATAATAATACCTGACGGATGCTGCTATCATCTAAAGAAAGAATACATACGTCAGAAAGGTAAGGAAGAAAGTGGGCAGCAATGAAGTATAGACAAAAGAGAGTCAAAAAAACAAACAAACATAAAAAACCAGAATCACAAAAGCAATGTCCAAAAAAGCACTATCTTCGGACAAGAAAAAAAACCCACTTTGCAACTAATCCCCGATGTGAATATGAATACACCGGTTTCTCCATCTCAAGTGAAATTAAAAATTAAACTTTTGTAATCCGTAGTTAATTTCCATACTCATGAAGCAACCATTTGAATTTTATTTGCCTTTTTGTATGACTTTTCAATAGGAAGAAAATGGGCTTTTCATGCAAAAAAGAATAATCCGCTCCTCATGAAAGCTCTGTTATTCACTGTAAATTATGAAATTGTTACAGTGTTTATAAATAACATGTCCTTGTGAGTTTGATTTCTGTAACTCAGCATCCCTATGTCTAATCATATTCGAAGAGTTGAATTGGAGCTTATGAGACCATAAAGTTGAGGATGTTTAAACCACCAAGTTTAAGTGCTAACACTTGGGTCTACTGGCAAACATTAAGTACTCACCTACTCACCCCAGACACATCTGACGTTGCCAGATGCTATCTTTGAAATTTAACATGTCCCATAAAACAGTGGCTCAGGACAGTTTCCTCTCTCTCTCTCTTTTTTTTTTTTTGAGACAAAGTCTGGCTCGGTCGCCCATGCTGGAGTGCAGTGGCATAATCTCAGCTCACTGCAACTTTTGCCTCCTGAATTCAAGCCATCCTCCCACCTCAACCTTGAGAGTAACTGGGACTGCAGTCTCGTGCCACCATGCCTGGTTAATTTTTCTATTTTGGGGGAGTAGAGACGGGGCTTTACTATGTTGCTGAGGCTGGTCTCCAACTCCTGGCCTCAAGTGATCTGCCAACTTTGGCCTCCCAAAGTGATAGGATTACAGGCGTGAGCTACCGCACCTGGCTTAGAATACTGCACTTTAATTTGTTAACCGGTGGTGTCATTTTATGATTTTCTTTGTTTTTAAGACTTCTTCTTTTCCCGTAGATCCTGATATTGGAAATAGCCTTTCCTCCATCTTCCCTACTCTCTTTTAATGGTTGGGGGACCCATTGCCTTATTCACAAGTTGCTTTTCTCCACAATTTTAAGACATTTTATTGTTTGCTGTTCCATTGTACCTTATCCCCCAATTATTCTTTTTATTCCTCTTTTTTATTCTTGATAAAAACAGGGGTGTTGTTTGAATACATTTCTATATAATCGGTTGTGTGTGTGGCATTAGAAGAAGGTCAGTAAAATTCACCTTTCCCATTTATAAACCTCATATCAGCATGTCACACATAATTAAGAACCATTAGAAATGGATGCGTTCACTATGCAAAAAGCAGGCATACTATGGCTAATGATCATCACTGAGCTTCTTGCTTGTGTCCATACTAATACTGTTCTTGTAAACCAAGCTGCTTTGGGGACATCTTGTCAAATGATTCATCAGGGAATACAGAAAGAAGGTGAGATGGTTTTTAAGTCACTCTTTTGTTAATTGACAATTTAATCTTCTGTGTAGTTACAACCACAAGACCAAATTAGTTTAGATGCTGATGATATTTTCCCTATTAATTTATGAAAATAAAGGGAGGAAAATTGGGCAGATGGGGGGAAGAAAAATAATGGTTTACTATAGAATCTCCTGGGAGAAAATAAGAAAGAACCAACAATTTATTTTCACCTTTGTAGATTTACTTTGATGTGGTACAGCAGTTTAATTTCAGTCATGCGGATCTGCCATTGTGTGAAAATGTAACTCAATTCTCATCAGCATACACCAGCGAGGTATTTGATGTTTGCTTTGTTCTTCCCCAAACACTGTAAAGCTAAATATGCATTCTCACCTTAAAGTTTTCTATGTCTCTTGCAAACCAAGCTGATTTGAATAAAAATTTTGAGACATCTGACTTTTAATTAATGATGCAAACTTTTGGCCTGCATATTAAATATGCCACTCTACCCTATTCCACATCTATTTCTCATTTCCTTTTTTTCTATGTGCATGCCTAAACCCTTTTGAGATAAGATTTATAATCTGGTTTCTGGCAGTCTTAATTTGAAAGGATATTAATTGTTAAACCGGACTATCTACTAATCATATCTTTTACAAGAACATAGAAAAAATAGTTTATCAAATGGCTAAATATATTCCTCATGCTTCTAAGATCAAATCCTCAAGGAAGGTCATTTCATTGGAGAGCTATTTTAGTAGCTGAATTTCCATCGCAACAGGATATACAATTGCCAAGCACTAAGACCAATGACCCCAAGTGGAGAGCTTTGAATATCCTAGTTCCTATTTCTCATAGATGGCAAAGTTTAGAAATAAAAATCTCCACCTACAAAGCATGAAGTTTCTTCCTATAAGCTTCCTGCTGAACCTTCCTGCTTTTAGAAGGGAGTTAACTTGACTTTCAGGTCACAAACCTTAACATGCATGGAGAATATCAGTAGAAAAATGAAAAAGATGTGAGCCAGACTCCCTTTAAATGTTCTAAGAAGAAGAATTGGAGCACTAAATGGAACACTTGTGAGTCAGCATGGAGGGCAGAAAACTGGTGATATATGGGAGGAATTCTACGTTCTATACCCACTGAACCACATGCAAACCCTGACTGAATAAAGATGATAAATGGTAGTAGGAACATCAAACTCACTGGCTCATTGGAAAAGCAGCTCTGCTGACCAGGAGACAGATGCAGGGAGGTCTCTTTCAGGCACACGAAAGAGCATCCTCCACTCAGTTGGGAATGGTTTTTTTATGCATTTCCCCCCTCCCTTAAAAATAAAGGTTTGATTCAAGGGCAGGAGAGTTTAGTAACCAATGTCTAGTAGTACACATGATTTTAACTAAAGGACAATAGTAAACAGTCACTATTAAAATATGCTGATGTATTTAAAGACAACAGATAAATGTACCATGATAGCTCTATATCAGGAAATGGCCTACATTGCAGAGATTGATTATTGCCATTTGGAACAATTCTGACCTTCTTTCTTGAAAATGAGAACTCTGATGCTTAGCAGTCATAGAGCCAATTAGACAGATTACATTTTCCAAATAGCCATGTGACTTGACATGTAAGCCTAACTGGTATGTGGAAATGAGAAGGAAGATCCTGGGTCTGCTCTGGTTGCCTCTCCAAATCAACTCTACATCCTTCTCTGTTATTCTTTCCACCCTGTGACATGGAATTTTGTGGAACACATTAATGGGCTCCCTTGACTTCCAACTTTCATTTGGTCTTGGCCAGGAAGGCACCAAGAGGAGACTCTGAAAGATGGGAGGTGATGTGGTTTGGCTGTGTCTTCACCCAAATCTCATCTCGAATTGTAGCTCCCACAATTCCCATGTGTCATGGCAGGGACCCAGTGGAAGATAATTGAATCATGGGGGCGGGTCTTTCCTGTGCTGTTCTTGTGATAGTGAGTAAGTCTCACAAGATCTGATGGCTTTATAATGGGGAATTTTCCTGCACAAGTTCTCTCTTGTCTATCACCATGTAAGACATGCCTTTTGCCTTCCACCATGATTGTGAGGCATCCCCAGCCACGTGGAACTGTGAGTCCATTAAACTTCTTTGCCTTTATATATTACCCAGTCTCCGTATGTCTTTATTGCCGTGTGAAAATGGACTAATACAGGAGGGGAGAGAATTTGGACTATTACTGACTATAAGATTATTGAATGCATTTATGATTTATTTGCAGTTCTTTTTATTCCCAGGATATTTCTAACTAGGGATTTACTTTCAAAAGAATTTAATTTAAAGTCACTTGGAAAAATGTCTTCTCTCCATGTGCCAGGCTATGAGTCGGTATGGTACATTCCTTCACTAAAAGCTGAGCCTCCTGAATAATCACCCTCTCCAGATACAGCTCTCTCTGTGGAGTACAACAACTACTTCCTTTCTTGGTGTCTTCAGGCCTGGTGGTAGTAATGCCTCTCTCAATTGATAGTCATATTAGAGGTGTTCAAACCAGAACAATTCCATCTTGAATAGGTGCTGGGTAAAATAATTCTGAGACCTACTGGGATACATTCCCAGTAAGTTAGGCATTCTAAGTCACAGGATGAGATAGGAGGTTGGCACAAGATACACGTCATAAAGACTTGGCTGATAAAACAGATTGCAGTGAAGAAGCCAACCAAAACCCACCAAAACCAAGATGGTGACTACAGTGGCCTCTGGTTGTCCTCACAGTGCATTATACGCTAATTATAATACATCAGCATGCTAAGAGACATTCCCACCAATGTTGTGACTGTTTACAAATGCCATGGCAACATCACGAAATTACCCTATGTGGTCTCAAAAGGGGAAGAGCCCCTTAGTTCCAGGAATTGCCCACCCCTTTCCCAGAACACTTATGAATAATCCACCCTTTGTTTAGTATATAATCAAGAAATAACCATAAAAATGGGCAACCAACAGCCCTGGGGTCTGCTCGGCCTATGGAGTAACCATTCTTTTATTTCTTTACTTTCTTAATAAACTTGCTTTCATTTTACTGTTTGAATTCACTTTGAATTATTTCTTGCGTGAGATTCATGAACCCTTTCTTAGGGTCTGGATCAGGACCCCTTTCTGGTAACAGTCCCAGGTATCTGGCTATCCTTTGTTATTTTTCTCTTAACTGGTAATTCTGTAGTCAATAGTCCTTTTATTAAATTCTGTTCACTTACCTCATTTGAGTATACTGTTTATTACCTGAAAGATTATTTCCTTAAGAAGGTATAAGGTATGGGTGCACACTTCCCCTCCTCATTCTTCCTCCCACTAGCTGGGATGCATGACATAATGGCTGGAGCTCCAGGACTGTGGCCAGGGGTGGGGAAGTAAAGGCAAACATGTCTCATAATCTGTTTCCCTACTTTCAATTTTCTATTTTCTTCTTCTCATAATCCATCAAGGTTTATGCAATGTCCCTTTTCCTTACATTGCATCTGGAATTTTCTCTACCCTATACCTTATCATGTATTATCTGGCTCCATGATTAATCCAGCCAGGCCCCATCTGCTAATGGGCACACAAAGAAATTTAGAAATTCCAGTGAATCCCCTTGTGGTAGACTTAGAAAATATTCTAATATTCTTTTCTGGGAAAGGATAACACAGTAACTGTGGATTTTCATTGCTAGGATTCGTTTGTTAGGGAGTTAGCATTACAGGCAATAATTCTGAGGGAATGGGATATAGTTTTGTCAGTGAATACAAGTTGGACCCCCAAAAACCAGCATGAGAGCCCTAAGTGCCTGTAGAAAGGTGAAAATACAAAAGCTTAGAAGAAAACCTTGCAGAAGACAAACTACATCCATGAAGGAGAGAAATTATGCCTATTTCATAAATGACTAATGTAGTTACAAGGTCCTGGTACCCCATTTAGAGTCTTCCTACCATCACTTTCCTAGCCCAATACACTTTAAAGTTAAAAGAGGCAACTTTTATTTACTGCCTACCTCCTAGGTCCCTTACTTCCTGCTGCTTCTGCTAGTCATTTCTGGGTTTGTCTGTCTGCCAGGGGACTAGAGCAGGAACATAAAAGCTCTAGACATGAAGGGGAGAAGAAAAGATACATAATCAAAAGTCTCCATGGACAAAGACAGCCGAATGAGAAGAGCAGAGGTGTTTGGGGTGGAAAATATTGAAGGCAGTGGTGAAATAAACATTCATAGTGTAATAGTGTAATGTTCACATTTGAGTCAAATAAATCTGAAATTAACAGTCATCTAATTTTAGAATGTAAATGAGCCACCAGAGTCACTGAGGTTTAAATTCTCACCACCTCTCTCACACCTCTGACAGCTGGAACATTGTAACAATGTTCACCTTTGGATATCTCTCATTGTGAGCAAGTTCCTCTTTATGCTTCCACTGTATGAAAATATGTAGGGTAATGCAATCACAGTTTTAATTTTACACCTAATGTCACATTGTAAATTTAAAAATAAACTATAGTATATCAGAAGGTCACTGGCAGAGTGCTGCTCAAACCCAAATGATGGGGCTTCAGTTACTAAATAAAGACTCACTTTATCTTACTTACGCTGATGTCCAGGAGTGTTATTAAGGTTTATATTTAGAAACTTTTAAATCCAGAACGTGAAATCAAGAAAGCTCTGCATTCTCCAAAGCACTCTATCAGCTCAGAATATTTGGTATGTATTCAACTCGACTTCCTTCAAGCAAAACTAAAAATGTATGGTAACAAAGAAGTAATATGTTGAGTCCCATGTTTGAATAAATTCTGCTCTAGAGGATACTTCACAATAAATTTATGCTTAATAAACATGTACTTTATAGAGCCTGGACAAATATCTAAAATAAAACAGAATTAAATGCATCTTCTTATTGGAGGACCCTCAAAATTATTAAACAATAAATAATTCAGGTTTCCCAGGCATTTTATTATATTGTTCTCCATTTTCAGAAACTAACAACAGGTTATTCCTCATGGCACACCAGATGGATGTAGGGACAGGTTCTGGAATTCACATGTTACATAAGGGAGAGAGAACCATAGCAAGGGACCAAGAAACTGGCTGAGTTGGCTCTGGGCTTCTCATGTGACGTCAGAGGACCACGTGGTATTCTGTAGGCCACACTCTACTGCCCCATTTCTCCTTCTGGATTGTGAAAGCACTTATACCAAGCCTGGTAACTTTCCAGAACCTCATGGGGTATAGTGGCCACATGTGACTTTCTACAGCTCTGCTCTTCCCACCCTTGTCCACAGAGTGGTCTTACTGGCAGAGCGATGAAAAGATGGAATCAGGGTGAAAATACAAATCCACACCAGGTTGCTGATATAATTGTATATCCTTCCAGAACACATCCAGAGAAGGGGCTCTAACAGAGCTTCACATCTGGAGTGTCCTGGAGAAATTTCCTTAAAATTTCTATGGAATTTTCCATGGAAACCTTAGAGCACAGGTTTAGAGTTTGCCCCTATTCGCTAATCTGCTTAATATCTCTTAAAGCCTAGGATTTCCCACAGTCCAGCAAACTAAATAACCATCACTTTGTTGACCTTCAGCTGTGAATCCTGAGGCTAGCACCTACTCCTTGCTCAGGCATGTCTCCTTCACATCTCATTCTGGAAGTCCTTTGAGCGGAATTCCCCAAGCCATGAAGGGGAGCAGTGAGTACCAATGTCACCAGCGCTACAGGGATTAGTCCCAGGTACCAGTACTCAATTTTGAGTTTTCATGTCACCAATCACTATTAAAGGAGAAAGCACTGCATTGGAAAGAATCATTGACTATATAAAATTAACGTCACCACCAGATGATCAAAGCATTGAACCTCATTCATGAAAATTATAGAAAGAACTTAATTGGATTTTTACAACATATATTGCAATGTAGGAGATCTTCAGGTGAACAGTTTTTGATGTTAACATAAATATTTAGAAAATCAGACTGAAATAATATAGAACTCTCATGCAGACTTTTAATTCCTTCTTACCAGGGCATATGTAAACACTGCCCGGAGTGACTACTTGCAACATTTCTGTCCTTGTCCAGTCTGGAAGCATCTTGTTCTTCTCTTTCCCCAACTCCTTTTCCTCCTCCTCCCCTTCCTCTCTCCCTTCTTCCCTTCCTTTCCTTCCTCTCACCCTCCATCTCTTGTTTCCTCCTTCCCTTCCTTCCTTATTTTCTTCTCTTTCATTTCTTCCTTCTTCCTCATTGCTTCTCCTCTTCTTTCTCTCCCTCCTCCTCCTCCAACTCCCATCCTCATCTTTTTAAAATCTCTTCCTTAAATAAAGAATATGTAAATTAAACACAATGTTTTTCTTTCTTCAGGGAGTTGATGAATTAAGCAGACAACACTAATACTAATGCATGTCGGTGTATTCATAGAATTAAATATGGAAAAAGGCTCTTTGAATCATTTGGGAAATTGCCTTTGAAGAAAAGAAACTTTTAATTGAATTTTGAATGTTTGGAAGGTAATCGGGAAACTAAATTTGCGAGAAGTTGTACAAGCTTGTTTAAAAACAGTTTTGTTTTTATCAAGCGTGTTTACTGTACTCTGAAGGAAGAGAATCTCAACTTTGGAGAGTAAAAATGCCTTTCTACTACAGATGACCCATTTTGGTATAAGGAGGGAAGCCAAATAATTTATGTTAAGGATTTTAGTGCTAGGGATCTACAATGTCACTAGTAAAAACTATCTGTCTTGGAGGAAACTGTCCCTGTAATATGTGCCCAAATTTGGGGGTAACCAGGAGGGAAGAGAGCAGAGAAAGCCTTATTATGAACCTAAAAAGAGGCCTGGCAGCATGCCAACTGTCTCAGGAAGCTACCTTCCAGGGTAGGAAAAAAACTGATTACACTTTTCCAAACACAACAAGGAGTAATAGAAAGTGGTGAGGAGATGAGGGCGAGAAGGTCAGAACTTTGTGGACAGACGAGAGAGTATATAGGTCTCATGAACTTACTCATTTTATCTTGGAAAACCTAAAAAGAAGGCCACTACCTATTTTCAATTGCCACTCTAGCCTGCACATGACCTTTAAGCATTTGTGAAAATTCCAGCGGATTGTTGATAAAGCCTGCTTGTATGAAAGCCACCTCTCTCTCCCATCCTCTGCTGAAAGTGAAATGGTTCATGTGTTTCTCTCTCCATGAAAGGGCTTATCCTTTAACATCAGTTCACTGGTTGCCTTGCAACCTCAGCTCTCCAATGGGCTCCATAAGTGTTATGATTTTTATTTAACTTTTTCTCATTGTTATGTTAAAAGAGATGTTCTTTGTAGTGTTCTACATTTTAAGTAGATGCAGAGGTTGGTTTTGACAATTAGAAATAAAGCTTTTATGAACATTTGTGATCAAGTCTTTTGTGGGCATATGTTTTCTTCTCTGTAAGGTAAAGGAACGGAATGGTTGGGTTGTTTGGTAAGTGCATGTTTTACTTTTTAAGGAACTGCTGGCTTGTTTTCCAAAGGGGCTGTATTATTTCACATTCCCAACAGTGGCATATGAGAATTCCAGTTGCTACATCATTACCCATACTTCCTATTATCAACCTTTTTTAAATTTTAGTTATTCCATGGGTAGGTGAGTAGTGATATCTCATTGCGGTTTGGATTTTCATTTCCCTGATGACTCATGATGTTGGGCATCTTTTAATGTCGTTATCAGCCATTCTTATATCTTCTTTTATTAAATGTCTGTTTAAATATTTTTCTTATATTTTTACTGGGCGGTTCCTATTCTTAATGAATTGCAAGAATTCTTTATATAGTCTCGATAAAAGCCCTTGTCAAATATAAGTATTGCAAATATTTTCTCTACATTTTTGACTTGCCATTTCACTTTATGATGTCTTTCAAAGAGCAAAAGTTCTTAATGCTGTTAAAGTCTAACTTTTCAAATTTTTTCTCTTATGATTCATGTTATTTTTATTCTAGCTAAGAAATATTTGCCTATATAAAAGTCTTAAGTATTTTCTTTTTCGTTTTCTTCCAAATGTTTTATAGCTTTATCTCTTACTTCTGGGTCTGTGTTCCATTTCAACTTAATTGCTGTTTGTAGTGCGAGGTAAGGCAAGAGTCGGTGTTCATTTTCCCCATATAGATAGTCTCATTATTCCAATATCTTTTGTTGAAAAGACTATCATTTCCCCTCTTAAATTGCCTTGGTGTCTCTGTCAAAAGTTAATTCATCATGACACACGGGTTTCACTTTCTGGATTCTGTATTTTCCTCCACTGATCTGTATGTTTATCTTTTTGACAAAACCATACCGTCTTAGTTACTGTAGCTTAATAATAAGTCTTACAGTCAGCTTATATAAGTCTTAGGATATGATTTGGCTCTGTGTCCCTATCCAAATCTCATCTTGAATTGTAATCCCCATGTGTCAAGGGCAGGACTTGGTGGGAGGTGATTGGATCATGGGGGCAGTTTCCCCCCCTGCTGTTCTCATGATAGTGAGTGAGTTCTCAGGAGATCTGAGGGTTTTAGAAGGGGCTCTTCTCCCTTCACTCACACACTCTCTCTTGCCTGTCCCCATGTAAGATGTGCCTTTTCTTCTCTTTCACTTTGCACCACGATTGTAAGTTTCTTGAGGCCTCCTCAGCTGTGCAGAACTGTGAGTCAATTAAACCTTTTTCCTTTATATATGACCCAGTCTTGGGTATGTCTTTAAAGAAGTGTGAAAACGGACTAATACATTTTCCAGCTCCTTTCAGTTTTAAATTTGGCTTTGGCAATTCTAATCATTTGCATTTTCATATACATTTTAGAAATCTTTGTCAGTATCTTCAAAAAATATTGAGATAGTGTATGAGGGTTCTCTAGAGAAACAGAACCAATAAGATGTATGTAGATATAAAGAAGAGATTTATTACAGGAATTGGCTTACATAATTCTGAAAGCTCAGAAGTCTTATGATATGCTGCCTGAAAGCTGGAGGACCAGGAAAGATGGTGTTATAATTCAGCATAAGGCCAGACAGGTCTGATAACCCAGGGGATGGTGAGTGTAGAAGATGAGGGGCTGGTGTAAGTTCCACAATCTGAAGGCCCCGGGAACTCTAATGTCCCAGGGAAGAATAACTCAAAAAAAAGAGAAAAAAATTTTGCCCTTTCTCTGCCTTTTTGTTCTATCTGAGCCCTCAATGGATTGGCCAGTGCCCACCCACATTGGTAATGGCAGAACTTTACTCAGTCAACTGATTCAAATGCCAATCTCTCCCAGAAATACTTTCAAAGACACACCCAGAATATTGTTTTACCAGCTAGCAGGGTATCTCTTAACCAAGTCAAGCTTACACATAAAATTAATCATCACACGTATTAATTGAGATTGGGTTGAATTTATAGATTAAGTAGGGGAATTTGACATTTAACAATACTAAGTCTTCCAATCTATGAACATAGTATACCTTTTTATTTATTTTGGCTTATTTAATTTTGTTCAGCAATGCTTTTTAATTTTCAGTGTAGAGGTCTTTCATGTCTTCCTCAATTTACTATGAAATATTTTGTGTTTTTCTACACTATTGTAAATAATTTTTTAAATTTAATTTTCCATTTTTTGCTACTAGTATATAAAAACATTGATTTCTACATATTAACCTTATATCCTCTAACCTTGCTAAATTCACATATTAGTACTAAATATTAACTTTGTATCCTGTGAGCTTGCTAAGGTTATTAGTCCTCATTTGTTAGTCTTGGTAATTGTTTCATACATTAATTTGAATTTTCTATGTAAACAATCACACCGTATACAAATAGAGACAGTTTTACTTCTCTTCTCAGCTCCTTATGCCTTCTTGCTGTATTGCAATGGTTAGAAACTCTAGTACAGTGTTATGTAGGTCTTACTGCAATAAGTATTCTTGCTGTGTTCCCAGTTTTAGAAGAGAAGAATTTAGATTTTCTACATAAAGTATGAATTGGCTATAGGCTTTTTGGTAAATGCCCTTTATCAGATTGAGAAAATTCCCTAGTATTCCTAGTTTAGTGAGAGTATTTATAATGAATGAATATTGCATTTTGATGAATGCTTTTTCTGAAGCTATTAAAATGAGCATATGGGGCCGGGCGCGGTGGCTCAAGCCTGTAATCCCAGCACTTTGGGAGGCCGAGATGGGCGGATCACGAGGTCAGGAGATCAAGACCATCCTGGCTAACAGGGTGAAACCCCGTCTCTACTAAAAAATACAAAAAACTAGCCGGGCGAGGTGGCGGGCGCCTGTAGTCCCAGCTACTCGGGAGGCTGAGGCAGGAGAATGGCGTAAACCCAGGAGGCGGAGCTTGCAGTGAGCTGAGATCCGGCCACTGCACTCCAGCCTGGGCGACAGAGCGAGACTCCGTCTGAAAAAAATAAAATAAAATAAAATAAAATAAAATAAAATTAAATTAAATTAAATTAAATTAAATTAAATTAAATGAGCATATGTTTTTTCCCGTTTATTTTGTCACTATGGTAGATTAAATCGATTTTTGCTTATCCTAGATAAATCTTACCGAGTTATGATATGTTATCCCTTTATGTATTGTATAAATTATAAATACTGATTGGCTTATGTTTAAAGGGTTTGTGTGTGTATTGTCTATTATTATTATTATTATTATTATTTTGTAATGTCTTTGTCAGATTTTAGTGCTAGGGTTCTGCTGGCCTTATAAAATAAGCTGTGAAAAGTTTCAGATCCATCTATTTTCTAAAATATTTTTGTGTAAGATTGGTATTATTTTTCCTTGAACATTTTATACACTTCTTAAGTGAAACCCTATGGGCCTGGAGATTTCTTGGTCAAAAAGCTTTTTGATAATGAACTCAATTGAGTTAACTGATGGAAGGTTATTCAGATTTTCTGTTTCATCTTGTGTTAATTTTGTAAGTTGGATTCTTCAAGAAATTTGTTCTTGTTTCTTCTAAGTGTCAAATTTATTGGCACCAAGTTGTTTGTAATAGTCTCTTCATTAAAACATTTTTTAAGTTTCTGCAGTGATAACCCTCCCTCTACTCTAACCCCTGGCAACCACTGATGTTTTTATTGCCTCCGTAATTTTGTCTTTTCCAGAATGCCATATATTTGGAATCATACAATATGTCGCTTATTAACACTGGCACTGAGTAATATGCAATCAAGTTTCTTTCATGTTTTTTCATGACTTGATTTCTTTTTGGCTCTGAATACTATTCTATTGTCTAATTGTACCACAGTTTACTTATTCATTTACCTACTGAAGGACAACTTAGTTGCCCAGGTTTTAATAATTATAAATAAAACTGCTATCAATATCTCTGTACAGGCTTTTATGGACATAAGTTTTCAGCTGCTTTAGGAAAATAACAAGAAACATTATTGCTACACCATACAGCAAGAGTTTGTTTAGTTTTGTAAGAAACTGCCAAACTGTCTTCCAAAGTGGCTGTGCCATTTCACAGTCCCACCAGCAATAAATGAGTGCTCCTCTTTATTCACAACCTCACCAGGATTTGGTGGTGTTAGTGTTCTGGATTTTGGCCATTCTAATAGGTGTGTAGTAGTATCTCACTGTTGTTTTAATTTGTATTTCCCTGATGACATGATGCAAAACATCTTTTCATATGCTTATTTTACATCTGTGTATCTTCTTTGGGGAGGTATCTGTTGAGGTCCTTGGTCCATTTTTTAATTGAGCCGTTTGTTTTCTTATTGTTATGTCTTAAAAGTTCTTTGCATATTTTGGATAAGAGTTCTTCATCAGATATTTTATCCCAGTTCATAATTTGTCTTTTCATTCTCCTGAAAGTGTCTTTTGTAGAGAAAGGATGTTTCATTTTAATCAAGTTCAGCTTATCAATTATGTCTTTCATAGAGAGTGCCTTTGGTGTCATATGTAAAAAGCCATTGTCCACCCTAAGGTTATTTGGATTTTCTTCCATGTTATCTCCTAGGGGTTTTATAGTTGTGTTTTACATTTAGGTCTGGGATCCAAATGAGTTAATTTTCGTGAAGTGTGTAAAGTCTGTGCCTAGACTGTCCCCTCCTCTCCCCTCCCCTCTCTTTTCCTCTCCTCTCTTTCCTTTCTTTCTCTCATATGTCCATCTATTACAGCACCATTTGTTGAAAGAATTTTTTTCTCCATTATATTTTCTTTGCTTCTTAGTCAAAGACCAATTGAATGCATTTACATGGGTCTATGGGCTTCTCTATTCTGTTCCACTGACCTATTTGTCTTTTCTTTTGCCAATATCACACTATCTTGATTACTGTAACTTTATATAATAGTAAGTCTTGAAGGCAGGTGGTATTAGTTGTCTAACTCTGCTCTTCTCCTTCAATGTTGTGTTGGCTATTCTGAATTTTTTGTCCTTTCCATGTAAACTTTACAGTTTGTTTACATGTACAAGTTAATGTGCTGGAATTTTCATTAAGATTGCATTGAACCTATAGATCGAGTTGGCAAGTATTGACATCTGGACTATATCAGCCTTCCTATTCATGAACATGAAATAGCTCTCCATTTATTTAGCTCTTCTTGGACTTTTTTCATCAAATTTTTTAGTTTCTCATGTAGATTTTGTACATACTGTCATAGATTTATATCTAAGTATTTAACTTGGGGGTGCTAATGTAAATACTATTGTGCTTTTAATTTCAAATTTCATGTATTCATTGCTGGTATGTAGAAAAGTGATTGACTTTTGTATATTAACTTTACATCCTGCAAACCTGCTATAATCACTTATTAGTTCCAAGAGAGTTTTGAATTAATCCTTGATTTTCCAAAGAAATAATCATGTCATCTGTAAACAGAGATAGTTGTATTTCTTCCTTCCCTATCTGCATACATTTTATTTTGTTTTCTTGTCTTATTGCATCAGCTAGAACTTCTAGTATGATACTGAAAAGGAGTGTCAGAGGGGACATCCTTGCCTTGCTGCTGGTCTTACTGAAAAAGCTTTAAGTTTCTTATAATTAAATATAATGTTACCTATATGTTTTCTTTTATAAGTGTTTTTAATCAAGTTAAGGAAGTTACCCGCTATTCCTAGTTTGCAGAGGTTTTATTTTTTTATTTTTTTTTCTGTCAGTAATAGATGTTAGATTTTGATAAATGCTTTTTCTGCATCTATTGATTTGATCACATATTTTTATTTTCTTCTTTAGCCCATTGATACAATGGCTTACATTAGCTGATTTTCAAATGTTGAACCAGGCTTACATATCTGGAATAAATCCCACTTGGTAGTGGTTTATAATTTTTTTTTTTTTTTTTTTTTTTTTGAGACGGAGTCTCGCTCTGTCACCCAGGCTGGAGTGCTGTGGCTGGATCTCAGCTCACTGCAAGCTCCGCCTCCCGGGTTCCCGCCATTCTCCTGCCTCAGCCTCCCGAGTAGCCGGGACTACAGGCGCCCGCCACCTAGCCCGGCTAGTTTTTTTTTTGTATTTTTTAGTAGAGACGGGGTTTCACCGTGTTAGCCAGGATGGTCTCGATCTCCTGACCTCGTGATCCGCCCGTCTCGGCCTCCCAAAGTGCTGGGATTACAGGCTTGAGCCACCGCGCCCGGCGGTTTATAATTTTTAAAATACATCTTTGGATTCTATTTGATAATATTTTATTGAGAATTTTTGCATTTATTTTCATGAGAGATACTGGTGTATAGTTTTCTTATGATGTCTTTTTCTTTTTCGTTGTTATTAGGGCAATGCTGGACTTATAGAATGGGTTAGAAAGTATTTCCTCTTCTTCTGTCTTCTGAAAGAGATTGTAGATTGGTATAATTTCTCCTTTAAATGTTTGGTAGAATTTACCAGTGAACCCATCTAGACCCAGTGGCCTCTATTTTAAAGATTAGTAATTATTGATTTAATTTATGTAATAGATACAGGTGTACTCAGATAATCTATTTCTTCTCATGTGAGTTTTGGCAGATTATGTCTATCAAGGAATTGTTGCATTTCATCTAATAGGTTATCAAATTTGTGGGCATACAGTTGTTAATAATATTCTTTTATTTTCCTTTCAATGTCTATGGAATTCATAGCGATAGTCTCTCTTTTCTTTGTCTTAATCTGTATCCTCTCTCTTTTTTTCTTAGTTAGCCTGGATGGAGGTTTATTTATTTTATTGATCTTTCCAATAAACCAGGTTTTGGTCTTGTTGACTTTCTCTATTAATTTTCTATTTATAATTTTATTAATTTCTAAGTTTTAGCTTTCTTTTTTATGCTTACTTTGAATTTAATTTGCTCTTTTTTTTCCTAGTTTCCTAAGGTAAAAGCATAGAGTACTGATGTTAGATCTTTCTTCTTTTCTAGTATATATGTTTGATGCTATAACTTTCCCTCTAAGCACTATTTTCACTGCATCTCAGAAATTTGTAATAAGTTGTTTTCATTTTCATTCAGCTCAAAAATTTAAAAAATGTAACTTAAAATTTCTTCTTTGATTCATGTGTTATTTATAAATGTATTATTTAATCTCCAAGTATTTGGGTGATTTTCCAGCTGTCTTTCTGGAAAAAAAAGAAATTTATTTCTAGTTTATTTCTCTTGTGGTCTGAGACAGATACTGTGTAATTTCTATTATTTTAAATTTGTTGAACTGTGCTTTATGGCCAAGAATGTGGTCTATCTTGGTAAATGTTTCATGTAAACTTCAGGAAAATATATAACTGGCTGTTCTGGGATGAAGTAGTCTATAGATATCAGTTATATCCAGTTGATTAACATCCAGTTGTTGAATTCAGCTACAACCTTAGTAGTACTTTACCTGCTTGATCTATTCATTTTTAATAAAGGCATGTTGAAGTCTCTAAAGGTAATAGTGAATTAATCTATTTCTCTTTGAAATCAGTTTTTGACTCATGTACTTTTATGTTCTGTTGTTGGATGTATATTCATTAAGGATTGTTATATCGTCTTACAGAATTAACCCCTTTATTACTATGCAATACCCCTATTTATTCCTGATAATTTTACTTGCTATAAAATCTTTTTTGATTAAAACTCTTAACAGTTTAGATATAGAAGAAAAGTTTCTCAACATGCCTTTATCATGTTTCTCAACATGATATTAAAAATCAATGGGGAAAAACTGAAAGCCTTTTCACTAAGTCTGGTCCAAGACAAGGATACTCACTCTCACTTTTATTCCACATAGTATTGGAAGTACTAGCAAGAACAATCAGACAAGAAAAATAAAGAAAAGGTATCCAAGTAAGAAAGAAAAAAGTAAAATTGTCTTAACTGCAGATGACATAATCTTATATATATTAAAAACCCCAAAGATCCCACAAAAAACTGTTAGAACTAAGAAATAAATTCAGTAAAGTTATAAGATACAAAATCAACATAAAAATGAGTAACATTTTTATACACACATAATGACCTAACCATAAAAGAAGTTAAGAAATAGTACCATTTATAATTGCATCAAAAAATACCTAGGAATAAATTTAATAAAAAAGGTGAAAGAAATACACAATGAAAACTATTGAACACTGGCAAAATGAATTGAAAAAGACACACATAAACAAATGGAAAAATAACTTTGCTCATAGATTGGAAGAGTCAATATTGTTAAAATGTCCATACTGCCCAAAGCAATATACAGATTTAACACAATCCCTATCAAATCCCAATGGCATTCTTCACAGGAATAGAAAAAATTTGTTTTAATGATATGGAGCCACAAAAGACCCAGAACAGCCAAAATAATTTTGAGAAATAAAACATTTGAGGCATCACGTTTCTTGATTTTTAAATTACATTACAAAGGTATAGTAATCAAACAGTATGTTACTGGCATAGAAACAGACACATAGACCAATGGGACAGAATAGAGAGCCCAGAAGTAAATTTAAACATTTTAAACATTTAGTCAACTAAAAATTTAAAATTTAAACATTTAGTCAACTGATTTTTGACAAGGGCACCAAGAAGACACAATTGAGAATGAATATTCTCTTCAATAAATGTGCTAGGGGGCAGATGCAGTGACTTAAGCCTGTAATCTCAGCACTTAGGGAGGTTTAAGCAGGAAGATTGCTTGAGGCCCGTAGTTTGAGACCAGCCTGGGCAATAAAGTGAGAGCCCATCTCTACAAAAAATTTTTGAAAAGTTTAGCTGGGCATGGTGGTGTGTGCCTGTAGTCTCAGCAACTTGGGAGGCTAAGACAGGAGGATCTCTTGAGCACAGGAGTTTGTGGTTGCAGTGAGCTATGATCACACCACTGAACTCCAGCATGGGTGACAGAGTGAACCCTTCTCTCAAAATAAATAAATAAATAAATAAACAAATAAAGCAGGGAATACTGGATTTTCATATGCAAATGAATGGAATTGAACCATTCGTTATCTGATGCCATACACAAAATGGATAAAATGTCTAAACATATGGCCAAAAACTATGAAAGTAATAGAAGAGAACACAGGGGGAAAGCTCCTGGACATTGGCCTTGGTAATGTTGGTTTTTTGTTTATGTTTTTGTTTTTGTTTTTTTTTGATGTCTCACTGAAACTCAGGCCAGAAAAGCAAAAATTCACCAGTTTTGAGGTATCAGGTTTTTGTTTGTTTGTTTCCGACCAAAGTTTTTGTAAAATGCAATACAAATCTATTTTTATATCATGTCACTATCAACTTGCTATAAACATTTATAAATGCCTAATCTCAATTTCTAATCTCATTGTAAATAGTGTAAGAACTAATATCCACTACAGTTGCTTACTATAGAAACTGGCTTCCTAAACACATGTAGTATAGGTTTTATTTCCTCCCTGCCTCACTTTTCCACTTCCCTACTGGTATTTTCTAGAATCACCTCCCCAATAAACTACTTACTCTCAAATGCTTGCTTCCAGTCTATTTCTAGGAAAATCTAACCTGAAATACTAGAAAATCCAGCTAAAGTATCAAATATAACACTAATAGGAGTGGTTAGTACTGAGTCAATAAACAAATTAGAATGTTCTCTTTTCTCAATGAAAATGAAACTCATAATCTCTAGATGTTAAACCACTGACTACAGTCATTGAAGTTTAAAAAGAAAGAAACTAAAAACAAACGTCAGACCCATAATTTATTCCAAAGTGGGGGGAAACCTGATCTCGGGATCCTGATTATATGCTACTACCATCCATCTGGTGAAGGGTTGCCATTTTGTGAGTCATGTGATTTAATGATTTCTTTTATAATATCACAGTAGGCCATCAAAACAATAACTATTTTTTTCCTTTGGCTTAAATAGGGGCTTATAATTGAACATGAAATGTTTCTACATCAGTTAAAATAAACAGTCTCTTCCTTTTTGTCCTAAAATGCCCTTTCTTATCCTGGTGCTTAACTATAATCCTTCAGTTTTAAAAAAAGAATGAGCCTAAGGTCCAGAGTGCAAAAATATCATCTAGTTTAGCTTGGAGTTTTTAAAAGAAGTATGCCCAGGATGAGTTATTGGTATACTGAAATTCTTCTTTTTAGTAATAATGTGTATTATATAAAGAAACTCAGAAAGATTTTAGCACCATGTAATGGGAAGTATGTGACTTTCGAGTTTTAATCTTGACTGCTCTGGCTCGAATTCTGATTTTGCCAGTTGCCAAATATGTGATGTGTAAGTTTCTGTAATGCATTTAATGATTCTAAGTATTTCCTAGGGCTGTTGAGATGTTAATGAAATTATGATATATTTGAAAATATCTGGCTCAATTGAAGAGATAAATCAAAAATTATTTCAATGTCGAGTTCTATGCCGATTTCAACAGTTGGGAAGAAGCATATGGAAAAGGAGAAAAATTATATTGGGGAATAAAGGGTAGTATTTCAGTAAAGATGAGAATGATTTAGTGCTAATATTGTTTATTATTGTTCTACCACATGAAACTTGACAGTCCCCCTTCCCTCTTCTTCTTCAACCAAAGGAACCTGCTCAGATGGAATGTGGTATATTAATCAGGAGCTTCTCTGGCTTTCTTTCTTTGCTCTCTGTGGAATAAGATGAAGCTCAAAAAATTGAAAGAAAAAATCAAAATAATGTCTCCTGCATATGAGGCCACAGGACACTCAATGTAACCGTATCATAAATCATCAACGAGAAACACCAGTGAAGATCTATATCTCTAGGACAGCTTGGCTCGTTAAAAATATCTAATGCCACCATTATAGCAACTCTTTAGTTCCTCTTTTCCTTTGTTCAGTGGTAATTGTCCTTCTGCCAAACCATTCATCTCTCCCAGAGTTGTCTCCTGACTAGGAGATGTGTACAACTGGCTCTGAGTTATGGGTTATCAGCCTGGAAACCCCTTCATTGCCGTTCAGCAGTGTTTAAAGTTAAAGTGAAGAGCAACCAAAAGCACAGAAGAAAAAAAATGGCCCCTAGAAAAGTTGAATAAAAAATAGATGTTGATGAAAATATTTTTACTTCCTGCTGTTCCTTTAATAAAGAATATTGAAAGGATTAGTTTTAGAGAATACTCATAAAAATATGACGACAGTGAAGAAAAGGCCATGAGCATGACAATTTTTTCTTGTTTTAAAATGTTAATATCATTTTTTCTATTATTATACTTTAAGTTCTAGGGTACATGTGCACAACGTGCAGGTTTGTTACATAGGTATACATGTGCCATGCTGATTTGCTGCACCCATCAACTCGTCATTTACATTAGGTATTTCTTGTAACGCTATCCCTCCCTCAGCTCCCCACCACCTGATAGGCCCCAGTATGTGATGTTCCCTACCCTGTGTCCAGGTGTTCTCATTGTTCAATTCCCACCTATGAGAGAACAGAGCATGACAATTTTAAGAGCTCAGATGTGGTTTATCACAGCCTTCTGCAATCATAAATAGGTCACAATGGAACCTTCATAATATAGTTTAAAGCCAATGAATTAACATGATTATGTTTTCAGTTTTACTGGCTAATATCAGCGTCCTAAAAAACAATATATAACCTACAAAAATCATCAGTATTTGACACATCCACTAGGACTACTCATAGCTGTGAGGCGGTACTGAAACTTTAAATGTTTTAGTCCTTCTCAAGTTGGCAGTTAAATCTCCCACTGGAGATCGGTTTATGCACAAAAGAGATTAAGAGATTTAGCTCAGAATTTGAGGGGGAAGAAATAGAACAACATGCAAAGGCTCAGCCCAAAGGAATACTACGAGTATTCTGTAATATTCTGTAATAATTAGTAATATTCTGATTTTCCTTCCTATACTACTTATAGATTCCTTAGAAATAGAACACACAAAGAAACATTCCAATAACATAAAGAATTTGATGTCAGGTTACAAAAGGAAAAAAATTAAAAAGCAGAGAACAGGAAGCATTACAAGAGGATTGGGGCAGTAGGTGTAATAAATATCTTTCCCGATGAGGTGTGCAATCAAACCTTTTTCTTGATTTGTAACTACAAAAGCAAGATGGATTTTCTTACTCTCATTCACAGCAGCATGTGATACAAAGATAAAACCCAACTTTTCAGGGACTAGGACACATGCAGTTTAACTAAAGCATCCACTTTGTCTTCCACAGGACCAAGGCGGCATCAATAGAAAGCAAAGCAATATTCTGTGGGTCCAAAGCATTCAAGTTCTGTTTAAAATTCATATAGCACCTCTTGAATTCTTGACCATTTAAGTGGTCCCATTCAAATTCTCTTTTCCTGTCTAGTTGAATCCACTTAAACTGATAGCCAGTGCAGGTAATCATCTCAAGTCAGTACCTGTACTCTTAAAGGGGTGTGACCCAACCTGAATTAATGCTTCCTCTTGGCCTCATCTCTTCTCTCTTCAAAGGTCACTCCTGGCCTGGTAATTGGAAGTCCAGAATCTCTTCTGCCCCTTGAGGACAGTAACAGCACTGAGACTTGTTAACAGCAGCTTGCAATCGGCCACTCCCAGTCTACTCTGGAATACTGGGGGACTACTGGGGGACCAAATTCAACCAACCAAAAACTAGAAAGCCCTGGGTGGCAGGTGTGAAAGTTAGCTCTTCAATCTTGTACATCACTAAATTCTCTTTAATACAAACGAAGAGTAACAAATGCATTAATTTCATGCCACAAGTTTGAATTTGCTTTCTGGTGCTGGCAATGCAGTGGTTTCCAATACCATATAGAATCTCTTATCTTGCAGGCTATTTTTTTTTTTAGCATATCTTAGATATAGTGATATTTACACAGAGGTAAGACTTTATAGAGGTTCAATTCATGCAGGAAGGAAACAAAGCCTATGCTTGAGCATTTTTTAAAACTCGTAGTCCACAGTTATTCCTGGAGCCTCTGCTCTGTTCTCAACTGAGGTCTGCAAAGCTGTTGATGCTTTTGCATGCTGGATATGTCCTTTTTACTTCCAACAGGAATTCCTTGTTAACAGTCTTGGGAGCATGAAGCCAGAACCCCACAGACCTTTTCTCTAGTTTCTTTTGTCACATACTGCTCTGTAATTCAGGGAATCTGGTCATGTGCTGCACATTTAGCCAGGGCAGATGTTTCTTGCTGGAATTCCCAAGGTTAAGATTTTAAAAGATTTGGTTTAGCCCCTTAACATTTATCTCCTCATATTTAGTCACTGAGTTTGGCAGAAACATCTTTTCCAAGTGTTCAAAGGGAAAAAAAAGATACAGCTGAAAGCTCAATGCTTCTAATACTAATCATTCATTCATTTTGCCTCCTGTAAACTTCTGCACCCAAAGTGCTAAACTAGATACTAGGATAATTAAAATAAAGACACACCAACCTTTGCTATAGACAAGTGAAATAAATGATTGAGGGGATGACAATAGGGACAACAAACCATCCAACACTAAAAAAATGCCAAGACAGTAGAAGACTGTGGCTTCAAACGATTAACAGAGAAAGACTGAGGTCTCTGAGACTAGTCAAGAGACACTTAATGAGAGAAGGTGAGACTGGGAGTAGGGAGGATTTTTCAGTTGGTGGTGCTTAGAGAAAAGAATGAAGTCCTGGTGATCATTATGAGTTTTGGACTTGGATAAATTCGGGTCAAGTTCTGGCTAAGCCATATCCTAGTAGTCATTTTAAATAAATTACTCAACCTCCCTAAGCTTTAGTTTCTTAATCTGTAAAGTGAAAATCATAATATAGATTGCATAGTATTGGTATGAGAAATAAAAGAGAAGCATAAATGTTAGCTAGTGTTATATAAGTGCTAGCTGAAGATGCAAGAGCAGGGATGCGTGAGACCTAAACAAAAGCCATTGGTCAGCCTGATGGGGTCAGAGACAACAATGCTGAGAGGTGATCTTGAAAATTTACGCCGAGGCCAATTAAAAGTGAGCCTCAGATAGCCAGCCAAGGAATTTATGCTTGGAGATAGGAACTCATGAGGAGTCACAATTATGTGGGTAATACGATAAAATAAATGTTTCTGAAGTCAGGCTAGAGGGATGAAAAATGGTAGCCAAACTTTTTGACACTTTACTCTGCCAGGCATTGTATTAAGTGCTATAAGTGCTATCTCATTTAATGATGCTACAGAGGAAGATCAGAGAATGGCTGAATCATTAGGGAAAGCTAAGGGGCAATGGGAGGAATATAGCAGTAAGGGGGTGAGAAGCTCAAGAGGCATGATGGCTATAGAGAAAGAGACATGGAGAAATATGGTAGATACCTGGAATGGGGACAGATGAGAGGGAAGGGTCTCATGTGGCTGATACCCTAAAGCTAGAGGGCATGATTTCTTAATTGAAACAAAAGCAATAGCAAGCAGATGCTAAGCCTAAGAGAACCTCCTGCGGACTCTCCTTTTTTTCTGTCTTGGTTTAGTTCTTCAGCCTCCTCTACTCCAGCTTTTCACTTGTCTTTGTGTGTGTTGTTTGAAAGAATTTAGTTGAGTCCCTTGCATTTTTTTTTTTTTGACAATGTGCACGTCCCAAGGCCCACTGCCTTTTTTTTTTTTCCCCAGTTGTTGGTTTCCACCACTCATCCTCCAAAGTTACAGAATTGATCTTTTGATTCTGAAGTTTGCACTCTATCTTCAGGTCCAAGTTTTACAAATTGCATGTGAACAACCCCCTAAAGGCAAAAATGCCTCAGAATTTACGTAGGATGTGCTGGGAACACCATTAAGATGATTTCCAACTTCCCAGAATAAGAAAGAATTAAAAACTGATAATACAGGTGAGAAAAAAAGTAAGAAAAAAAAATGTTTTTGAGTTGAAAAACACTACAGGCTTTTCATTCCACAAGAATTCTTTTACAGAAATGTCGTAAAGTACAGAAAATAGAGGTTTGTTCCTGGTTATGTGGTAAGTGATAAGATGGGTCATAATTTTAATGAACATATGGCACACCCATTAATTATCCTTGGATGTGAATGTGACCAGGTGGGTTTGCCATAGCTTGACAGTGGATAATTCCAATCACTGCACTCCTGTCCTTGTATCTACAGTTGTCAAGAATCTAAATGACCCATACTAGATAAAATTCATTTCATGTTTTAAAAAAACTTCACCTGCATATTTAAAACACTTCAATTTAAAGCCATACAGAGAAAATTACAGAGTACCACTCAGTAAAACATGGGATTGAAGTATAGTAGCGGAGAAAGTGGGGAGAAAAACAACTGGGAATCCAGAGCTACAGAAGTTAAAACTATCAGTGGAAATTCATGTTGTCATGGAAACCTGATGCAGTTGAGGGGCCAAGAAAGCCACTGCTTAGCGATAGCACACGGAAAGGTTCAGATGCTATTCAGAACAACTGGAATTGTCTGGGCAGATGACTCTCCCAGAAATCAGTAATTGAGTTAGTGAGGCTCTAAAATTTACAAATAAGAGATCTGAATAATGAGAGTAAAGAAATGAGAATTTAGGTAGTCCCATCTAGGGAAAAAAAAATAATAAATACCTTGGCACATGTAGTACTAAGTGGGAAAGAAATAGGTGAAAAAACCCATCTAGGACCAATGGTAAAAAATTAAGGATAACACATAATTTATATGGGAAAGGGAAAATGGCAAAATCAGTAAGGAACATGCTGTCACTGTAGTATTCATTACACTATAGTGTGTGAATTATTAATATATTTATCTCCCCAAAACACTATGAGCTTCTTTAGAAAGGGATTGGACAGATTTATCTTTGCAACCCCTGGGGCCAGCTTGGAGCACCCAACCAATAGTTGGTGAACGGTAATAATCCTAAATAATCCTACTATTTATTTAAAAATGGACAGTGATAGAGTCACAGTAGCAAGTATATAGCTTATTTCGTCCAGTCCTCACCACATCACTGGTACCGTATCACCATTTTTCAGAGGAGGCAATTTGAATCTCAGAAAGGTTAAGTAACTTGTCAATGGTCATAGAGCTAGGAAAGAGCCAAATAGGGATTCAAACCCAGGTTTATTGACCTCAAAGCCCATGTTCTTTACAAAACACTCCAATGAATAAATAGAAAAGAAGACACTGAAAAAGAGGACACTTAAAAAGTGAACTGGAGAAGTTAGGCTAATAGGTATAGTGCTGTCGTCATCGTTAGGTTTAGAATCGAAGGGGAACCTAAAGACTCTGTCGGACCCTTTGTTTCATGGATGAGGAGACTGAACTTCAGGGAAGCAGGGCAGTTTGGTCTCTAAAGTCGCATTTTGTGTCTTAAATGCTCCCGTTCTGCTTCCTAAAAATTGCTCCCTCAGTCAGGCTCAGATACATTCTTCCAGTCTTTACGTGAAGGACTAGAAATCAAGCGATCATGAGTGAGAAGAAAAATGAGAACACGTTGAAGCCAGCCTCATACAGTCAGTACAAAGCACATTATGGAGATCTGTGCAAACACAAGACTATTTTTTACTTCTAGCAATCTAACTCCTCATGATGACAGCATGCTTCATTGCTGTTTTTGCTTGCTTCAATACGCTTTTAAAACTAAAGTTGATCTTTTTCTATTAAACTCTCTGATTTTCTCCTGTTTATTTAAATAGAATTTCTCTAGAATTAAGTGTCAAAAGTGGAGTGTGTTTTCCTGAATAAACAAAAGTAAAATAACTTTCAAAAATGTAAGGCAATCCACTTGATTCTCCAGTGAAGAAAATGATGGTGCTTTTTTTCCATTGCTAGAGATGTAGGGGTCCCCTAAGAAACTGACCGCTCTCCAGGCCTCTCTCATTTGTTGAGGGCCCATGAAGGTCACATTTACGAACTGATGCAGAGAGAAAAGGTGGCAGCTAACAAATCCTATCTTGGCCTCTCACTGTAACCTGCTCTCCACTGCCTTCTGAATATTTCCCAACTAGAAGAAAACCTATTTATAGAATTCTCCTCATGGGAAATAAAAGGTTTTTAAGAAGAAAGTCTCTCCTTCAGGCTTATGGGCATCTAAAGTTAATGGATTGATTAAGGTTCCATAACCTTGCACTTTATGGCATCCCACAGCCCTCTGCATTGCCCATGGCTAAATCAGCAGAACCGACCAAATAACAGGATACTTAGTGGGATTTTTGTGCTGATTGGTGGGGCTCTACTGCTGGTAGCTCCATTATTTACTCCCTTCCTTTACCCACTATGCTCTGCAGGGAGCTCTAAAGTCAGCTTCCAGGAGCAGAACCAGGAGGGACCTAAGAGTTTTTCCCAAAACAATGACACTAGCACTAAATAAAACTGACCTAATAGAGCTCTTTGGAGAGACAGTTTGAAAAATGTGTAAATTCCAGCCATTCCTAAAAAATTACCTTGCTACCATGCATTTCACAGCACACAACTCTCAGTGAAATGCTGTAAAACCCCATTATAAAACATCTTGCCACCGAAGGGGTTATGCTGCAGATGAGGCCACACAAGGCAATACTTGAAATGATCTGAAGAACAAAGATTTTTGAATGGATGAAAGCAGAGAAGGAGATGCTAAAGGTGAAATAGAGAAGCTGTCTAGGTAATTCTGTAAGCTCCAATATTTACTAAACATCAGCCACCTTCCAGGTACTGCGCTACGTCTGGGCTTAGTGCCAACATACATAACGCAGGTCCTCCCTGGGGGGTGCTCAAGGCTGAAGACTAGCTCTTTTTTCTCAAATGATTTTTTGATAATGAATAAAATAGCATATATTAAATAACTCAGAAAGTTGATAACGTAAAACTTTTGTATAATAAGTACAGTCACGGGAATCTGCTTTTCTCCCCTATTTATAACTCCACTTCACAGTTATTCAAATGATATCACTTTTTAAATATCACCTAGGATATTTAAAAAGGAATTTCTGAAGTCCCAACAAATTATTCCATTCTTAAGTTATGAGTTTTATGAGAAACACATATACAGGCATACTTCCTAGATAGAGTGGGTTCAGTTCCAGACCACTGAAATAATGTGAAAATCTCACAATACAGTGAGTCACACAAGTTTCTTTGGTTTCCTGGTGCATAAAAAAGTTATGTTTATGCCATGCTGTAGTCTATTAAGTGTGCAATAGTGTTACATCTATAAAAAACAATGTACACACATTAATTTTAAAATATTGCTAAAAAGTGCTAACAATCATCTAAGCCTCCAGTGAGTCATAATCTTTTTGCTGTAGAGGGTCTTGCGTCTATGTTGATGGTCGTTGACTGACAGGGTGGTGGTTGCTAAAGATTAGAGAGGCTGTGGAAATTTTTAAATATAAGAACAATGAAATTTGCTGCATCAGTTGATTTGTCCTTTCATGAATGATTTTTCTATAGCATGTAATGTTGTTTCATAGCATTTTACCCACAATAATTCTCTTTCAAAATTAGAGTCAAACTCCTCAAACCCTGTCACTGTTTTACCAACTAAGTTTATGTAATATTCTAAATCCTTTGTTGTAATTTCAGCAGTGTTCACAGCATCTCTACCAGGAATAGATTCTATCTCAAGAAACCCCTTTCTTTGTTCTTCCATAAAAACCAACTCAATGTGTTTGAGTTTTCTCAGGAGATTGCAGCAATTCAGGCACATTTTCAGGCTCCACTTGTAGTTCTAGCTCTTTTGTTATTTCTACCATAGTTTTAGTTAATTTCTCCACTAAAGTCTTGAATCCCTGTTGCGGGAAGTCAGGGACCCTGAACGGAGGAACCAGCTGAAGCCGCAGCAGAAGAACATAAATTGTGAAGATTTCATGGACATTTATCCTTTCCCCAGTCAATACTCTTGTGATTTCCTATGCCTGTCTTTAATCTCTTAATCCCATCATCTTCATAAACTGAGGATGGATGTCACCTCAGGACCCTGTGATGATTGCGTTAACTGCACAAATTGTAGAGCATGTGCATTTGAACAATATGAAATCTGGGCACCTTGAAAAAAGAACAGGATAACAGCAATGTTCAGGGAACAAGGGAGATAACCTTAAACTCTGACTGCCATTGAGCCAGGTGGAACAGAGCCATATTTCTCTTCCTTCAAAAGCAAATAGGAGACACTGAATTCTTTTTCTCAGCAAGGAACATCCCTGAAAAAGAGAATGCACCCTGAGGGTAGGCCTCTGAAATGGCTGCTTTGGGGGCGGCTGTCTTATACAGTCAAAGACAAAGGGATGAAATAAGCCCTGGTCTCCTGTAGCGCTCCCAGGCTTATTAGGACGAGGAAATTCCTGCCTAATAAATTTTGGTCAGACCAGTTTTCTACTCTCAAACCCTGTCTCCTGATAAGATGTTGTCAATGACAATGTGTGCCTGAAACTTCATTAGCAATTTTAAACTCTCCCTGCCTCCATTTGCTTTGTGATATTTTATTACCTTGTGAAGCATGTGATCTCTGTGACCCACACCCTATTCGTGCACTCCCTCCCCTTTTGAAAATTGCTAATAAAAACTTGCTGGTTTTACAGCTCAGGGAACATCACGGAACCTGCCAACATGTGATATCTCCGCTGGACACCCAGCTTTAAAATCTCTCTCTTCTGTACTCTTTCCCTTTATTTCTCAGGCCAGCTAACATTTAGGGAAATAGAAAAGAACCCACGTGGAATAAGTCATTCATGAGGGTTAGAATCAACTTCCTCCAAACTCCTATTAATGTTGCTGTTTTCATCTCCTCCCATGAATCACAAATGATCTTAATGGCATCTAGAATAGTGCGTCCTTTCAAAAGGTTTTAAATTTACATTGCCCAGATCCACTAGAGGGATCACAATCGATGACAGCTATAGCCTCACAAGATATATTTCTTAAATAATAAGACTTGGAAGGAGGAATTACTCCTTGATCCATGGACTTCAGAATGATGTTGTGTTGGCAGGTGTGAAAACAACATTAATCTGCTTCTAAATCTCCATCAGGGTTCTTGAGTGACCAGATCATTGACAGTGAGCAATATTTTGAGACAAGTCATTGTTTCTGGGCAGTAGGTCTCAACAGTGGGCTTAAAATGTTCAGTAAACCATGCTATAAACAGATGTGCTGCCATCCAGGCTTTGTTGTTCCATTTATAGAGCACAGGCAGAGTATATTTAGCATAATTCTTAAGGATCCTAGAATTTGGGGAATGGTAAATGAGCATTGCCTTCAACTTAAAGTCATCAGCTGCATTAGCTGCTAACAAGAGAGTCAGCCTGTCCTTTGAAGATTTGAAGCCACACATTGACTTCTCTTCTCTAGCTATGAAAGGCACAGACAGCATCTTCTTCCAATAAAAGGCTGTTTCATATATATTGAAAATCTGTTGTTTAGTGCAGCCACATTCATCAGTGATCTTAGCTATATCTTCTGGATAATTTTCTGTAATTTCTATTATAACATTAGCACTTCCTCCTTTACCTTGCACATTTACGTTAAGGAGACAGCTTCTTTCAACCTTATGAATCAACTTCTTCTAGCTTCCGACTTTTCTTCTGTAGCTTCCTCACCTCTATCAACCTTCTTATAATAGAATTGAAGAGAGTTGGTGAATTGTTGTGGATTAGGTTTTGGCTTGGGGGAATGTTGTGGCTGGTTTGATTTTCTATCCAGACCACTAAATGTTCTCCCTATCAGCAGTAAGGTTGCTTTGCTTTCTTATCATTTGTATGTTCACTGGAGTAGCATTTTGAATTTCCTTCAAGAACTTTTTTTTGCATTCACAATTTGGCTGTTTGGTGCAAAAGGCCTAACTTTTAACCTATTTTGGCTTTAGACATGCCTTCCTCACTAAGCTTAATTATTTCTAGCCTTTGATTTAAAGTGAGAGACATGTGACCCTTTCTTTCACTTGATGACTTGTAGGCTACTGTAGGGTTAATAACAGACCTAATTCAACTGACCTATTGTTTTCTCTCAGGAACAGAGAGGCCCAAGAAGAGGAGAGAGATGGGAGAACAGCCAGTCAGTGGAGCAGTCAGGACACACACATTTGTTAATTAAGTTCACCGTCTTATGTGGGTGTGGTTCATGGAGCCCCAAAACAATTACAGTAGTAACATCAAAGGTCACTAATTACAGATCACCATAACAGATATAATAATAATAATAATAATAATAATAATGAAGTTAGAAATATTGTGAGTATTATCAAAACGGGACACGGAGAAACGAAGTGAGCATATACTGTTAGAAAAATGATGCTGACAGAGTTGCTTGGTGCAGTGTTGCCCTCAAACTCAAAGTTATTAAAAACATATTATCTGTAAAGTGCAATAAAGTGAAGCACAATAAAATGAGGTATTCCTGTACATCTACATCTATAGCTATATCTAGAGAGACAGACAGAGGCAGAGAGGGAGGCAAGTGTTTCTATCCCTTGCATAGAGGCAAAACATTTTTTTAAAGACTAGTTTTTTTAAGAGTTCACATTTTATGGTTAAAGAATAGAAGGTGGAAATGGGATGACTTTTTGACTTTCCCCATTTTGTACAAGAAAGGAAGGATTATGCCAACCTCAAGAGGAAAGCTCTTCATTGCAAAAAGCCTCTTGCTTTTCTCTATGCAAGTTCAGCTTCAGCTTCAATAGAGCTTAAACCATACATATGACAAATAGAGCCCAAGCAATTAAATAATTACTGTATCTGCAAGCTCTACAGACAAAAGATGGAATGCTAGGCATCAACAAACACTAAGTCAGAATAAAAACTGCTTTCACTGAAATTATAAGATGCATCCTGTTTCTTGTCATTCTGTCCCAGCTAAAAGAAGAGACTCTCACTAATCGCAAAGAGAAAGCAAAATGAATGACACTCCTGGTGTCCAGGCCTAGGCAGAGCATCTTAAGAATGAGCAACAATGACACTTCATGGAGAAATTAAGCCTCCGCTTTACAGCCTCTGAAAAGGAACTACTAATGTTCTTTCTCTTTCTGACATACTTGTTCTCTTCTTGAGGGTTCATTTCAATCCTTACTGCTACTGTCATTATTTTTGTTCTTTGCCAAGAAAGTTGGATGAGTTAAAAGTCATTTTGGATTGAAGCTAAAGATCTGTTCTACTCCAAGTTTTACCTCACTTGTCTCGTGTTATATTTTCTCTTTAGAAAGGTGTAAGTGGTGAGCATAATAAGAACATTATTAGAAGTACTACAGTAATGCTTTTTATTTTAAATGAACATCAACTTTAAAAGTCTAGGGTGGCATTTGTTAAGTGTGGCAATTAGACTGTTGACATTAGAAGAATATGAGGATTTTTTATAATAGCCTTATTGGGATATAATTTACATACCAAATATTTCACTCATTTAAAGTGTACAATTCAGTGGTTGTTAGTATTTCCACAGTTACGTAACCAACAATACAATCAATTTCGAAACATTTTCACCATCCTCAGAAGAACTCCCCCTACCCATTAGGGGTCACTCTCTATATACCCGCAACCCCCTCAGCTCTAGGCAACTACTCATCTTTCTTTTCTATGAATTTACTTACTGGGTACATTTCATATAAACAGAATCATAATATATTTGGTGTTTTGTTACTGGGTTCTTTTACTTAGCAGAATGTTCTCAAGGTTTATCTATGTTGTAGCATGTATCAATACTGCATTTCTTCTTATTACTGAATAATATTCCATTGTATGGATGTACCACATGTATTATTCATTTATCAGTTGACAGACATTTGGATTGTTTTTAACTTGGGGGCTATCGTGCATAATGCTAATATGAACATTTGTGTACAAGATTTTTTGTGGAGACATATTTTCAAATCTCTTGCGTATATACTTAGGAATAGAATTCCTAGATCACATGGTAACTCTATGTTTAATGTTTCGAGGAATATCCAGACTGTTTCTAACGTGGCTGTACCATTGTGTATCCCCACCAGAAGCATGTGAGGATTCTAATTCTTCCACATCCTTACCAACCTTTGTTATTATCTTTTTCAATATAGCCAGTCTAGTGGGTCTGAAGCGGTACCTCACTGTGGTTTGGTTTGCGTTTTCCTGATGGTTGGGATTATTGCTAAAATGTCTATTCTTAGGTCACAACCTGACTCTGAATTATGATCCATGAGTCTGTACTTTACTGAGACTCATATATCAGTTATCTGTTCTTACATAATAAATATTTATTATGTCTTACAGTTCCTATGGGTCACATATTTGGGAGAGGCTCACTTGAGGTGTTTCTGGTTTGCTATTTAACAAGGTTCGATTAGACATCAGTTAGGGCTGAAAAAATTTGAAGACTTGGTTTGGACAGGATGCAAACTCTTCTTCATGGGCATGTAACTTGTACAGTCGCCTAAGGCACCGTGCTCAGAAAGGCCCTGCATGAAATGTAATACTCTACTATTGCCATCTTGAAATTCATAATAACTTTATGCCTTTGAACTTGTGCATTTGTGTTAGTTTACTCTGCATTGCTATAACGGAATACCCAAGACTGGGTAATTTCTAAAGAAGAGTTTTACTTACCTCCTAGTTCTGCAGGCTGTACAAGCAAGGTATCAGCAACTTCTTGGCTTCTGATGAGGCCTCAGGAAGTTTACAATCATGGCAGAAGGTGAAGGGGGAGCCAGTGTGTCATACAGTGAGAGAGGGAGCAATAGAGGGGAGAGGTGACGTGCATTTTTTTTTTTTTTTTTGAGATGGAGTTTCACTCTTGTTCCCCAGGCTGGAGTGCAGTGGCGCAATGATCTCAGCTCACTGCAATCTTTGCCTCTGGGGTTCAAGCGATTCTCTTGCCTCATACTCCAAAGTGCCTGCCACCACCCCTGGCTAATTTTCTGTATTTTTAGTAGCGACAGGGTTTTATTATGTTGGGCAGGCTGGTCTCGAAGTCCTGACCTCAGGTGATCCATCCGCCTCGGTCTCCCAAAGTGCTGGGATTACACGCATGAGCCATGGCGCCCGGACATGACATGCATTTTTAAACAACTAGATCTCATGTGAACTCAAGAATGAGAACTCACTCATTACTGCAAGGAGGGCCCCAGGCCATTCATGAAGAATCTGCCCCCATGACCTACACACCTGCCACTAGGCCCCACCTCCAACATTGGAGATCACATTTCAACACGAGATTTGGAGGGGTCACACATCCAAACCACGTCAGCTTCAGAAATAAATTTCAATGAGACAAGAAAGCATGCATTTACAAAGGACACATGTGCAATACGTGTGTCTGCTGTTCCTTGTTGCCCCTTTTACATATAGTAATTGTGATATCCCATGAATATGAAATTCCAGTGGACCCATGACACGTGGGAGTTCAGAGGGACTCAAAGCAAATGCAAGGTTAATTATATCATGTTTATGACTGAGTAAATGGGGGTATTGACAATTCATAGAGTTCGCCCTTTCTGTTAGAACTGGAGCTAGCTAGGGCCAGGTGCAGTGGCTCATGCTTGTAATCCCAGCACTTTGGGAGGCCGAGGCTAGCAGATCACTTGAGGTCAGGAGTTTGAGACCAGCCTGGCCAACACAGTGAAACCCTGTCTCTACTAAAAACATAAAGATTAGCTGGGCATGGTGGTGGGAGCCTGTAATCCCAGCTACTCAAGAGGCTAAGGCAGGAGAATCGCTTGAACCCGGGAGGCAGAGGTTGCAGTGAGGTGAGATCGCACCACTGCACTCTAGCCTGGCAACAGAGCGAGACTCCATCTTAAAAAAAAAAAAAAAAAAAAAAAGAGCCAGAGCTTGCTATGAATAGAATAAAAAGGCAATGGCGTCCTAAGAAGCAAAATGACTGAGAAACCCTATCATGTCCCTTCTTACCCAGCTTACTTCCCTGTTTTAGCCAACCACTAATGCTTAAAACATGCACAGAGGGAAAGGGTAAGACAGGACGACTATAGTTTATTTTCAGTCTTTTCTTACTCATCAGTAAACTGACAGTAGAGAATGTTGGTTGAATGTGTGCTTAACAAGCATAAAAAAAACAAACATCCAGCTGAGTGAGTTTTATGCAGTATTTCCAATGTTTTGGTAAGAGTAAAAGGCATAGGCATGTAAGAGCTATGAAATAGGAATTGTGTAATTTTGGTGTTTTCACATCTGAGCTAAATGCTCTCATATTTGTATTTTAAAACTGACATTGTGCAATACCATAACAAATGGTGAAATTCCTGATAATAATTTAAAAATTTAATTGTTCTTTACTTAGACATTAAGTACAAAAGAAAAAAACACTATGGTAGGCAGAATTCTAAGCTGGCCCCATGATCCATCCCCTCTGTTATGCCCCATGTAATCCCCTCCCCTTAAGTGTGGCTAAGATCTCTGACTTGCTTCTAGCCAATAGAATATAGCAAAGAAGATGAGCTGTCACCCTCATTATTGGATATATATACACATATTTTTACATATAATATGCCATAAATATAACACATGTATGCACATAAACATAAAAATACATGTGTTATATTTATGACATATATAATCTAACATTATATTATAGATGATAATATAATATAGTCTAGCTGGCATGCACTAGAGATTTCCTCCTCTTGCGTTTGAAAAAGCAAACATTATAATGGAAGAAAGCTGAAGCAACTGCATGGCTTCAGCATGCCAAAATCTGTCAATAGTCCTCCTACAGCTTGTGATGTGGTCCTTATTACAAGCCAGCTCGTCAAGTGATCCACTTTCAAAACCTCATTTTAGAGGTGCTTTCCTAGGACCATTTATGGTGCCAAACATCTTCGGTTGGTTTCCAGGAAAGACTCTGAGGGTAATCTGTCTATAGGAGATTTACTTGGGAATCCTCTTAGAAATGATCCCTGTAAACAGTGAGGGAATCAGGACTGAACAGAAGGAGAAACTGAAAAGCAATGTAGTTGTAAATGTGGCCCGAGCCACAACCATGGGAAGCCCTGGTGCTGAGATGGGCCTTTCCAGTTGTCCTGAATTGAAACAAGGACTCAGACATTTGTGGCCTTGCCTAGAGTAGTCACTGGATCTGGGTTGCCTCTAACCTTAGGTGAAGTGACTCTCTTTGGAAGGGCAACTCTTAGAGGAGGACTCAGCTTTCAGCAGCCAGCATTTCTGCCTAGCTGGGAGAATAAGTGCATCAGCCCTCAAAAGAAAATCTGGCTCATGAATCACATCAACTATAACTAAATCATGTGTAAACTGTAGCATGAGTGCCCTGTAATATGGGAATGAGTAAGACAGCAAGATTACGTAAAGCATGGTTGTACTGCAGAATCAGTTCATACTAACATGTGTATTATAACAATGTAGAGAAGTTTTACAAAGAGTTTCAGAGCAGGCGTTCTTATAAAAAGAGCATGCCAGTAGTTCTTAGGACACAAGCAATGATACCCAACAAAAATTATCTAAAAATGCCTTCAGAATGCTCTTATAGCAGAAAACACATCAGTCTTTAATAAATTCTAATGAAGGTAAGAATAATGTGTTATCCAGGTATATATGCTCAGTATACCTAACACATATATACTGAGCAGAGCACTTGGGGTGAATAGCATGAGGGTTATCAATGTTAGTTTTTGAGGATAAATTTATTAATTCACTTAAAAAGTTAACATTTGACATACCTGCCATGTCAGCATTTGAGATTTTCTCTCCACCAAGGAATATATCTAGAAAATAAACATATTGCAAAGTTTGATAGTGTTTACATGGGAGGGACAACATATGTAACATAAGTAATGACGATTGTTGTAGTCATTACATGCTTCACAAATTTGTATTCAGTTTCAGAAAAGAATAAAGCAGTCATATTTTATTTAACGTGAAAGTAATACAAAGAAAAAATATACATTTAAAAGTGGTGGGGTGTGAGGAGATGGTTCTAAAACCGAAAAAATAGTGAATAGTTAGGACAGTACTTATAAATATGTGTTCAACAAATTATAGTGAATAAAATAAATGCATTTTGTTTATTGTGTTATTTCTACATTAAGAGGAATAATTGGAACTCAAGGAGGCAGGAGTTAAGCAGATTTGAATAATTAGATGGCAGAAAAAGAAGAATAAGTGAAAAGCAGAGGAGGAGAATTAGCTCAGTCATGGACAAATTCTAGCTGAATTGGGAAGGCAGCACATTTTGCCAAGCAAATTCTATCTCCCTTTTCCCCCCACATTAGGCAATTTTTAATAAGGAAAGATCCCTGTATTAGTCCATTTGTGCTGCTGTAACAAAATACCACAGACCAGGTAATTTACAAACAAAAGAAATTTATTTTTCACAGTTCTGGAGGCTGGGAAGTACAAGATCAAGACACTGGTTGGTGAAGTTTAGTCTCCCTATTTCCAAGGTGGTGCCTTGTTGCACCTTCCTCTGGAGGGAAAAGTGCTGTGTCTTCACAGGGCAGAAGAAACACAAGGGGCAAAAAAGGGTGTGAACTCCCTCCTCAAGCCCTTTTGTTAGAGCACCTAATCCTATTCATAATAGTGGAACACTCATGACCCAATCACCTCAATACTACTGCATTGGAATTAAGTTTCATCATGAATTTGGGAGGTGACAAGAACATTCGAGCCATAACAATCCTAATTAAATGTTCTTGTCCCCTCCCAAATTCATGAGGAATTATGGAGTAAGTTGAAATACCTTGGTGAACATATTGGACAATTTGTCTTCTTAGCCATGGTTTTGTGTGTAGACTAATTTCACACGTCTTTCAAAGGACTTTTGCTATTTCACCTTCCTTACTCTCCACAGACTCTTCCTTACATATAAAATTCATCTAACCTCAAACTCCTAGTAATTCCTTTTTTCTTTCTTCTGCTTAGACAGTTTGTGAAGATCTAGTATAATGGACTTAATCACTGAACACACGTAAAAATTACCTAGAAAGCTTTGAAATGTGTTAATATCTGGATCCCACTCACAAGAAATCGGCTTAGGGTAATCCTGACCATTAGGATTTTTGAAAGCCCATCAAGTACTTCTAAGGAATATTGCCAAGATTGAGAACAACTGGTTCAATAGACAAGGGGCATCTATGCCAAAGGGCACAACACAGAACTTAGTGGTTCTAAATTCTGGACACAGAATTAAGAAACACTAACCTAACTTTCATGCAAATCTCCCTCCTACCAAAAAGTAGAAGTTTCACATAACAGAAAATTAATTCAAGTCCGATGTAATAAGATGGAGAAAATGATGTTTCTTAGCAGCTAATTTTAGATTTTTACTTAAAACGACAGTTGCGTTCCTTTGGGATTAAATACTGATAAATTTGTTGGAGATAAGCAAGTCCCTATGAGGCATGGTTGTTGGCTGTTGGCATCCAGTCTTTGGAGAAGACAATGCAACTACTCTGCCCAAGATCAGTAAAAAATGCATTTGGCCTTGGGGGTGAAGGAGGGGGGGGAGAGCAGGGAAAAAGCCGTTGAGATTACCAAAGCTGTGTAGTGAACAATGTTCAATGCCCCTCTCACTCCCCGACACCTGCCTGCTACCTTTCGAATCTCTAGTAAAGCCACCAAACCCACAAGATGTTTTGTGGAAGTAAATCTGTTTTGTGAAAATTAATGAAAGGTTTCAATTTTGAGTATGACTTGACATGGGGGAAAGGAGAGACAGTGCAAGTGAACACAGGTACCAGGGAGAGAGAGGACCATGAAGCATTAAAGATTTTTAGGACCAACTGAAATTACAGGAGGAAGATCTTGGATTGTCTCCGGTCATGGAATGGGGAGATGGGGGTTGAGTTTGAGTCGACATTGAGATCTGCAAAGGTCATGGAAACCTCAGTTTACATTTGGTTTTTACTTATAAATTCTGCACAATGGACATAATAGATAGCTTCTTGCTTCCAAATGGGTAATGCCTATCATTTATCCCTATATTTAGACATCCTTGTGATAAACATTTTGTATGACATGTATCCATACCTGCCTTTTTGTGAGGCATATGGGAATGGTCCTCATTTTCTAGATAGGAAGCGTTATAACATTCCATACTCTGAATTGTGTCATGTAGCTTGGATTTCCACAAGGTTGGAAGTTTTAGCTGCTGTTGGGGCCAAATTTTGGCCATGAGTCACAACGTGCAACTTAACTGAAATCCACAGATTCCCTAACCTCAGTGTTAATAATCAGAAGTGGGAGGGCATAAAGAGGAGGTCTTGCTGAGGTGCTGCTTGGGACTAACATTAACATGAAACCTTGGCATTTGAGCCATATGAGACAAAGAGGGAGAGGGAATGGAGTGTTCCTGTGTTCAGGTGCAATTGCCACTGAGCTTCTGCACAGTTTGCCCTGCAGCCCACCATCATTCACTAATTGGCAGAATTTTCTCTTTGTTATTCTGCTCCACTGAAAATGCACTGCAGGAGGAAACTGGCTTGTCAAAACACTGGTTCCAAGGACACAGTGACTCTTCAACCTGCAGGGCCTTTACGTTTGAAAAACACTGGGTGCGACAGAATGCTGTGCACGGCCAGGCCAGCAAGCATAGGGTTCAATAAGGCAAAGGATCTCACCTCCGTTCTGCAAAGCCTTATCGATAAGCCCCTGCTTTGCTGCTTAAAATTACCACACAGAAGGACAATCCCACCACAGCTCTCAACCAGAAATTTTTCTTCCTGTACATACATTGAAAGAGTAAATTGCTTAGAAAGAAAACTGTTCTTGAAATTTATTTTCTATTTTGAAAGCAGTGGATTATTTGATAGGGAAGAATATTCATTATTATTTTATCCTGTGTTACATTACTCAGCTTTATATGTATTTTAAATTTAATTATACATGTGCTTTGACCTACAATCTCATATATCCAACTATTTGCTTAACATGTACTTTGACTTCCAGACTCATCTATCCAATTGTTTACTCAACCCTTCAGTTTAGTTGCCTAATGGGTATCTCAAGCTAAACATATCTAAAACTAAAGTCTTAATTTCCCATACACTTCTGCTCCACCCATCCTGTGAAACCTGTCTTCATCACATTAAATGGTACCTTCATTCATTTCTTTGCTCAGGCCAACACCTGTGATCAACCCTTGTACTATGCACTTGAATCTTTTGTCCGGAAGGATCTTCCTCCAGCTATCCACATGTTTCATGCCCTCAGGTCACTCATGTCTTCTGCTCAAATGTTACCTTATCAAAGAGGTCTTCTGAAACCACCCTATGTCCTCTACCTTGTCAGTTTTCATAGCATTGTTACCATCTGAAAATGTATATATTTATTTCCTTTGTAAATAAAAATGTAAACTGTTTAAGGATACTTTTCTATCCACTACTGTATGCATACATGTAAAGATACTTATGTACAATAGGTCCTCAATAAATACTTGATGATTAATTAAAGGACAAATAAATAACTGAGTGTAGATTCAAAAGATGATTATCCAGGGCTTAGCATCCACCTAGAGACAAATTGAGGAAGTTGTGATTTGAGGAGACACAGTCAATGAACTTCAATAGGAATCTTTGTAGAGTATTTAAATAATGATTTCTTAGAGGTGTTGTTTTCTTAGGCTATTCTCAAATCTAAAAGGAAAATAGAAAAATACTATGAAATTTTATTTAAGAAACACTTATTTGACATTTGCTTTATACATGATGTTGTGAGGGATGTGAACATAATGCTGAGCTCTTCTTTTAAGAATATTGCAATCTCGGCCGGGCGCGGTGGCTCACGCCTGTAATCCGAGCACTTTGGGAGGCCGAGACGGGCGGATCACAAGGTCAGGAGATCAAGACCATCCTGGCGAACCCGGTGAAACCCCGTCTCTACTAAAAAATACAAAAAACTAGCCGGGCGAGGTGGCGGCGCCTGTAGTCCCAGCTACTCGGGAGGCTGAGGCAGGAGAATGGCGTAAACCCGGGAGGTGGAGCTTGCAGTGAGCTGAGATCCGGCCACTGCACTCCAGCCTGGGTGACAGAGCGAGACCCCGTCTCAAAAAAAAAGAATATTGCAATCTTATGCATTACCACAGCACTAAATTAATCCACTGACATGAAAAACCTTCAAATGTTTTATTTCTCCATTTAACAAAAAATAATGATTTTTAAGTAATTACTTTGTTGCTACATTTTAAAATGAAACATATACTATAAATAATTCAAAGAATTTGAAAAAGATATGAAAAAAGCAACACATCACCTCAAATACCACTACCAGAAATTATCAGTGTTACTGGGTGAATGTCTACATAGACAGAAGAAATTATAGAAGTCATGTGGAAATATAGGGAGAAAAAATCAGTTGACAAAAATGGGATAATACTATTTACAGTGTTTTAATAAGAAGTCATTAAAATATTTTTTAATTTGGCAGAAGAAAATGAACTAAAACAGAAGGAATTGTTAATTTTTACAAAATTTTTCTTTACTACTCAAGATGTTAATTTGTGAAAGAGCCTTTTGAAAAAGAAATAGCACCACGAAGACCATGAGGCTGTACTGAGTGTGTGTGTGTGTGTGTGTTTGGCTAGTTCAGTTCAGTTGTTGACAATATGATGCCCTGCTACGAAATAGAGAGAATAGCAATGCTATTATCCTCCCCTTTTACATCGACTATTTGTTTGTTGTTTTATTGTTTTTTCTTCTTTAGTTTTTTTGTTTTGGTTTGGTTTTTGGTCAGAGTTTACAATTGTCTTCTGTTTTGTAACCACGGTCTTCTCAGTTGTTATTCTTAGTTCTTTACTAAGATGGATCCATTGTTCTTAACAAGGACTTCCCAATATCTAAATTCTTTACTTAATCTCCAGTTGACTGGATTTTGGCAACAATTAGTTTTTTTCCCCCAGGAAAGGCTCCTGAGTGCTATGTTTCTAGACTTTTGTATATGAAAATGCCTTTTGTGTTGAAATTTGAATGGCAGCTGGCTGAGCCTAACTTTTCTTTCCTAGAGAACTGTGTGACTATTTCTGCACAGTCTCTGACACTAAATTCTACTGTGAGAAGTCTAAGGACAACTTGATCTTTTTTCCTTTTGTTGCTTCAGAAATCTTCACTTTTCCCTATTTGACTAGACTTTCTTTTTTAGAGAAGTTTTAGGTTCACAGAAAAATTGAACAGAAGTACAGAGTTTCCATGTGTCCCTTCTTCCCCCACGCTTAGCCTCCCCTACTATCAACAGTCTGTCCCAGAGCGAAGCATTTGTTACAATCAATGAATCTGCATTGACACATTATTATTACCCAAAATTCACAGTTCCATTATCTCCCAGCTCCAAATTCCAAGGATTCACCTTGGTGTTGGACATTCTATGGGTTTGAACAAACATATAATGACATGTATCCACCATTATGGTATCATATGGAGTAGTTTTTCTGCCCTGAAAATCCTCTGTCTATTCATCTGTTCTTCCCTATAGTCCCTAGTAACCACTGATTGTTTTCACTTTCTGCATAGTTCTGCCTTTTCCATAATGTCATATAGTTGGAACCATACAGGAAGCAGCCTTTTCAGACTGGCTCCTTTCTCTTACGAATATGCATTTAAGGCTCCTCCATGTATTTTCATGGCTTGAAATCTTGTTTCTTTTTAGCACTGAATAATAACTTTCTTGATTTTTAAAGTTAAAAAACATTAATCAGAAGTATTTAAATGTGTTTATATGTTTTCTTGCTGTAAGGTGTGACCTTTCGTTTTGGCTATTGTTTAATATTTGACACATGGAAACATAGTAATAAAATAAACTCCTCTAAACTTTCCACCTCACTAGAGATCAGAAATTTTCCAGGATGCTTGCTTCTAAAAATATTATTCTCTGCTATCCCAGCACTTTCTCTGTATCACAGAGATGAACACTGTCTTGAATTTTGTTGATCATTCCCTTGCCTTATACAAAAATATATCTATAAGTGTATGCCTCTAAACTACATATTGTTTAGTTTTGTTTGTGTTGCAATTTATAAAAATTGATTCATAATACATGCAGTTTTCTGGGACTTTTTTTCACTCACAATTTTGTTTTCAAGATTCAACCATCTTGTTCCATTGTGTGAATAGGACCTAATTCCATTCTCCTAACAGGCACTTGAGTTATTTCATTTCCTTTATTATAAACAATACTTTGATGAGCACTCTTTTACTTAGATCTTGCTGCACACATGCAAGAATTTCTCACAGTTCGGGAGGCTGGGAAGTTCAAGATTACCTAGGAGTGGAATTGCCAGATTGCAGGTTATGAGAAAGTTGATCTCTACATAATAATGCCAAAGTGTTTCGCAGCATTGTTACTAATTTACATTCCCACCATCAAAATATAAAGTATATGCTTATCCATATTTTTGCCAATGCTTGGTGTTTCAGACTTCCTACTTTTTGCCGGTTTTGTAGATGAAAAATAGCACTTACACTGTGGTCTTAGTTTTCGTTTTTCTGGTTACTAATAAGGATAGGAAACTTCTTACATGTTTATTAGCCGTTCATGTTTTCTCTCTTAGAGGATACCTGCTCACATGATTTACCCATTTTTCTGTGTGACTGTTTTCCTGTTTTAAGATGTGTAGATCTTTTAATACATTAATTATATTGTTTACAAACATTTTCCCACTGTTTTGGTTAGCCTTTTCATTCTCTTTATTGTAATGGTTGACAGAAAGTTCTTGATTTTAATAAGGGCAAATTTATAAATCTTTTCTTTTTATGTTTAATGCTTCTACTATGGTATATTTTTGTCCTCCCAAAATTTATATGTTGAAATTCTCATCTTAAAGGTGACAGAATTAGGAGGTAGGGCCCTTGGGAGGTGATCAGTTCATGGGTGTGGAACCCTCATCAATGAGATTAGTACTTATAAAAGGGACCCAGAACAACTACTTGTCCCTTCCACTGATGGGGACAGGAGGCAGAGAAATTTTAGGCAGAAAAGGGGGGGGGGGTCCCTGGTGAAAGCTTGACCCTCAAGCCGAAAAGCCTGAAACCGCAGCCCAAAGTGAGAACTTACTTTCCTGTTTTCCTGCTCAAATATTGCCTTTCCCAAAGCCACCCAAGGCCTCTCCCTGCCTCATCCTGTGCCTATAAAAGCCCCATACTCAGCCAGCAGAAAGAGGAAAAGCAGCTGGACATTGAAGACTATGGCTGGATATCAGAGACGGCTTGACTTCAGACAGACAGTTTGACAGGGTAACCTCAGAGAATAATCTGGCTGGAGATGGCCAGACTTCAGGGGAAGACTACCTCCCCTTCCTGCTGAGAGCCGCTTTCATTGGCAATAAAATCCCCTGCATTTACCATCCTTTGGTTTATTCATGTGACCTCATTCCTCCTGGACGCCACACAAGACCTAAGGTACCCATAAGTGTGGATACAAAAGGCCATCACACTTGACCTTTGCCCTCACTGGTGGAAAGCAGCTGCCTCACGTGAAAAGGCAAAGGTATCAAGGAGCTGTTAACACTTAAGTGTCTGCAGACAGCAGAGCTAAAAGAGCACTGTTACACTCCCTCTGGGGCTTCAGAGGTTGCAGGCACCCTGTCAGATGCTGCTATAGGGCCTACACAGGGTTTGGCTCCTGCCGGTGCCCCAAAGCACTCACCCCAACTCCTGCACCCCTCCCCCTGGGTGCTCCCTCCAGTGAGGGGTGGAACACAATGGGTCTGGGTGAGTGGAGTTCACCCCTGCTGGCACCAAAGCGGCTGGCTGATGGTTCCAGTGTTCATGCACTCCAGTTCCCGCCTCATTCACTTGTATGGTCCCCTACCATGAGGAGCTGAAAGCTGTAGGCTGGGTAAATGAGGCACCACTATCACAAGTCCCACGAAAGGGTCAAGGAAATATCCTGCTTCGTCTGGGGGCCCGTCTGGGATACATCGAAAGGGTGAGTAAATGAGGATCTGCCGGATCTGTCTCTTCACTGAGCTATGCCATTTGCAGAGGACAGGATGCAACCCTGCCACCTCTCTCAGGTGAAAGGAATGTTGGCTCTGTTTCCCTTCACAGAGATACAGCCGTTGGGTGGAACTAGAATAAAGTCCTGGGGCAATTGAAAGCATTTGGTCAACGACACTCCTTGTTGTTGCTACAAGGCTTCTAGACTGGACCCTATCCCTGACTGCCTATTAGGGCCTCTACCAAGACCCCCAGAATTTTCTATGGTATCTTTCCTTTCCTTCTTTCATGGTTTGAAATGACTCCCATCTCTTCTTTTATAATGACAAGGGTACTGTTGCAAAGTGCAGAAGTGTTATTAGGTAGAATAAGCATTTGGCCCAGCCACCAGATACGTAATTCAGAACAATGTGATTGCCATCTGTTCTGAGAGGTGCCATCTCCACCCCCACCCCCACCCCAACACCCGCAGGCACGTGCGGCACAGAGCGGCTCCCCTCCTCCCCCGCGCCCCTCCCATCGCGGCACTTGGGCATATTCAAAGCATGCACGTGCCACACCCAATGGCCACATGCAGTGGGAGAGAACCGCAGCTGCTGCCAGGGCCCCAGGGCACTGTCAGGGGCTAGGTGTCCCACGCAGCCAGTTGGTCAGTGTTTCTCACTCGCTGTCCCCTCCCGCCACACACCCACAGAGTCTTTCCTCCCCTGGCTGAGGGCCTCAGCTCAGTCCAAACCCGGGGAAGGATACGGTGATTAAAGGAACCCCGTTGTATCCGTTTTATAGAGCAAGAGGTTCTTCCCCGCCTTAAACTGTATTTTTTTTTTCCTCCTTCCTTCTGTATGCAACAAGGTTCTTTTCCTACCTCAGCACTCTGCTTATGATGGGGAACCAGCAGAGGAGCGACCTCATTGACTAATAACTGTAAATTTGGCAAAGCCTGTCTGGGACTTAATCTAAATGAATCCTTGCACCCCCGGAGACACTTTTTTTTTGGTCCCAAATTCAATTAAAAACTTTGGGTTGAAGTCCTAGAAAGGAAAACCATATCTGAGGGATCCAAAGCCAGGCAACAGACACAGTGTAAATGGGCAGGACTAATTCCTTCCGATTAAGCCCCCGTTTCATGAAAGGAGACCATGCACCACGGCCTAGATAAGGCCTAGGGAAACCGAAGGTTGCCACAGTAGGAGGTATAGAGGCATCGGTGAGTGCAGGTAATTACTATTCTCTAGGCCCTCCCTGCTTCACGAGTGCAGGCTGCAGTTGCACCCATGGGTGGCATCTGTCCAAGGTTGCTGGGTCTCGGGGATAAAAAGATGGAAGGGAAAAGAGGGATGCCTTTTTTCTCTCTCCCTCACACCCAGAGTTTTTGCTGAAAGAGGGAAGGGAAATGAGGGATGCCTTCTTCCCTCTTTCAGAACCGGCAACCAACTATCTTCACCATCTGCAATCTGTTCTCCTCTGGAGTGTATCCTTAATCACCGGGACTGCTTTGACCCTGAGACTCTGGAGGAAAAATGCCTCATAGCTCTCTGCACAAAGCTTAGGCCAAATTATGATCTGCAGAAAGGACTGACTTGGCCTCAGGAAGGAATCACTCATTTTGAAATCATCCTGCCTTTGGACCTTTTCTGTAAAAGTGAGGGCAAGTGGTCTGAGGCTCCACATGTGCAGGCTTTCTTTACCTTGAAGACTAACCCAGACCTTTGCCAACAGTGTAGGATTGACCCAGCCTTCCTGTTTGCCATCTCAGGGGCGGCTGCAAGGGGCAATCCCAGGGAACTAAAGAAACAAACCCCAGAGGTACCTCCAACAGGGGAACCAGCTCCGTTTAGCCCTGCTCCTCCAGGTCCATTCTATACTCCCTATCCAGTTTTTCTTTTCTGTCTTTTGCACCTCCTAGAAATCCTCACCCTAAACAAGCACCAGTCTCACTCTTGACCCTCCAACAGATGCCTGGTGAATTTGGTCCCAATAAGGTCCAGGTCTCCTTTTCTGTACAAGACTTAAGGAAAATTAAGTGGGTATCTTGGCAAGTTTTTAGATGACCCTGACAGATACACAGAGGATTTCCAGAATTTAAACCAAGTATTTGAACTCTTCTGGAAAGACATTATGTTACTTTTGAATCAAACCCTAGCACTGAGAAGAAGGCCAATTTGCAAGCAGCAGAGAGATTTGGGGATAAGCTGTGTATCACATATAGTGTCAGGGAAGGGGCCGAACTTTATCCATCTGGGAGAGATGCAGACTCTAAATGGGATCCCAATGACAAGATGGGAGAATGGAAGAGGAGACGTTTTCAGGTGTGTATAATAGAGGCTTATGTAAGACTAGAACTAAGCCTCTCAACTATACCAAGCTATCCACGATAGACCAGGGATTTGATGAGAATCCCACTGCCTTCCTGGAAAGGCTAAGAAAGTCCTTGACAAAGCAACACGTCTGTATCTCCTGATTCAGTTGGGGGACAACTAATTTTAAAGGATAAATTTATTACTTAAGCAGCCCCTGATATCAGGAGGAAACTACAGAAACAGGCCCTGGGACCAGACAGTACTTTACAGAACCTCTGAAAGTGACACCTTGGTCTTTTAGAATAGGTCACTGGAATAGATCCTTGAATTTATTATATCTGAGTAAAGGCCTGGGAAGCTGACAGAATTACCTCCAGCAACCCAGAAAAGCACCAAAAATACCAATGTGAAGAGATCGGGGACCTCAAGCTAAAAATCACAAAAGATGAGCATTAATAATTAACCTTCCATGGATAGTCTTTTTATGGTCTTGCCTATGCTTGCTGTTCTTACCTTCACTCTGTTCTATACCATAGGGTACAGTAATGTTTTCAGAATGATTCGTATATTTCACTTCTTATTTCTGTTATCCTTGGCACTAGATTCTTTCCTTTTAACCCCTTGTTGTATAATACACATATTTGACCAATGCATACTTAACCTTGTAAAACTTGTTTCTTTTTGCCTAGATGCCATCAAACTCCAAACAGTCGGGCAACCGGGCAACTGGCTCCTTGGATGATGGTTCCCTTTTGCTGCAGACCCTTAGGTAGACTTCTGGGAGGAATCTGACTGCCCGTTCTCCCCAAAACCACACATCCTGTTAGCAAGTAGCAGCTAAAATCAGCCATCATCTGTATTCTAGGGGCAGTTAGATGTGCCTCTTCGGGCAGGGGAAATGATGGGGACAGGAGGCAGAAAATTTCGAGGCAGAAAATTTCTAGGCAGAAAAAGGTAGGTCCCTGGCAAAAGCCCCAGCTTCAAGCCAAAAAGCCTGAAACTGTGGCCCAAAGTGAGAACTTCTATCCCTGCTTTTCCGCTTGAATGTTGTGTTTTCCAAAACCGTGTATGGCCCCAACCAGCCCTGATCCTGTGCCTATAAAGACCCCAGACTCAGCTGGCAGAGACAGCAGTAGCAGCTGGATGTCGAAGACTATGGCTGGACGTTGGAGAAAAGAGGCCTGACTACATAGGGACAGCTTCGTGGCATAACTTCAGAGAAGAAACTAGCTGGAGACAGCCTGACTTCAGGAGAAGACCACCTTCCCACCCTATCCTCTTTTCAACTCGCTTTCCTGCTGAGAGCCACTTCATTGGCAATAAAGTCCCCCACATTTACCATTCTTCAATTTGTTTTTGTGACCTGATTTCCCCTGGACAGCGGACAAGAGCTCAGGTGCCACAAGTACAGATACAAAAGACTGTCAAACTTACCCTTTGCTGGCAGAAGGCAGTCACCTTGTGCAAAAAAGCAAAGGGCCCACTGAGCTGTTAACACTTAAGCTGTCCATGGATGGCAGGGCAGAGCAGAAAAGCTCTGTATTTTTAAAAAAATGCTTTTAAAAAGCTATACTTTAAAAAAGCTAAGTATTGAGTCCCAGGAGGCAGTTCCAAGATGGCCGAATAGGAACAGCACCAGCCTCCAGTTCCCAGCATGAGTCACACAGAAGACAGGTGATTTCTGCATTTCCAACAGAGGTACCGGGTTCATCTCACTGGGGCATGTCGGACAGTGAGTGCAGGGCAGTGTGTGCAGCCCCCTGAGTGAGAGCTGAAGCAGGGTGAGGTATTGCCTCACCTGGGAAGTGCAAGGTGGAAGGGAATTCCCCTTCCTAGCCAAGGGAAACTGTGACACACAAAACCTGGAAAATTGGGTAGTGCCCACCCTAATACTGTGCTTTATCAAGGGTCTTAACAAATGGCACACCAGGAGATTATATCCTGTGCCTGGCTAAGAGGGTCCCATGCCCACGGAGCTTCCTTCATTGCTAGCACAGCAGTCTGAGATCTAACTGCAAGGCAGCAGTGAGGCTGGGGGAGGAGTACCTGCCATCGCTGAGGCTTGAGTAGGTAAACAAAGCAGCCAGGAAGCTCGAACTGGGTGGAGCCCGCTGCAGCTCAAGGAGGCCTGCCTGCCTCTGTAGACTCCGCCTCTGAGGACAGGGCATAGCCAAACAAAAGGCAGAGAAACCTCTGCAGATTTAAATGTCCCTATCTGACAGCTTTGAAGAGAGTTGTGGTTCTCCCAGCATGGAGTTTGAGATCTGAGAATGGACAGACTGCCTGCTCAAGTGGGTCCCTGATTCCCAAGTAGCCTAACTGGGAGATATTCCCCACTAGGGACAGATTGACACTTCACACCTCACACAGCTGGGTACCCCTCTGAGACAAAGCTTCCAGAGGAATGATCAGACAGCAACATTTGCTGTTCAGCAATGATCACTCTTCTGTAGCCTCCGCTGCTGATACCCAGGCAAACAGGGTCTGGAGTGGACCTTGAGCAAACTCCAACAGACCTGCAGCTGAGGGTCCTGACTGTTAGAAGGAAAACTAACAAACAGAAAGGATATTCACACCAAAACCCCATCTGTACATCACCATCATCAAAGACCAAAGGTAGATAAAACCACAAGGATGGGGAAAAAACAGAGCAGAAAAGCTGAAAATTCTAAAAATCAGAGTGCCTCTCCCCCTACAAACGAATGCAGCTCCTCGCCAGCAATGGAACAAAGGTGGATGGAGAATGACTTTGACGAGTTGAGAGAAGAAGTCTTCAGACGATCAAACTTCTCCGAGCTAAAGGAGGAAGTTTGAACCCACTGCAAAGAAGCTAAAAACCTTGAAAAAAGATTTGACAAATGGCTAACTAGGAAAACCAATGTAATGAAGTCCTTAAATGACCTGATAGAGCTGAAAACCATGACACGAGAACTACGTGACAAATGCACAAGCTTCAGTAACCAACTTGATCAACTGGAAGAAAGGGTATCAGTGATTGAAGATCAAATGAATGAAATGAAGCAAGAAGAGAAGTTTAGAGAAAAAAAAGTAAAAGGAAGCAGACAAAGCCTCCAAGAAATATGGGACTATGTGAAAAGAACAAATCTACGTCTGATTGGTGTACCTGAAAGTGATGGAGAGAATGGAACCAAGTTGGAAAACACTCTGCAGGATATTATCCAGGAGAACGTCGCCAACCTAGCAAGGCAGGCCAACATTCAAATTCACGAAATACAGAGAATGCCACAAAGATACTCCTCGAGAAGAGCAACTCCAAGAAACATAATTGTCAGATTCACCAAAGTTGAAATGAAGGAAAAAATGTTAAGGGCAGCCAGAGAGAAAGGTCGGGTTACACACAAAGGGAAGTCCATCAGACTAACAGCGGATCTCTCAACAGAAACTCTACAAGCCAGAAGAGAGTGGGGGCCAATATTCAACATTCTTAAAGAAAAGAATTTTAAACCCAGAATTTCATATCCAGCCAAACTAAGTTTCATAAGTGAAGGAAAAATAAAATCATTTACAGACAAGCAAATGCTGAGAAATTTTGTCACCACCAGGCTTGCCCTACAAGAGATCCTGAAGGAAGCAGTAAACATGGAAAGGAACAACCAGTACCAGTCACTGCAAAAACATGCCAAAATGTAAACACCATCAATGATAGAAAGAAACTACATCAATTAACAAGCAAAATAACCAGCTAACATCAAAATGACAGGATCAACTTCACACATAACAATATTAACTTTAAATGTAAATGGGCTAAATGGTCCAATTAAAAGACACAGCCTGGAAAATTGGATAAAGAGTCAAGACACATCAGTTTGCTGTATTCAGGAGATCCATCTCACGTGCAGAGACACATATAGGCTCAAAATAAAGGGATGGAGGAAGATCTGCCAAGCAAATGGAAAACAAAAAAAGGCAAAGGTTGCAATCCTAGTCTCTGATAAAACAGACTTTAAACAAACAAAGATCAAGAGAGACAAAGAAGGCCATTACATAATGGTAAAGGGATCAATTCAATAAGAAGAGCTAACTATCCTAAATATATGTATATGCACCCAATACAGGAGCACCCAGATTCATAAAGCAAGTCCTTAGAGACTTACAAAGAGACTTAGACTCCCATACAATAATACTGGGAGACTTTAACACACCACTGTCAACACAAGTCAGATCAACGAGACAGAAAGTTAACAAGGATACCCAGGAATTGAACTCAACTCTGCACCAAGCAGACCTAATAGACATCTACAGAACTCTCCACCCCAAATCAACAGAAGATACATTCTTCGCAGCACCACATCACACTTATTCCAAAATTGATCACATAGTTGGAAGTAAAGCACTCCTTAGCAAATGTAAAAGAACAGAAATTATAACAAACTGATGCTCAGACCATAGTGCAATCAAACTGGAACTCAGGATTAAGAAACTCACTCAAAACCGCTCAACTACATGGAAACTGAACAATCTCCTCCTCAATGACTACTGGGTACATAACAAAATGAAGGCAGAAATAAAGATGTTCTTTGAAACCAGTGAGAACAAAGATACAACATACCAGAATCTCTGGGACACATTTAAAGCAGTGTGTAGAGGGAAATTTATAGCACTAAATGCCCACAAGAGAAAGCTGGAAAGATCTAAAATTGACACCCTAACATCACAATTAAAAGAACTAGAGAAGCAAGAGCAAAAACATTCAAAAGCTAGCAGAAGGCAAGAAATAACTAAGATCAGAGCAGAACTGAAGGAGATAGAGACACAAAAAACCCTTCAAAAAACCAATGAATCCAGGAGCTGGTTTTTTTGAAAAGATCAACAAAATTGATAGACTGTTAGCAAGACTAATAAAGAAGAAAAGAAAGAAGAATCAAACAGATGCAATAAAAAAATGATAAAGGGGATATCACCACTGACCCCACAGAAATACAGACTACCATCAGAGAATACTATAAACACCTCTACGCAAATAAACTGGAAAACCTGGAAGAAATGGATAAATTCCTGGACACATACACTCTCCCAAGACTACACCAGGAAGAAGTTGAATTCCTGAATAGACCAATAACAGGCTCTGAAATTGAGGCAATAATTTATAGCCTAACAATAAAAAAAAGTCCCGGACCAGACAGATTCACAGCCGAATTCTACCAGAGGTACAAGGGGGAGCTGGTCCCATTCCTTCTGAAACTCTTCCAATCAATAGAAAAAGAGGGAATCCTCCCTAACTCATTTTATGAGGCCAACATCATCCTGATACCAAAGCCTGGCAGAGAAACAACAAAAAGAGAGAATTTTAGACCAATATCCCTGATGAATATCGATGCAAAAATCCTCAATAAAATACTGGCAAACCGAATACAACAGCACATCTAAAAGCTTATCCACCATGATCAATTGGGCTTCATCCCTGGGATGCAAGGCTGGTTCAACATATGCAAATCAATAAATGTAATCCAGCATATAAACAGAACCAAAGACAAAAACCACGTGATTATCTCAATAGATGCAGAAAAGGTGTTTGACAAAATTCAACAGCCCTTCAAGCTAAAAACTCTCAATAAATTCGGTATTGATGTGATGTATCTCAAAATAATGAAAGCTATTTATGACAAACCCACAGCCAATATCATACTGAATGGGCAAAAACTGGAAGCATTCCCTCTGAAAACTGGCACAAGCCAGGGACGCCCTCTCTCACCACTCCTATTCAACTTACTGTTGGAACTTCTGGCCAGGGCAATCAGGCAGGAGAAAGAAATGAAGGGTATTCAATTAGGAAAAGAGGAAGTCAAATTGCCCCTGTTTGCTGATGACATGATTGTATATTTAGAAAATCCCATTGTCTCAGCCCAAAATATTCTTAAGCTGATAAGCAACTTCAGCAAAGTCTCAGGATACAAAATTAACGTGCAAAAATCACAAGCATTCTTATACACCAGTAACAGACAAACAGAGAGCCAAATCATGAATGAACTCCCATTCACAATAGCTTCAAAGAGAATAAGATACCTAGGAATCCAACTAACAAGGGATGTGAAGGACCTCTTCAAGGAGAACTACAAAACACTGCTCAATTAAATCAAAGAGGACACAAACAAATGGAAGAACATTCCATGCTCATGGATAGGAAGAATCAATATTGTGAAAATGGCCATACTGCCCAAGGTAATTTATAGATTCAATGCTATCCCTATTAAACTACCAATGACTTTTCACAGAATTGGAAATACTAAAGTTCCTGTGGAACCAGAAAGAGCCCACATTGCCAAGACAATCCTAAGCCAAAAGAACAAAGCTGGAGGCATCGTGCTACCTGACTTCAAACTATACTACAAGGCTACAGTAACCAAAACAGCATGGTACTGGTACCAAAACAGAGATATAGACCAATGGAACAGAACAGAGTCCTCAGAAATAATACCACACATCTACAGTCATCTGATCTTTGACAAACCTGACAAAAACAAGAAATGGGGAAAGGATTCCCTATTTGGTGCTGGGAAAACTGGCTAGCCATATGTGGAAAGCTGAAACTGGATCCTTACCTTACTCCTTATACAAAAATTAATTCAAGATGGATTAGAGACTTTACTGTTAGACCTAAAACCATAAAAACCCTAGAAGAAAACCTAGGTAGTACCATTCAGGACATAGGCATGGGCAAAGACTTCATGTCTAAAACACCAAAAGCAACGGCAGCAAAAGCCAAAACTGACAAATGGGATCTCATTAAACTAAAGAGCTTCTGCACAGCAAAATACTCAATCTACTCATCTGACCAAGGGCTAATATCCAGAACCTACAAAGAACTCAAACAAGTTTACAAGAAAAAAACAACCCCATCAAAAAGTGGGCAAAGGATATGAACAGACACTTCTCAAAAGAAGACATTTATGCAGCCAACAGACACATGAAAAAATGCTCATCATCACTGGCCATCAGAAAAATGCAAATCAAAACCACAATGAGATACCATCTCACACCAGTTAGAATGGTAATCATTAAAAAGTCAGGAAACAACAGGTGCTGGAGAGGATGTGGAGAAATAGGAACACTTTTACACTGTTGGTTGGACTGTAAACTAGTTCAACCATTGTGGAAGACAGTGTGGTGATTCCTCAAGGATCTAGAACTAGAAATGCCATTTGACCCAGCCATCCCATTACCGGGTATATACCCAAAGGATTATAAATCATGCTGCTATAAACACACATGCAGACATATGTTTATTGTGACACTATTCACAATAGCAAAGACTTGGAACCAATCCAAATGTCCATCAATGACACTGGATTAAGAAAAGGTGGCACATATACACCATGGAATACTATGCAGCCATAAAAAAGGATGAGTTTGTGTCCTTTGTAGGGACATGGATGCAGCTGGAAACCGTCATTCTCAGCAAAATGTCACAAGAACAGAAAACCAAACACTGCATGTTCTCACTCATAGGTGGGAATTGAACAGTGAGAACACTTGGACACAGGAAGGGGAACAACATATTCTGGGACCTGTTGTGGGGTGGGTAGAGGGGGGAGGGATAGCATTAGTATATATACCTAATGCAAATAACGAGTTAATGGGTGCAGCACACCAACATGGCACATGTATACATATGTAACAAACCTGCATATTTCCATAATATATCAAGTATTGATGAATGTGCATATGTTTCTGGGTTTTCTTTTCTGTTTGTAACACGGGCTACCCCAATACCACACTGCCATAACTAGTAAAGCTTTCTAATAAGTACTGATGTGCATGGGGTAAATCCCTCTGCCTCATTGTCTACTCTGAGATTTTTGTTCTTTGATTTGCCTTTTAGAAATAACTTTTCAATTGTCTAAAAATTCAACATTTTTTTTTTTTTACTGGAATTGTACTGACACTATACATCAGATTAGGCAGAATTAAAATCTTTATGATATTAGATCTTTCTATCTGTATATCTGATAAATTTAACAAAGTAAGTCTTTTATGTCTTTCCATGAAGTTTTATAATTCTGCAAACAGATTTGGAACAATTTGTTAGATTCCCAAGAATCTTATATTTTTTCATTGCTATATTAAATGCCATTTTTTAGAAATAACAAAGTTTTGTTGGTATTTAAAAATGCAATTGATGTTTGTATGTTGATCTTGTACTCATTTTGCTCTATTCTTTTTACTCTAATAAATATTGTAAATCATCAATCTAAAAATAATGAGCATTATTACTTTCATCCTGATCTTTATGCCTTTAATTTTTTTCTTCTTTTCCTCCTAAATTGACAGGGTGCTTTGGTAAATGTTTAATATACACAGTTATAGAGCACCTTATTTTGGTCTTAATTTTAAAGGGTATACTTCCAACATTTCTCTATTAATAATGAAGTTTGCTTTAAGTATTTTTATACAATATTTGTTGAGAGAAAAATGTTTTCTTCTATTCTCAGAGATTGCTGAATTATTTTTAAGCTGAATATGTGTTGTATTTTATTAAATGATTACTCTGCTTCTATTTAGTTGGTATGCGACTTTTCTTCCTTACTTCATTAATATGATGAATTGCATTTATTTTTTTCTAATGTTAAACCACTAGGCATTTCTGGGATAAACTCAGTTACATGTGTGATATAACAGCTTCTTTTTATTCTACTAAATTTAGTTTGATATTTTGTTTAGGCTTTTTCCAACTATGTTTATGAAGTAAATAAATAAGGTTATGAGCAACCTGCCAGGCTGTGTTTTTCAATTAGTATGTATTGCTAGCTAACTACAACACTTGTATGGGAACAGATATTTACTAGCCATTCAACAGATACTTTTTATATTGATAATGAAAGTAATAGCATTGACAGAGTGTCTTTTTCTACTGGAAAAATACCACTTTAAAGTTATGGTTTGGAAGATAAAGGGAGTCTTCTCTGATTACAGAGCCCATCATAGATACCATAATTACATCAAGTCTACATGTTTCCAAATGATGTCTTCACAGCCAATAGAGAATAAAAGCATTTTCAAACCAGAATAGTATTTCTAAGGCTCTAAAATATCACAGTGAAAATTATTTTTGGGAATGGGGTGTTCTTGTTCACAGAGGAGTCCCTGACTTTAAATAGAATATTGTATCTCTCTAAGAATACATTTCACTGATAGTCTCAAATGTTGCAGTGGAAATTCAAAAGGACAAGATAATTGACGGTTCCCTCAATTCAGCATGTCACTTGTTACTGCAATAATTATACCCCCTGTTCTCTTTGTATTCCTTACCTTTCACCTTGACACAAGCATTATAATTTACATGTTTTTATAACTAATTTTAGATATGAAATACAATAGAAATAATCTCATTTTAAGGTCTTGGTTATAACACTTCCTATAGTAACAGTATTTTTTAATTATTTTATTTGATCATTATTGTAGAACTTAATACTGTTCTATCATCACATTTTGAAATTTGTTATAATATTCCTTTATAACTTGATTTCACATACCAAAAAGTATATCAGAATCAATCATATGAAATGATAAAGCAATTTCAAAATAGGTAATTTAAAAACAAAGAAAAGTATGCATTGCGGAAAACGAAATACACATCTAAATGCATGTAATGGAAAACAGTGCATTAGTATGGTTTGAGAACTCAGATTATTTTTACAAGTAATATTTACCTCGAAATTAAGAAATAGCAAGAAAAATACAAAGAACAAATGGGACATGAAATTTTCTGTCTTCCAAAAGGAGAGGATTTCTCTCATTATTATTCTCTCAATTTTTTTATTTTTACCCTTCAGCATATATAAGAATTTTAGAAGCTATCAGGTGAATTGCTTTGCCGTGATAAAAACAGAAAGAGAGCTGTGCACAGTAACGTGTCTTAGGCTGTTACTTTGATGAAATGGCTTAAACTTGGAGATAAAACTGAACATGGAACGTGATCAAAGTCATTTAAATTCTAGTACTGAAACAAAGGCTAAGAAACAAAAAGGAAAGCCTTCAAATGAGATGTAATATAAGGGTTGATTTTGTTGATTTCTGAGGTGTATCATATGAAGATGTGTGTCATATGTTAGTGTTTGTCATGATCGACTGTCATAGTTAATGGTATTTTCGACAGTCTTATGCTATATCCTTCTAAGTACGTGATTCACTGTGTGGCAACTTCGATCTCAAATGCTAATAATCCACATTTCTGTCACTGATATTTTTTATTTGTCATTGATCCAACATACTCATTTCTATCTGACTATAGGGGAGAACAGTGACAGCTATTGCAGAAAGAGTAAAGTTGCAGGTAAAAGAAGTATTTTTTTTGTTTTAAAATATTGAAGGCACTTTAAGGCGTTGAGGGTCATTACCCAAATGAGCATTCACTTTAAAGAATCAACTCAGGTTAAAGTAGCTTCTCACATTTTCTGTGCATCTAGAACAGCTTTAGGGTATTGACAAACCTTCATGGATAGCCCATGACACACAGCAAGAGAATGAATTTTTGAAAGAATTCACACATTTAGATTAATATTGGCCTTCTAACTCTGCAGGAAGTCATAGAATTTTAATTTGGACTTTATGGGCTTGTTCTTGCCCTCTACAATTCCCCTGGATTTTAATGAAATATTAGAGCTGATAAAATAGTAAAAAGCATTGACCTAGAAAGAATATTAAAAAGTCTATCTTTATATTTCTTATTGGTAATGCACCTATGGTCACCTATGTCTTTCATTAATATTTAAGTGGACATATTACAAAGGCTAGGAATAAGACAGCTATACATACTCCTGATACCATGACACTAGGTAAGCCTCCAATAAGAGATGCCACTCTTGGGCAAATGGGAGTATGAAGGAAAAAAGTTCTAAGTTAACTGAGTTAAAATCTGAAGTTACTGCATTATCCCAGAATATATTTATTAAGGTTATTTTTCCCTGTAATCAGACAGAATGGAGTTTCAAACAGAGATTAAGTTGAGTTATAGAATAATAAAGAACATTATTTTCTTTCCCACACACGAATTTCTGGCCAAAAAAATAAATACGCACTACATTTTCTTTGGCTTGTGTATTAGTTATCTGTTGCAGTGAACAAATTATTCCTAAATTGTGGCAACTTAAAACAATTATAAATATTTATTTCACACAATTTCTGTGACTCAGGAATTCCAGGGTAGTTTAGCTATGTGGCTCTGAATCGAAGACTCATGAGATCGCTGTAAATATGACAACTGGGACAACAGTCATCTGAGGGATTGACTGGGGTGGGAAGATTTGATTCTAAGACGGTTCTGTCGGTCATTGCCAAGTCAATACTGGCTGCTGGCAAGAGGCCTCACTTCCTCACCACATGTACCTTTGCACAAAGCTGCCAGAGTGTCCTTATGGCCTAGCGGCTGACTTCCACTCAAGTGAGTAATTCAAGAGAGTGCAAGGCGGAAGCCACATGTCCTTTAGTATCTGGCCTCAGAAGTCACACACCAGCAATTCCACAATCTCCTATTGGTTCCAGCTGGTCAATCCTATTTAACAGGGAAAGTGAGCCTCACTGGGGGAAACTTAGAGGCTGCCTGCGACAATTTGCAAACTAGAATGGCATATTGTTTAGAAGGCATTTCAGGAGTAACTATAAACATGCAAATGATATTTCAAAGAATATGCATTCAGATCAGCATACCCAGCCAAACAGTCTGAGAACTCAGTGTTGTATTGTTTTCTTGTTGGCACATTATCTGATAAAAATAAGAGGCTTTTCAGCGGTACATAGCTGTTATTTTTCCACTCCAAAATGTAGTGCAAATGTCATTTTGCCAGTCCTCACACAATGCTAAAGCATAGGTTTCTTCCTAAAAGTCAGAGTATGTTAGAGAATAAGGCTCAGACTGAAATTATTTCATACACATGAAGCATTTTGTCTACATTTTGTTGTTACTGCAAATAAGAGCCAATGAAATAAGAGAATGGAAATAAATGTCAGAGTAAAAGAGAGATGCAATAGCTGCACCTAGTTGTTAGTATTATAAGATATAGCCTTCTTTTCCAAAGTAAAATAAGCAATAAAGGAAAGAGAATTAAAAACAAAGATGAATCTCCAACAGGGGCATCTAGTTTAACCTCTTAATTTTACAAATGAGAAAACTAAGGCCTAGCAAATTTAATTGACTTGTGCAAAGTCACACAGTAAATTAACCAGTTATACATTCAGAGGATATTTCACAGGCCTGGGGTTCTTTTCCCCGAAATAATTTTGAATTTCTGAAACATTGAAGAACACGTCAAAAAATACAAAGTTGAGTCAAAACAGTTACTTATTATCAACTAGATAAATAGCCAAAGTGAGTGCTTGGTAGACGGCAAAGATTCTCAATATTTTTGGAAACATGAATTAGGCCCAACAACTTTGCATTGTGAAGACACCTCAATTCACTGGAGGAAATCTTTGTTTCTAACTTGAAAATTTCAACTTGAGATATTGTTTTAAATCAAAGAAACATTTTGGCACTCCTAAGCAGACATTGCTACAAAGGAAAATACTTCTGTTTCTTTTTGTTTTCAAAAATGCTCTCATGAAAATAAAAAAAAGTTATTTAACGTAAGAAGCCCTAATCATAGAAAATAATTTTACATTGTGCCAAAAATCCTGATCAGATGAAACTGTTACTTTGTGGCTGAATGTCTCTTTAGTTGACATTTTGCAAGTGTGTTTTAGGAATTGTTTTCCAAACGGCAGTGTGACTCATGGCCTGCTTTTAACTCTGCACTGTTTCTCTTTAGTGTGCAGAACTTTCTGATTGTTGTGATTTTATTTTCATGCCACATTACCAGAGAAAACATTTTTTCCAAACAAACAATTGCTTTCAAAAGGCAGAAGATGCACTGTTTATCTTGGCTTCTAGTGAATGAAAATAACTCATAATAGCCTATGGTATGGTTTAGAAATATCACTGCCTCATGTGGAAACTGAATGAGCATAATATATGCTAAATGTCAAATCTTAGTTTCTAGGAGGTAAAAGAGGTGTTTGGACTAATTGATTAGAAAATGTGAAAATTAATGAATGCTGTAGATGAAGAAACACAGTAATGATACACATGGACATGAATTTATATAATAAAGCATTTACTGAAATGTACCTACCATTAATTGAGTAGCTACTATTGATCATGGATGGTGCCGTTGTTAGGGGTTTAAGGTTGAGTTTGGGTTTTAGGGCTCAAATTCTATTACTTACCTCTTCCATCCTCCAAGTTGTATGCTAACAGTATTAAAGACAGAGGAAATATGGCCAAATATCTTAGAAAACACCAGCTAATGAAGATTGCTCTAGCAAAGACTTGGTAGCATGGCTAATGCAGAGAGGATTAAATAAGGTCTCAGCCTACGCCAACATCCACCCCTTCACCTCTACCCCATTGGAAAGACAATTCAAAATACATTGAGCAGGGTCAGTGTCAAGAAAACAAGAAATACTTAAAATATCGTGTAGTTTTTGCCAATTCTTACTCTTTAGCTCCCTAGGCTACCCAGCCCCCACTAGCCTGGGCTGTTAACGCATAGGAAGGTGCCATGTGAGATAAAATGGAGCAACAAAGAGAGGGGTGGCTTTCTTCTATGGGAGGACAGGCCTTGGTGCAGCCTGCCTCTGTAAAGTGGATCAAGATCTGTGCCCAGGTGGCCCTACTGTTTGAGAACAGAAAGCACCAGGGAAGGCGGGGCATGGTGCCTCACGCCTGTAATCCCAGCACTTTGGGAGGCTGAGGCGGGTGTATTCCCTGAGGTCAGGAGTTCAAGACCAGCCTGACCAATATGGTGAAACCCCATCTCCACTAAAAATACAAAAATTAGTTGGGTATGGTGGCATGTGCCTGTAGTCCCAACTACTCGGGAGGCTGAGACAGGAGAATCGCTTGAATCTGGGAGGTGGAGGTTGCAGTGAGCCAAGATTGCACACTGCACTCCAGCCTGGTGACAGAGCGAGACTCTGTCTCAAAAATAAATTTTTTTTAAAAGAAAGCAGAAAGCACCAGGGAAGAATGCATAAAGTGAGTGTGATCAAGGTGCCTACCATCAGAAGCAGGAGAAAACAGCAGTCACTGATGCTGCTCTGCTAGCAATGCAGTGAACCCATCCACTAGTGAACTGTAACCCAGTGAAAGTAGGGCTCCAATCAAAAGAAAATAAAAATGAATGAATGAAAGGAAGAGAGGAAGGGAGGAAAGGAAAGGAAAGAAAAAGGAAAAGAAAAAGGAAAAGGAAAAGGAAAAGGAAAAGGAAAATTTACTCAGTCTAGTAAGAAAGTTGCAGTTGGGGCCATGAATATTTCTTCTTATATTCCTCTGACTGGGAAAAAGAAAAGAAGCTTGGGAAAAATTAGATTTTCCCTTTGGGCAAGGCTGATAATTTCAAGGGAGAAGGAGTCTCCCTTCTTACCAGATATCAGCATGCCTCCTAAGGAATTTGGAATCTGAAAGCTTGAGTTCAAACCCCGCTACTAACTAGCTGGATAAACTTAGGTGGTTATTTACCATCTAGGACTCTCCGTTCCCTCTAAACACTATGAGTATCACTTTCCATTACCTATGGGGGCCAAAGGGGTGCTCCCTGTGAGTTTAGTTTGGGAAATTCTCTGGGCCAATCCTGAGCAGTTCTGGGAGTCTCTTAGAGGTCTCCTGTCTCCCAAAGAGGTGACAAACAGGACAGGATTGAGAGCTAGTCTTGCAACATGACGCCACGTGCCTGGGAGAAGCTACCAATTTTAGCAGGGCACATTGAACAATATTTCTAAGTCCTCCCGGGTTTTCCCAGGACTAGATTCTACCCTGATTCCTTTAACTGTTCCAATTGCCCTAGGTTGGAACATCTGTGGAACCCCTATGACTAAGGTGTAACTCTTCCTATGGCTCTAGGGAAAGACCTGTTTTCCCCTTGCAGTTGTTGACTGGATTTCACTACAAAGACAATGCTGCTGGCTGGCTAGTCATAACAGTGTGTCTGCCCGGAAATGCTATCACTACCCCTTGAGTGTCAGCCACAAGATCACATGCCCCTGGTTTAATGCCATGTGCACTGTGGCTTAGCTTCTTCTGGGGCCACTGCATACCAGGGTTAGCCCTGCTGGCTCTGGCCCACATGTTTCCAGTTTTCTCTCTGATTTCCCCTGATTTGCTGTTGAAGTTAGAGCATGCTGCCTATTTAAGGCTATGGTTCACCAATCTTGAGAGGTCTACAAAAGTGAAGGGCCTGACTGCATTGTGAACAGCACAATAGCACCAGTCAGGGATGAACAGTAGTGGTTCTACCTAGGCAGTGCTCTCTACCTGAGCGCAATATAGCTAAGACATGCGTATGGCTTGCTTTTAAAGAAGGCAAGCTCTTTACTCCACCAGCAATCTCCTTGCCCTCAACAGCAGGTCTAGTCTCCTCTGTTCAGCCCACCCAAGCAGATACTTTCTTTGTAATAAGTACCTATTACATGTTTCTTTCTTTGATCCCACCATATTCTAACTATTGCTTTTTTTTTTTTTTTTTTGGTAATAAGTACATTTTACATATCTCCATTGTTTCACTGATGACACCATAATGTATTAATCACTACTGGGTTTAAGTCTATTTCTATTTTTCAATTTTATTGCAATTTCATAAGACCAGGACCCTATATTAACTATCTTTGTACTCTCAGTACCTACCATTTTGCTTCAGGAATATTGGGTCTTCAAGAAATGTGTTATATCAGTGGTCCCCAAGCTTTCTGGCACCAGGGACGAGTTTCGTGGAAGACAATTTTTCCATGAATGAGGGAGGGATGGATGGTTTCAGGATGAAACTGTTCCACCTCATCAGATTCTCATAAGGAGCAGGCAACCTAGATCACTCACACGCACAGTTCACAATAGGGTTCGTGCTCCTGTGAGAATCCAATGCTGCCACTGATCTGACCAGAGGCAGAGCTCTGGCAGTAATGCTCACTTGCCTGCCACTCACTTCCTGCTGTGTGGCCTAGTTCCTAACAGGCCATAGACCTCTACCAGGGGAACCCTGTGTTATATGACTGGACACACAGATGGATGCATAAATGAATAAATGAATTTTACAACTGGACTGAGGTATGATGGCATATAATGTACAAGATCAGTACCTGTCCATCATAGACCATCATAGTAATATGGGAAACCATTGTCAAATCCCAATCTATAGGGCAAGATGTTACCGTTATCGCACAGATTCCCCCACTCCATGTTTTACATCTCTGAAGTGGGGAGGCATCTCTCAATCCCTGCTGGTCTGACAGCAGTCAGGATGTGGGTGCCATGGTGTGTGCGTGCATCCAGAGTAGAAAGGTGGATGTCAGTGGTTTGGATGGAATTCCTGGAAAGGTTGGCTGGAGCATTTTCTTAAAAAATGCAACATCACCAACACTCATGATGCTGTAGATGACAGTTTTATGTGAAAAGAAATCATATCTACTGCCTTGAGTCAAAGTTTTCCAGACAGTCAGTATCTGAATGTAAAGAAGTTTTAGGAATACTTTAACCAATTTAATTTGCTTATGTTTTTCTTTTTTAGAAATGCCTAAGAGTGCTATACCATAAAAATTTATGCCTAGACAAGTCTAAAATAGTTCTTTCAATAAGCAGAAAATAAAAACTTTAAGTGAGAGAAGGATATTATATAAATTTAACTGGCAGCATTCTTACTTTTTCGGTAATCTTAATGTTCCTTATAGTCAGTGACATTATATTCCATGAAATATGGGGTACTTGCTGTAAAATTAGTGATATTTTTCCTCTTTGGGGAAACAAATGGGATTAGTAAATTGTAACTGTTACGTCCTTTATTGAAGTCAAGGTACACTGAGATCTTCATGTACCTTTCTCAGAAAGATGAATTTCACGCTGTGGCAATAAACAGAACACATGACGTTTGCAAATTTCCCGGGAGAAGTTTCTCTATCCAAACCTGGTCTCTGTCGTCGTTTAACG